>NC_064305.1:73089326-73742223 GCF_023373825.1 Bactrocera dorsalis
AATTTGAAGCACACGACAGCCGTCAATTGGCAAGCAAAAGGGCGTTGTGGGCATGGTGCGGTGGAAAGTAGGTTGTATTAATATACATATGTACATGTACTCATACGAATATTTATGCATGTTCTACAGCGTACGTCAGCGCGACGCACGAGCTGCGCAATAAACGCCAGAACAACTGAAGGAGGCGCACAAAAGAACATACTATATTTTACTTAAAGTATATATGAGCATTGTGTTTTAGTTTTTTTTTGTAAATATATAATATACATATGTACATACATATGCGCATAAATACATGAATGTACTTTTTAATTTCGCTTAAGAAAAATTTTTGAACTCAATATTGTGCATTTAAAAATTGTGTGTGCTCATTGCTGTGTTGAACGTTTCATTGAAAGCATTACTTGTACGTGCGTATTCGCCGGGAGCTGCTTGATAAAATATAAATACCATCCTTTTGGCACTTGCATAAGAAAAATCGTAACGGAAATATATATAAAAAAGTACCAAAAGTTATTGTCAAAAACAATTTCACTCTAGTTTTGTGCGTGTTTCGCCAACATAACTGGCTTTAAACTGATAAAAGTTGTTGTGTCTGTATTTTTTTAGGTGACGCCAGACGGTTTAGCGGACAAAGGTGGCATCCGTTTGGGTGATATTATACTAGAAATTAACGAAGAAGACGCTACTGAGCTTACACTTACTCAAGCGCATGAGAAAATTGCAGCTTGCGGCAAGAAAATCCATTTCCTTGTGAAGAAGTGAGTAGCTTTTTTACAACTGCAGTTGTTGTTGTCTGTGTTGTGCTTTGTAGTTGCGTTATAGTTTCCGTATATCATTTCCTGTGCGAGTAAAAACGAAATATTATTTCTTCTGTACTTTGCAGCATGGAGGAAGATCCAGATTTCGAGTTGGGCGAGGAAAAGTCTATTGTGCTGCGTGTGCCAAAACCGGCACCACCGCCGAAGGGTGAGTGTGAAACGACTGCATTTTTTGCCAACTTCAATATATGTATGCTGGCAATCTTTCGCCAGTTGTGGCATGCAACCGTTTGTATTTTGTGTGGCATGCACTTAATCCCAGTTTCCTTCACTTAGTGGCATGTTGTTTATACGCTTGCATTTGCATGTATCCAACGCATATTTAATCCGAGTTTCCGCACTTTCTTCTTACCTTTGCACGCATATTCTGAAAATTTTTTTGTCGTTGTTCTTGTTTTTTTTTTTGCTTTTCGCTTTGTACTCACTTACTAACGCGGTTTTCTTGGTTTATCAATTTCGTTTCTTTTTATTTTCTGTAGAGTTCACCCCAACCCCATTGCTAGGCACCCGTTTTTGGCATCCCATCATGTGGATCGATCCACCCGAGCCACCGAAACCGAAGAAAAAGAAAACCAAAACCGAAATCGATGAAGAGGGCAATGAAGTTATCATTGAATTGAGTGAGGATGAATCCTCAGAGGATGAAGAGGAAAAGGTGATTTGCTTAATGCACATCGTAACATTCGATGTGATAATTTATCCTTTCATGCTTTACTCCTTTTCCCCAACTACTACCACTACTACCGCTAATTGACACGCTGATGGCTGCGCGCCAAACATTCATACATAATTGACGAGTTGCGTCACAAGCAAAATTTGATAAACGCGTTGTAACTCTGTCAGGATACATACATACGCATACATAGTAAACTCTATGGGTTAAAGGCATTTACATATGTACATACGTAATGAAGATTCTATTTCATAGCGAACTAAGAAGAGGTCATGTCCTTGTAGTAAGTTGCGTCTATTGAGTTCAAAGTGGGCTAGGAAATAAATAAGTAGAAGAATGGTTCTTAAGAACAAATTGTGAAAGATATTTAGTGAAGATTAATAGTCTCAGCTTAGAGGTACCAAATCCTTTCGAAAAGCTTTCGTAGATTTTAAAGGGTTATTTTTTATTAAGGGGATTAGAGATAGCAAATTAATTTCTCGTTCCGAAGAGAGCTTTGAGAGCTGAGAGCTTTTCGAAACTCTCAGAATTGGAGGGCAAATTTGCCCAACTCGCCGGGAATAAGTATTTTTGTACACTTGAACTTTAGTTAGGTTCGGAAGCCGGCTTTACGCGCCGATAGAAGGGCATATTATCACGCCTGGTGGTAGAAGGTGATACTAAGCTGAAGTTAAGAATATTTCTGTATCCTTCGGCGATTTTCAAAAATTTGTCCCACAATATTCTTTTATTTCAATATTTTGTATGCTTGACGAATAATTCGTGGATCCGCATTATAGCCTTTTTCAGAAGAGGGTGATCATTTACTATGTCTCTGTCATAAAAATCATATATACATATATTTACTTCATTATTAAACTCGTTTGGGTGCCTGGCCATAGCGGAACCGCTAGAAACAGTTAAGCTGATGAGCTAGGGATGCCTTTGTCTCATCTTGTCTCACCTTGTCTCATAGGCTGTTATGTTGTCCAGTGTATTCTAGCACTCAAACTATGAACCTCTCTGACTGATAACGAGCCCCTCTGCGACTGCAATATCCTTCTGGCCCAGAGTAAACGGGAGGGGACTTACTGAACTACTTTTTTGTAACAAGATTCATCTTGCTTCAATTGTAAGGCTTCTTATAGGTTACTGTCTAATAGGCATTGATGAGGTAGGATCTTGTCGAACGCGAATTGTCAAACTTGGTTGGAAAGAGATGATGTAGAAACATCTCCTTCATTTCCCAGCTTTTGCAGGACTAAGATTAAAACCACTGGGCTATTATACTTTTGGTGAACCAGGAGAGATTCCGCCTCAAAAATTTGTGATAGGCTCGAATCACGTTGAATTATGTAGGGCTTTACAATCAATATATAAGAGTTTTAGGTATCACAACTATATGACGTTCTAAGTTATCTAAGTAAAATCGTTTTAATATGATGCACCTTTTAATCAAACTCTGACCTCATATGTGCAATATTTTTCTCTGAAATTAATTCACATTATGATATGGCGAGTGATCTACTTGGAATGACTTACTGCCAAGTCCGTGGTTTAAGCGTCGTTGTCTCGGCCCTTGTTTACGGCGCGAAAGGATCCATGGTTAGATCTGTTATAAAATGTACTGACTTTAAAAGAGGATAGAGTTGATCTAGATTATAGAATTTTTCTTTAATTGAATGACTTGAACTTAGAGTTACTTACTGAAAGTTTCATACACGATGTATGAAGGGCTGTTTCCACTGACTCACCCTTGTAATAAGCATGATGCGCTCCTGATAAATGATAGTTTGGAATACGGCCCATATGTGTCAGCCGATCCTTCTTCAGCCTTTCAAACTTCAGTACGAAAGAGGAGAGCCTGGTGGGCCAAAATTTCTTTACCGTGACGTGAGAGCTTTTACCATTTTTTGGAATGAACGTAACTCTGACTTTTCTCAAAGCCCTGGTAAATCCCAGTCTTATGAAGTTCGCGTAGATATATGTCAGCCAGTTTCATGATCATGATGGGCGGTCATCAAGAACCCTCCAATCTGAGACCGCTCGGCTGGCTACCTGAAAGCTATAAGATATATCACTTTTGAACATTATAAGAAATAGCTTAGAATATGTCGGTTTCCACTTCAAATTATAGCCAGTAATGTCAATAATTAATATGTTCATTAAAACTTTTTAAATTTTGAATATTACAGCCCTTCAAAAACTTCAAAGTTAAACCAATATAAGTATGTACGTAGTTCTTTTTAGGAACACTAAACTGGGTATTTTCCTTTAAAAATAAATAAATATGAAATTAACATAACTTGAGTAGACCTTAATTATTTTGGGAACTGATTATGGAAAAATAATTTTGAAGGGGCTTTATCTATTTTCTTAACTTTACCACAAGTTTGAATATACATAGAAACATAAAAATACCCGCAAAGAAAACGACATTCACATTAAAAAAAAATCAGATCCAAAAATATACTAAAATAAACCAAAAGTTTGTTTACTACCCAAACAGTTTTTGGCAAAAGACATGCTAAAGCAAATAAAATCAATAAAATACCGAGCTTATAAACACCTAAAACCGTTAAGATGTCGTTAACACCGTAAAGTGCCTTGACATTAAAACGCAACCACTTCCGCATGAAATTCCAAAGCCAACCACAGCAACCACCCACTAATGCATATTCTACTTTACGACTGTCACAACGATAACTGTACAATAAAAATTAAAAAAAAAAACAAAATTCTCTATTCACAACCCGCGCTGCCGCCGACGCTGCTGCTTTAAACCATGCTTTGTTACGCCCCACCAAAACCAAACCACCGTGAAACGCCAAACGCTTTCCGCCATTTGAATCGACTGTGTATGTACTTCTTCACCGCCGTCGTGCCATCGCAGGAATTGCCACACCATCGCATCATACGCAATATACGCCGCTTCTTCGCCGAGGTGGGCGAAAATCATGAGCTGAGAGAGCGCACCATTGAGGATATGCTGCTGGCGCTGCCCACCGCCTCGCGTTCGATGAAGCCCACCACGCAGCCGCGGGAGGACAACAGGGGTCGACGCAATGTTAATGCGTCGAACGCCAAACGACGCGGTGGACGTCAATCGGGACGTAAAAGTGGTCGCAAAACGGCAAAGGACTCAGATGATGAGGATACGGACGAAGATAAAGACGAATATGATAGTGATGAGGATTAGATTAGCTTGGCGAGGGGTGAAGAGCTTGCGAATAAATATTATTGCGTTTTGAAATTTTGTCCGCTTTACATAAATCACAATATGAAATTATAATTAATTAAAATAAATTTTTGCTGATAACCAACCAAAGAAGGTACTATTGTATATATGTAAATATAATGCTTATGAAAATAAGGAGGGAACAGGATTTGCGCACAGTAAATGAAATATAAATATATATTTTGTATTTTGAGTATGTAAATATGTTGTTGAACCGATATCCGTGAGTTGTAAATACGTTTTTTTGAATTTTTCGTTTTTTTTAATCCTTGTTTGATAAATTTGCATGGAATTTTAATTTTTAAACTATTATTATATCTAAATTAACAACACACTGTTCCAAAAACGACTTTTTTCTGGGTATTCGGCCAAATCAAATTTTTTCGCGTAAATTGAGGCATGAGTAAAAAATTAATCTCTGCATTCTTCGAAGTTAGCTTCGAATTCGAAATATTTGTTTATGAAATTTGGTTCATTAAGAATTATCATTATTTGTTTTAGTATAGTACATAGTTACTAAAAAATTAAAAAAGATGGACATAATCTACATTTTCCTCCTACTTCAATGATCTATAACACGGTCTATTATATGAAAGTTGTTATGTGGGGCCAAAGTCGGATCTCCCAAAAAAAATTATTTCAATATTTTGATTGAATATTTTTATATTACACTGGAATATGAAGAAAACATTGATGATATAATTAATTGATTAATAAAGTTTTCAGTAAATTTAATTTAAAACTTTGAAGGCAAAAATTTCGATATTGAAAGTTTAGTATGAAAAAATTGTGTCACACAATTCCTAAGCACAAAAAATTAGTTTGGTACCAGCCGAGTGTAATTAATGGGCAGTTCTAAGATTACTTTAGATCAGTTATCTGACCTAACTGATCACTCAAAATAACAGGAAATCACATTTAGACTGCTAAATGTAGGCTTTGTAAGGCCAGATTCACACTTTTGTGATTGAAATTAATTCTTGACAAAGCGCCTTGAATCTATCACAAATCTATTCAGGTGCTTTTTTTCTTTTCCCTTATTTTACCTTGATACCTAAGAGTCTTAGATATTTTGGTCTTGATCTGGTAAATGCGGGACATCTGAGTGGGAACTAATGAGATGACTATTAAATATTGGGTTGTCAAAAAAGTCTTGCGGTATTTTTTATTGAATCAATTCGTGTGGCACCCATATATCGAGCTTCTTAGTGACTCCAAACTTCTTCAAATGGTTTATAACGGTTTGATGACTACTATGCCGTTCTCTTTCGACCAATTCAGCGATTATATCGCAATTTTCGATGACAGGCCTTCCGGAGCGTGGCGCATCTTCGACCACCTCTACACCAGAACGAAAACGTTGAAACCATCGTTGTGCGGTGCAAATGGAAACTGTATAGGGTCCATAAACTGCACAAATTTTAATGGCGGCTTGATATGCATTTTTGACTTTATCGTAGTAGTACTGTAAAATATGCCGTATTTTCTCTTTATTTTTCTCAATTTTTGAGACGCTAAAACTCACGAACGACTAAAAAGAAACGACAATTAATCAAACACGTGTTACCGCGTGAAATGAGCTTTCCAAAAAGGTATAGCATGACTCGATGCGACGATAAAACTAGAACTACGCGCTTTTAGCGCCAACTAGCCAAAATACCGCAAGACTTTTTGACAACCTAATATATCGAAAACTTCTTGAAAACTTGAAAATACGTTAAAAGAAAAAAGGTTAATAACATGGTGGTAATCTGTTTGAGCGTGATAATATATAGAAAATATTTTTTTATTTTCTCCTGTCTCAGAAATTATTCCCAAGTATTTTTTGATGACAAAACAGTCTCCTTCTGTTTCAATACGGCTTTTTGTCGCGGTCCAAAAGCGTGTCGAAGGAGTGTTATAGCTCGTTGGCCGGTATGCCGGTGCAAGCTTTTTGAATGGCCTCTACGTCTGTATAACGCTTTCCTTTCATGGGCAAATGCATTTTTTCGAAAAGGAAGAAGTCGCACGGTGCCATATCAGGTGAATACGGGGAGTGGTTAATGATTAAAAGGTGATTTTTGGTCAAATAATTGGATCAAATAATTGGATTCTGAGCAATTTTTGGTCGTCAGTCAATTTGTGCAGAACAAACCGTGCAGAAATGTTCAGTAAAAATGCGATAAATCAGGTTTTGGAGATGTTAAATTCCATTTCCATGAATTTCAATGATGATGTTGGCTGATTTTTGATGAATTCACGCATAGTTTCGATGGAATTTCCGGTGACCACAGATTTTGATAGGCCCACATGTTGATCGTCATTTGACACTTAAAACGCAATAACTTCACTTCCAATCAATGAAATGTCATGAAAGTCTCGCTGGACAATCAATAAAGATTCTAACGCAACAATCGACATATAGATAGCGCCACCAGGGGCCGCTAGATTAAAAAAATTCTAGATTCTGTTTACTTTGGAACGCACCTTGTACTCATGATCCGATACATAATGCGACTACATTTTAAAGACAACTTAATTAAAAATTTGGCTGAATCAGTTATCTCAAAATACGAATTGAATTTAAGAAGTTTTCGTGATTTGTGGAACCGATGATTTCAAAAGTGGAGACTTCAATGGCTGTTAAGAATACTAATATTATAAGAAAGGATTTGACTGTTTGTTTGTTTGATTGACTTGAAAAATTCTTTCACTTTACATTTTCAAGAAATCCTTACTGAAATGTCAAAACGTTTAAACCAAGCTGTAAAATAAGAACTAAAATGTTGATTATAAAACAAAACAATGTGCTACGACTTAGCAAAACATATAATTATCTACAAATAATTTTAAGACAACATATGTCAAACTGTTATAAAGGGTGACCCATTTCGAGATTCCCTACTTTTCCTTAAAGAAAAAAAAAAAAGAAATTATACATTTATTGGCGAACGTTTATTACCATTCGAAAAAACATTATATATTTTTCTGCCGTCGCCGTGGTTTACATGTTAATGGCGTGCGTCACCCTGATACCACTTCCGAGTAACATTGAAAAGTTTTTATAAAAGCACTAGGCATTTACAAAAACCAATACAATAGTAGTTGCCATACTGCTTTACTTACGACATGAAAGTTTTTCCATTTAGCATTGCAGAATTCAAAATCATTGAGCATAATAATATTAGAAAGAGAAAATATTAAAACAAAATTGACAACTAAACTTTTAATAATTTTTTTTTAATATCACAATTTTTATTACCACAATATATAAGCAAAAACCTTATTTCTTTTAAACTTATTCAAAATACTAATAGTTTTATTTGCTAAGTTTTTCAATATTTTTACTAATAATCAAATTTTTATTACTAAGTGTTATAACTCTTCCATTTCATTTTCTTTCCAATTGTAAGCTATACGCTTACATCTGTCATTTGCGTGTTTTTCTCTCGTTTATTAATTTCCGTTTAATATTTAATTTCCATAAAATTTCTCCACCACTGTAAATAGTGAAATCGGCTGCTTCAATAGAGGCTCGCCTGCGCGAGATGCAACGTAAATTATCGGAAATTGCGGAAATACCGAAAATACTCTCCTCCACACTCGCCACTGTGTCGCAAACATTCGAGAAATTGAATCCCAGTGATTTGCAGCAACACCGCAAGCATTCCTACGATGAGGATGCACTAGATTACGAGCTAAGTGGCGCCAACGCCGAACAACGTCTCAAGTTGAAGGCTAAAGGAAAAGCAAACGCCAAAACCGCTGAGCCATTCGGCGGCGCGAAAATGTACTTGGCAAAAGACTCGACGCCGGAATCGGATTATGCATCGGAAGGCAATTATGAATCAAATGAAGCAGACACGGATGACGATTATGACATTGCTGATGGCGGCGACGGCGACGGCGGCGGTGATGCTGACGATGATGATGATGAAAATGCTTGCGAGGGTAGAAATATTAAAGAACGTAATGGAGCGAGCAAAGCAGCCTATTTTGAGCACGTTGAAAGTGGAACAAGTAATTACAATTCGCGCGCAAGGGATCCGGTAAAAAACAAGGCTGGCAGTGAGGCAGAAGCCGCCATACCATATGCGTTTCTGACACGAATGCGACCGGCCAAGTCGAGTCTGCCGCAGCGCAAACAATATAAGCAACAACATCATCACGACAATGTCAATGACAGCGCTAATGTTGTTGTAAGTGACAAAGATTACGACGATATAACGACGACGGATGATGAAGCTCAGGATTATGCCGATGATGATGACAACGAGGATTCTGACGAAGATGTTGTAACAGCCAGACTCGTTAGTGACGACTCAGGTAGTGAGGTTGAAACGGAAGTCGCTGACGTGGCAGGCAATGGTGATGACGACGATGACGATGCCATTGATGATGACGAAGCGACGGATGATGACGAAGATTTCCTAACTGCCACCTACACCTGGAATTTGAACAAAATACCTAAGTTACAGTTGAATGACGAGAAACAATCGGGCGACGAGAGCAATTCATATAAGGATCAGATTGACATGGATGACACGGACGAGGAAAAGCCGAAAAAAAAAGCGCGTTGGTGCCATGCTGACGATGACTTACAGAAGGAAAAACATTTGCAGTGGGTCGATGAGGAGGACGAAAAAGAGAAGAAGGTAAGTGCCGTCTGCTGTTTCATAAATATTTATATGCACATTTTTCTGATTTGTGCGGTTTTTCGTGGATGGTGGTAGGGAAGCCATCAAGCAGGAAGCTTTTAAAATGGCTAATGTTTGCATTGGGTGTGCGCTGTCAAAAGTGAAGTGATGAGCCATAAAGTTTGAGGTTAAAAATTACTTTTAATAACCTAACGGTGAACCGGGTCTGTGCTTGGCTTGAGTACGTGTGATTATTTATTTTTTGATTGATCTATAATTTTAATTACTTCATTAGGGCTAATAGCGTTTTATTATGAATATTTCTTACTTACAGACTATTCAAGTGTGTTGGTTTTTACGGAGTTTTCAGTTGCGTGAAAATCAACTAATTATTGCAATTTTTTTTAAGTTGAGAGTTGAACACCTTCTAATACGTAACCAAGCTACCTTTGAAGAATAAAGTGGAGATATTCACCATAAGTTCTAAGAAAATTATTTAGTAAAAGGGTTAACAGTTAATTAGAGTGGTCGTTTAGTAAAATTTTATATCACAATGCTAAGGACACGAGTACGTTTAAAACCCAGATCAGAATCGGGAGCTTTAGTTGGAGTAAACTTCGGTTTAATATCAACTGTTTCTAAATTTATGGTCGTCATAATGGTCCTGTCAGATCAACAATTGAGCGTCTAGTAGAAAAATTTGAATCCACGGGCTCAGTGTGAAAAGTTCCCGTACCAGTGAGACAAAGTAGTGCCCACAGTGTCGAGAATATTGCTGTCGGTAGCGCAAAAATTGAGGAAGACCCAAATCAGTCTTTCGTTCTCAAGCATTGGGAATCTCTTTGACGTCCTTGCGGCGAATTTTGTGAAAAGATCTTGGTCTACATCCTTACAAGATCAAATTAAAGCAAGAACTAAAGTCGCTTGACCAACATAATTGTTGTATATTCGTGTATCTGCTGGGCAACAACTAGAAAATGATTTGGATTTTCGTCGATAAATCATCTTCAGCGATGAAGCTCATTTCTGGCTGAATGGTTTCATCAATAAGAAAAATATAAGTTATTGGTCAGGCAGTTATCGATACGTACTCTGTGAGTCACAATTACATCCCAAAAAAAATACGGTTTGGTTCGGCTTATGGGTCGACGGCGTCATTGGGTCGTACTTCTTCCGTGATGATCAAGACCCGAACGTTACTGCGAATGGGAATAAAACCGCTCAATCAGAACCGAATTGGTTGATGTGGACTTGGACAATATGTGGTTCCAACAGGGCGGCGCTACAAGCCACACGGGGAATGTCCCAATCTATTTATTGGAAACCAAGTTTGCTGAACGTGTTATCTCACAAAATGACCCAGTAAATTGGCCGCCTCGGTCGTGCAGTTTGAAGCCGTCAGACTATTTCCTATGGGGCTACATTAAGTGGCCCATGCTAATAAGCCAGCGACGATTGATGAGCTTCGTACCAATATCGAACCTGAAATTGCAGCAGTATCAGCCGATTTATGCTTGAAAACCGCGTCTGAACGTCTGCAAGCATGCAGAAGAAGTGCAAGAGAAATCGAGTTCCATACATAATGGCATCGAACGTACTTCTACAGGAATAAAGAATTTCATTGATATTTCAAACCATTTTTGTTTTATTTAAAAAAAAAAAAAAACTTTTGTAGCTCTCTTATTAGAAACCCCGTTATTTGGGTTCGATTCGTGTCAATGTTCGACTCGTACCAAAAGACTTGACTCTTTTCAAAAACCGTATCAAATAGAAGGCGCTAACAAGATGCTTGACAACGTAGCTGAAGATCCTTCACTCATCTAACGCATCGTTACTTGTGACAAGACCTCGAATTTCGGGTGAATGGTGATCCAAAAGTAAGATAAAACTGTTGAAAGGACGGCGCTGATTTTGCCTAAACACGAAACTAGAGTCATCGCTCAGTCACCGAATTCCCCAGATTTAGTTACCTGCAACTTCTTCTGATGTTGAAACTGGGAAATCCTTTTCGGCGATCACGATATGAGTTCATTGAAGCCATTAAAAGTCATTTACTGAAGGTCGTCGCAGACGAGACTTATAAAAATATATGGGAAATTGAATAAGGTGTTGTTTATATTGGCTCAAAGAAGTCTATTTTGCAGAACATAATAAAATACAAGTAGATAAAATGTTGTTTTTTTCTTAGTCCGGGTTATTTTTGATCAGACGGTTTATAAACAACAGAAAGGTGAATAAATTATATAATATCGAAAATATTTATTTAAAAGAAATTACTTGGTAAGATAGCCAATTCTATTGACATTTGAACGAAAATGAAAAGAATAAAAGTCCTCCGGCATCCATTGGATTGGTCTTAATCACGCTTTTGTTAGACGGTTATAAGTCCACTGTGTCAGCTAGATGATAATAACAAGTATAAACTTTTATTTAAAAAAATTCAACATTTTATTCATTTTTTTCAGTTTGCCGATAAATTGGAGCGCTCTTGGCCTTGGGCAGATCGAGAAAAGATTATTTACAAGTAAGTAAAGGAAATATACTAAGGTGCGTACACTTTTTAAACTACCTACTTATGAATGAACGTACATACATACATATATAGTGCACAATCTTGTGACTATGTATTTTATAAAAAGTAATTTTTCCCTCACCACCTGTGCTTGGAGTACATAAATTAAATGCAAAGAACGCTACTCACGAATGATTTCCATCTTCTTCTCAGGCAATCAACTTGTCACCTGGTACGTCGCCGTCCTTTGGGTTTGGTTGAGCAGCGCATCAAATTATTGGCTAAACAGAATCTCAGCGACAGCTTGGAACGACAGCTGCAGTGAAATTAAATCATTGCTTGGACAGGTTATTGGCAATAGTTCCATTGACATTGCGGAATCGAGTTGATATGCTATGAGAACTGCCATTATTAATATACCGCTAGTCAAATACATATTATATATTGTTTATATATTCCTTATATTTATCGAAAGAATGTCATATTAAATCGTTATTTAGCTATATTAGCGCCCATTTGCATATTTCATTTTGAATAAAGCGTTGTTTTTGAAAGTGTGTGGATTTAATTTGAAGTGACAAAGAGGATGTATATACGAGTATAATATATGTGCTTATATATAACGGGTGATTTTTTTGAGGTTAGGATTTTCATGCATTAGTATTTGACAGATCACGTGGGATTTCAGACATGGTGTCAAAGAGAAAGATGCTCAGTATGCTTTGACATTTCATCATGAATAGACTTACTAACGAGCAACGCTTGCAAATCATTGAATTTTATTACCAAAATCAGTGTTCGGTTCGAAATGTGTTTCGCGCTTTACGTCCGACAAATTTTGTTCAGCGATGAGGCTCATTTCTGGTTGAATGGCTACGTAAATAAGCAAAATTGCCGCATTTGGGGTGAAGAGCAACCAGAAGCCGTTCAAGAACTGCCCATGCATCCCGAAAAATGCACTGTTTGGTGTGGTTTGTACGCTGGTGGAATCATTGGACCGTATTTTTTTCAAAGATGCTGTTGGACGCAACGTTACGGTGAATGGCGATCGCTATCGTTCGATGCTAACAAACTTTTTGTTGCCAAAAATGGAAGAACTGAACTTGGTTGACATGTGGTTTCAACAAGATGGCGCTACATGCCACACAGCTCGCGATTCTATGGCCATTTTGAGGGAAAACTTCGGACAACAATTCATCTCAAGAAATGGACCCGTAAGTTGGCCACCAAGATCATGCGATTTAAACGCCTTTAGACTATTTTTTGTGGGGCTACGTCAAGTCTAAAGTCTACAGAAATAAGCCAGCAACTATTCCAGCTTTGGAAGACAACATTTCCGAAGAAATTCGGGCTATTCCGGCCGAAATGCTCGAAAAAGTTGCCCAAAATTGGACTTTCCGAATGGACCACCTAAGACGCAGCCGCGGTCAACATTTAAATGAAATTATCTTCAAAAAGTAAATGTCATGAACCAATCTAACGTTTCAAATAAAGAACCGATGAGATTTTGCAAATTTTATGCGTTTTTTTTTTTTAAAAAAGTTATCAAGCTCTTAAAAAATCACCCTATATTTATGTATTGTATATTTGAACGAGTTGTTGTGACATTTTAATATATATAATTTGGAATGGGCATTATTAATATAGATACTTACTACTGTGGGCAAAAAATAATAAGGCTAATGAATTTAAATTTCGCGCGAAATCCCATTCGTCACCATACTTTTTTTAGGTTGGTATGTAAGTATTTTTTTCCCCATAAAATGATTTCCTTAAGCAGAAAAAAATCCCTGTTTGAATCAAATAACCAGTATATTGAGAAATTACTTAAACAGGCGATCATAAATTAAGAATAGTTGTTACTATATTAAAAAAAAATTTACTCCACCAAACATAAGTATGTAACATCATCTGCTGTATGACCTTGGCGCTAAAATATTTCGTGTTTCAATTCCCATACTGTTACTACTTAAAATTGCATTGGACGTTTTTTATGTTACACAGTTTGTTATTGTGATTTTATTTGCCGTTTCTCATCTTCGTCACAGTAAAAGCCAAACATAGTTTTGGTCAGTTTGTTTAAGACTTGTTGTTGCATAATTCGAAGTTCACAAATATTATGGAAGCGAGTAAATTCATTACATTATTGTAATCCTGATTTTCTCGTGTAGTACATTGTAGCAGTTCGTACGAGAGGATCGTTAGCTGTACGTTGTCTTTGCTTTACAAACATCATTAAATTTTGTGAGAGTGAGTTAAATTGTTTTTATTTTTCATTTGCATGTCCATGCTTGCCATTAAGTGCTACTTTGTTTGAAGGTAAGCAGAATTTTCATGAATATTAATTTTTCCATATTTATTCAGCTTAATTTTTTATTTCATTACTTGCTTAACTAAGTTTTTATGTAAATAATATTATGTATGAAGTGTTTATATAAAGACATTTTATTTCGCTTCTTATTTAGCAATATTTTTTTATAATAATACACGCCTAGACCAAAGCGCAACATGTTTTTTTTTGCTTGGCACCTTGTGAGTAGATTTTTGTCGCGATCACCATTGATACACTGGCAAACAACGTATTAAGCTCAACATTCAATGGGAATCTTAATGGCAAAAAAAAAAAGTATATAAAAATGTATTTTTTGTATCTTCTTTATATAGTTGAACAAAAGAAAAACTAATTTTTTAGCGCTTGAGCAATTAGACAACCATTTAATAACAAATAATTATTTCAATGTAGCTTTCTGTGAAACAAATTGCATGACCCGACTTTGATATTGTTTTAAGAATTTTAATAAGGATTTTTGCTAATAATAACAAACAAAAATAATTCGTGAATTAATTTTCATATCAATCGCATTGTACTAATTGACACTTGCTATTATTTATACTGTAGCATACTTTTAGGCGCAAATTTTATTAACCCTTAGAACACACCATTCGCATTTCGAATTTTCTTTGATTATGTCGATATTGTTGTAGCGGCAGAAAACATTCCAGTAGTAATTTCGAGAAATAGTGGCGGGTTTATAGTGCTTAGCTTAATCAAAATTCGGGGGCAACTCGGTTACTTTGATTTGACTGACCTGGGATTGTTTCTTGGATTATTACTTAAGGCGCTGATTTTGGCCTTGCTTTCACATTTACTAATTTTTATTTCAATTTTAAAAATATTTTTGCTTCTCTTTCATTTCAGAAGATCTCTCAAAGACCTCACTTTTTCTATACATTTGGATTGAGGGGTTACATGGGCTTATGGGTTTCTAAAAATCGATTTTTTTTTATAATCTTATTAAATTCTACGACACGTCTAGAATATTGTCGTAAATTTTTAAGTTGATGCGAGTAATAGTTTCGGAGATACAGCCTTGAGAACTTGTGCGCTCGAGGCTAGCTAGGCTAAGTGCCCCGTCTTGCAACGAATTTTTATAGAAGCATTATTTTTGAAGTCTATTGGCGAGATTTCTCGAGAACTACTCAACCAATCTTCATGAAATTTTACACAGGTCTCTGAGATATATCCTTAAAGACTTGTACGAAGAATCTTTTTTCGATTAAAAATATTTGCAAAATATATTATAAAAAATTTTCACTGAAATATTAATTTCTTGTTAAAAGTAAGCCAAAAATCAATTTTCATTTTTTTCCCTTCTTCCGAGAGGGTCTCCGGAAAGGACGTCGCAATCGCCTAATTAAAAATATTTTTTTCCGAAAATTTCAGAATTTTTGTTAATAGTGTACGTTTGTGACAATAAAAAATTATAATAAAATATTTAAATATAAAAAGAATTTAGGAAAAAAAATAATATTGAAAAAATTCTGTTGTTTACCCGAGGAAACTTATGTAACCCCTTTTGTTTTTTTTGACACATATTTACTGCAAGTCAGTCTGGTTACATAAAATGCTGTATTCTGGATTATGTATTTATATAAGTAATTTTTATAATTTTACATTTTATTGTAGAATTTGCACGGTATGTTTATTGTAAATTATCTACATACATAAAATTCTCAATATTTGTTCGCAAGACTGCCGCGAAGTAGTGGAGCTTAGAATTAAATAGCGCATATGAAAAGGAGCATCAGGAAACGTAAAACGATGGCAACACACTTTCATTACGTTGTTGTTCTCCGATATCGAAAGCTTTGTTTACAAATTGTTGAAATGCACCAGGCGATCATAAAAGAAAGGTAAGAAAATAAGTACTCACTGTATTTCTCTCACACAAAAACAAACTCATTGAAGTTCGAATAGTGCAACAACAAGAGTTCGACGAAGCAAAGCTTTGCTGTAAGTATAACATAGAGTAACATACTTAGTATTTGTTATTTTAGGAACAACCGGAATTTTCGGAACTAATGTGTGCTAATGCAGAAAATGATGTCTAAAGCATATCATGAAACAACACTTTTTGCAGTGCAGTTATGTGCACTCTCACTGCAATTGCATCGTCATATACGATATAGAAAAAAATAACAACTAAAGAGTCTTTGTGTTGTTGTTTGATCTCTTTTGGAATAACTATGAAACTATTAAAAATGATATTTGTTGCTAAAATGAAATCAAATTTTATTAACAAGATATTTATGAATACATATGACAAATTCATATATACATAAGTGAACAGCGCGAATTGTTGTGTTTTATTATCACTAGAGATATCATAATTTTATAGTTCATTCTTGCACTTTATTTATTAACATCAGCATTGTAGCAGGAAGCTTTAAAAATATTATAGCAAAGTAAAAAATTCCTTTAATATGATCGCTGCTTTCCCTAAATGTTATCGGAGCATTAACTGATATACATACATGTATCAAGCGATCATAAAAGGATCACAATAAAGAAAATTATTTTAAATCCACAACAACAACATATGTATGACCTATTAAATGCTTTACATCATAGGAATAATGTGAAAATTGGAGCTAATGCCTGTTATTATGTTACTCCATAGTTATAAACTCGAACGATTTTTTTATATTCGAAACACCTACAGTGTTGTTATGTATGCCTGGTGGTAAGCGATGCTGTATGCCTTGTTTAAATTATATTTTAGGAGACATATCCCCTTTCAAATATTTTTTCGGCCTATTTATTTATTTATTGCAAATTTTCACATATTTTGTGTGAAAAATCGGGGCGCTATATATGTGCATATAACAGGCAATGATAAAAGAGCGCTAGTAAGAAAAATTATGAGTTTATAATAACAAAATAAATGCATTGTATAGTGTTGTTTAGGAACCAATTTTAAAATCGGAACGAATTTTTGTTCCTTTAAATTAAATGGAGCAAGCAACAACTAGTAATTTCAATGTGTTCGAATCACCTTTTGAGCAGTTTTGTACGCCTAGTAGCAAGTGATGCTGCTTTAGTTTGTAACTTGTCGAAATTTCCATTCGATAAGTTTGCACATATTTCCCTAAAAGTTCTGCACAATTTACCAGGCGATGATAAGAGATATAGAAGGAGTGGAAGTGACAAATTGCAAATTCGATATCGAAATTCGAATTTTTAAATTTATTATTGTTTTAGGAACGAAAGAAAACTGAAACCAATGGAAGTTGTTGCAGGCAATTTTAATATATTCTTTTGTGACACCTACTGCGCTGTTATGGGCAGTTGGTAAGAGAGACTTTTTCGAGGCTTACATTATTGGAATCTCCAATTGGTTCAAATAGTGAAAAGGAAGGGGCGCTTAAACTTGGCTATAACTGCGTAAGTAGTGTGATAATTACCAGGAGATCATTAAAAACCACAGCTATCAAAATTCAATGCTATGTCCTATAAAAAAGAGTATTTACCTTAAAATTCCTAGTTACGATTTGAGAGTTGGAACTAACTTTTATTGGTAAAACAAAGACGGTTTACCAAAGACGAAGCACCTGTTGCTATTTATGTTCACTTGGTGAAAAGTGATGTTAAATAAGTATAGATTTTTCGGCGCCCCTGACTAATGATGACCGCGATGACAGTCGCTATTTCCAAACATTTTCTCCAAAAAGATGGCCGCAATGCATCAGGCGATCATAACAGACAAAGGAATAGAGAGAAAGAGAGAGTGTTAGCAAAATCGACTTCGAAATTCGAAATTTAATACTATTGTTCTAGGAACGATTTGACAGCCGAAACTGATGTGTGTTGGAATGGATTTTAACATATTTGAGACACCTACTGTGCTGTTATGGGTGCCTGGTAGTAAGTGTGGCTGTATTATAGACATTGTGGAGCGAATCACAGTGGTGGTTTGTGAAATTTCTTGTGACATTTATCTGACCCTGTCTGTTACTTACCGTTTACGCCAAAATGCAATAAAGTAGACAATCATACATCATTTTTTTGTTTATACATTTATTGCCTTCATCTAATCATCATATCAAATCATAATACATAAAGTTTTAAATGAACTTATTTGGCTAAATATCAAAATATGTTTGCTTACAAAGTATTATATGAAAATTCAGCAAGTTGCATACTAATTAAAGCCAAGTTAGACATTGCACACCTAAAATATATAGTTCCGCTTGCGAGTTTACAGCACTGCTTATTTAATAAATTAATTAAAAATATGTAATATTTTCTATAACATTTGATTTATCTAAAATTATTTAAATTTACTTATAGCAATGAAAATGCAATGCATGAAATAAATGATTTGCCTGAAGAAAGCGTCAAAAAGTAATTTCAATTCAAAGCTGACATTCCTGATTTGTTGAGTTTTAGATTTTTAATACACACACAACAAATTACGTACAATTTCATTTGTATAGCTTAATATACATTTAGTGTTTTAATTAAAACTTAGTTTCACAGTTATTACATAATAATTTGAATTTTTTCTGTTACCCCTTTTTGCCCAATTGATTTACCGCGACTTTTTGTTGAAGGCGCTCTCATTTTACTTGCTCTCCGCTCGCCTTTATATGCCTACAATTTCTTTACTTAGTTTTATAGTAATTTGCACCAATTGTTTAGTTGCCGTAAAAGCTCATTTTTTGATTATATTCTGCACGGATTTGGATGACAAAGTATGTACTTAGAACACAACGCTTTCAGCTGTTATGGACATGTTGCGCCATTGTATTGTTTTTCTTGTGACTGCTGGCAGCTGACTGCTGACAGAGGACTGTTGGTAGGTGATTTCAAACAGATGACTTTTGGCAGCTGACTGTTTGCAGCTGACTGTTGAAATTTGGGCCAACGCTTGCGAATATGTGCTGCAGCTGTTTGTGGTTTACTGAAGGTGGCTTGTCTTAAATTAAGTATTAATCTAAAAATATTTGACTAACATTACAATTTAAGCTTATGAGGAAGTATAATTGTCTTATAAAAATTTATAAATGCTAAAATTAATAATAATTATAAAAAACTAATAAAATTTGAAAATTAAATGAAAATAAGGAATGAGGATTGTGTGTTTGTCAAATAGTACAAATTTGCTTAATATTCTAATTTAAATAAGTTAATATAATTTATAAGTGATTTATAATGATAGTTTTAGTTTAAAGTTATAAATCATTAAACATATAGTATAGTATATATAGTTGTTTTAATATCTGTAGTGAAATGAGTATAGATTTTATTATGCCTCGATAGCTTCAAGCTGTCGCCATTATAATTTAAATTAATTTACAGTGATTGACACAGCATAAATCCAAATCTACTTTTTTACTATAAAATAAGGTGTTTTTTATAAACTATAATGTATTTTTCTATAAACTATAATATGCTTTTATTAAGAGTTTCAAGGCAGTTAAAGGAGGACTGAGTTGATTGTAACCCATTGCGGTTATAAAAATGCAAAAATTTGTATGCCAGCGAAATTTCTGTGGCAACATGTAAAAAGAAATTAAGTCCAGTTATATTTATGGGACATGAGCTGTCTTCGATTCGCCATTTCTCTGCCCACTTCTGCTCTAATCTCTTAAAAATTACGTGCAAAAGTTACATTAACACGTTGACTACCAGTGAATGACCGGTGATCACGACAAAAATTTATTACCAGGTGCTAAGCAAAATAGTTCATGTAGTGCTTTGGTCATCGGTAATACATTGGCAGCTGGTGGTATTTTTTGACGTGCTCACAGGTGATACACTGGCAGCCAACATGTTAAATTGGTATAAAACATATCTTCAAGGCCACCAAGTTTTTTTTTGCACATTTTTGATCAGTTGTACTATTTTGAAATGTTCAAATGACAAAAAAAAAATGAAAAGGAAAAATGAAAAAACAATTTTTTCTTGTATTTTTAAAACTTAAAATCAATTATGGAAAACAAAACGCTAAGAAACATCAGAAAACATATTAGCTTAGGGTTGCATCACAAGTGCTGTCCAGTAGTTTGACCATCTGGTATTAGATAGATAGATAAGGAATGTATCGGGACCTTAGGTCTACATATACCGTCTGGTATAGTTTGTTCGTTTCACTGGAGAATAACCTTTGACGAACCGCAAACAGCCATCTTGAGTTATCCTTATCAAGAATTTTCATAAAAAAGTTGTCACACAATAATATAGAATCTTGAAATGATGTTGAAATATAGTACATAAAATGAATACACATCTAGATATTAATTGCAAAATTCAACAAAAACTGAAGTTGACTTAAGTTATATGTAAATATGTTAAAAATAACAGAGGAAAAATCATAATTTTGTTAGTTTGAATCATGTGTGATAATATTATTTTATAAAGCTTTTCAAATGCATTTTCTGTTCTCTTTAACTTAGTAGAACTTATATTTAAGTATATATTGATGAATTGGTAATGATAAAAAATAGCACTGCAGAAATTTAGAAAACACCTATTTCATCAAAACCAAAAAAAGTTACTTTCGGAGACTTTCAGAATATCTTGGGATGAATATCGAGATATTTAGCCTGACGAATAATTTAATGGAGCTTGGTATATTCGTGGTTCGAGAAGCTAATGACCAACTTCGCTTCATTTTAATAATGAATATAGCTATATGGTATAGATGGCTGGTTAACCTGGTATTCTTAAAGGGTTACATGCGGTTAGAATTTTCCAAAAATCGATTTATTTTTTAATTTTATTTTCCTAATGTACATATAAATACATAGAAAATTTCATATCGTTCCGTTGAATTTTTCGTAGTTACACGTAAATTTGAAAAGGGGTTTCAGAGTGCTTGGGAGGACAAGGCCATTCTTCAAACACGTTTTTTTTTCAAAATGGTGCTTTCAAAGTCGGTGAATGACATTACTCGAAACGATTAATTAAAGGAAGATTTTTTCTCATTGATAAATATTTTTTTAAAAACAATTTAAGGCAAAATTTTTGGTCAGAAATCTTTGATTTTTTGAGAAATCGCCATTTTGTAAGAAAAAAATTATTTTGCTTATTTCTTTAATTTGGTTTACTAGATCTAACATTACTTTAATGAAATCTGTTTGTTGAAACTCTCGGAAATCAGTTATCGTTCCATTCCAAATAAATATTTTTACTAATACTAAGTCTTAAAATACAGTTCAGACATCATAATATACGTACAAATTTTTGGATCAATAAATTTAAAAGTTGTCTCTGAAAAAATTCTGCAAATTTGTTTTTTTTTCGGCTTTCTAACTGTATATAACCTCTTAATGCCTGTCTGTTGTGCAAGATAACATTGATATTTGTTTGAAAAAACAAAGAGTTTTGAAAATCGGTAGTTCATTTTTTGGTAGTATGAAATGCTCACCCAGCTTTATTCGTAGATATATTTTTGTATTAATACAATAGACCCTTATTTGAATATGGGATGGTGCGAGATAATGAAGATTACTTTACGATTATTAAATGGCTCAAAATGTTTGGATGGTAAGTGTAACCGCTTTTCTTAATTTCAATATTATTATTATAGAAAGCTTCCGAATAGTGCATCCAGCATAACGATAAAGAACTTGTAGTCTTTACGACCTGGAATTCATGACTGGACTTGGGTTCTTAGATGCATTTAAAATCTTGCTTTGGCATTTCACAACCTATGTATGTTGGGATGATATCCCAACGGTGTAACGCCGCAATTGATTTGGTCCCTTTAAAACCTTATTAATCTATAGAGTTCGAATAGTGTCATATCCCGAGAGGACTGGAAGTGAATAGCGGTGCCTAATTTTCAGTATTTTTAAAAGTACTAAAAGGGTACTCTCGGTCACCTTCATAATGTGAGATTGTTGAATAGTTGTACGAGCTAACGTTGTAATATGAAATGTGCTGATCAATGATCGGCAGCCGTTTTGAAGAACCAGTCTGTTGGGTGGAACAGGTGTGGAAAGCGAAATAACTCTGCCCTGCTGGATACGTGAGAAAATAATTAGATACTGCAACCTGTCGCTATTCAAGCACGTCTGTAGGGTAGTAAGGCAAAAGGGATCTGAGAAACCTCAACAGTAAAAGCTAATTATGCTTTAAGAGCAATCCCTCGTTCTGAAATCCCACCATGGAAGTCGGAGGACATGGGTTCGAGTGGATTCACGGTTAGTTCTTAAACCTCTAAAAAAAATTTACTGCAATTAAAATATTATCATATAAGATGTGGTTGTGATTGTAATCTGATTTTACGATTTTTTCTGCAAGGGTCAAAAGGTTGAATGCACCTTTGAGTGATTTCGAAAAATGCCATTACATGAAAAGTTGTTGGGATATAAATAGATGCGCGGGCGGACGGACAGATAAAAGCATGCTTTCTAAATCTGATACACATACATATATAAACCAAAATCTAGCTACCTCAATATCTTTCTCAGCTACTGACAACCGTTAATTGGACAATGCTCTTATAAAATAAGTCTAACTTAGAAGCAAATAAAGTTCTTAAAATAATCTACTCAATAATATTGCACAATGTGTTCAGAGTTAGTACAGCATATAAAATAGGCAGGACCACTATTCTTCATATGTTAAATATTTAAGGAAATTACATTTATAATAAAGCATTAAAAGGCTTAGTGTTAATCTACGAAAAATTACAAATAATTCGCACTTAACTAAACAAATAAGCATACATAGTTGTTAGCAAAGCCTGTTTGCAATCAACTATTAAATTACGTTGTCCACACACACATACACATACTGCAAATTGGCAATAAATATATCAACTATCGTAGTACCAGTTAATCACGTGTTAACTACAATTACTTACAACTACGCTAACATTAAAACCATATACATACATACATAGAGTCAAGCCACCTCCAACCACAACAAGTCACATGTCACATATGTCACATCGCGTTCGGCTGCATTTTAATGCGCTTACAATGCCTCGTCGGCGATTTTGTTGCCATCCAAATGCAAATTATTGTTGTAGGTGCATGTGTTGGGATTCGTGTGCACGGCTGTGGTGGTGACAAGCAAAATGCCGCCGGCACGATTGCTGCCCTCCGTGCTGCTGCCTTCGATGCTATAACTACCGCTGCTGCTAAGCCGATTGTTGCTATTGTTATTGTAGTAATTACTCGTTGTTGTCGTTGCTGCTAGTGCGCTGTTGTTAGCTGCTTCCGCAGTCGTTGTTGTTGCTGCTGTAGTTGCTAACGCCGTCGACGTCGAATTCTCAGCTAACGCCGTCACATTTTCGGTCGCATTTTTTCTATGACTATTCCAGTTGCATGCCTCCGCGCCACCATCGGCAACACAAACGCCCTCCTCCATTAGCGGCTGCCGTATGCGTAGTTGATCGACGGTTTTTCGTCGTAGAAATTGGAACTTTCGCAGACCGCCCAACAGGCCGGGCGGCGCTGTGGCATTCGCAGGCGACTTTTGTGTGGCGGGTGCGCTGCTGTTGCTGGGCAGGCGCGTGGCGCCTTTACTGCTGCTGGCAGCGTTTGGTGCATCGCCGCCGCTGCGTCCGGTGACGGCGCTGGAGGCGCGACGCGATTTCGTCGACGACAAGCTCTTTAGTCATACCTTCTCTTCGCCGGGCAAGGGCGGGCCACATCGCACGAACTATAATCAGAAGAACTGCGGTTTGAAATAATTGCGTGTTTTTTAAGGATTTTTGTTTTGCATTGGTGGTTTGGTTTGTTTCATGGTTACAATACGATGCATGGTACGTTTATACAAAGATGGTGTGGAAAGAAAAGAAACGAAACACATTGGAAAGTGGAGAGCAGTGGTGGTTTTTTACTTGATTTTTTTTGGCTATTTATGTACAGGTGATAGAGTGCAGTGGGACAACAATGACAAGCAAAGCGGCAATACAACACGTGGATTGGTTTAAAGTACAGCAACAACACGAATTAGTTTTAAAAATTTATTTACAAAAATATATTAAGGTGTTCCTTGAAATAAAAAATAAAATTTTTGAACTTTCATGTGATAAAAGTAGTCTGCTGAACTATATGGCCATTAGTTTTGCAGCTTTAAAGAAATCACAACATTAATAACCACCATGTATAAGACCTCAGTATCACTACTAAGAAAAATAGCACATGGCGTTACCTAAAATGCAAAACAACTTGAATTTTTTACTCCTTACTCCTTCACTACATCATATTACATACACATGGCATAAAATTTTCAGCTTCCGGTATCAGATATAACCAGTATATAACCAATATATAACTAATATATAACCATAATATAACCAAAACTCAAATTTTGTTTCAATGTGAGTGATTTCTATTATATCGTTTTTCCTTCGCCTGTAAACAGATATAACCAGTATATAACTAGTATATAACTAACGGGTGATTTTTTTGAGGTTAGGATTTTCATGCATTAGTATTTGACAGATCACGTGGGATTTCAGACATGGTGTCAAAGAGAAAGATGCTCAGTATGCTTTGACATTTCATCATGAATAGACTTACTAACGAGCAACGCTTGCAAATCATTGAATTTTATTACCAAAATCAGTGTTCGGTTCGAAATGTGTTTCGCGCGCGTGTTTTGTTCAGCGATGAGGCTCATTTCTGGTTGAATGGCTACGTAAATAAGCAAAATTGCCGCATTTGGGGTGAAGAGCAACCAGAAGCCGTTCAAGAACTGCCCATGCATCCCGAAAAATGCACTGTTTGGTGTGGTTTGTACGCTGGTGGAATCATTGGACCGTATTTTTTCAAAGATGCTGTTGGACGCAACGTTACGGTGAATGGCGATCGCTATCGTTCGATGCTAACAAACTTTTTGTTGCCAAAAATGGAAGAACTGAACTTGGTTGACATGTGGTTTCAACAAGATGGCGCTACATGCCACACAGCTCGCGATTCTATGGCCATTTTGAGGGAAAACTTCGGACAACAATTCATCTCAAGAAATGGACCCGTAAGTTGGCCACCAAGATCATGCGATTTAATGCCTTTAGACTATTTTTTGTGGGGCTACGTCAAGTCTAAAGTCTACAGAAATAAGCCAGCAACTATTCCAGCTTTGGAAGACAACATTTCCGAAGAAATTCGGGCTATTCCGGCCGAAATGCTCGAAAAAGTTGCCCAAAATTGGACTTTCCGAATGGACCACCTAAGACGCAGCCGCGGTCAACATTTAAATGAAATTATCTTCAAAAAGTAAATGTCATGAACCAATCTAACGTTTCAAATAAAGAACCGATGAGATTTTGCAAATTTTATGCGTTTTTTTTTTAAAAAAAGTTATCAAGCTCTTAAAAAATCACCCTTTATTATATAACTAATATATAACCATAATATAACCAAAACTCAAATTTTGTTTCAATGTGAGTGATTTCTATTATATCGTTTTTCCTTCGCCTGTAACCTTATGAAAAGTGTTTACCATTTTTTGCATTTTAGTTGACGATATGCTTTTATGAGAAACTAAGAAACAATTCCTCTACACTCAGTGTAGAATTCTATAATCTTAAGGCTGGGATGTGGCAAAAAGTATTAATACTTAAATGGATGAATAGCCTAAGTGAGCCTAAGCGTGCAAGGTATTCAAAAGTATAATTGATTGGTTTTAAAAATCCACTTATTTGTTAAAAGCTCAAAGTTTGGGATCTATGTGAATATATTCCGAGCATTACATGTATGCGAATATTTTTTAGTAATGAAAAATTTTCCAGAATTCAATTTAGTTGAGTTCTTAAAGTGAAACATATGCATTTCAACTAATTTCTAATATCTTAAGCCAAATTTACTAAGTCCAAGTTATACTTCCAATCTTGTACTAAGTCCTATATTCAAAAAAGAACAATGAATTCATGGACTTTGCTATTATATATAATCTATATAAGCTTCTTCCCACTCATTATATAACAATCTCGACCTATTTTTGCTTAACAAATGCAACACAAAAATATTTCTTACCAAGAGTTACCAGGTTGCTCATACGACATGTAGTACCAAACATCACACATGTGGTCTATGGCTAAATTAATGTCACTCATACGACATGTAGTACCAATACAACAAATATGCGGCTTTTGGCTAAATTAATGTTGCTCATACGCCATGCAAGACCAAAAGGCATTAATGTGGAAAGGAATGTAATTAACGAAATATAACTAAAGAAATAAAACAAACTTTTTCTGAACGATAAGAGGAATACAGGAGTGGTCAAAAAATATATACACATTTACAAATTTTTAACAGAGAATAGAAAAACATAGAAAATAAATATCGGAATATTGTTATTTGTTGCGAAAGTAAATATTTTTTTATTAGAGGAACATTTTTCTACTTAATAATATATTAAACATATACGAGGAATATTAAAGAACAAATAATCTCAAGTGATTTACATTAAAAACAAATTTAATAATAATAAATGCAGTTTTAACTTATTTTAACACACACAATTACATTATTTACAACAGTAAGAAATACTTCACAAACACAACATACTTAAAGCTTAGTAAGTACATATATACAGCTAGAGTAAGCGAAAACATATGCAAAACCAACAAAATCTTACCGAGACCTGGGTTGCTGTGTAGGAATTTGCACGCGCTCTGTTGCTAAACCAAGCCGTACGCCAGCGGCGCTTCACCTGCGCAATAACTTCGCCATTGAAGAAGCAGAAGAGTGTGGCAACAAAAAGACCCTGAAAAGAGAAGTGAAAAGTATAATTTAGAATACGTCGAGAAAATAATAAGATGAAAAATAAAAAGACTAACTGTGTCTATGATTGGATGTATACCGAAAAAATTATATTTTCACAAAAAAGGTTTATAGAATATTATTTGATTACTTGGGCTATTATTCTTTGTTAAAATTAATTTATTTGAGAAATAATTGAAGACTTGAGATGAAAAACCGCAGCCCAATATTTGAACGTATTTCTTGTTCTATTTGACTTGATATCGAGTTTTCGGACACCACCCCAGAAAAATCAACCATAAAGGATTGGTATACTAAGTTTAGATATAGTAAAATGAGCACCTACATAAGATGGTGAATGCAGTGGACGCCCAAAAGAGGTTGTGACTGACGAAAACATCAAAGAAATCCACCGAATAATATTGAATGACCGCAAAGTGAAGTTGTTTGATAAAGCAGGTTCACCAATATCGACTATTACATAACGTTATTGGACTGTTTGGAAGACAAAGTTGCCGAAAGATGGCCGCATTTAAACAAGAAGAAAGTGCTAATTCATAAAGCCACAAGTAAGTGAAAATAGAAAATATGCATGACTTGGGCTTTGAATTGCTTTACATTTCACGCTGGGAAGAAATTTTCGTCGAATGAATAGCTGATCACGAAATTGAGGCCTATCTTGAAGCAAAGGACAAAAATCGTATAGAAAAGTTGAAGGGTTGTTATCACTAGTATATCAGTTTTGAAGGGGAGTATGTTGCATAAAAAAAAATTTTAAATATGTGTTTCACTATGGTTGGCCGGAGATTTTTATTTTAATGTATTTTTTATTATAATTAATGGAAAAATTTTTCACACCGATAAATATGCTTTTATAAACGTTTTAAAGCCGAAATTTTGATCAAAAATCGATTTTATTTTGCTTATTCCTTCGATTAAACACTTAATTTAACATTACTTTAACGAAATCTGTTTGGTGTTTTACTTTCAGATGATCCAGTTCAGATATATATTGATTACAGGGCCTTTTGAGAAGAGAAGCTCGCCGAGATCAGCTGTGGTTCCTTTCCGAATAAGTATTTTTACTAATACTAAGTTTTAGAATACAGTTAAAGGTCACTATACTATTTTTGCGTCAATAAATGTTAAAGTTTTCTCAGAAAAAAATCTAGAAAAATCACTTTTTGCGGCCTTCTAACCCCTTAAAGCAACATATTTTGTATCCAATTTGCTGACTGTATGCTAACCATTTAAGGTGAACCTAACATACAGGATCTTGTACTGAAATATAACATTGAAATAAGCTTCAGTAAAGAAAATCTATAACATTTAAACCTATTTTCGTACACTGAGTAGGGAATATTAAGTTTGTACTAAGTTTGCATTTAGTTTGCCATGAACTCCTCCCGCCTGTTTGTATACACGCGAATCAATATCCCAAAACTGAGATACTAGAATTTTCAGATATTGATTTGAAAATTTGTTCACATCCTTTTCTCACCAAGAAGCTTCTCATTTGTCGCAACCGCTGATATCTGATCACTTTAAGAAGTAGCTGCCCTACACACTGATCGATTAAAATCAAGTCCTTGCAGCTACTCAAGTCGTTATATCCGGTGGTATAAGAAGGAAAAACGTTTGAATTGATTTTTAAATAAGAGTTGTGGCTCATATTTATATTTTATACTATTTAAAAAACTAATAATGCAAGCAAATGTTAGTTGAAGAAAACGAAAAAAAAAACTTTTTTAATATTATAGTATTGAACATCTTATGTCTTCTAACAAAATATATAAATTTCACAGATATATAATATACAAGTAAGTAAAATATGGTATAATTTTAAATAACATTACTTGTGCTCTAAGTTACGGAGAAGCACCAATAAATACAAATAGATTTATGGTTTGAGGAAGAGTATTCTACGAAATTTTTAACGAGAAAAATTGTCAAAAATTCGTTGTAAAGTATTTTACGTATAAGTATTGTCACGTTCTCAAATAACCATTACTCATTATAATTTATGTTACGTTACAGAGCGCTTTGCTGCTGGTGAAGTTTGAAATCCTAAGCCACCGGTAGTCACGCTCACAAGCTCCTCAGTTACGACAATTATTTATTGAGCAAACTGTAACCAGTCCACCAGTTAACTGAGTCATATATGTATACATGCATGAATATGCAAATACTTATGTTAAAATGTGCATATTTAGTGTAAAACAAAAGTTTTCCTAAACCATCAAAAGTAAGTCAGTTGAAAATGTTCCACACAGATCATTAATTTCAACGTATTTCTATCGCGTACATCTAACATTTTAAATGTTATTATTGGTAGATTTGCGCAACATTTTGAGCAGTGTCCTTGCTTTTAATATGTGAGTGTGTGTTTGCGTCTAATATATGTGTATGAGTATGTCGCAAATGCGCTTAGTTCGCATTTCACTTTGTAAGCTTCAAAGCGCCAAAGACGAAAGTTACGGCAAACTACCATTCGAGTGCAATTCCCGACGGAAAGCCAATGCACTTGACCCAGTTTGTGCAAAAAAGTGAGGGAGAGAGTTACAAAAGTTACGTTCAAAACAAAGCACCGTAAGTGGTGAGTATGCATGTCAAAAAATTAGAAACATTTTGTTATAATATTGACATATACTACTGTGGGCAAAAAGTAGTGAGACTTTTTAATTTAAATTCCTCGCGAAAACCCATTCGTCGACACATTTTTTTTTCTTGGTTAGTGTGACTGTCAGTGATATTTGTGCCAAATTTCACATGAAAATAATTATTAGTGTTTAGTATACGCAGTACATATAGTGCATTCGGCGAGTTTTGCGATGAATGAAATTATTCCACAAAGAAGTTCAGTTATATAATGTGCGCGGAATCACATTACAGATGCCGAAACGTTCAGAATGTTCGAAAAGACTTTGGTTGATAATTGTTTGCTGCGAGAACGTGTTAAAGACGAAGCACGCCCAGGCAGGCCTTCAGCATCCACTGTTGATCAACAAGTCAATAAAATAATTGCTACTTGAGAATCGACGATTAACAGTCAGAAATCTTACTGGCATCGTTGGAATATCGGAAGGATCAGTGAAAACCATTTTGAAAGATCATTTGAGCCTAAGAAAAGTGAAACGATTGGCTGAAACCAAATCACTAATTTTTTTTCGAAAAGGGCGTCGCGTTAACTTCTGTAAAACACAGGATGTCATGAAATGTGTTATGAAAGTAATAAATAGTATTATGAGTCTTGGATCTATGTTGATCAGATGATCTATGACCGAATATCCTGACAAAGGCGAGTCGATGCCGAAAAACCACATAAAAGAAAAACAAAAATCAAGGTCAACAGTTTTCTTCGATTATCGAGATGTGGTGTACTCCGAATTTCTTTCGTCAACATGAAATACAATTTGAGTATTATGCGTCGTTTGCGCGAGCTATTCACAGACACCGGGAATATAGGCTGAAAACTTATGGTTCTTCCACCACGGTAATGCAGCAATGCTACTACATTGATTCTTTTGAGGCAAAAGGCAAAAAAAAAAAAATAAAAAACTATACCTCAAGGATCGTTTTATCTTTGCTTGAAAACTTTGAAGAAATCTCTTTGGAACTATGGAAAGCTCATGCAGTAATCAAACGATGCAAAGAAGATTAAACGACATGGGTCCGAAAAAAGAAATAAAAACTCTTCTCACTGTCAAAATTAGGCCCCAATGGCGAGAGTATACTAGTTCTAGTACTAAAAATGGCTTAGAAAATTTACTAAAATATGTATTTTGAGTTTTCACTTCATTTCTTCAATTATTTCGGCGAAGAAAACAAATTTAACAAAGAATAAAGGCTTTCATAGTTTTTTTTTTTTGTCAAAAAGTTAAACAGGTTCTGAAGGTATTTCATCATAATACCGTGAAATTAGGTTTCGACAACACATATCTTTTATTTCATGTTAACTTGTAGTACAATCAGTTACTAGTTCACACCCTGATAAAGGAAATAAAGCTGAAAATAAATTCCAATCTATTTCCTTTGAAAACTTGGAGCGTCAAAAACAGAAAAAGTTATATAAATTAAATTTAGGAGTAAAGCATAAATTTTTTTCATACTATTGTTACACAATTAAAGTATAAAACCATTTTTTTCATGTGCATTGACTTTTCTCATCCATTTGCAGTAAGGTGTCTCCATTTCTTCACTCACTTACTGTAAATGTGCGAACTTAAATATTTACACGAAAAGTAACTGCTTTTATTATAAAAATACATGCACAAACCTTGAAGTAAAAGCAACGTTACTCCGCAGCAACACAAAAACAAAGACAACAATTGAAAATTGAAGCTTGGAAATTCAGCTTCCCAATTGTCTGCTGAGCTCAAGAACGAAGGGAAAGTTAAAAAAATATGACGAAAAAACAAAAAAAAGAAAAAAAATAAGAGAAGAAAAAAGTAAAGAAACAAGAACGTTAAGCTAATGTCTTGTAACTTTCTACTTATTTCTCATTTTCATATTTTTTTTGTCTTAAAATAAAATTTGCTTTGTCAACAAAATGCTTCCTTTGCTGCCATCAAACGAGCGTAAAGTTTCTCTACACGCCCTGAGAGCACCGTTGCGTGTTGAACTCTTCAACTTGCCAAATGAAAGTTAAATACAAACCGTCATTTTTGACTGAAATAGTGTTTGTATGCGTGTGTGCGATTCTCATGGGGAAATCAAGTTCACCCAAACATTTGCATTAAATTTTGCGTTAAAAATAAAAAGATTTAACGGTATAGAAATGAATTTAGTTCCAAAATAATATATTTTTTACTAGACTTCTGGTATCTAGCTTCGAATATCGATTCGAGAATACAATGATTAGAAGATTTTAGTGTAAAATCTATTCTGTTTCGGCAACAACAATTCTACCTGAAGAATACAATTTAAAGCAAGCAAAAAACGGCTAGCGTCAAAAAGCTATACTAATTGGCAGGTATCATTTAAACTTCAAATAACTGTCAGAGGAGATTATACCGCCGCAAAAATTTATTTTTATATTTTTTTTCGGTTTCATTAATTAATTTAATGTGTTGTAGTTAACCTTTGTATATGTATATTTTGTTTGTGTATATTTCTGAACCTTTTTTTTTTAATTTCTCTCCATAACCTCAAAATATGAAAATGTGAAAGTCTTTTTTCACATTCCTCACAAATAAATGTAAGCAGCTTACTCCTTACATTTATTACTACAACTACAATGACACTACAAAGGAAAAGTTATACAAGACAATACACATTAATATTGCCGTTATTAGTAAGCGTTGTGGTGGAATTTGTTGCATGGTTACGCTTTAATGAGGAAATAAATTGCGTATATTCTCCACTTTCCACCGACTGCAAAAGGCAATAAAGAATATTGTGACAACGGTTGAGACAACATAAAAACGGGCATAAGACGTGCGTGAAATTGATGGCAGCCGCCATGACACGGTGGCTCTGTGCGCCACAATGTGCACTTACGCTTGAATATAGTGCAGCGAGATGTGAAAATATGTTATATGTACAGTTATACGCCTTCATCTAATGTGTCTGCTGGAATATATTGCATACGCTCAGCGCTCGGCACTCGACACACGACACTTGCCACGTAGACATTATTTTATTTATTTTAGTTTTTCTGTTTACTGCACTTTCGCTCGCTCTAGCGCCTCAACAAGTGTATAAACAGCTTTTTGCGATTACTGTTATTATTTTTCTTTCTGACATTTTTTGCTCTTTTGCTATTTTGCTTTTATAGTCAGTATCATTTGTCTTGCTTTAAGCATCAGCTAAGATAGTAGTTATCCTTTGCTGTCTTTATGACTGCTTGTTATCATCATTATTTGCTGTGCTGAACACAACAACATTGCCAAGTGCATTTAATTTCTGAATTACTAAGGACATACGGTTCAGTATTATTTTCAAATGCTTTTGCAAACTCAGCGCTTTGTTGTTGGTAGAAGACGCTCTTATATCTAGAAACACTTTGTTTTTTTCCTTTTCGTGTTTACTCAAAATATTTTTCCATCATCAACCTTAATTTTATATAAAACCATTTCCAAATTTTATATTTTTCCTTGAGCGCATTTCTCCACTTTCTCCTTGAAACAACAACGGTATGTTTATGTACAAGTATATTTGCCGTTATTATCACAAAGTGGTTGGTTTTTTTCATTGTGTTCGCTTTCACTTTTATTCGCACATACATACATAAATATTTTTTATGGCTTCGCGTCGTTGACCTTTTTGCTCAGCTTTCTTCAAGCACTCATTATGATTTCTCTATTTACTTTGGTCACTTCAAGGCATTAGCAGCAATTTTGTTTCTTTATTTCATTATTTTTCGTTTTCTTTCTTCACGTATCCAACAAAACTTTGCAAGAATAAGATTTTTATTTGTTTTTTTTTTTTTTATTTTTGATGCGCACATAAAAGAAAAATAGAAATAAAATTGGCGGAATTTATTTCTGTTTACTTTGTTTTTGTGAAAATTCGCTGTCTCAAAAGGTGTCGACCATGAATTTGAAGCATTTCTCAAATACTGATTCTTCATAATCCACAAGAAAATAACGACCCTTTTTATTACTTTGCAAGGTAAGCAATTATGAGTTGTACAATCCGGTTTTCCATATAAAGTTAGGTATGATAAAAAAGTGTATCTGTATTTAAAGGAGAAAATTTGTACCTGAAAAACCAATTAACAAATAGGAATTGCCAAATACCGCGCATAATTTACAACGGTCATACACTTAACGACCTCAGAGAGAACAAACGAAAGACTTTCTTGTTGAAAGGAAGTGTGAACAGGAAATGTGTCAATAATGCAATGAAAGGCAGGTTTTTGAAAATTGAGGCAAGAATAATTACGGCAGTTTTTGAGATTGGTATTAGAAAGTAAAGTATTTTCAGAACCTTTATAATTTTTATAAACAGGAAAACATGCTTAAATCGGCAGTACATAAACCTATGCCAAATGTCTTGAGGATATTTTGTCAAAATAAAAGTGCTTCGTATGGGAATTTGATTTTGATTGACTAGTGTCATGCAACAGCTACTACTTTGGGCAAAAAATAGTGAGATATTTTAATTTATTTTCATCGAAATATTAAAATAAAAATATTTCTTAGGCTTTTATGACTATCAGTATCACCGCTGTCAAATTTCACTTCAAACTAATCATTAGTGTTCAGGATACGCTTGACTTTCTGAAGTATATAAAATGCGTTCGGCAATTTTTTCGATGAGTGAAATTATTCAACAGGAAGTTCCATTAAAGAAAAATCAAATTACTAATGCCAAAATGTTCAGAATGTTGCAAAAGGCCTTCGGAGATAATTGTTTGTCGTGAGCAAAAGTTTTTGATTCGTAAAAATTATTTATAAAGAGTCTACTCGAACCACGTCCACGATGGCCATAAAAGTAAACTGATGTCAACACGTCTGGCATCGTCGGAATATTTGAAGCATCAGTAAAAATCATTTTGAAAGATCATTTGAACTTAAGAAAATTGAAATCACGATTGATTCCAAAATCACTAATTTTTTTCGAAAAACAGCGTCGCGTTAAGGGCTGTAAAACAATGCTTAACGACACCAGGAGGTCACGAAACGTGTTATAACTGGCGATGAGTCATGGATCTATGCCTACGACCAGTAAACAGACGATCAATTGGCCGAACATAGTGAGCCGAAGCAGGTAAAAAATCAAGGTTATGTTGACAGTTTACCGCAATTATCAAAGTGAGGTGCATTTCAAACTCCTTTCAATCAGCCGAACTGTAAACAAGGAATACTATTTCAGTGTTATTTCAGAGGTCAGAATTGTGGACCGACAACTCTTGGTTTTTGCATCACGATATATATATGTGATAGGGTCTCCGTCGCTATCTTCTGAGTCTTATAAACTACGTGGAAAATTTAAAACACATTATCCAGAGTACGATATATAGTACGATCGTATAGTAATGTCAAAAAGAGAGCAAAGAAGAGGTTTGTCGAATATTCATGGCAATGCTGCGAAAAAATTTTTGTTTTGCGCTTTGGTGAAAATGAATATTATTCTCATGTTAAAAAATATATTTCTCGTATTCGAGTTCTCTCCCAGTTGCACTACTTCTTTCCTATAACTTAACAAATTTGGAGTTAACTTATAATACAATTATGTAGTCATTCGTAGTAACTTAAAAATTTAGGCTTTGATAAATATGATTTAGTAACCGCTGTCAAAGAAAGAGAGGCATCCTATACTTTTGAAAGATAAGAGAAGTAGACTTTACTTGGTGTACGAAAATAATGTAAAAAGAGAAATTTTGTGAGAGAATGGAGAGTAAAAAAGATAAAATTTTCGTAATACTATACGTTGACAATTGTAATCTCGAAAGCGCTCTGAAGTGTTAATGCTCACACACTCATTTTCTCACCTTCAAACTCAATTCACAAGTTCACAACTATATTCTCATTCAATATTCTTTAATTTTTATTTCTGAGCAGACAGAATGTTATTAAATCTCAAATATTTATCCTTAATTACTAAGTAAATAGAGACTAATTGGTAAAATATAACTTTCTTGCCCCAAATGGCTCTGCGTGCAACATTTAACTCCCTGTTATTTCTGTGCAATTGATGTTCAAACTTTTTGTGTATCTTACCAGACTGCACACACACGCCTTAAAGTACTGTGCAGAGCAAATATAGTTACACAATTTGAAAAAAGTGTAACGCACATGTTGGCTGTGTATATGTGTATATATGGAGACACTAACTACTAGGAAACTTAATTGTTTCAAACTAATCCCGTTTTGGCGCTTTTAGGATAATTTTTGTGGAGTCATTGATTTTTAAATAGTTCTTAATATTGACTAATATATTTGTATGAAAATGCTTGTTTTTATAGTTTTGGTCTAATAATCAACATATATAAGTTTACTAAAAAAAGATATTTCAGATGAGATGACCTAAATTTTTTATTTGAGATAACCTAAGGTATTAATTCTCAGCTCTGAGGTATGAAAAAATTGTAAAGAAGAATATTGAATCTACTAAAAAATCTTTCAGATAAGATATATTATTTTAAATAAAGTAAGTCAAGTACCAGAAAAGTCAAAAATTATTATTTTGTGAATCACTTATGCATATCTTCAACTTTAACTTAAATTGTTAATTGATTAAACAACAATTTAAACTATATTTGAACTGTTCCGACATCAGTGCTATGCTGGGTAATAACCGAAGAAGTCTAGAGCTAGCATCACTGTTCTGCTTAGAGTTATGTAGCTACTTCCTCCACATATTTTGTGCACACATGCTTAAAATGTAAACAGCTCAATTTTAACACAGTCATCAAAACCCCCAAGTATCCAGCAATTTGAAATAAGCGAAAAGCAAAAGTAAACAAAGTGTTTGCCAACACGTTTACCAAAACACACACACGGACACATACAGAAATGCAGACATGTATGTAGGTAGCAAGTGCGTTACAAAATCTCAGTATAGCAAATTGTTGAACACAAGAAAAGTTACTCATACGACGTGGAGTGCCACACTTCAATATTCTGTACTCATAGCAAATGAGAGCTTGGAGAAAAGTGTGGTTCTTTGTTCACATGTACGTGTTGGAATTAATAATGTGAGTGTTCTTAATTTAAGCTGCTGTAATGAACCAATTTCGGAGGTAAATATTTTGAGATTCATTTGTTAATTTGTTTAAACATTTTAAAGTACGAGTATGTGATACTCAGAGCCAAATTTTTGTTTTGGAAACTTTCGAGAGGTTTGCTGTATACACGAGTATGAGCTCTTAATATTTAAAATTTCCAAATCCTTGACAAGGTAAGTACAATAGCATATTAACTTGTTTTAAATTTCGAAAATTATTCTTAGTGATTCTTACTGATATTTTGTTTTTCGTTTTAAAAATATAAACCTTCTTCATATCAGTTCACCCTCAATGAAATTTCTGCATAACAAGCGCATATGTATGTCAATATAATGCTTCAGAAATGAGTGCGGAAAAAAATACTATAGTTTGAATGTTGATAAATAAAAATAAAAAAAAAAAATCTTTCTTGCTAACAGTATCGAATTTTACATTCGCACAATATTGAAAATACGAACACCCAAACAGCCTCAAACATGAATAACGTACGAGAAATGTAAATATTTTTTTTTTGTATTTCTCGAGATGCAAAAGCTTGTTTAGGAATTTAATACCTTACAGAAAATTGATAATGTTGCAAATAATGAATTTAAAATATCAATGAATTTTTTTTTTATATTTTTAATGTTTGCTATCACTATTCTACTCGGAATTTCCTTGTGTTATTAAAGCGCATATTTTCTGTATAAGATGACAGGTTTAACAGTTGAGAAAATTAACAAAACCATATATTGAGGAGAACGAGTAAACGGGGGAAATATATCAATTGTTTCGATCAATAATTAATAGAGTACTAAAATATACTAATGTGATCAAACTGAAAGGTGAATTTTGTCCATTTCAGGTCTTTCACAGTAATTCCTTCCCACAGCAATGCATTCATGCCAACGAATTTTCCACTCATCATAGCACTTGGAGAAATTCTCGTCGTCATGGCCATCAGAGCCTTCTTCGATTCAGATTTTATATCCTCAATTGAGTCAAAATGGTGTCCTCGAAGTGTCATGTGAATTTACTGAATAACCAGAAGATACACGAAGGTGAAACAGGCGAATGCGGTGGTTGCGGCACGATATTAGTTGAAAATGTGGCGAAATAATCACGAATAACGAAAAACCCAATATGAGATGGTGCATTATAGCACTTCCTTGTTAAATAAATTCAGACATAGTACAAAATCGAAGAATTCACTTTTAGAGCCCACAAAACTACATGTATCTCAAATACCAATTAATAATTTGACGAGAAATTTAGCATAGATGTCACTAACAGTACTACCAACTTACAGTTAAAGAAAACTTACCGATTGGAAAAACACGCGAAGTATAAATTAAAAATTCAATTTTATCACAGTAGTGCATGGGTTCTGAATTTATTTTAAGCTATTCTAAGGTTCAAGAGAAAGTGCAATCAGACAGAAGCAAATGTATTCAACTCTACCTTGTGACCTAGATTAAGATGCTACAAACACCATATTTCGATTTTGGAAGAAGATCTTGAAAGCTTTCGAACATCACCCTCAACCTCACTAACATGTAAGTGTTCTTACTTGCGTAGCGAGTTATTTTCGAAATGTTATATATTTTATAATGTTTGCCAGAACCGACTTCTAAGAATATTCAGACATTTCAATAGCACACAGCCGATACAGTTTCTTATTAATATGCCATTCACAGAGAAGCTAGCAACACTCTGGTAAATTTTCTATCTAGTTGAGACCTATTCGGGGTATACATTTTGGAGATAAAGATGACGAACAGATACGCGAGACAAACGCCAACCAATGAGCACGAATTTTATAGAAGATAAAATTCTATTTTCAAGATCTGACTTTGACGTTCGAAATGTTGGCTCTGAATGCGACCGCCTTCAAAGGGTTTTTTTGGGTCCAACCAGTTTTTATAGCGTCTTTTGCTCGTTTTGATTGTATTGTGGTCTGGTTGTTGTACCCATTTCTGAAATCCTTTTTAATGTTGAGAAACTAAAAGCTGTTATTGACAGTGACCGAATTTAAAGCCAAAAGCGCAATGAATACCATCGATCAAATACCGCATTCACACGATTTGGCTCCATGTGATTTTTTCTTGTTCCCCAAACTGAAATTGCCTTTCCGTGGAACACGTTTTCAGTCCATCGTAGAGATACAATAAAATTCGCTAAAGGATGCCAAGGCCATACCAAAAAGTGCTTATAAAAAGTGTTTCGAGTACTGGAAAAATCGCTGACAGAGTGTATAACATATGGTGGGGATTACTTTGAAGGCGACAAAATAAAAATTGATGAGTACGAGTATTTAAATATTTCGCGTTTAATTTACAATTTCCGGGTATTTTTTTGCCACAAGATATATTTCTCGGCTTTGTTATTTCAAAAGTAACAACAAAATCTGTCATGATTATTAAATTAGACAAACAGCTGGTAAAATCTATTATACGAAAATCCCTAAACAATATTCGATGTACAGTCTAACCACACTTCAAATTTGATTGGCACAAAGACACATTATTGTGCCCTTTCATTGCACATCAAACCAATTAAAATGCAGTCGCTTTTGTTGTGCACTTAATCTTAAAAGCATTTGCTTACATTTACTGCACCTGTCATTTGCTCGAACATTGCTGCCTAATTTGAAAACTCATGCATACTTATGCAAAACTGTTCAGGTGAGTTCACCTCTGCTTGTCTAGTTGACTATCTAGTGCTCGATTATTTCTTCGGAATAATTGCTGATGAACGGCTTTAAACAACGGAAGACAGGAGAAGAACACGGCAGTAGACACAGGCTTGGCACAAATTCGAGCACCAATAAACCAACTGACGTGCATAGACTGCTTACTAACACATATATAAATATGCAAATATGTGTGCGTACCCACACATAAACATAAGCATATAAGTGCTTGCTGAAACTCATTTTGTATTCTGTCAGTTCATTAACACTTGACTTAACTCACCTGAAATGAGGCCGTAAACGCTGAGATTACTTCGTATGTCTGCTCCCATGGATGGCCTGCATCCGGGTGAAATGGCGTCAAGATGTACTGCAATCCCAATAGTGGTACAAGCAAAAGTGTTGCGCTGTAAGTATGCGTATAGAGGAAGATAAGCACATTGTGGTGTAGTGGAGTAAAAATGCTAAATACACACAAGTACTGTTATATTTTTGAATTTAATTAAATTTTGGTTGGAGTGTAATTTTTAAAGCGTACTCTTTTTTGCAATTAGAAGTAGGTAATGTTGAAAATCGAGTTAATGTTTTTTTGTGATTAAATTAAATTTTAGGAAAGGTGAAGGTTTTATTTTCAAGGTGCTACCTGCAGATAGAATGTGGAGATGAAAACAATTTTTGGTTTAAATTCATTAAATCTGGTTTGAAATAATATGTGACCTGGTCTACGGAACGAGGGCTTAGGTGTCAAAATTAACAACAATGAATGAGATAACGAGAAACTGACGAAACCAGAAAACTAGTTTTCGCACGTTAGCTCCCTTTTCGTAGACCAGGTCACATATAGTTAGTAGTAATGATTATTTGGGTCAAGTTAATTTCAAATACTTATTGCTAAAATTGTTCAGATAATCTTAATTTATTAAATTCCTTATTTTGTTAGTTTTTCAAAAAAAAAAGCTTTTCTAGTCTAAAAATGTAAAACATTTCTGAGGTTGCCTTATTAAATTCTACAGCACATCTAGAATATTGTCTTCAATTTTCAAGTTGATCTGAGTAATAGTTTCGGAGATACGGCCTTGAGAACTTGTGCGGTCGAGCCTAGCTAGGCTAAATGCGCAGTCTTTATACTAATTTTTCTCGAAACTGTGGCTTTGAGATACAATTCTTAAAGACTTGGACCAAGGTTTTTTCGATTACAACTATTTGGAAAAAAATATCGCGAAATTTTCATTTTTTTGTAGAAATTTCTGCGAAAAACCCAATTTTCAGTTTTTTTCCTTCGGCCAAGTTCTAAGTTGAGGTTTTAACTCGAATACGTATTGTTTTTCACTTTGGATGATCCTGTAAGAAGTTATCCTGCCAACACGGGTGCATCTTTTTTCTGAGGAGTCACTGGAAATGGCGTCGCAATGGCCGAGTTTATAATATTATTTTCTAAAAACTTCAAAATTTGTTTGTTAATACTGTATGTTTGTAACAATAAAACGTTCTAATAAAATATTTAATTTTGGGTAAAAACAGTTGGGTAAAACAGCCTGTTGGGTAAAAACAGCCTTACCCGCAGAAACCCATATAACCCCTCCATTTTGATAGTTTAGATATTACTTATGTTCAAAAGATTTCCTTAAATGAACTTTTCTAATTTCATACAATTTTCTGTGTACGGAATATTTTTAAGAAGTCTCCATTTTATGAACTTTTTTCTGTTTAGTTGTTCATACTATAATGACATTTTTACTAATCAAAAAGAACAAGAACAAGTCGTGGTGTACGACCGATTAACCTAAAAACGATTTTTGTACTTTTTTCGAATGCCACTTCATGTTTTTGTCTTTCACTTTTTTAATTTAATTCCTTGAAAAATCGATTTTCTTTTCTTCATAAATTGATATCTTAACATGTCAAGAGTACGGTAGTAAAGTGATTTTTTAAAATTCGATGTCATTTTAAAGATACTTCAGTTAAAAAATGCAGCTGCGCGGAGTGCCTGATTTGAATCTGAAAACGCGTTTTTCTCAAAAATTTGCTTTCCAAACTTTTCTCCATCGTATCTCGAAAACGGCTTGACTGAATGACATGAAATTTGATTTATACACTCAGTAAATGAATACCAAATGTCTGTCTAAGGACTGTACCGAAAAGAAACTGCACACTTTCAATTCAATATTTCTCACGAACTAGCCGGTTGATCACAGTGCGGTAAGTACCGTTGGAAAGCGTGATCAGTTCTGCTTCTATTGATTTTTCTTTCTCCGTAATTTGTTATTTCATTTTCGCGATGGGTCGAATCAAAGAGCACGTGCGTAAGCAAATTGTGCACAATTACTGCACTGAAAAAAGCATTTCATACAGAAAGCTTGCAAAACGGTTTTAAGTCAGTGTGAATGCTGTGAAAAATATTATAATACAGTTCAAGGAAACCTGTTCTCTAAAATATTTATCAAAAAGTAGGCGAAAAAATGCCCTAGTGATCCAAATCTTGAAGCGAAAAAAAACAAATCAATGTCTGTGCGCGATTTGGCGAAAAGAGCTAAGACTAGTGCAACTATGATCTAAAGAAAGCAAAGAAATAGTTTAAAAGCTTATAAAAAAAACAAAAGATTCTCAAAAAAAAGTCAACAACAAATAAAACAAGGGAAAACCAGACTACGAAAGTTGTACGCTGGTTTGCTAAACGATTCTGTTGATTGCATTATAATGGACGATGAAACAAATGTAAAAATTAAATCAAAAACATTACCCGGTCCACAATTCTATACAAAACAAAAAGTGTTCTATACAACCAGTCAGTGTCAACAATTCAAATAGAAAAATTTGGCGAGAAAGTACTCATCTGGCAGGCTATTTGCTCTTGTGGCCTTAAGACCACTCCTTTTTTCACAAAGGGGAGAATATCGGCCGACATTTATAAGAAGGAGTGTCTAAACCGTCGCCTAATACCATTTTATAAAAAACACATCGTGTCAAAAATATTTTGGCCTGATTTAGCCACAGTGCACTACGCTCATTCTACTCTGGCTTTGTTGAAGGATAACAATGTCAATTTTGTTAAAAAAGAGGAGAACCCTCCAAACGCTCCAGAATTTCTCCCGATAGAGAAATAATGGGCAATTGTCAAACGAAATTTGAAAAAGGATCATCGAGTTGCCAAAAACGTCAACGAATTTAAAAAAAACTGGCTTAAAGCAAGTCGAGCCGTTACAAAAGAAGGTGTGCAGAATTTAATGAAGGGAATTAAACAAAAAATTCGGCATAAATTAAGAGAATAATTTTTTTTTACTAGTTTTAATGAAAAGTGGATAAAAACTCTTCTATTTGTTATTAAAAAAAGTTACAAGCAAAAATTAATAAAATCCGTTAAGTTACAAATAAAAAATTGTGTGCAGTTTCTTTTCGGTACAGTCCTTAGTACCAAACTTAGAAATTTGCTACTAATGTATGTAGTTGAGTCAAAGGGTATGATTTCATATAAATGTGTAAATTTTTACTACTTCTCTAAACACTTTCAGTATTCTAATTTCTTAACGCAAAATTTCTATGAAACAAAGCTACCTGATTTACTTCTGGTTTAAGTATTTCATTTATTTCGCTACGAAAATTGGCTAATTCAGCTGTTTTTGCTAACACTAACACATCTCTGAAACTTTCGACTAATAAAAATCACTGGAATTCTTTAAAACATATTTCCTAAAATGTACATACAAACTTATCGCAGTAAAGGTTAAATATGTAGAAGTACCTTTGATAAGCAGATGGAAAAATAAATATTGTATGAAAATACAGAGATTTACTAAATACATAGTGAAATGTGTTACTCGTGTATAAAACATATATATGAATGCGTACGGAGGTGTGTACAATATTGTTTGTAAAGTGAAAATGGTGAAATCACCGGAAAGCATTAAAACTGGCAACTCACTTGCTACACTCCATCCATCACTATGCAACAATAATACTTACCGGAATGCTTGCAGGACGGTGCGTGAGGGTCCACAGCTGCCTTGTATGCTCGCCGGTGCCTTCAGCTTAAGCAGCACGACGCGCACAATATTGCATAGAAATAGCAAATTAAGAAAAATGGAAATACAAACGGGCACAACGAGAATATTCTCGAAGCTCGTGCTATGCATCCAACAGCTGGGCGGGCAGAAGCGTGCAATTAATGAAAATAAAAGAAGTGTGGAAAACAAAATGATTAAAGTTTTAGTGAATTTTAATGAGCATCAAATTAGCAGACAGCAAAAGGGTTGGCAATTCAAGGCATTTGCTGGGGCAATAAGACGATGAGAAATATGCAAATTATAGTATGCAACGCGCTTGAAATCCTTGTTGCTTTTGTTTTTCTTATTGTATATTTTTTAATATTATTTTAATGCCTTTTTGCAATTGTCAACTCGTTGTTGTTTGCTGCAATTTATATAAGCAATTTATGTGAGGGACGCTTATACTCACTGTTTGACTTCATCGCCGGAGCCGCCGAGGCCACGCGCCAAAGCGTAAATGAAGATTACAATTGCCGGCGTGCCCCAGCCGAGGGCAATCAGCCATTTCACCAATTTCTTCTCCGATATGAAGGCGGACACCAGCACCGTGTGCAAGTAGAAGCCCTCGCAGAGCATCCACGAGTAGTTGGTTAGCAGAAAGTAGTGGAGTATTATGTGCAGCGCAATACAGGGTGGCTGCGGAGGAAGAAAAAATCGCACACGTGTGATAAATGAAAAGTAAATGTAACATACAAACATTCAAATATACATACATATGTATATTAAATTGTGTATATGTATGTATGAGTCTGTCTGTGTGTATGCAGCAATAAAATAGTTGCTATGGTAATTATTATTGAAATTGAATTCGTTTGTGGAAAATTGAAAAAATCGCAATAAAAGCGCAGTAAAGAAGCTTTGCACGCATACAAACGCGCCTGCGTATCGCACCAACACGCACGTAATATTTACGATTATTTTGCGAATTTGCTGCCTGCATGCAATTACAGTATGCAAATTTCTTCAGCGAACATATGCAAAAGGATAACTGTGCAATTGTATGTATGTGTGCGTGTGTGTATAAAACGAAATTTCGTTTTTTCAAATGTGCAGTTATTGCTCTTTGCGCCGCTGGCAGCAGTGTGTACGTATGTATGTATGTGTGGTCTGTCACTTACCGGACTCCGTTTCAGCATCTCCGTTTCGGGTATCACAACGAAGTACCAAACCAGCCAGAGTGAATTGTTCGCGGCGAAGGATGTGAATAAATTCATGTGGAGTGTTATGCGCGCACATTTCAGCGATCTGCAATGGACGGTAAGCGTAGATGAATTATTAGGCACTCAATGTGCAAAAGTGGTGAAAGTAAAATATTATTGTTTGCTTAAAAATTAAAATATGTGGGATTAAAATGAATTAATTTTTGTGGGTAGAGAGTACAACCGCTTTAACAAAAATTGCGGGCGCGAATAATTATTATAATAATCGTTAAAAATTTTGGAATTATATATAATTCACAACATTTAGAACGAGCTTTTTAAGAAATTTCGTTATGAACATGAAAATATAAATTCATTATTATTTTTTTAATTTATTAATATAGCAAATAATTCGTGTATATACATATGTAAATATTATACCAATTTATTATTTATACCCTGAACAAAGTAGCATAAAATTTTCATAGTCAGCCACCATTTAGATAACTTACACCCCTAATGTCTATGGCTACTAGCCCGAATATAGTAGCCATTAAGCAACCGTATACTCAAGTTCATATTAAATACGACTATTGGCTGTCAAACATAGGCAAATATGTAGCCATTCGCGGATTTTTCTTTATTATTATTATGATAATTCCCAGGGAAAAGACTACAAGGAAAATATTTATTGGAAGCAAAATTATTAACAATATTCAATAAAACTGATGGCATACATTAATTATTAATATATTACTATCAAAGTTAGAAGGTTTAAAAAGATAACTTATCACGCTTCGACTGTTTCACTCAGAAAAAATTGTAAAATGGGTTGCCATATAGTTGAAAATATTTTTTTTTCAACATTTGGTACAATAAATTCCATAAGCATCAGAGTGGTCGTTTGAGTTTACTGAATACTTAAAAATCACATGGAGCTAAATCTGGGGAATACGGCGGTTGCAGCACGACATTGGTTGAAATTATGGCGAAAAACTCAAGAAAAATCAATGCAGTATGCAACGGTGCATTATCGTGGTGCGAAAGCCAAGAGTTATCGGCCAATAATTCAGGCCTCTTTTCACGAATAGCTTCTCAGAACATTGGTTTTTGACTCGCTTTGATGTGTTTTTTTTCTAATTCGGCTCACCTTTGCCACGATATTCGGCCGATTGATTGTTTGTTCCCGGGTCGTAAGCATAGATCCTAGACTCATCGCCAGTAATAATACGTTTCATGACATCTTGACAAACGGAAAGTATTGTTTCATAGATTTTACTGCATCGCTGTTTTTTTTTTAATTTATAAATCAATCGTGTTTTTACTTTTCTCATGCTTAAATGATCTTTCAAAATGATTTTCACTGATAGCTCTGATTTTCCAACAATGCCAGTTAGATCTCTGACAGTTCATAGTCGATCCTTCATCAAGCAATAATGGCAATTTATTGACGTCACCATCATCATTAACAGTTAATGTTGTCAACTCTTTGAAAAATTTATTATAAAATACTTGCTCGTGATAAAAAATTATCACCGAAAATTATCCCAACGTTTCGGGACCGGAAGTTTGATTCCGCACACAAAATTAAATGAACCACTTTGTTGAATAATTTCACGCAACGTAAAAATTGCCGAAAGAATTTTATGTACTACCGAAGGACAACCATACTATATACTAATAATTATTTTGATATGTGTGTTTTGATGACAGATGTCCACTGACAGTCATACATTTTGCCTAATATGTTTTCGTGCGAAATTAAACACGTTGGCTACCAGTGAATCACCAGTCATCACGACAAAAAACTACCCCCAGTTGCCAATGTATAACCGGTGATACGCGCCTTGGCAAAAACGGAATATGTATTTTTTCCTGGGAATAGATTTTTTCGTGATCATCATTCTCACTATTTTTGCAAACAATTTTATTTACTTGTCTGTTGGATCTCACTCCAACACATTTCTGAAGAAATATTTTGAATACCAAAAAAATTATTCTTACCTCAAAGTATTCAAATATGAAATAAAATAATGCACAAAATCGCACTACAAATAATTTTCAAACAAAAAAAACCGTAGAACATACAATCACTACTCGCGAAAGCTTAGCTAACGAACTACTACAATGCACTAAGCGAAAAACTGAGAATTGCAATAAAATAAATTGAGTTCTCCTACAACTTCTGTGAACTTCGAATTATGCAACAACAAGCCTTCAACAAACTGAGCGAAACGAATTTTGGTTGTTATTATGCCGAGGATGGGAAATGGCAATTACAAGTCATAACAACAACCTACATAACATGAAAGTGTCCAGTGTAATTTTAACTATGAACAATATGGGAATTGGAACACGAAATATTTTTGCGCCAAGGTCATATGGCTGATGATGTTACATATTTATTTTTGGTGATGTAAATAAAATTGTTTGTGTATTCAATGTAATAACAACTATTAACAATTGCTGTTCGCCTGTTCGAGTTATTTTTCAATATAAGTGGATATTATTTGACTCGGTGCACAAAAGCGATTTTTTATTACCTAAGAAGGTATCTAAGCGAAGAAAATGTAAGAATATTTTAAGGGAAATTTTACTTTTTGTGATGGGTTTGAGGAATTTCTGATTGGTATTACATATTAATATTGATAAACCCACATTGCAAATTATATTTAAGTTTTACAAAAGCTCATTCCAGCTCCTTTAAAAAGGAGTTATGACAGATTTAATACTCAATTAATATACAGTATACAAGTATACAAAACTGCATTTGAAATAAAGCGCAGAAATGAACATTTCTGCTAAATATCTACATATATAATCCTATAATAAAATGTTTTTATATGTACATTTTATATCTCTTTATTTCTAGCGCATTTTATTGAAGCTTCAACTACGAGTGTGCTCATTCAAAAGCAATGGAAAATACAAGCAGCACCATTTAGCTGAAACCCATCTCGCCGCCTGAAGGCGTTATTCATAATTATCGAAATGCCAAAGCCAGTATTGGAATTGACTTCATAAACGCAGATAAAATATAATAAAATAGAAATACAATTATATGGAAGCGTGCACGTTATTAGAGTGTCGCAATGTCAGCGAAAAAACACCAGCGAATATGGAATATCTTGAGGAAATGAAAATAAATCACAGAATACATTGAAATTAATCTTCAATCTGTTATTTATTGCAGCGATGTTTTATTTTACTTGATTTATTTTAGGATTTTTTTATTGAAATAGGATAGCTGGTTTTCTCTGAAATATGCTTCTGTATACGAATTTTAATCGTCAAAAATTGGTATTGAATGAAACAACTGGTTACATTTTACTGCTTATTGGGTATTTTAAGGCAAATAACTTGGTTGTCTGGAACTTACAAATGAAGCTATTTATCAACATTTAAATTTCTATTTCCGTTGAAGGCATAAAATGTATATATGTATATATATTATTGTATCTGCAAATCTAAATTCTATGGAAAATGTAGAATGTTATGAAAATAAGGTTATTTAAAGGATTTTTTTTGAGTTTGAATTTACTAAACATTTTATGATTTTAAATAAAATTATAATATATAAGTATTTAGTATACGTAGCTGGAGGAAGGAGTCATGTGTAGAAGTTCACGCAAGCGAGGAAAGTTCTCTGAGCATTTGACCGACGAGCTGAGACATTTACGGGTTTCCGCTAATCTGTTCGTTTGTGTATGGTATACACGAATTAATAACTGAGTTTTACATAAAGTGAAATTTTGTACTCGTCCATTTCTCTTCAAGGAATTAGTAATTTTCAGAAACGTAATATCGGTGGATCAAACTCACGTCCTCGTATGAGATACACGATAAATTCGACTTAGATTATTTTGCAAAGTAGTACCACAATTTTCGCACACATTGTTTAGATTGGACCACTAAAGCTTATAGCTGCCATTTAAACTGACCGATAATAATTGAATACAGATTTTTTATAAACCTTTATGATGTAAAAATCCACCTGTAAAGGGCATTATAGCTGCAGTTCAACCAAAGTAAATATTTGTTCAAGAGCAACCTGAAGGAATTCAAGAGCTGCCATTTCACCAAGGAAAACAACGGTTTGGTGGGGTTTGTGGGCCGACGTTTGGTGTGTCAGTGGTCGATAGTTCTTCAAAATTAATGCCGTTGAGAACGTAACCGCCAATGGCGACCGTTTTCGCGTCATGATAACCGACTATTTGATACCTGAAATTGAAGCTCATGATCTCGGTGACATTTCGTTTCAAAAAAACGGGGCCACCGCATCGCAGCAATCAGTAGATTTATTGAGAGAATATGCAGATTTCACGTTTTGGACCAGCGGATTGGCCACTAAAATTGCGTAAAATCATACCGTTAGACTTTATTCTGTAAGGATATGTAAAGTGTAAAGTCTATGCGGGCAATCATGCTTCAATTCAAGTCTTGGAGGGAAACATCACGCTTGTCATTTGCAAGTTACCAGTCGAAATACTCGAACGAGTCATCAAAAATTGTACCAACATTCGAAAGAGATAATCTTCAAAATATAAATGCTAAATAATGTTCTTTCGATTGATAATAAATAAACATTCCCCATTAAATTTGCAGATTTTGCGGTTTTTCTTTAAAAAAATGGGAAACCTCGAAATGCTCTTTATTTTGGAACTTATCGGTAGTTTAAAGTGCTATAATATTACACAATTTTCATATGGTCCATTTTATTTAAAATATATATACAAAAATTTTATTCGTAAAAACTTTTTTTTTTGTCCTTTTTGAGGCAAAATACTGAACACGTATTATTTTCTTTCTACTTAGTATGAAAAATTTTTGAGTTATGAATTTTTAAAATTTCAACGCTCAAAAAAGGGTATAAGAAAAAAAAGTGCATCATTATAAAAATATTTCATAATATTCCATAAAAGTTTCATTATTTATATATGAATTTGGTTTTCACTAATACTTACTTGAAATAAGTGTAAATAGCGAGAGATAGGAGTATCGCTATCAGGGATATGCCATAACCAGTCTTATAAAAGAGATTAATGCTGTGCTTCCACTAAAATAATAAAAAAAATAAAAATTTATCAAAACAGTTTTTATTAAAAATATATGTTTTTTAGAATTTTATTAAAAATATGACAACAAGATATTGCAGAAAAAAAATTTCAAAAATTCATTGCTAGCATATGGAAATAAATTGTTTGTTATACTATAAATGCATTTTATATGTATATCTATTATTTATATTATTCTATTGAAAGCAGATTGTATTAGAATTTCTTGTCATATTTTGTATATTAACGAGCACTATATTAAATATTACATTTAAATGCAAATAATAACAAACTAATATCATCTACAAAAGCAAGTACTCTTACCGCATAAAACATAAATTCATTTGAGAAAATTCTAGATTTATATTCATAATGTTTTTCCACATTCCACTCACCTCTAAATCATCGAAATTAATGCAGGTCGTGTAATTGGACCAGGTCTTATTCGTGAGCGGATGTTTGTACCACTCACCGTCGCTTCCGCATTCCTTATGTGCAAATCCTGTGTGCGGCAAACGGAATGGCACGTGTGGCAGATAACAGCATGATGTTGTCGGTGGTGTAGACGAGTGCGGATGCGCAAGAAGAATACAAAATGTGGAATAAAATTTTAATGAGTTTGTTGTGAGAGTATTTGCTAAGTGCAGCATATCTTTTATTATACACATATAAAAAATGTAAGTAATTTGTACGCAGCACATATGATTAAATGTAATATATAGAAAAATGTATTTGCGGAAAATAAAATATGCATATGGGTAGTGAGTGGTGTTTAAAAGTATGGTATTTATATTATATTCTGCTAATGATTGCGAAAATGAGGTAATTGCATTTTTCTGTAGCGCCGGTGAAACCAACTGCCACCGCATAGTTACTCATTGCTTTAATGAATATTAAATTGTTTTTGCTTTTGCGTGCACTTTGAGTTTCCATAAAAACTTCTGCAGGCACTTTTGAACTTTTCAAGTTTATATGCATCATAAATTTGTGTGTCTTTTTTGTGTGCATTTAGGCGTGAACGCATGCTTGTGCCATATTGCAGTCAATGCATTCAAGCAGAATGTTACGTATACGCCACAGCCAACACGTTGTTTTGTGGGTGTGTTACCGCATATGTATAAGTATGCAGTGTGCAGTTGCATAGGTGTGCAAGTGGCAATATTATAGCGTGTAAAATTACTATGAATATGCTTGTTCAGCGGTTTGTGGCTGTGTCTTTTGGAAATTTTGGTTTTGTTCGCTTTTATTGTATTTCTCGTTAAAATTTTGCATCAAGCGTAGCGTGGCAACTCACTTTGCGGTTTCTAATTAAATTTTGATGCTGAAATATATATGCACGTACAATTAAAGGCAAGCATTATAGCTCTCATTTAATTGTGTAGTGAATTATAAATTTTGGAAGATAGCTGACAGTGAAGTTGAAGCTGTCACTGTTCAAATACTAATTGCATTTTGCGAGCGCATGCATTTTCCTGCTTAATGAAATGAATAGTTATTCCATATTTCCTAGGAAACTTTGAATTGAGCGTCGAGGAATCTTTGTTAGAATTTTTGGTATAATTCTTCATAGTGTTTTAGTTGAAGAATATGTAGGTCGAATCTTGAGAGCTTTGTTGAAAACGAGACAAAAGAAGCAACTTTATAGAGAGAAGGTAACAAATTAATTTGATCTTCAAGTACTTTTTTCTTAAGCAGCTTAAATAAGAATTAAACAAAGATAAATTTGCAAGTATATGCGAAACATAAGACTTAATATCAAGACTCTAGTCTATGATTTTCAAGAAAACTATTTTTTTTTAGCTTAAAATATAATTTGGTTCCTAAAACTATTATCCCTCAATAGAATATGGATAAATGATATTGCACGGTAATGGCGAACATTTATTTTCAGTTTTTTTTTCAGTTTTAAATTCGTTTTTCTAGAAGTTGTGAAGATAATTTGTATACTCTTAACATGGTATATTAAGTTTGCCACGAAGTCTGTAACACACATAAGGAAGCGTCAGATTCCCTATAAAGTATTTAGAAACATAAATGATCTGTACGTTGAGCTGAGTCTATTTTGCGGTGTCCGTCTGTACGTCTGTGAGTATATATATGAACTAGTCCCTCAGTTTTTAAGACATCGTTTTGAAATTTTGAAAACAAAATTTTCTTTTCAAGAAGCTGCTCTTTTATTGGAACTGCCGAATCGGACCACTTTAACGTACAGCTGCCATACAAACTGAACGATCGGAATCAAGTTCTTATATGGAAAGCTTTCACATTTGACAATGTATCTTCACAAAAGTTGGCACAGGTTATTATTTAAAACAACAATGTAATCTCCGAAGAAATTGTTTAGATCGGCTTACTATAGCGAATAGCTGCTATATAAACTGAACGATCGGAATCTAGTGCTGGTATGGAAAACTCTTGCATTTGGTTGGCTCCCATCTACCGGATCTGTGGTGTTAGATTAGGCCACATTCTCAATGATTGGATATAGGTAAGGGTGGCGATCATTGCGAAGAAAGAAAAAGCTCTCATGTTAATGGAAAATATTTCAGTCTCTACTCGTTTGGGTTGAAAAAGCTGGGGAGGCTTACATACCTACACAAAAGAAGCAGTATACCTAGAGATATGACACTAAAAGCTTAAATCCTGGAGATACCTCCTCATCCTGACGATAATTTGAAGTACTTGGATATCAAATCAAGTTATCATGGAAGTTAAATGTTTAGATAGGTATTCGTTGCCATATATTATTGTAATTGGGAAGCTATGGTATCTCTAACCAAAAGTTATGCTTTGGTTTTTTTGTGGTTAAGCCAATACTGGAACACTTGTTTGCTGGAAAGCGTTCAATGAGTGACTCTTATTACATATAGCATAGACTTCAGGTAACTGCATACGTTAAGAGTTTCGGGGAGGGACATTTCGAAATTCTCTTTCACTTCCTTTAGTGTCAGTTTCCTCGCGGATCTACCTCCGAGAGATATATGGGTAGTGCGAACTCGCTTGAAAAAGGAAGAATGAGGTTTTGCACGGATAGATCGAAGCTTAGAAGGATGGTTGGAGAGGAAGTCTTCAGTAGGAAGCTCTCAGTCAACTTTTGTTTCAAACTGCCAGGTGCTGTAGTATCATTCAAGCAGAACTTGCCACGCAAGGTAGCAGCAGATATACTTCTCCAAAGTTCTGGTTCTTTTAGGATGCTATGCCTGTACTCCGATATCAGACCTGCTATACGAGCCATAAACTCCCTGACAGCGAGGTCAAAGCTAGTCACGGAGTACATAATCTCACTAGCAGTAGTATCAGTTACTTGGAGTGGAATCGTCGGAAACTGAAAAACCGATGAGCTTTCCAAAAATGGCAACCTTGCAAAAATCCTGTTAAGATAGGATTGAGCAGATGTTTTTTTTATTTTCGTGTATTCACGACGTTGAATCTATTAGCCTTATGCAATTCCTACTTTTTAAAGTCGCGGGAAGGATGTTGTGGTAGGTACATAAAGACATTTTCTCTTACACTATCCATCTTTCGGTTGAAACATCTCGGTCGCACAAATTTCTGATCCAATTAGTTGTATGATATCTATATTTTGTAGTGTTTCGACACCGGTGGATCCAATATGAGCAAAATATTGAAGACCTACTTTGTATATATGCAGATATACGAACATGGCTCGATTTAGACGATCATTTAAATATATACTTTATGTAGGCACCGACGCTTCCTTCTCTTCCTTCATGTTCAGGGTATAAAAAGAGAATTATAACCCCTGTTATTCTGTTATTCTCTTACAGAAAGATACGAGTCGATGTGGCCAACGCGCCTGTAAAATGAGTCATATAATATAAAAACATTTTTATCCCTTCATAACCCAATTTAGCTTGCCATAATACGAATCAAACACAAAAGCTGTGGCGGATGGTTAACTAACAGGAAGAATATTACTTATTAAATCATAACATATCGTTTCACTCGCCACAAAGTTTCCACATAAACGAATTTAGCTCAAACAAAACCAACAGTTTGACCGCAAATAGTGACCATTTAGCTCGTATGCTACAAATAACGGTAAATTCATGTAGTAGCACTTATCGACACGGCCAAATTGAGTGCCAAAATGGTATCACGTTGCAAGCGTTTCAAAAGTCGACGAGTGAACGGATTTCGCAGCAGAGCAACACGAGCATGATACGAATAGAAGAACTGCAGGGAGAGGAGTGCAAAAAAAATAAAACCGCATTTGAAAAGCATCCGTTGACAGGATGTGCCATAAAAACTAATGACTGCACTGAAATAACGGGGTTAAGTGTTTAGAAAATCGATCGTGCGCGCACGCTGAAGATAACCGAACTGTTGAAACAAATATGAAGGAACACTTTTGCAAAATTTGCGCTGAAAAAACGAAATCGCGCAGGCTACCAGAGCTCACACTGCAAGTGTTGCCACAATTACACCCATGACACGGACGAAACGACACCCCCGAGATGATTTTATATGCTGCACGCGACTGGGATTTTATGGTTACATGTCGATAAAGGAGCTTAGCAAAAACGAAGAAAATCAATGTGAGTAGCAAAAAAATGCTTGTGCTTGTTTTAAAGAGCAAGCAGCAGGAGCGCACAAGTTAGCCAACCGCATCCCAAATGCTCAAGTGGCTGTAAATAACTAGTGGGTATAATACAAAGGAAAGAAAATGAAAAGTAAGGAAATGAAAAATTCGACTGTGGCTGAAAATTGTTTTAAGTGGAACGAGTAACTCAGCTAAAAAGGATGTACGATTTTTTTTACAATTTATGTAAGAAGCTTAAACCTTAGTTTTATTCCAAGCTTCAGTATCTACCTCATTGCAGAAAGTATTAAATTACACGAAATCACTTTCTTTTTTTGCTAAATTTATTATATGAATTTCGTTAGGGAAACCTTTCATGTGGCAACATTAAGAGATTATTGCCTTCTAAACTAATCGCTTGTTGTGGTTTGGTATTAATGCAAGGAGCTCTTATACTGCTGCTTGAGCTCATCCCTTCAATGCCTAAAGCATATTGGTAAAGGAAAAAATCCGATTACGATTCAGCATTATTAGAACTTACTATAGACCGCATTTGTAAGGCACAGTCTATGCAAAAATATAGTGTAATAAAAAGCAACAGTTTTAGAACGCAAACGATGAGTTCACAAAAAAAATACAAAACAGAATATAAAATGGTGTAGTAAATGACACAGGAACAACTTAGAGTTAATAGAAAAGTTTTTATAATAAGTATTTTATAAAGTATAAACAGTGGGCTTTCTCCTAGTCAAATATGAGATTCAATTTCTGCCAAACAGCGAGAACTGAAACTATAACTCAAAATTATACTAGAAACCAGTTAAAATACCCGTAACAACATGTTACACTTGCATAAAAGAACAACAAAAATGGTATACTGGCGACTATCCAGCATAAAAAAAGAAAATCAAAGCAAAGTCAACCGCCACCAAAGCCTCCTGGCAACGAACCCAAGTTGACCACAGAATGCAATAAAAGTAACCGCACCGCATCGGAAGAGCGTCTACGTTTTTCTATTTCCCCCAACAACAAACAGAAAAAACTAACTGCAAAGAGAAAACAAAAGGTATGAGTATAAGCCCAAAGTCGTGCAGCATTAAAGTTTACAAATACAAACACGAGCGCAGCTCAACGAAATAGAAACCGAAAGACCGCAATTGAAACCGCAGGAAACACAGAAAAAGCACACACACGTGCTGCTGGCAGACACGACCAGCCTTCAAAACAAAGCACGTATATATTTAGTGTAGTTAAGCTGCTTTAATAAATATGCTTCCTCGCTTTCAATCATAATGAACCAGCCACTAGCTAGCGCAGTCAGTTGGCCTACAAAAAGCGAAAATAATTTTTCACATAAAATAAAAAACTAGCGAAAACAGCGCCGCCTTCGCCAAAGCAGCACTCAAGCACGCACAGACACAGGGGGCCAAGAGTCAGAGGGAGTGAGCGCCATGTTAGTTAAATTGCCGAGCCGCGACGAGCCAGTCAGCCAACCAAGTGGCAAGTGTTAGCCAAAGGACAGTGTTAACACCACGCGTAATATTAGTCAACACTGGAAGAGGGGTGCGTGGCAAGTTTTGGGTAGCCAAGCACTACTTAAATTGTAACCCAAATTCTTTTTGCACTCATTCCACGCTACTGGTGTGAGACTTTAGTGAAAAGTATGGCCAGCACTACACTAATGCGCTTAAGAAGTGGACGGAGGGTTGGCAATTCAAGCACTTAAAGTTGTGTAGTCGGATGTAGAAAGGTATTTCTACGGTTTGGTCTATTTTTAGCAGTTTACCGCTTTCCTCCAACACAGCCGGCATATAGTGTTTACATGTTGATGGGCTTTTCGCTTAAAATTGCGTAACCATCACCGCAAATAAACCGCATTGCGTATTAACAGACACTGTCGATTTGATACAGAATGTAAGCCTGTTATGTATGCTTGTGTGAGTGTGTTTGAGTAAACGCATTGGCAGACGCGCACTCTTCGCCAGTCATTACAGACAGCCGAATATCTAATTTCAGTCTGTCCTTTCGCACTCAACACTATTGTTGAATGAACGATATGTGTTTGTACATACGGGAGACTCCATTAGCAGACGACATGTCGTATACGTAACGTAATTTTATATTGTCCTTTGTGTACAGTTAGTAGGCCTTAGTATGCTGCGCCATTTAATCCTTTCATAAATAACCAAATCACTTTAATTCCATCTGTGTTCTTGACGGTTATGCTCGGCTCTTGGGCCAAATGTTTCAGTATAATCTTTATGTAGACCGGATAATGTGTGTTTAAGTGTCTCTACGAAATGTCGGCAAAATTTTGTTTGTTCTTTGGCACTTGCCTCCTTAACATTGGCTTATTCTTCCACTCAATTAAAGCAGATATGTAGTAGTGAACTAAATTTTGCTCATTTCTAGTGCACTTGTATGTGTACACTTCGATGTTTTTTCCACTTGCAGTAATGTAATATCAACTTAATTCAAATTTAGAGTATTGTGTAAGATTCAAGTTAAGCAAGTACAGAAAATTTGTTTATGCAAAGTACTTTATTTAGAATACTGAATGTTCGCATTGTTAAAAGAATGTTCTCTACGGCATCGTCATAATAGGATATTGGATTAAGAGATAATAGCTATTTCAGAAGGCATCGTTAGTTTAGAGTATTTAACATGGAACTTTATAAGCTTTCTTTCATATTTAAACTAATGTATAGTATTTGGTTTATAACTATATTCGTTAATTAAAAAATGGTAAATAACCGTTTTTTATAAATATTGAATTTAAAGTTTAAACATCGATTAACGTTATCGTTATTCATTTAAGCTTGTCTAAAAAGTGGCTTGCAATCTAATTTTGTATGGTGAAAATTTTATTAGTACTGAATTTAATGTTCCAGCTAAAAATATCTGGAATATTTACTAAAATTTTAGCTTAATTAATCCAATCAAGAATTTTAAGCCTGATTGCGTTTTTCCTTTTTACATTTCACCACTTTACTTAATTGATAAATAAGAATTTCTTTAATTCAGATTTCGTATCACATTTGAAAATTAAGTACATATATTTTTAAGTAAAAAGAAATTTCCTCCAAAAGTAACTATGCATAAGAAATGTTAACTTCATTCATTAAACACTTTAAATTTAAATAATTTAGCAGTTGTAAGTGTTGCTGTCACAAGCTATAAAGCCTGTAAGTATGCAGCGTATTTTTATAGTGAATTTATATGTCTGCTTTCAGAGTGAAAGTGTACTTTCTCTTGTCTCTATACTTATCTATATATGTATGCATGTTCTCACATGTACAGCAAGTAAGTATGGTAAGCATAAAAACACATTGCTAATGGTAACATGTAAACGTCACGTACACGAGAGAAGCGAAAAAAGCAACCGAAAATGGAACTAAAAACACAACGGAAAAAGTACATACACTGCTTTACTTAAGTAAATAAGTTTGTAAGTGGGTGTAAAAACCCAGTAAACTAAATTTAGTACTTTTATTTTTAGGAAAGTGAATATTACAAGGTAGATGAGAACAAGTGTTTCATTGTGGGTGCTAAGGCAGTGGCGAAGGCTTCTGGAAATGCTGCTAGAAAAGTTTATAGCTATCCATTACATTAGCTAGTATCTAGGAACCTGTTCTGTGTTGTATATTACAAAAAGTGCTTCAAGTGCTTCATGATAATGTCTATATACATACATACATATATAGTCATAAATGATTAGCATAATGAGCTAATTTTGTGTATCCATGCCGTTCTGTCCGTCTATCAGTATATATTCTTTTGAGATAAAGATCTAAAATTTTAGAAAAGTATTTTCCTACCTCCGAAACTGCTCATTTGTCGGCACCCCCGATATCCGATCATACAAACTACCGTTCAAATCAAATCGTATTAGAAAACTCTTCGATTTGACACGACATCTTCACGAAGTTTGGAATTTTTTAAGGTATAGCTGTCATACAAATACACCGATCAAAATCAAGTCTTAAGTAAGAAACTATTTTTTTTTATGAAGGGTGCAGAAGCATCTTCAAAAAGTGATTTTTGGTGTTAGAAATAGCTTTTTGCTAAAAATTATACCAAACCCAAAAAATATTATAAATACAGATGAATACAGTTATTGATCGAAGGACTAGTCAAAATTTTGATTTTTGCCAAAAAAAATGGCTTCACAAAAAAGTCGTGTTTTGTGAAATATACCTTTTAGAGAGGCTTAAAATATCAAAATTTGTATTATAAATCTTATTCCTTCAAAAACTACCTGTCAAATACGTCTACGAAGGTCGAGTGTAAAATTCAAGTGGAACACTCCAACCGTTTCGGAGAAAATTTCCTACTCTGGAAACGGTGTTTCGTGAAAAATACGTTTAATGTTATGAGAGCCGATTAAACCAAGTAAAAAAATCCTTACAAACATTCATATATCCGAAACTATTTGCAGGTTTAACATCAGAGAACAGTCTCAAATATATATATATTATATAAATGACATATGGTATATACCAAAAAACAAAAAAATTTTTGAAGTTCGGATGTGAATATAACCCCTTATAAACGTTTTATTCCTTCTTAAGCAGTCATTGGTTATGAAAGGGGGGACTTAAAGCTATATTTGCCAAGTTCTATTCATAAATTACGCTATTTAAAAGATCTTGAAGTAGCATACGGCAATAATTATTAGGTCCAAAAATATCTAAAACAGCTCTATATAAAACTGGAGTCAATATATTTGCTCTGAAGGATGCGTAGAGAACAAATGTGAGCGTGGATTTGAGGATCTGGCTTCCTCATAAACTTGAACTTCCTCACTTGATTTGAACATATTTGATTTAATCTGCCCACGACATAAATAGGTATATGCTATAGCAGACTTTGCATGCTGTGACCTGTGGCGCTTGAAACATAGCGGGAGGCTAACACGCTGCGAAATGTTTGCCAATTAGGCATTGTGGCATGCTCGCCTGTGGTACCATGCAGTCATATATCTTACAAGCATGCTCGTTCAACACGAGCTACTGTGGTATATATATACTTATATGGTTATATATATGCAGACCGATAGCATTTCGCGTGTTATCAATTTGACTTGTTTCACAAAACAAAAAGATAAATAGAAATTTGAGCGCCTGAGCATTCGGCACCGTGAAAACGGCGCATAAAGGATGATGAAGCTGCGGTTGAGTGCGATGTTAGCCTGTGGGTGATAAAATATGGCTTGCTAAGTTATTGAGCCAAATGCTTGTTTGACTTGGTTATTCGGTGAGTTGCCATCCAATTTATTTGCTTTTTGTATGTATATGTGCCGTTATATTTGTTCTGCAACCATTTTTATTTGGTTGGTTGTGTTCCTGTTCCTCTGGCTCATGTGTTAAATATCATTTCAAGTCGCTGGTGTTAGTGCTGCTGTTGGTGAATCTGCTTGTGGTTCTTGTTTGCTCGCTCATTACTTGTCGTTTAAAGCTCTAGTTGGCACACTCTTGCGCTGGTTTTATTTCTAGCTTCACATAAGCATATACCACATATTACTTAGTATGTGTCATGAGCATTTCGCTTATTTTTGTTTGTGCAGCTGTTTTTGGTTTTGCTTTACGAGCTCGGTTGGCATTTTTTATTAGTATTTGTCATTTATAAATATCACGTTTCTGCTATTCGTTAACACGGTTACAGTTTTCATTAAATAAATATTTGTAATTTAGCGTGTGGTTGGTCGTGTTATGTAAGGTTTTGTAACTAATGATTGAAAGCAAAGTGGGGCTTGAGATGCAGTTCGTCAAAATATGTGACGAGGACTTTAAATCCATAGAGAATGTGTGGAAAACAATTTTTTGTTTTTGAATTTTGAGAGTTATGAGATTTTCTATTATATTCTTTTTTATTATAGTTAAGTATATGGATATGTGTAATCTCTTTAAAGGTCACGTTAACCTATTGAATCAAACCAAATCTAATGGTATGTAAAGTCACTCATTATTCCCGTCCTATTATAGATAGCCTTAAGTTTTTTTAAGAAATTAACAGTATACATCTTTGTATTTTCACTTTTGAGAAAAAAAGCTGATCTAAAACGAGCAAAACAAAACTTGGTAACACTGAAAATAGCAGTTAGAATAGTAGAATGAGGTCTGAAGCATTTTAAACTCTTTAGAGGGATAATGAGTCATGTTTTAAGTCGAAGAAAATGATGGAAAAATTTTCGAGTGTCTCTCGCAACTATTATTTTCTCCAAATTTGAGCTATCGACTCCTCTTTGTTCATAGATCTCATCAGTTAAATTGACTTAAGACTTGAAACCTTATAGTTAAGCTTAAAAAAGAGCAGATCCAACAAATAAAGAAATTTTTGAAAAAAAAAGATAGATTTCAAAAGAAATATTCGCTGGAAAGAAATTTAGTGCTATTGAAAGTGTAATCGATGAAATGAGCCAAAATTTGAAGAAAACTTTAAATTGAACTTCAAAACTATCGTAGTATTGAAAAGTGTTTGATATAGGGTGGGTCATCTAACGTTTTAAATTTGAATTATCTATATTTCGACATTGGAAACATCAAATACCATTGGAAAGTGACAGATATTCAGTAAAAAGTCTAAAAAATGAGATGGGTCACTATTAACCAGAAAAAAGACATCTACAGTTCGCAGATTGGGCAGAAGATCGTTTGATCGAGGATGGTCAATTTTACCGAAAAATCATCTTTTCGGACGAGGCTCATTTCCACCTCGATGGTTACGTTAACAAGCAGAATTGTCGCATTTGGGGCACAGAAAACCCGCACGTAATCGTCGAGAAGCCAATGCACCCAGCACGAATCACTGTATGGTGTGGATTTTGGTCTGGTGGAATCATCGGCCCATTTTTCTTCGAAAATGAAGAAGGGACTGCCGTTCGCCGTGATGAGCGATATCGCGCAATGTTAACCCAGTTTTTCTTCAAGCAAATTGAAGAGGAAGACTTGGACAACATTTGGTTCCAGCAGGACGGCGCTACGTGGCATACAGCAAACGCTTCACTCAATCTATCTTCGAAATTTCAAATTTTATATGGCCCACCCGTTATAATCGGCTTATCATTCTCGGCAACATTTACTACCCATGTATATAAGGAATTCTACACTTTGCTCTTGCGCTCGGTAAGTTACATACATAATGAAGATTATTTAATACCGTTTTTTTCAGTTAATTTGTTCATTTTCTCACTTCATGGATAACATTTGGGTATTATTCCATTAGATTAACCACAAAATAGGCTGAATCACAATCCGATGGAGAGCGTATGGGCCCTAATGACCGCTAAAATACGAAAAAAGGAAACCCAAAATAATGACAGTGGCTAATCTACACAATCTTTTGCAAAGTACAAAGAGGGTTTGGCGGGCCAGTTCGTTGTATATGACTCGCTTTTAATATAAACGATAAAAACTCAGACATTAAAGGAAAGTAAGATGGCTGTTCTCAAATTGATTTCAAAACTTTCATGTTATTTTTAGAAATTACAATACACAATCTGATTGAATTTTTAGTACAAGAATCACAGGAAGAGCATAAGTATGCCTTTCTTACCGTTAAAGCAACGAAAGAGCAATATAAATGCCTAGGAACATATAATACTTTTGCCAATCAACAAAAATAAATCAAATTAATTACACAGACTGGAGTGGATTAACTTGAGCCGAAAGCCGAGTACGCATATCATTTCAAAATCGAATTAATCAACTTGAAATGGCATACATAAAAGAAATAGAAAAGCAATAAATCGGCTTTAGATGTGAGCTCCAATTTGGCTAAAAATAGTAAAAGGCTAAAGCAATTGCTGTTTAGCAAAACGCATTGAATGTTGGTCTGCATTTGGATAAAATATACTACCACCAGTAAAGGTAACTCACACAGTGCAGTTGAGTAGGATAAAATGTTACATACAAGTAAGTATGTGGGAATATGTAAATGTAGATTGCTGAGGTTAAGCTGCAGGCAAAGCACCCTACTCAATAGAGAAATCTGAATTTATTTCAAACAATTACACGCTATTGCCTAAGAAGGTCTTTCTGTCATTGCGGATTTGTTATGCGGATTTGTTTGGGGCTACTTTAGGTAGCATTGGTATTGGTTTCCTCAGCATGCTAAGCCTGCCTATTGCAGCATTTAAGTATTAGCATTTACGTTTTGTGCAATTTTCTACTGCTACTTTCTACTTTTCTTACAAATAAAATGAAAAAGAAGTAAAACTTATTGTTGTTGTTGGCTGATCCTTTGCGTATTGGTTAGCTGTTTATGTTTTCCTTCCACATGACTGTCTGCTGTTGGCGGTTGAGTTTTCATTTCAATTTAATGTGCGTCTCAGCGGATAAAAGCAAAAGCACAAAGCGCACAAGCAAAAAAAGGAGACAAAATATAATATCAAACGCTCATGCGAGCGCAAGTGGCGGTGGGCGAACGAAATACGCCCTAGAGTATGCAAGCATGTATGAACAGGTATATATTAAATGTATGAATGTATGCGTGTGTGTATTGACGCTCGTTTAAATTGCTGTTGACAGTTTTATATGACCCGCTTTAAGCGTGCAATCGGTTAAGGTTAAGCTGCCAGCTGGCAGTTTCCTTTTTCCTCTTTCATTTGTGCAATTTCCTACTGACGCAAAGTGGCACACAAAAACCCACACAGTTACATATATGCAATATATATTACAAAAAGTGTTTTTCTCGTTGTAAATATTTCTTTGATGTTTTCAAACTTACTTGTCGGATCGAAGCCGGTTATGAATTCCGGGCAGCGTTCATAGGCGGAAGTGCCGGCGGCAGTATCCGGCCAACAGAGCCAACCATCAAATGTGCCAGCACAGTAAGATTCACCTGGGTGCAAGTACAAGAAAAGTGAGAAAATATGAATAGCAAAGCAAAGTGAAAAGTTTATATAAATATGTACAATCATATACAAATATACATATAAAAATACATATGTGGTTATGTGTGTGCTTGTTTCTAAATTTTTGCTTTTTCGTTGCTCGTTATTGTGTCGTATTTTTTCATAAATGTGAGTGTGTTGGTTGAAGCCCAAAAAATTAGCCAGAGTTAGACACATTGTCAAGGCATATCATTCTGTGTGTGTGTGCGTTGCCTTTTGTTTTGACACGTGGTGAAAAAATTCAAACTTTGTTTCATATTTTTAGTTGTTTGTTATGCTTTTCACTTTTTTTGCGGTTGCAAAAATATCGCTCTGTACACAATGCTGTTTGTTTTGCAAAATGCTAATTCATAATAAATCTGGCTTGCCTTGGTACTAAAGGTTTTTGTGCAAATTTTAATTTTGTAATTTGTTTATTTTGGCATTTTCATTTTAATCTCGTTCATGACATTGCAGATTTGGCAAATATTGCCTGGAGCAGCTTTTTTAAATTTAGTGGGCTTAGTACAATTTAGGTTAGGAATATATTTTTTTCGAATTTTATAGATCTATATTAATACTTGCATAATTAAACTTATTTATCTTAGGTATTAGGGTAGATAGATAGGTAGTATCCGGTTATCCATGGGAAAAAATTAATTATTTTGGTTCTACCTAATATATCGTCATCTAAAAGACAGTAAGGACGAAAACTTTGCTAAGACGTATCACTGCACGAAAATGGTTCTCTCCAATTTAAGTAATGTCCGCGACCCAAGTTTTCATAATTTTCTTCTTCATCTAACCAAAAAATATAAATAAAAGTAAAAGCGATCACCTTCTAGCAAAAACCAGATAAACGTATGTTTGATTAGAAGAAAGTAATTTGACATCTTGACAATTTATCAAGAAAAAAGAATTTCAGTTACGACACACAATAGAAAAACCATAATAAATTGTCAATACTGACAATTTAGCAAGAGTTGAATTTGTCAAGTGCACTGAATATGGGCGGTATTAACAAATATGATGGACCAAAAAAAAGGACGTCTTATACCGAATATGAATATATCCGGACGATCTTAATCAAGATCTATCGCTCGATATGTGAGATATCAAGGCTGATAAGCTTGAACAGGTACTTTAGTTTTAATAACAGTGGAATGGGAACGGAAAAGAGCTCTGTCTGGCTTCTTGTGCTTCAATGCTGAACGGTTGTGCCTTAAATCAACTCAGCAAGGTCAACTTTCAGCAGTCTTTCTCACCCAGAGTAAATTGTAAGAGGTTTAGAGAACTCCGCTCTCAGCACGGTACAACTTTCAGTGATTGTAGTTGTTTGGAAGAAGTTGGGATATAAGCATATCTACACTTCCTCTCCGAATGTCCGATTATTGCAACTGGTTTAACATAGGACATCCCCATCTTGCTGCGGGACCTAGGTGGCTGATGTAACCGAAACTAACCCATATATTTAAGATATCATACAAAAAAGAGGTGCATCATGAATTAACCTTAACCTGATATACCCTTTGTATAATTTTCGTCCTTTTAACAAACATCTATGTATATCAATCCCTATATGGAATACATGGAATATGAATATTAAATAGAGTATTGGCAAACACCATTCCTTGACCTTATATGCATAAACTTACAGTTATCGATGTTCTGGTTGAATTTATGATGGTTATTGAGGAATGTATAATATCAGAAAAAATTATTGGAGTTCAGATTTGATGCCAAAAACGGATAAAATCACTCCTTTTTATACTCTCGCAACAAAGTTGCTAGGGAGAGTATTATAGTTTTGTTCACACAACGGTTGTTTGTAAGTCCTAAAACTAAAAGACTAACCCTATATCTGGTTATATATACCAAAATGATCAGGGTGACGAGTAGAGTTGAAATCCGGATGTCTGTCTGTCCGTCCGTCCGTGCAAGCTGTAACTTGAGTAAAAATTGAAATATCATGATGAAACTTGGTACATGCATTTCTTGGCTCCATAAGAAGGTTAAGTTCGAAGATGGGCAAAATCGGGAGGGGCACATTTGGATCTAATTTTTTTTTGGAGAAGTGGGCGTGGCCCCGCCCCCTACTAAGTTGTTTGTATATATCTCGGAAACTTCTATAGCTATGTCAACTAAACTCTACACAGTCGTTTCCTTCAGGCATTTCCATATACAGTTTAAAAATGGAAGAAATCGGATAATAACCACGCCCACCTCCCATACAGGTTATGTTGAAAATCACTAAAAGTGCGTTAACCGACTAACAAACAACGTCAGAAACACTAAATTTTACGGAAGAAATGGCAGAAGGAAACTGCACCCAGGCTTGAAAATGGGCGTGGCGTCGCCCACTTATGGACCAAAAACCATATCTCAGGAACTACTAATCTAATTAGTATTACAGCAAAATAAAAAACATGTAAATGACGGATAATGAAATCTCGATTATCAGTTTATCATGCGAGAGTATAAAATGTTCGGTGACACCCGAACTGAGCCCTTCCTTACTTGTTACTAATAAAAAAAACTTAGATAAAATTTTAACTGGATTTGTGGCCATATTCAATATTCTAGTGAGGTATAAGAACCCCGGATTTCAAGTCAAAATTCTAGAACATTGATATATGACGGGTAAAAGCGTTTTGAATCAAGGAAATATTGTTTCAGCCGTTCGGGTCTAACTTCAAAGACATTGTATTGAACATTTCAATGAGAGGGTATGGTATGAAAAGCAAAATTACTTGTAGTTTTAGTGGCTTAAATTGCATAGTCTGCAGGGTATTAGCTGCAAAATTAAAAAACTGCTAACAATTTATGACTTTTTCTCGTAGTTCCCTAACACATGAAATGTCATAAAAGATACAATTATTTTAATACATTATTCTATATTTATTTAAAATGCAATTTCGCTTCGTCAGTCTAATTCAACTCCTAATGTAATTAGAAATTATATTCTAGGGGATAATGGCTTTTTACCATGTTAATATCCGTTATTTTAACCTATTTTAAGACCACTTTTCGCACGCATTTAAACAAAGGATTCGCCCATACACACCACACCTTCACCCACACCCACAATTCCACTCACCTGCTGTAAACTGTGTCGCGGTTTCATTCAAGCGTTTATAACATTCATCTCGCAACACGTCCAACGCATCCGGCTCTGCGTCGGCCACACCCTCACCCTCAGCACTTTCATTGCTGCTCGTGCTGTCCACCGCCGCCATATCCGTTATCGCTGAGTCAGCAATGTCGGAGGCGGATGTCGGTAAGCCAGCCAACATTCTGGCAGCTAGCGTTAAAGTGGAACGAGTTGTTTCTGCTGCGGCTGCGGCTAGTAAATTATCCGTCCTCGGATTGTGTGCCGTCGCATGAGTGGCCGCTGCAGTGACGCTGGTGAAGCCAACTACTGCTAATGTCTGTGCGAATTGTTGGACCTTGGCGATTACATTCATTGTTGTTACACCGCTAGCCTTTGTTTAGTTATTCGTTGTTGAAGCTACAACGAGTTGTTGGTTTTTGGGTGCAGATTGTGCAATTGTTTTCCGTGTTGTTGTTGTTGTCGCTGATTCATTAGCATTGGTTAGTGTGGCAAGTGTTAAGGTCACCGCTTCAACTAAATAGAGACAAAGGAGCAGCGGCTGTGGCTATGCAGATACATACACATATATTCTTTTAGAGTACTAGCTTGCCTCGAATACTTATCAAAAGGTGGGTATGCACATCTAACGGTTTATAGCAGTGTACAGCGCGGGATGTCTTACATACCTTGTGATTTATGTGCCTTTATACATATGTATAAGTACTTTTAGCATTATTTATTTATAAGGTATCTTTCAATCTTTCGCTTGACCTCAGTTTCCGTTTCCGCTGGTAACTTCACTGTATGTACACCAGTTTACTTTCGTATTTACACCATTTTCAGCTGGTGGATTTAGTTTATTGACTCATTTTCTATCTTCTTTGAGGTTCCGGCTTTCAAGTAGAGTTGGCTTTCTTTTCAATTATTTAAATTTTGTATATCTTTGGGTTTATTTTGGAGTTGAATTTCGAAGTATTGAATATAAACAGCCATTCGTTTCCATTTAGTGCACTGTAAGTAAGTAAAAATTAAGAAAGCATTAAAAAATTAATTTGGCTTTTAATTTTATATTAATTTTTCATATAAAAACAGGAAAATTTAGAAATAAAATGTTTTTTTGCTGATATTAAAGGCATGATATTAGACTGAGAAGATATCTTACAATGACTTAAGGACAAAAAATATCGAAAATTTTTAATATAGCTTCGTTTTGAAAAAAAAATTAAATTTATCTAACATTTCAGTAATTTTTGGCTTGTCGAAGTTTTTTCGATTTCACATCTACAATAGTAAAGGCACATTTTTTGGGCAAAATACGTTTTTTTCATTCAACATAGTTATCTTCAAGGGTGACACACTGATTATAGCGATCCTCTAACCTATAATAAAGACATTTTGCTTTATGTTTTAAAGTAGGCCTCAGTTTCGGCGATCATCTCTTCACAAGACGAAAATGTCTTACCAACGAGCATTATTTTTCCGATCTGAGAACAGAAAATAGTTGCTGAAGTCTGCATCTGGAGAAGACTGTGAACGCGGAAGCGCACAGTGATTCGCCTGGATCATTGTAGGCGGACAAAAGTCAATGTAAACAATCAAATAATTGACAGTACTCTGATTATAACAACCCTTGATATGTCACAATTTTAAGTAAGAATTGTGCAAAATATTCTAATACGGTTAACTACAACAAGTTTAATCGAAGTGATACGCTGTTATCATTTTTATGTTTTCAATTTAAATAAAAAATACAATATAAATAGTGATTTAACAAGGTTTGGAAAGGAAAACACGACTGTTAATGAAATGGAATATAATTTAGAAGGTATGTATGTATATTTTATGCAATTTAATACTTGGTTTGCGTTTAGTTAATACGTTGTACGGGGTTTTGAAAATTCATATAAAAATGTTTGTGTTCTTTTTATTTTCAAGTTTTAAACGTATGCAACTTTTTTTATCCACATATATCCAAGCTAATGTTTGAATATTGTATAACGGCAACCTTAAGCTATACAATGACCTTTGATCGAGTACCCCATCTTTCCCCCATAATTTTTAATTATTTTTTTTTCAGATCGAGTTTGCTCTATTTCAAAAATGGAGTTATTTGAAGAATGGCGAAAATATGAAATAGAACGAAATTCCCGATTAGTTAATTATGTTTTCACAAAATTTAGTGCTACAGAAGTAACGCCTGATACACAGAAGAAGAAAAATTTCGAGTGTTTCGTCAAAATTTTCGAAAAAATGGACTGAAACAAATATGATGATTGAACGTTTTTTAAACAAAAATGGCAGTTGGTTAGAAGGAGCAGATTTACAATTTTACCTATAAATGGAACATCCCTGCCCTACCTCATCAACTGGAAGCAATCGACCTGAAGGTAGGCCAAAAAAAAATTTTGAAGAGTCGTCTTTTAAAACGAAAAAACCAAGGGTCGAAGACTTACTAGAATCGCGAAGTGCCATCGAGTTGACAGGAGCCGCGGAAGTAGCAAATCGCTTTGAGGGTAATAGAAGCATAGCTACTTCGATTAAAGTTTGAAATCTACAGAAAAAAGAAGTATGGTAATACCACATGCGAAGGCAGGCAATTGGCAAGTGATGAGGCATTAGCTTATTATGTGGATTCTAAGTGCACAAGTTACTCCTGTAAACAGACGCGTAAATGGTCATTGAAGGCGGGACATAAAGTTTTTCTATCCTATTTTAGTTTACGTAAGTCTAAAAATTTGTGTTACCCTGCAGATGAGCATATCTTGGTAACAGAAACGCGCGCCGAAATTATACTTCAACGCATTTTGGATAAAACCGCTAAACGTTTAATTGAAGCGCAATGTGAAGTTTTTAAAGCAAATATATCTTCTAAGTCGTCATTCACACTAATCAGCAAATGGGGATGTGACGGAAGCTCCGGCCATAGCGCTTATAAACAGAAATTTGAGAACTGCGATGCTACTGATGAGTATATGTTTGTTTTTGCTATTGTCCCATTGAGATTGAGTGACGATGCCAGCCAAAATATTTTATGGCAAAATCCGCGGCCTTCGTCCACACTCTATTGTCGCCCAATTAAGCTTATTTTTTAAAAAGGAAACAACTGATTTTACTATATCAGAAACTAACAAGGTTTTGGAAGAAGTATCTCAATTTCTTCCAACACTTTGTGATAATCGCGGTTCTCAAATTTTGGTAAAACGTAATATAGATTTACTACATATGCTTTTAATAACATCCGATCCGGTAATCAACTCACTCAGAGAAGTTCTTAGAAAGAGAACAGATAAATTACCGGAGGAAGTTCTAAATTTAATTATCCCGCCTTCAATACCATCAAAAGTACCACGTCATGTGACCATGACGATAAAGATTATCTAGTATCTCATTCAGATGAATCTAACAGTGATGATGAGTCATTCAATGAGTAATGATATAGTATATAATATTAAACATTTTGTTGTTGTGTGTTATTGTTATTTTTACATTACTGTTATTATTAGGTCTGTTGGTAAAAATTCCCTTACTAATCATCGCGTTTTCAATAGTTGTAATGTAATGGACTTATGTATTAGTACGTATTTTATACATCCAAGTAAATGTTATTGTATGTTTTGAAATTTAAAAAAATAATTAAATATATTTCTTACACAATTTTTTGTTTTCTATTCGTAAATCTAAAAAAAATATATTAATTTTTCAATGAAACTTAAAATCATTAATCAACACGACCAAAACAATTAAATTTCAAACTAAAATATTTTTGTAACAATAGATTGTATTAAACGACACACTGTGAAGCGGTTCGAAGGCCGATTCATGGATTCCTGTTATCGTTTTCACTGACTTGCAACACTGTGCAAGGTTTTGGTCCAATAAAGCTATGTTAAAATCGTTATTGATTGTTCTTCCTTTTCTCAAGTCAATTAATCAAAATTAATCAAACATCCCAAATATAGACGCCATAAACTTGCCAGCCAACAGTTGTGTTCTTCTATGCTTCGAAGCAGCTTCATCGCATGCAGTTCACTCGGTTGACTGTCGATTGGACTTGCGAGTGAAATGATGAAACCATGTTTCAGCCATTGTCACATGTCAATGGAAAAACTTGAGCTTTTTATGCTTGAACATTTCCAAACACTGCTCCGAATCATCAACTCGTCATTATTTGTAGTCAAAAGTGAGTTCGCGTGGCACTCACTTTACACAGAACTTTCTTATACCCAAATATTCGTGAATGATATGTTGTGTACATTCAGTTGATATCTTTGGAGTATCCGTTATCTCGAACAACTTCATTTTACGGCCATCCAAAATTATTTTGTGGACTTTTTTGATGTGTTCGTGGGTAAAAACTTCTTTAGGGCATCCACTGTATTCACCTCTTTGAAAGTGTTAGTATCTTAGCATAGAGATGGATTTATCCATTTTAAACCAACTTAACCGGGAATAGGGAATATAATACGAATTGTTAAATAAAAAATTCGAGTATAAATTCATCGTGGTGTAGTGTATGTTTTATCTAGCAAGACTCCTCACAAATAATTAACGCAGTGCATTCCATTTCTACTTACGATTTCACGAAATTGCACGGAAATAATATTCGAAGCCTTTTTTGTTTAATTTGAATTCATCTTTAGTTTGATATTTCGAATTTAATACTAACAGCTAGCAAACGAAGCAACATTTGGCGCATCGCTTTTCCAATTCTACAAATTCCGATTCTACAAACATCCAACTACCATCGATATGGACTTCAATATATTTATGTGTGTACCTCCTCATCCTAAATCGTTATTTATGGAGCATGGAAATATCACATTTCATTTATTCAAAAATTTATCATGCGCGCAAAAGCTGTGTTTAACAAATAGAAGATTATTGGATAAAAGTTATAAATGATATTTAAAGAGGCGTTATTTTTTAAAAATGGTTCGCTGATTTCCATTTTTATTTATTTTTATTTTTTTAACCAGCCAACAGTTCTGCAGAAACATATACAAAATATATAAAGCATGTGAATGTGTCTTTATCCTTCGAAAAACACAATTCAGGTCAAACTAATTCTAAACGCGAATCGGTTGACTAATCGGAAGGCAAACAAGTAATTCAATACTGGCGCACAGGTCATGCAAAATGGAATTAAAGCATATGTATGTATGTGTTTCAGTGGAAATATAAAAAAGCCTCTAAGCGGATATTCATATGTTTTCGGGCATTTATGAAAAAATAAATTAAATATTTATATAATGTGTATTTCTTGTATATAGGTATGTACATATGATGGTTAGCATGTATATGTGGATATGGAGTTGAATCCTAGCACAAAATATAATTGCATTGAACATGTTTATATGCAAATATCCTGTGGCAATTGATATTATTTTTCCAAAGCTTCATTTAATTGAATTTTTGTGCAGAAATTAGCGCATACATGTATGTATATTTTATATAATATATTTACCTATTTTCAACAGTTATGTATATTCGTATAAATACATATACCTATGAATGTACGAAGTTATTTGCGGCGGGCAATTAATTAATTTGCTTTAAAAGCAAAAATATTTGTGTTTAATTTTTTCTAAAACTCTAAATTAATTGTCTACCGATCAACCGTAATTGATTCAATAATACTTTTAGCATTTTTATGCGAAAGAATGCTCGCTACTATTCCCAATTTAAAATATATTTTTGTTGATAGACGTGTGAACTTTTAATTTTTTTTTCAGAAAAAAGTTTAGGTCCAATGTAAATTAAATCTATGTAAGTAAATACCAGAATATATAAAATTGTGTAAATAAATTTATTTACTGTTTAGATCAATAGTTGAAAGAAGGGAGAAAAGAAAAAAGAAGGTGTTTTTGAATGAAATTAAATGTTGATGAAAAAATAAAATAAACACTATCATTACTGTAATCCTTAATTCCGATAAATCTGCTTCGAAAAATTCAAGTTTTTTCGCTATTGACTTTAAAGGTCAAAGTCAAAATATTTATGACTTGCCAAGATACCATTTAAAAAAATACACCAAGAAATGCTGAGCTTCTGAAAACTTGTAGAGTCGACTAAATCGTTAATAGCACGGCAACGAAACAGTCCCAATTCTTGAGAATGTCTCAGTAGCGACTTCAACAACACTTGGCAGCAATATTTTCATTGCTTTGAGCGCTTCTTTGTCTCTTTGACGCTTGAACATTAGTAAAAGAAATTTTCAACAATTCGACTATAAAATGGCAAGAGCGTATGAAAAGTTGCAATTGGAGAAGTTACAAGGTGGATCAAAACAAGTTAATTGATTTTTCGATAGTTTAGCTTCATTTAGACTCCTTAAACTCATATTTTTGCATTTCTATTGAAAAAATGGAAATATCTAAGAATAAGCCGAAAATATCTACGAACAGTTTTATGCTAAAAATTTCACGAATTTTTACATTCGGATCGAATAAGGTCATCGCTGACGGTATCTGTTATATTATTTAGTAAACTTGGTACGGAGAAAAATTAATAAGGCGGGAATTTAGTAGACTCATGACTCACATCTCTATAATTACTTGAAAATACCTACGAATTGCATGTTGGAATTATACCATTTAATTTTAAAAGCTTCCTGTTAAAAGTAACTTGCTCAAATTTATAATTGTTAAGGATAGCAACGTACGATTGTTAGGGCTCTGATTTAAGATGCGTTTGGTATATTTTAATAGCGGAAAATGTTTCCTTTATATATGAATGATAGGAAATCTAGAGCAACAGATGTCGCTGGCGCACGAATGCACTACATTCTTTGGTAACATTGCATCAGCGTAGTCTGATTCTAATAGGTTCTGTAATAGGCTAACTTCGATAGGCAATTTGCTAACTATTGCGCGAGTTAAGGAAAGTATATTTTATAATATTATTAGAGAACCCGTCCACGCTTCACTGTGGATGATACTAGATTATTACCTACTACTACCATCTATATGATTTCTGTTAGTTGATTTATAACCATTAGTTAATGAGATATAGCATTTTTGTGAAGCAACGTGAAGCGTCGGTGAAAGAAACATAACTACATCATTTCCCACTGGAGTCATCTAGTAATAAGTAAACACACTAGTTAGTACAATTATCAGTAAGATCCATGTAACAAGTTAAACTTAAGACTATAAATAAAGAGGTCAGATTTCGGTTCAGCTCAAAAATATATCTTTTAACCCATTTGTATTTTATGTAAAAATTATCTTGGGGCTGAACTGGGATGGTAAATTTATTTGCTATTCAAAAAGCCAGATTTCATTCCCAAAGGAATTAAACAAAACACTCCACTGGAAATAAGACTTCCAGCACTAAATGCTTGCTAAAAGTGTCGAAGTAAATGATAATGGATGGAAGCATAAATCCTATAACAGCTGATAATCTTTCTAGAAATTAACCAATAGCAGATCCTGAAACACGGTCAGCGGCGAGTTCATCAAGATTTACAACAGACCCTGGAACAGCGGACAATGACGATTCTTGCAGAAGTTCCTGAAAAAGTGAAACAAGGCAAAAAATATAGCTTCAGAAATGGAAAATAATATTTTCGCCAATATTCGCAATAAACTCTGTAGCCGCAGATAACGTTGAATTCTACAAAAGTTAACAAATCCTGAAACATTGGACGGTTAATTCACCATAAAGAAGAAAAAAAATTGCACAACAAATGCCAACTCCATGTACAAATAACTGCATTGATGGAAGCTATAAATAAGCAATAAACGTATTCATATATAGATTATACTCAGCGAAAATATCCACAAGCAACGGCAATTACCCATCATAAGGACACTTATTATATAACCAAAATACCACATTTCCACCGAGAGGGGAGCTGACAGCATTAATACATAGCAAATTAAAGGATGCAGAGAAGCGATTATCAGCAATGAAACGATTATTAACAGAAAACCACATATCAACAAAGAAACCTTTTTAATTAATCTCAATAACCCTAGCCTACACCAGTCCCAATGGATGTGGATCGATTTTTGCTAGAAAAAAAATTGATTAATTGTTTGAAGCCAAAGGCAATATTCCAAAAACAAAGCTGCGAAAACAAGGCAAACCAAAATAAAATGGTGTTGCAATTTTATTGTCAATATTTAGTTGGCAACTTTTATTGCTTTATGGAGAAAACTTATTAAAAATATTATACTATTTAGTAACTAGCTCCCAATAATAAGTTATTCCTCGTAAAATGCTGTTTCCAGCGCTAATTTTTACGAAAAACATTGCTTTCTGAAACTTTTGTTTTAGGTGAGAAGCCAATTACAATAATTAGTGAAACTCATAGCCCTCTAAATAAAAAAAAACGTATTCACAAACAGCTACTACATATACTATCAGCAGCAGAATTTTTACTTTCATGATCCGCTTGAGCTTACAACAAATTTACAGATTATCACTGACGTTATTGTAACAAAAAAAAGAAATCAATTTGTTTTCACAAAGGTAATTACTTCATGCATATCATTAATTCTTTTGTGCGTTTTTTCTCCATTCTACAATAACAAATAATTAATGATGTCAACAACAAATAAGTATGCATTTTTTACTTATTTTTAGTTTGCTCATTTAATTTTTTCAATTTGTTTGCTGGAATTTCTGTGCGGTGTTTTCAATTAACACAGATTCAAATAAGCCGCTGCATGCATGAGTTGCATGCCACACATTGACACCTGGGCGATAATTGACGCCAAACTATTTAAGGCATAGAGATGCAGGCTTACAAATACGTACAAATGCATATATGCATAGAACAAACAAATGTGCTTACAGTAATACATACATACTGGTACATATATACATAATTGTATTTGTAGACAATAGCTGCATACCTCTGTATGTAGTTACATTTAAGCTTTCAACTCATAATCTCTATTTTGGTTCTTTATTACATTTATGAATTGCTGCTGTAATTCCGTTGCCTTTTCCATTTTTATTATTAATAATTTAATAATCAGTTATTGTGGCTCTTAATGTCACACTTTACTACAATGTTTTGACTACATGCGGCGGTGCACGTAGCCAATTGTTGTTGTGTGGCAAGCGTATGAATGAAGTTGCATACAAGGACCGATATGCTGACCAAATACACACATTGTTTGCTCATACGCAAGCGCCTGCATGTTTTTATTGACAAAATAAACATTTATGCTGCTCATTTCTCTCCACATTAAACTTAATTGTATTTTTTATTCACAATTTTTCATTAATTTACTCGCTTATTGAATTGCATTTTTGCTACTGTAATGAAAAGCAGGGATTGCCAACTGTTTTTGTTGTCATTTACAAAAATATAAAATGCATGAATATACACCGTTGAGCCGCAATTTATCTTGCATTAAAAGTCACTAAGCGGAAGCAATTAAATCTCACTTTATTACATTGATGGCTATCGAGTTCATCAGCGCGCGGTGTGCATCATAATTGTTTGGGGAATATAAAATTGATTTATTGTTGTTGTGGAAAATGTGCAACGCACACAACAAAAGAAAAAATGTTGTAGTATTTATTGCATTAAAATTGCAAGCTTTAATTAGTGCGTAAATTAATTATTTTAAGGCGCGTGGGTGAGTGAACGTACTTGTGTGTGTGTGTGAAGCAGTGAATGGCGAGTTAAATATGTATGAATTAGCGTAATTTTAAAGCAATTTCTTTCTAATATACATGCCAATGTATGTGTGTAAAGTGATTTTGCCACACAAAATGCTATATGGACTTAATGAGTAAAAATAATTTTGTTTAATTTCTAGGAAAAATTATTATTATTGCTTGTGTGGATATCCCAAATAAGCTTCAGTAAATTTAATTGCATGTAATTGCTGCAATTAACTAATTAGAATAGCTAATAGAGCTTATGGAATTTTTCAGTAGGCAGTTAATAAAGGTATGATTCGAATAAGAAAAGGAGTTGATATATTATCAATATGAAATATTTGTATTTCTAGAACTAAGTAAGCGAGAAAAGAGACTTCCCTGCAGACGGCAGTCATCCAATTAAAGAGGCCGAGGACCCAAAGTGGTGATCTTGCGACTAATTTCAGAGCAAACTAAAGTTATGGAGGGAAGACTTCTCCAGATTGCTGAACGGCTATGACAGTGTGACATAAGGAGATGGCGGACCTGTTTCCCCAATCGATGACGCTTGAATAAATGTTCCATTGCCTGACTATGATGAGGTTCGAATAGCAATTACCCGCCTGAAGAACAACTAACCGATAGGGGTCGATAGATTACCGGCTGAGCAAGCTTCAGCTGCTTTGCAAGATGAAAGTATGCCTGACGATTGGAATCTAAGTGTACTCTGCTCAATCCACCAAAGGAGTGATTCTATAATCTGCGCCAATTAACGTGGGATAAGCCTCCTCAACATCGTATATAAGATTCTATTGAGCGCATTGTGTGAAAGATTAAAGCCCACCGTCAACAAACTGATTGGATCTTATCAGAGTGGCTTCAGGTGTGGAAAATCTATAATTAACCATATTTTCACCATGCACTAAGTCTTGGAAAAAAACCGTAAAAGGAAGGTCAACACACATCACCTTTTCGCCGATTTGAAAGCCGCCGTTGACAGCACGAATAGGAAGTGCTTCTATGCCTAAGCTAATACGGTTGTGTAAGTTGACGTTGAGCAACACCAAAAGCTCCCTGAGGATCGGGAAGTAACTTTTCGAGCCGTTCGATATCATGCGAGGTTTCACAAAAGGGGACTCTGTATCGTGTGACTTCTTCAGCCTACTGCTGGAGAAAATAATTCCAGCTGCAGAACTAAACCGGGAAGGTATAATCTTATATAATCTGCTTTCTCCGGACTGCATAAGGATGCGATACAAATCAGTCTGGTAGTGGGTAATGGAAGGGCAAGACGAAATATCTCCTGTCATCAAACAAACAGTTGTCGCACTCGCGATTTTGCTCGTACGTCACTTTTGACAGTAATAACTTTGAAATAGTTAATAATTTCGCTTATCTTGGAACCAGCATCGACACTATTAGCTTTGAAATCCAACACAGAATCACGCTTGCTGAAAGGTGCTACATACTTTGGACTGAGTAGGAAGCTCATCACCCCCGTCCTACTATAAGGAGAGGCTTGAACAATGTCATTATCTAATGAGTCGACCTTAGGAGTTTTCGAGAGAAAGGTTCTGCGGAATATTTATGATCTTTGGCGCATTGGCAACGGTGAGTATCGCATTCGATGAGCTGTTATGTCCGTTATAAGAAAAACAAGTCCTCCCAATCGCCTCGACCATCGTACATATGACATGTTCGGTTGCACCCGATTATAGCTTTTCCAAACTTGCTTCAATTTTGAACTTAAATTTTAAATTTTATTTTTCAATATCATAACATCATTTATCAATTTAAATGCAACAATTATTGCTAACGCGTTAGCAAATAAAACATTAGTAGGCGTTTCAGATGAAACTTTTAAATAAATTTCCCATGAAACATCAATCAAATTTTTATTGCAACAATTCAAAGTAAGTAATATGAAATAATTTAATAATATAAACAGAAATAACTGGCTACAAAATATTTGTACAATACAACGATGAAACGTTTAATATTTCGTAATAAAATTGATATATTCATAAACCAATATTTTGAATTTTCACAAAAAAAAAAAAAATTAATTAATTTAAATTCTTTGGGAAAATGCTTTTGTTTATGCAATAAAAATGAATTATGTGATTTTTATTAGGTGCTTAAACACTTCAATATGGTAACATATGAATGGCGTACGGGGCTTCAGCATTCCTATGCCTATATTTGTTGTATATATCTAAACTATAAATATACGAACTACTATAAATCTACATATATGTAGATATGTGTGTACGAAGCTTTGTATGCAGGTGTTGGAGAACTATTTCCAGACATATTTATGAAACAGAGAAAGTGAAAAAATTATTAAAATACCAAAATTATGCCTTCCTTCAGAATTTATTTATCGAGAAGCAGCGTTCGGTTATAAGTTTTGAAGATAAGTAAGTGCGCAAATAGCTTATAGTACTGCAAGTATATTTGAGCAGCGGAATATATTTTTGGGTTTTAAAATTGAGATTCTACAAGTTCATTATTATATTCTGTTGGTATTTTCACTTCATTTACTCAGGAAACTAAAACAGATTACTCAGTTTATTCACTAACTGTAGTACGGCCTCAATAAAATTTTAAGAAATGGGGATGTGCGCACAAGCAAATTTTAAGCAATTGATAAGTTCCAAAGATTCGAAAGCTATCGTATTTAAATCAATTAATTAGAACTGATAAGTTTGGCAGTCGATATGTGTTTAGCTTCATTTAAGAATATTCTCGATAAAAATTTACTTTATGAGTACATATATGACAACATGTAATCATTTTTAATATTTTAAAGTTTGCTGTATGTAAAATTTCAATTTTATTCTTGAAGAGCGCTCTAAGGCTCAGTGAAGCTGGGTATATGTAGGGGTCTCAAATAGATGTACTTCTCCCTTTTCTTTTAGTGAGGTCAGTATTCAATACGACAACAGAGCAGCAATACCTGCTACTTCGTTATCATACTCGTTTGTGTGGTTGATCATATTTGAGCTAGAGAGTTCACTCTTACCTAGCATAGGATTGAGAACGAATTTATTCCCGTTGTCATCTTGCGTTCTATCATTTGACGTATGAACTTCGCGTGAGCCTGAATTGGTCGACGACTAGCCTCTACACAACTGCGAGATTCTTCTGGCTTAAGTGGAACATAGGCGATCTACTAAACTACCTTTAGCAAAGTTCACCTAGCCGCAATTGTAGAAGTTCTTACTGGACATAGTAAGGCTTTTGTATTGTATGATGGTGACCTGGATTACAGCTTTTCTATAACATCGGCGGAGTCGGAGATATAGATGAAATTTACACTAGCCGCTTCAACAAAATTGTAATCGGCTCAAATGGCTTCGTCGATTTATGAGGGGCAAGTGATCCGCGAATGAAAGAGAGGATATATGTATAAGTCTGCTGGGCCGTAAACAAATAACTGAGTCAGATGCGAATACAAAGTGTACAGGTATGTATGTATGTATGTAGATAGAGACTACTTGCACCTTGACGTTTATGGAAAAAGTTGTGAGACCAATTTTCAACACGCATATGTATATTTACTTACGCTTACATGTATTGGTGTTTTGTTATTAAACTTTCTTCGGTACATCTTTACTTGCACAAACGAACATTAAATACATTGCACGTAAAATAGTAGAAAAGTTGGCTCCTTATTTACCTATAAATTGTTGCACTCACACATGCTTGTATAAATACTAAATATATGCAAGCTTGCAGAAAAAGCTGTTAAACGAATCATGCAATTTAAGAGCTTCTTAAAGCAAACCCCTATAAATTAAAGTATTTCAGGTTCAGCAACGAAATGAGGTATTCACTGGAAATATTTTAAGATCTCATTCGAACCTCAGTAAATGTCTTGAGATGTCTGAAATTCTATAGCTTAAGGATACTTTATACATTACAGAGGTTTCAGAGCAACTTTGAATTTGTTTTGGTTACAGATAAACGGTCACAAAAAATTCCAGATTCATATGTGCAGACCTTTGATACAGTAACGCACACATGTCAGTATTAGAAATTTCGTATTTATTACGGTACTTTTAAGTGCTGTGCTATGAAATTTAAGCTCAGTCACTCGATTGCCTGCAGAATGATATTGACATGCTGCACCAATTTTGATAATACGAGAACTCATAAAATGTGTCGCCTTCGATGTACGATGTATGTACATATGTGGGTATGTGTAAATAAGCTTGATTGTTTGTTTAGTGTCAGAAGAAATTTGTGAAAATTTGCATAAATATGGCAAGTTGATATTTTGATGGAAATAATATGTATGTAAGTTAAGGTGCGCTTAGAAATGAAATATATATTTGCAATTATAATGTAAACTTAAACTTAAATTTAAACTTAAACTGAAACTTAGACTTAGACTTAAACTTAAACTTAGACTTAGACTTAGACTTAGACTTAGACTTAAGCTTAAACTTAAATTTAGACTTAGACTTAGACTTAAATATAATTTAACTTAAACTTAAGCTCAAACTTAAACTTAAACTTAAGCTCAAACTTAAACTTAAACTTAAAATGAAACTTAGACTTAAACTGAAACTTAGACTTAAACTTAGACTTAGACTTAGACTTAGACTTAGACTTAGACTTAAACTTAAACATAAATTTAAACTTAAATTTAAACTAAAACTTAAGCTTTAACGTAAAGGTAAACGTAAACTTAAACTTAAACGTAAATTTAAACTTAAACTTAAACGTAAACTTAAACTTAAGCTCAAACTTAAACATAAATTTAAACTAAAACTTAAGCTTAAACGTAAATTTAAACTTAAACTTAAACGTAAACTTAAACTTAAGCTCAAACTTAAACATAAATTTAAACTAAAACTTAAGCTTAAACGTAAAGATAAACGTAAACTTAAACTTAAACTTAAACTTAAACTTAAACTTAAACTTAAACTTAAACTTAAACTTAAACTTAAACTTAAACTTAAACTTAAACTTAAACTTAAACTTAAACTTAAACTTAAACTTAAACTTAAACTTAAACTTAAACTTAAACCTTAAAACTTAAATGTAAACTTAAACTAAAATTTAAACTAACCTCTAAGTCACAATATTTGTTTCAAAGTCTGAAGCGCACCGTAATATGCATACATACATACACCATACATGCACGTACAAAAATCCATATTGCTCAATGTATGCAAATTAGACATCAATAGTAGCTGTACGAAAGCAAAAGCGTATTTAGATATGCACATACATACATATATACATATGTATATATAGTACGAGTATGTTATTTACTCTTCACATATCATACATATCACACATGTGCTCCTGTTATCAGTACCAAGTCCTGCCTGTGCACGCTCCCATTATTTTTAAATTCTCTTGCCCTACAATATATGAGGTTTTATGCACATACATACATACTTATGTAAATTAGTCTGTCTTTTATTGCACTGTCAATCTGCAACTTGTCAGTCGACATTTGACAGCAGTGCTGAGTGCTTTAAACCCAACAAAAATATATAAGAAGAAAAAATCTTCTGCCGAAGAGAAAATGTGCGAAAAAGATGCTTTCACACAAGTGCTCATATAGGAAAGTATGCAGATATAGTCATACATCTAAAATGTTGTGTGCTATGTGTTGAAGAGTGTGAAGAGTGATTGACGCATATTGTGTCACAGTTGCAAAGGACATATCCATATTATTGGGAGCAAGTAATATGCCTCAAGCAGACTTTTATATTTTTATATTGAATTTCTCTTCTTATGTTTGTGAAAAAAACACTTATGCTTTCAATCGTTTCCTTTATAAGCGCTCACGCCTAATTTTATGCTTCACATTTGAGATATTTGACTTTATAGTCAATTACGATTTGTGCCTACCTTTTACGAATTTCTTAAGTTATTTTATGCTTAAATAGCTGCATGTCAAATGTATAAATAAACCATATTCTATTGGGTATTAACAAGCCATTAAATGTATAAGATTTGCGAACGCTATTAAACTTTAAAAGGCATTTTAAAAGATTTTGCACAAATAGACGAGACAATTTTTTAAAGAAAAACAAAAATAAATCATAGTAGAATGAATCAAACTGAAAAATAAATAAAAAATAACAAAAAAGAAAAGAATAATAAATTAGATTATTGAATGAGACAATGGTGTAATCTCCAAGGAAATGATTCCGATCTGTTCACTATGGCATATAGCTATATAAAGTGCTTGTATGGAAAACTTTTTTATTTGACGAAAAAGTTTCATCATATTTGGAATGGGTTATTGTCCACAGCAACGGTGCAATCTTCGAAGGAATTAGGCATGGATTTAATTTTTTTTGAATTCAACTCAAAACATAAAAAAATTTATGAGAATACTCGATGTTTGCCCTTGGCCCTTGGGAGAGTTTCTGATTGAAAATTTGAGTTTTTCGGATATTAATTCAATACAAGAAGAAATAATAAATATTTAACATTAAAAATATAGTATGCTTGGGACATAAGGAGGTAAGTTTCCACCAAATATCGTAAACGAATTTTTTATTGTGCAAGATTAAAATAAAACTTCAAAAATTTGGTTATGTGATATAAATTTTGAGGTTATTTTAAAAAAGTTTATGTATAAAAATTATAGACCCTTTTATTATCTACAAAATTGCTACATAAATTTTTTTTATAAGACTCGTGGTTTCGACGGAAATCGAGATAAACCATTGCTAACCATTAAAAACTTAGTCCCGCCTCTCCCTTCCTTTTTCCGACTTCAGATCACCCGTTAATTATTTTCACTTAATGTTTGTTATAGGAGAATGGAGTCATGTGCAGAAGTTCCCGCGAGTGAGGAAAGTTCATCTCATTAGAAATGGTCAGAAACGTTTATTTTACATATGACTCAAGCAGTTATTGACTTCTGGTTTTAGGAAAGTATAGATTAAGGAAAGTTAACCTCCTACCGCTTACTAAGTCAATGGTATTCTACAAGTTCGACCGCTTAAGACCATTTCTAGTAGACTTAAGAACCCTTTGACATATTGGCGCTTCAGGGACTCAAGAATGCATCACCCCATAAAGCAACATCATTAGCCAAATTCAGGTATTAAACTAACATATTTCTGCACCAAATGCATTTCTATGCTTATAAAAAAAATGAAGCCGTTGCTTGTTGACTTCGTAGCTAATAAATTACGCATTATTTACACTTCCCTGCACAGTTCACTTTGACTTATTCCAATGCACTTATTTACACAATTTTGCTTTATTTTGCTGCTTTTCTTTCCGCTTCTGTGTGTCGCCCGCTAAATGAATTCAATTTGTTATGCCAACTCAATATTCGCAATGTCTGCTATTTTGACCATTTAATGGATACACTTTTATTTACTTGGCTACGGTTATCTTAATGGAATAAAATCATGAGTGCTTGAGTGCGCATGCTGCAGCCATGCGAGTACTAAACATATTATGTGTAGAAATGAACCTATTATTCAGGTAAAATGGGCTGCTTTCGAAGGCATAAAATGGTAACAACAATAAATAAATTGAATAATCTTGGAATAAATTGCTCCTTTCTGAGGTTAAATATGTGCATGATTAGGATTTTGGGAATACGCTTGGTTTTTTTTTTTTAGTTTTGGGAGAGAAAGTCATTAGAATTGAGGTAATATGTTTTGTAGTTAGACCTAACCTAAAGAACCTATAAAAGGTGCATGCTTAAAAGAGTGTGTTACGAATGTACAAAAAAGGTTGCAACGGTAGAAAAAATAATAAAAATACAAATAACTTTGAATTGCACCAAAAAGAGGTTTATTATGGTAGATGACACTTTAAAGATAACGAGAGAAATGTTCACGTATCGGTCATGAATAATGGTGTATTTGAAAGCTCTGTGCTACGTAGATGTCATGAAAGTTCACAATGGACCGATTCAAAGCATGAATACGATAGTAGAAATGCTTTCTTATTGGCTTTGTATTGTTATGTTATCTATCAAATACTCTGCATGTAGATTCCTGGGATTTTTTTCTGCGCTGAAGTTTCAACATAATGGTCGCTGGAAAGAAATCGCTGAGATCCTTTACTGAACTTTGCATTAACGATTTTAGTTTCTCGGTCTTGACTAAAATATATGGGGATACATCAAGTCTTAAAATTATAAAAAAAACGAATCTATAAAAGAAACGAATCTCTAATATATAAAAGAGGTGGTTCAGAAAACAAAGACTTGGAAAAAGTAGCCCTTCATAACATTCTGAAGTAAAGACGTTTTGTTCAGAAACTTCAGAACTTGGAGTGTCAACTTTTCAGTGTACCCAAACTCCTAGTAGACGAAAACTACAAATAGTTCTTTTGCGTTGGCAGAATTGTGAAGAGAGAAAGCTTGAATACCTCGAATACATTTGTGCCACAAACTCGCCCACTGTCATGTACAACTTATCTGTGTGTCATTCAATCAGAAATCAAATCAGCAGCGAGCGCGAAAGCAGCGAATAGGCAGCATGTCAGTTTGCGCTTTGTGCTCAACATGTCATAATGTCCACAACACTGATATGCCACAAGCCTGCATGGGGCCCTCGACATACTTAAAACTGCAGAGGACATGGTGCGATAAAATCCAACCGCAGCACGAAACTGGTTAGCGCTTAGCGCTGAAGGAGAGAGTAAAAAATCATATTTTCCGCAACTTATGCTATCTCTCGACCGAAAATCGCAAATCGCCGTGGAAATAATCTTCAGCTTTTTTTGTTCCTTTCGCTGATTTGGTTTTGATTTTTTTTGACGTTTTGCTGCGCCACATGTGCAACGTGGCGTCACATAAACATTTGCTTCTAATGACAGAAGTGCTTGCACATGACGTTGGCCAGTAGATGTGTGGCTAGGAATTCTTAAAATTTCGCCAAATTATCGCGGGGCAGCAAATATTTCTCTTTTTCGCACAAAATTTCCACGCTCTCTTTTTTCGTACGCCTCAGCGCCGTTTGACACTTTGACAGGCGTGCCTTAAACACGCTACACACATGCAGGCTGGTGGTAGCAACAAAGTTGCCTCTGTTTTGAGAAAACGTGTCTTTACCAAATGGCAAAACCCATAAATTCGCAAAAATAACGGCGACTTTAGCGAGGTGGAACATTGGTATATACTATTTGGCGGTATATTAAGTTTTCGAAATAGCATTTTGAAAATTGTAACGAACACGTTAGTTGACTAAATGTTAGTTAGTTTTTGCAAAAAATGCTTTTTTTTACCCTCTACCTCTACCGAAACTGTTGAACTGGTTGAAATCAAGAGATTACTCTTTATATAACGGTACTGTTAAAAACTACTAAAAGTGCGATAAATCAATAACCAAACACGGCAGAAAGATAAAATTTATTAGTCGAGGTTGTATAAATAGAGCGGGGTTAAAAATTAGACGATGAGCGTGGCACTGCCCACTTTTAGGTAAGATCACATATCTCGGGATCCAACCAACTGATTTTGACTAAATTTGGCACTGACATTCTTCTCACATTCTTATGTTACAATGCAAAAATTAGCGAAATCGGACGACAGCGACGTCTACTTCTCATATAGCACAATTTAAAATTTCATTTGATTCTTTCACTTTGCAGTTTACAAATCAAGAAGCAATTGATATAACGGGATAAAACTTTGCACTTATAATTTCTTTAAAGACTGCCAACTTAAGACCAAAAATTGTCTTAATCACAACAGTAGAAATGTTGTTAGATAAGTCGGTCCAACAAATGAACATAAATAGTTGATTAGTACTAAATATGACTAGAAAGCTGCTTAAGAGTCAAACGGTTTCTATAAATATAAAAAATTGAGTTTATACAGCCGGTTCTACTATACGATCGGTGGTCTTAAAACTCTCTCTCCATTCACTAGAAAGAGATAATAGTATAAAATAATTTGATAAATATCCTTATTAAAAGGTAGTCGTTTATCAATTCATACAGATTTATGTTGTTTTAAAATCCCCGGTCTAGCTTGTAAATATACCATTTTTATATCCTGAACAGGGTATATTTAGTTCGTCACAAATTTTTAACACCCAAAAGAAAGCGTGGGAGCCCTTATAAAGTATATATATAAATGATCAGTATGTTGACCTGAGCCGATGTCTTTAGCCATGTCCGTCTGTCTGTCTGTCCGGTCCTGTCTGTATATATACGAAAACTAGTCTTTCAGTTTTAAGATATCGTTTTGAAATTTTGTAAATGTGATTTTCTCTTCAAGAAGCTTCTCATTTGTCGGAACCGCCGATATCGGACCACTATAACATATAGCTGCCATACAAACTGAACGATCGGAATCAAGGGCTTGTATGGAAATCTTTCACATTTGACAAAATATATTCACGAAATCTTATATGGATTACTGCTTAAGGTAATAATGTAATTTCCGAAAAAATTTTTCAGATCGGTTTACTATAAGATATAGCTTTCATATAAAAGAAATGCACCTGTAAAGGGTATAATAGCTTCGGTGTAACCGAAGTTAACGTTTTTTCGTGTTTTAACTGAAAAAAACGAAGCAGGTTTTTTAGGAATTTTTTAAGCTCTGAAAGTGGAATTTAATGAGAACTAATTTATTTACCCGTTATATATATGGGAAGCTTTAAATGCTCATCGACACCTTTAAATTTAAGCTAAACATCGGACCTTGTAGGGATATTTTCCTATATATATACATATATCATAGGTTAATTTTGACTCATAATTTCGTTATTAAATTTTTGGTCTCACCATATTCAGCGAGTTTAGTTACGGGTGATCCAAGTAGAGGTCACGTGTGAATCGTGTTAAGCTAGCCATGTTATTTGTGCTCAGTGTTATTGGCATTATTAATAATGCAATTAGGAGGGGATAACATAATATTAAGTCAAATTTTCTACACGCCTTCGTATATTCTCATAGGATCGTCTTTGAAAAGGTTTCAGTGTAATGAGAATGAATTCAAGTTTGTGATATATAGTTTTCACTTGTTGGAAAATGTTTTGAATATGCAAAAGTATATCGTCAATGTGTTATTTTTCTTAATGAACATATACTTAGAAATACACGCATAAGATTTCATATCATTCAAATAATAGCTTCGAAGTCACACGCAAATTTGAAAAGACATGTCAGGCTGCTGGGAAGTACACTTTAAACGCATTTTTTCTAAAAATGGTGGTTTCAAAGTCGGTGACCAATATGTCTCGAAAACGGTTAAGCCGATTAGTCTCAAATTTTAGCTTGATCTTCTTAAATATGTTGTTTGGTAATTAATGGAAGATTTTTTCTCATCAGTAAAAATTTTTTTGTATGGAAAATTTCAAAAATCGATGTTTTTTTGAGAAACTGTCATTTTGCAAAAGAAAATTTCGTTTGCTTCCTTCGATTTGCTTTACTATGTAGATTAAACATTTCTTTAACGAAATCTGTTTGATTTTTTGTAATTTCATAGGATCTTGTTCCTAGATGTAGTGCGCACCGCAAAACGTCTGTTTTGAGAGGAGCTACGAATATCAGCTATAGGTCCTATCGAAATAAATATTTTTACTAATACTAAGTCTTAAAATACAGTTAAAAGATATAAAAATATATGTACAATAGTTTTGATCAATAAATTTAAAAGTTTTCTCAAAAACCATTTTGGAAAAACCACTAGTTTTGGCCTTCTAACTGTAGATAAACCCTTGAGCATAAAGTTTGCCAATGTAATTATCAAGCAATTTTTTAGCTTTAACTTTGAAAGTCTTCTCCATACTAAGATAATTGCATACTCGTATGTATGTGTAAATAATGTATCTATATCAATAATAAATGTACATATAACATACAAATGCTGCAAATTTTAAAATGTATTTCCCCTCGAGTGCTAAATATTTAAAATATGTACACCACCGTAAATTCGCTATAAACACTGCCTGTCAAATATAATGCGTGCCGATATCGCTGTTGGCCAAGTTTATAAATACATGTGTCAATTTGTATGCACATGCATTGAAATAAAATATGCTGTTGCACGAAAAACTAGGGAATAAATTTGGCAAGCAAATAGCTTTCAAATTAAATCATACATTTTACGCGCACCAAATGTTGCATAAGCATGTAGCATACTCATGCATATGTAAACTACATGTGATATTGCATATGTAATATGCATATATACATATATAGTATGTACATTTATAATATCACAGCTTTGCATTTTCATTTTCCACCTGTAAAATGTGGCCTGCTTTCTCAGCCAGTTATGCGTGCGTATCAAAATAATTTGCGAAATGTCAGCTATGTTGCTGTTTAGCCAAATCTAATTTGCTTAGTCGACAAACGGTAAATGGTAAACAGCCAGCGGCAAGTGGCAAAAAGTGTCAACGTCAGGCACTAATTTGTGTTGCATGGCATTCCACGAGCACGCGGGTTTACTTGCCTCAAATCCGAAATTATAATTGTAATAAATGAGCATGAGCTGTGTGGGTATTAGTAACATATAGGCATACAAAATTATTATTAATAATGAATAATAAAATAAATAAATATTAAAAAAAATATCAAATGAAAAATCTCTGCATCATTGCCGCCTATTGCTGCAGGCATGCATGGCAGCATCGCTTAAAGTCAATAAGTCGTTGATGCCTACAAATTAACTGACTACTGCGAGTGCTGCCTGGTTGCCGCTATGCAGTGGTGTCTCTGTGCTTCTCTGTTGTTGTCATAAACTTAATATTTTTATTTGTTTTTCCAATCTATTTAACAGCAGCCGCCACCGACATATTTTGTCCGCTGCTTTTGCTTGCTTTCGTTGCACGTTTGTACGCATGTAGCTATGTAGTTATGTTGTTGCATTTGTTTGCTTGGTTATTGTGTTTGGTCGCCGTATAACAGTTAGGTAAGCCATTATATTGGCATAAGTTACGATTTATTTGCATTTAATAAATGATACGTATACGCCGTGTTGGCTGTGTAAACGATCAGCGTGGCGGTATCATAAATTGGCGCTACAGTGGCACGGTTGAATGAATTTGTTGAATAAAATGCAAATAAATGGCTTCGATGGTGGGCTGTGAGTTTAAAGTATTAGATATATTTACATTAGGGTGAGTCGAAAAAATAATCGAACGAATTAATGGGTTAAAATGAAATATTATTCAAAAAGAATAATAAGTCTTCAAAGCTGGAAAGTTTAGTGATTGTTTGTGGTGAATTAACTGCTATTTTTTTACAAATCGTTTCAATTTGTGTTTTTAATTTAGTTTTCATACACTTTGTTCTCGTCTTTTTTCGTATCATTAACTACTTATTTTCACTTTTCAAAGCTTTTAATTAAAAATTCAAAGTTTTGAATTGAAAAGACTTCCCCAGAGGTAGATTTATTAGCGAATTTTATATTCTGCAAGAATCTGCGAGGTTTTTGTTCTGTGGTTTTGTGATTGAAGGAAATTTTTTACAGTTTATTTAAATGAGAAACGTTGAATGCTCTCCAAAATTTTTAAAATTAGTTAATCTTGCCTTGAAGGGCAATTTTTTTCCTGTCTATAGGTTCTTTTTAACCCACAAATTTAATAAGCTAGATTTTTGGCTCAGCCTAATGCAATAATGCGAATTTCGAATGAACGGAAAAATATATGAACATTTTAAAATTAAATTTTTTTCCTTTCAAATCTTTAAAAAAAAATTTAGTAGCCTAACGAAGGGTAAAGAAAATATACTCATCAACATTCAGACAATTTAACATTACATGCGCAAAAATTACTTTAATGCTAATACACGCACTCAAGTAAGTTTCAAGCTATGACCTTTTTTTCTTCCTTTTTGAAAAAGCATAGGAAACGAAGTCTTCTTTATCTCTGCCTCCCTTTAGTGATCGATTTTATGACGCTTGAAATTTTAAGTACTAAAGTATTGATCGTTTTTACTTGTAATAGAAAAGAGCATTTTATGGACCGGACTTTAGTAGGTCTATTTCAGATTTCAACGAACTAAACTTAACTTCAATCTTGTCGTTGAATTGTCGAAATTATTCAAATTCTCATACATACTCGTAAAAGTAAACTACAGAATGAATAATTGAACGAGGGGAATTAAGTCTCTAATTACGTAGCAAGGAAGACTAGCCATTCATAGTTGAAATACCTTTTCATTTCAATTATTTCAGTTATTATTGTTTGTGGATTCTGATACTGAATAGATTTGGTATCTAAAATAATGTTGATTCTTACAAAATTCTGCTATAAAAATGCTTAAAGGATTAAGCTTGGATTCTATAACTTTCTACGGTATTAGAACAAATATCATAGATATTTTTAACTTTTTCTTCAGAAATTGCAAGTTCTAATAATCTATTTTAATTACAAGCTTCTATTGAGGAGAATTTTTCAGCAGAAATTTCATTCGCTGAGCCGGACTATGAGGTATGCATCCATCAACAGTCTTTGAATCAAGTCCCTGAACTTCTGATGAGTCATCAAAGAAGTGTCTGGCTTTGCATCAAAGTTGGCGGTTTCAGAGCGATTGCTTTCTTCCGACGGTGCTACAGTAAGGGTAACACAGTAAGGGTTCAAATTAAAAATTTGGCCGTAGATGAACCGCTCATAGTAAATGCTGCGCTGGAAATTCCAATCAATCCTCACTTGGCCACCGTTTACGTCCACTTATGGCTATTCAAAACCAAGCTTCTTCGTTTTGCTTTGTCTTAGGTGATCCACTTTGTATTGCCAGTAAACATCCTTCACTTCAGAAATGCATTGATTTATTATCAGCCAGTAAAGTTTTTCAGATGGAGCTCAGCCTATGAGTTTTTTTTTGTGCTAACTCATCTAGCATCCATACATCGAGCTTCTCTTTTGTATCCAATGTTTATCTCTTGACTAAGCGAAATAGTATCTGTCATGTAAATTTGGATTCGCCGATCTACATTATTTTAACGACATTTTCGACTATTAGTCTTAAAGTGGGTGATGACTCTTTGATTTATATATAAAAATATAATTAAATTCCGTGTATGAAGTCCGCTGATGAGAGGGTATATTTTTCGGTCGATTGCCAACAAGGCAATCAAAAAGATATTTACTTTTGCTAAAATTAGCATTAATTGCTATGATTCTATTTAATATACTTTAAAATAATATTAAATAATCTTAAATGCACGTTTGTTCTAACCAATTAAAAATGTGTGCATATTCTCTTTCTCTTTCAAGTTTAGTTTCTGATCTAAATGCACATCTGTGCTGTTTAAAAGGAAATGAAAATCTAATTAGCATTTGTATCTATTACTCCATTGTCGTCTCGTATTAACAGATTATTTTTGTATCGGTTAAAAATACATAGATTTATTTATCTTATTTCAGTTTGCTTGTCTACAACATCACAATCACTTATGTACATATGCAAGTAATTTTTATATATTTACTTTATATATGCAATAAACAGGGGTGGTAAAAATGGTTGTGAGTTTTTATACTCTGAAATGGGTATATTAAGTTTGCTAGGAAGTTGTTAACTGCAAGAAGGAAACGTCGGATACCCTATAAAGTACCGGGTACTACAATAGGATGCTATGATTTCTGAGTATCGTTTCGGCTATTTTTTCTACCACGCCTTCTTCAAAAAGTGCTTTTATAAACTGCTATCCTGTAAGATTCACAACCTTACCGCGTGATCATCGATAGTGACTCTACAACGGCAAAAAAACTTAACTTGCTGGGAGCGAAGAGCTCATTAGATCTATTGGGATCTATTTGGAGTAGAACGTAAAAACCGGGATAAGTTGCACGATGCTTACTTTCATCTGAGTGGTGTGGTAAATAAACAAAACTGTCGATTCCGGTGCAAAGAAATATAGAAAAACCATTACATTGACCATAATTGATATGTTGGTGTGGTTTTTGGTCTGGTGGAATCATCGATCTGTACTTCTATCGAAATGAAGCTGTTGACACCGTTACTCTCAATAAAGAACGATATGGAACGATGATTACCAACTTTTTATGGTCGCGATTGAAAGAAGCTGATCTTGTTTCAACAAGATGGCACACACAACACGTGCAACAACCGAATTATTGCGAGAAAAGCTTGAAGATTCGATTATTTCAAGAAACTGTAACATTGAATGGCGTCCAAGACAAAATGTCAATGACTTTCCATGCTGCACTCGTAATACTAACTCCCTGCGTTATTGCTGTTTATGTACCCAACACATTAATACTTACTTAGCTCAAGTGCGCAAATATTTTGAATATTGCAATTTGCCAATCGGAGATCGAGGGTGCCATTTGCTTGTTGACTAATCACACGTATTCATTGCAAATGTGATTCACACATAGGTGAACATTTACTGTGAATTCATGTTGTCTGAATATATTATAAACATATATATGTATATGTATGTATCGCCAACTCAAATGCAAAATAGCGTAACACCACTTTTCATAAGTTTACTGGAGTTGAAAAAAAAACGATACAAATTCGAACTATTGATATTGAAACAAAATTTTGTTCATAACTTGCTTATAACTGATGAGAGAAGCTTGTATGTGTATGTAATATGATGTAGTGAATCGTTATCAATAAAAAACTCAAAATCGACTTTTTTCAGATACGTCGTTTTACAGTTGAGCTGACAATATGTACATTTGCGCTTGGCTATCCCTGAACTGTACCAGCACAGTGCGCCAGCAAAGTTTGAAGTTAATTGATTGTGTTTGCTGGAAAATGACAATTTAACCGAAGGATGATAAACTACTGATGTTAGATAAATTTGCAATTTTTGCAGCTTAAGTGAAAAATAAGTAAGTAAGAATGCTTGACATATGCATATCATAAATCTTTTAAAGTAATTGAGCTGTCACAATTTAGATGGAGCTGTTTGTACAGCATTATTTTGTGGGGTTTTTTATATGAAGCGAATTATAAACTCAAAGACGCAAAAGTTACTTCACTATAGTAAAAATATACATATATACATACACAGATACTCAAATATATAAAGCAAGAAAATGGTAAGAAAATAAATGATGAAGAAAAGAAAATAAATATCTGTCTCTTTTTTACAATTACATTAAATTTTTTTTGCTTAATCATCACACTTCTTTCTAAAAAAAAGGAACTCAAAAAAACACCAGTTTTTCTTTGCTCTTTACCATATCCGCCTTGTCACTTGCTAATCTCTAGCTTCATTCGTTCCACTGCAGCTAGTTAATGAGAAAATTACTCGTTTAACTAAGTTTCTAAGCGCATTTAATTTAAACTTGATAATGAATGGTGAATTCTTCTGTTTGTTAGCAAGTTGTTAGTTGAGAACTCTGCTATTTCTTGCACTGCTGTAATCAAGTAGAAAATTGATTTCCTCTGCTCTCTGTTAACTTTCTTAAATGATTTTCATTGTTAGAGAATTTAATTTTAATCACACACAGTTTGAAGCATTCTGCCGTTAATTACGAAGTGGAAGTGATTTAAGTGCAGTTAGAATTGAAGGTGGAGAAAAAAAACGAAAGTTTCATAGGAAGAATAATGCTGACGAGATGCAATGGTAACAATGACATTCAAGAAGCGTCGTTTAACTCATGCCGTTCCCATATCCCATCAATGATTCAAAATATCATTCGACTTTTTTCAAAAAGAAGCAAAGACTTGTGTTCTTGTTCATATAGCTCAAGCTGCTCACGACTTCTGGTCTTAGACCAAGTATTCTTTGGGTAGCCAAAAAACATCCATTTAAAGGCAAACTAAAGTGAGAAGGCGAAAGAGAGAAGGCGAACTCTTCCTCAGGATTGTGCGATGGGTTTGGGATCTGCCACGTAAGAAATCCTACCAATGAAAAGAAGAAAACAGCATCGGATGAGAGACCCCCCTTTCGATGACTGCAAACTTGTTAAGAATTACGATTTAAGGGCATGCACCTGGAATCTCCGGTTCCTTAATCGGAAAGGTGCCGCTTCCCAAATGGTTGATAACTTTGTTAGAGTAAGGGCTGAGATCACCGCTGTCCAATAAATGCTATGGACGGGACAAGGAGTGAGACGAGTAGGTCTTTGTGGCATTTACTACAGTGGCCATACAAAGGATTACAAATTCGGTGTGAGATTCGTGGTGGGAAAGAGACTCCGTCGCCGAGTACTGACTCTCACCTCGGTGGATGAGGCAGACAAAAAAGGTATCTTTGGGACAACGGTCTGTAAATTCAGCCTCCAAGATGAAACATCCCCAAATTGGATGAGGCTGACCTCCATCGCCGTGGCCCGAAATTTGGTTATCAGTAGAACTTAAATTAAATTACACAGCTTTTGCATCACAAAACCGTTTCTTACTGTTTGAATAAGGCTGAATACAAAAAGAAGCTCGATATATAGATGCCAGACGAGTTAACGGAAACAATCGAATAACAAACAAAACGATTGAATTTCCATCTGTTAATCGCTGTTGACTCGCAACAAAATGTATACATTTCTGAAGCGCATGATTAATGGTTATGAAAAAAGCATTACTTAAGATAACAGCAAGCCAAAACGGTTGTGGTCGAATCGCGTTGAGCTGGCGCGAACAGAGTTCTGCTGGATTGAGTACCAGGAAGTGTTTGCTATGTACTCGATGGGATTGGTAAGGAATCATTTACCATAAGCTGCTACCCCACGGAAAAAGTTTTAAATTCGGACCTATACTGTCAACAGTTGCACCATCTGAAGTAAGCAAGCGCCAAGAAACGGTAAGCTTTGGTGAATTGAAGAGGACTTGTGTTTCATCGGAGCAGCGCCGAGCCATACAAATCGATAGCTTCTTGCCAGAAGTTTCTGGACTCTAGTTTTTTATACATCCACCTTATAATCTAGACTTGGACCAGGTGTTTCTCTCTAAATGTAAACATTTTAATTTAAATTAATTTTTATTTTTTATATGTCAACTCTTAGTTGAATGAACCATTATAGCAAAAATGTATTTATTTTTATTAAAGAAATACTCTACTAAACATAGTAAGCCCCTACCGAACGTCACATGGCATAAACATTGAACATTAATGACATTAGGACATTAGCCTTCAACAGTCCAATTTCGACTGAAACTGAAAAACATTTGGCTTTTACCAACAATTTAGCTGAACAAATATCCTGCAACCAATTAACTTTACCCTAAACAAATGAACAACAATGTTGTTTACAGCCAGAAGGTTGCATGTGACAAAATGTAATTAACAGACATAAATTGGAACGAGAACAAAATTACTTGGTTGGCACAGGGGCTACAAACAATAATAACAAATCAGAGTAAATGAAAGAGAAATGAAAATGAGTGGGGTAGGTAAGGTTTAGGTTTAGGTAAGGTAAGGTTTAAGGCAAACAGTTATAAAATCAACGCTCGAAATTTAGAAAAAAGAAAAACGAAGTACACCGTACGCTTTACAAGAATTTTTGACATGGAAATACTGCTCACAAAATTAAATTTTATGGCCGCTTTATACGTCTTTCAATTTCTTATAGTAGAAGTCGAGACAGCTAAACTAAGAACAGAAGTTCGGAGAAATATCAGTCAAAATGTAAACGCCATTACATTATTATACCAATCATTAGTATATATGTCACAAACACCCGCTAGGTAAACGAAGTTCCAATATGCTCGTATATGTTACGCTCGGGTGTAATTACGAGCGCACACCATTCCAAAAATGATTAAAGTAGCATAGCAAAACAAGTGGAATGAGTGGAAGAGTGTGAGTGAAGGAGAAATAATAACAGTAAGAACAACAAATACGACTAATTAGGTAGCTTAATATTATGGTTTATGATGCTAATAAATTTTGTGTAAAATCACAATTAAGAGCACAAAGCAGAAAGCTTATAAGGCTGGCGTTTTGGTTTAATATGATAATTATTTATTATACTGTGTGTGCGTATAAAATTTGCTATAAACCAATGCAAGGAAAATCCTTCTTCAATAATTATTGTTTAATGTGTTGTTGGCTTTTATTACAAAAGTGGCAAAGAGCAAATGCTGGCGCTTAGTTGAAAAGGCGTGCATTAATAATGAGAAAGGATTAAGCTTCAGACAAATTTCATGGTGAATTTTAATGAGAATCTATGAGAAGATTGATACTAAAGATTTGCTTCGAAATCGTCAAGATTTTTTGCAAATATTAAGATAAAGTATTTATATTTTGAATTAAGTAGAAAAGTAGAAATATTAAGGTGGGTCATGAAAATGGATTATATTTTCATTTTGTACGCTGGAAAATTGGTTGGTAGACACCGCAAGAAAATACACTGAAAGCTTTAGCTCTTACTAGTGTTAAGAAGAAAATTGATTTTTATAATTGTAGGGGGATAAATTCATATATGTATAGGGGAGATGGAGTCATTTGTAGAAGTTCATGCAAGTGAGAAAAGATCTCTGATTGTCATTCACTTGGGAGTGGCCAGAAATGATTCTTTTACATATGGATCAAGCAGCTCAAGACTTTCGGTCCTAGACCAAGTGTCCTTTGCGTAGCCAAAAAATATCCAAAAAGCAAGCTAAGGTGAGAAGGCGAATCATTCCACCTAAACGTTGTGCGCTCGTATTTTCGAAGTTTTAGATAATTTCGTCTGTTTTGGAATCAATATTAACACCAACAACAATGTCAGCCTCGAAATCCAACGCAAATTAATTCCTGTCAACAGCTGCTACTTCGGAATGGGTAGGTAATTGACAAGTAAAGTCCTCTCTCGACGAACAAAAACCAAACTCTATAAGTCACTCATAATTCCGGTCCTGCTATATGGTACAGGGGCATGGGCGACAGTTTGGCATTACGAGTTTTCGTGAGAAAGATTCCGCGAGAGATTTATGGTCCTTTGCGTCTTTGCAATGGCGAATATCGCAGTCGACGGAACGATGAGCTGTCTGAGATTTATGGCAGATCTATAGGGAAGTGAAAAGCCGAAAGGCAAAGGTTTCCTTGGAGAAGTCAAATATACCGAATTTCATTAGTTTAAATTAGAGCAGAGTGGTAAGTGAATTTAATTCTATTGGTTACATTAATGGTGTGCTAAAGCTCAGTATACGAAACATAGATCTATCACAGACGATCTCATATGCCTCTTTGATATCATAGTAATAAAAATTTAACGACGCCGTCTAACTATAACCCAATAGCCACAGTTCAGAGGAACTTAAAAGGAGAAACTGCTTTACAGTTATTTAGAAGGGAATTGTTCTCTAATCCAGTAAAGTCTCCTTTAAATTCCAAGTTGTTTTCATAACTTCCCCAAACGTTTTTAGGCTTACCCCATATTTTACAGATTCCACTTTCATTTAACCCCAGCAATCACATAAAACGTACAAAATTAATTTTGCTTCATGAGAAAATAATGCGAGTCATACGTATGATAAAATGTAAAAATTGCAAGTTTAATTACTTTCAACAAACAACGAAGAATATAATTTAAAGAAATTGCGAAAAGGAAAAAAGCGAAAATCTTTCATGTCGTCAACACCACAAATAAAGATGAAGGAAACAGTGCAGAACGAGCAAAGGGTCCTACACACAAACCACGGCAGAACAAGACACTTAGTACCGAAATGCAAAAAAAAATATATGAAAACAAAAATAAAAAATTAGAAAGAAAATAAGAAAGAAAATAAAAAAAGAAATCTTAAAAACTCTCGACGTACGCCGGAAGCTAAAAGAGGTGTGCGGTTGGGCGTGGGAGCGAAAATTTGATTTCTTTTTTTACTTACAGAAAAGTTTTCTTACACGATGCAAATGTGAAATGTGAAATAATTTAAATACACTCTTCGGTGGATTAAAAAATAGTAAATTAATGAAAAAATACGATTTTTGCTTTTGTTTGCATTTTACAGTTAGCTACCTGATTTTGCTTGCCTTTTACGAAAGCGCACGAGTGTATTTATTTTGCTTGGCGCTCGACAAGATTAAATTGTAAATTACAAGCAAAATGGGGCCAATGAAATTGCCGACTGGCAGCAGCTTCTGTCGGCAGCATGCCTTTGTTCGAGTCGCTATTGTTGCCTTAGCATTCACGCCCAATCGTCGCAAGCTGTTTTCTTATGCAAAATTAAAGTATGAAAAGGCAAAAATCTGTGCACGGCACACGAAAACAAAATCTGCGAAGAAAGGCGGCAAAATGATGAAAAGACGTTAGGCATGAATAATACATAAATGCGCATGTATGCATACACACTTATATACATACATTTTAATACACATATCTACATATACATACAACTCTACCAGACAATGCTGCGGCAATGAAGTGCTTGTGAGTGTAAGCGCCGAGAAGCAACGCATTCAAATGCTCCACATATAACTGGAATCGGTAGTTGGGGGTTTGGAAGTGCCACACTTTCTTTGCTAACGCTTAGGACTAACTTGTCTGTCAATAGTGAAAGAAGTGCTTGTGACGAAGCAAAGTGAGACATATACATACATACGTGTAAGTACGCAAACATAGTCAGTGGAATGTGAGAACCGTGAGGAGCAGCAAGAGTGTGGTGTACCTAGGCGCTCATTTATAGGCACTCTTAATGGTTGTGGGCTCGTGCGAGCTTTTGCTGCTGGAGCTATTGAAATATTTACACTCCATTGTATGAGCTGCTTAAATGAAACCACATGCAGGCATATTTGTTAGTGACTAATAGGGTGCATCTAAAATGTGTGGCAAGAAAATTTTTCGATTGAATTTCTTGAATCTCAAATATTACTATATGTATATATAAATATGGATCCTGATTGAATATGAATAAAGCTTATAATTCTATATCACAATAAGAAAAAAAGACGTCGCACCGGCTTAGTGACACAAAATCAAGTCGTATGTAATGAATAACACGTTGAATATTGACTTCTAACGCTTGAAGAGAGCCCGGTTTATTACTAAAGACCAGTGACTTTAAATAACCGCACAAGAAGAAGTCAAATCAAAACTTCTTTGAGGCCATTCAATGTCAAAATTTCTTGAAAAAATCAAATCTCCCAATTTTTCTCGCAATAATTCAGTTGTTGCACGTTCTCTGTGACATGTAGCCCCCTCTTGTTGGAATCATAAGCTGTCAAGATCACCTTCTTCCTTTTGAGACCATAAAAAGTTAGTTATCATCGATCTACATCGCTCTCCTTTGACAATAACGGTGTCACCAGCTTCCTTCGAAAGAAGTACGGACCGATAATTTCACGAGACCAAAAACTCCACCAAACCGGTGTGTTTAGGCGAATGTAATGATTGTTCATGAATAATTTGTGGACTTTCTTTGCTCCAGAATCGACAGTTTTGTTTATTTGCCGGATTTCATCGGAGAAAATGATTTTCTTAAGAAAAATTGTTATTGTTTTCAAGTTGCCCAATGCAAAATCAGCAAATTCACGACGTTGACGATGGTTCAATGGCTTTAGTTCTTGATTGAGAACAATTTTGTACGGACACAAGCAAAAGTGAATGAAAAGTTGCAGTTGGAGAACGATTATTTTGATAATAAAATAGAAAAATTTGTAAAAGTTGTTCCTGCGTATATCTTTCCATGATGAAATTGCAAACATTATTGAATACAATGGAAAAGAAATTACAAAACATCAGGATATATTAAAAAATGTCCGAAACGATGCTGAGAAATTTTGTCATACCTATTGGAACACCCGTTATAAACCGATTTACATACAAATATATAGATTTCTGCTCACATGTGTGCGTTTATATAATCATGGGCTTATTTATATGCAGCAGGCTCATTCAAACTCAATGAAACCAATGAAGCCACTTATTCAAAAGGCTTAGTTTACATATGAAAAGCTTTGGTTTCTTTCGTCTGCTGAAGTTAATATTTGTGCGACAGTTTTAGTGTATTCATGAAAACGTGCTAACCATACATTTTTGATTAACTGAAAAGATTGACACCAGTTTATGACAGAATTCCCACGAAGCTCTTTAATTGTTAAATTTAAGATTCGCATCAAAGTAATTAAAAATTTAAAATTGTCTTGTTAATTAATTTTGTTTCAGATGAAGCTTTGTAAAATATTTTAATTAACTTTATTAGTTGTACATACTGGCTGTAATCATTACATCTGGTTAATAATTTCCTATTTTTGTCCTTTAAATTGTTTTATGTTTAAAAAGCTGAAAGCTATGTAAATAATATATAAATAATATAAACTTAAGCTTTAATTGAACTTCTAAATTTATTCTCCGAAAGTTATATAAAAGATAATTACTAAAGTTCCCTAATTCTACTCCAAACTAGTGCAAATCCTAATCATCTTATATATTACTATTAAAGTCTTACATTGTTTGAACCTTTCCAGAGTTTGTATGAAATTTAATCTCCAATCATCAATTAGTGTTGGATTGACAGCTATTTATTTACAAAAAAGTTTTTTTTCCAATTTTTAGCATGGAAAAAAATGTGGAACTATGGCTTCAAAATCGTTGAAAAGTCTAGAAGTTCTCAATAACTCCAATGGAGAACTCAATACAATTTTGTTAACTTTTTGGTCATAAAGTCCTAAGTATTTTGCAAAAATGGCGTCGATTTGAGGTCGCAAAAGACATGCTTGGCAATGTAACTGATGTTGAAACGTGGCTATGTGAATATGACGTCGAAACTGTCCAATAATCTAGCAAATGGCGCTAAAAAAAGAGTCAAGACCAAAGAAACCGAAATACGCTATGAGGAAGATTGTGCTAGTATTAGATCAAAAGTTTTGAAGATGATAAAAAATATTTGAAATAAAATTCATGAAAAGGAAGTTATATGTTTTGTCCGAGTCAAATTAGATCCGATAGTATTCCAATATGTCTAAATATATATGTACATAGAAAAGGCTTGAAGTGAAATTGTGCCCATCGACCTCAGAACATGTTCAGAAACAGCATATCTACTATTTTTTAAAATATTATACCATTGATGGTTCTACGATTCATAGTAGCACCGGAGTCAACTTAAGCATTTTTTGCGTAGACGACGATACGATTTTTGGGTCTAACTTCTGCAAATTAAATTTCAGTTTCCCCCACACCAAAAAATTAATTTTTTACTTTCAGTTTGGTTTCATAGCCACCTTTCTCATATTTCTTTTATGTTCGTATGGATTACTCAGGACCTTCGTATCAGGAAAAAGCAAATCAAAATTTGAGTATTAAACAGAAATTCTAAAAAAACTTTGTCCGGTGTAATTCATCGAAAGATTACTTTTGGATTCGTTCAATTTCGGCCCCAAAAACAACGGCTTATAACAACTTTACTTCTCTACTAGTCTTTAAGTATCGGAAAGCTTGGTAAGTGCTGGGACCAAAATTAATCTCGTTACTTTGTAGATTATAGCAGGACTGCAGTTGTATATGCTGTTCTATAACATTTCTGTAAGTATTTCTGGAAGAATGAAATTCATTAAAAAAATTAATTTCACTTCCACCGATTCTATATTTGATTTGAATTTGATCGATCAGCTTGTATGGCAGTTATATGCTACAGTGATTCCGAGAAATAAACAGCTTCTTGGTGATAAAAGGGCGTGTGTAAACTTCATACAGATATCTCAAAAGATGAAGAACAGACAGACAGACATGTCTAAATCGACTAAGCTCGTCCTACTGATTATATGTACTATATTCTAAAGGGTATTCGACCTTCTTTACAAACTCCGTGGCTACTGTTTTGGCTAAAATTACAACGATGGCCAATATTGCCTAAACTTTCTTCAAATGTCTGACAGAAGATTCGAACTAAACAAATTTTATAAAAATGTGGTAGCAATTTTTAAAATCGTAAACTCTATTTAAATGGCGTTCTTTTTAAACACTTAACTTGAAATCATTTGGAATTTCCTACATTACACACACACATCTAAAGCTCACTCATGAAATTTTCTTTTCACTTGTAATGATAATGATTCATGCACCTAAACTCAATCGATTGGAAAACCATTGGCAAAAGCGGTGCAACAGTACCGTAAACATATTCTAACTTTTATGCGTGTGTGTGTAAATAAGTGCAAAATTGACAGTCACACAAATTACAGTGTAATTACGAGGAACCACTCTTCCAGCGTGAGCTTGTGTTTACAAATATAGGAGAGTAGTACATACATATATACAAATATATACGGTACATATGCAAAATATATACTTGTATATGCGCATATATATACATATACACACGACTACAAACCTACTGCACTCACTTGAGAATAAATTGACGTTCTATTAATGTTTAACGGGAAAAAATTATGTAAAGGTAAACAGCTCGTGTAATGACTTGACTTGCGGTTAGCGTTTACGCATATGCACACATGCAAACACATATAGATAGATATGTAGCACACGCGACTTGTCAGCGCCATTGCACTTAAGCGCGTTGAGTGCAATTGTTGTCGAGTGGAGTGGGCATGTTGCCGCCGAGTGCCTTTCAAGTGATTGCTCAAGTGACATTCGCTGCATTGAAGCGGCAATTTTTGTTTTTGGTTTTTAGCTTAGCACGTACGCATTATGAACGCTAAAAAGTAATGATTATTATTTGCATATCCATTTTTATAGTGCCATGTAGGGATATTTGTTGGATAAAAAAAGTAGATATCTAAAACAAATGAGAATAAAATACTCAAAATTATCATATATAAAAAAAAAAATATTTTTTAAAGTTTAGTTCTACTTTCTCTGCAACCAGTGTTACCTAATTAGATATTACTGTCTCATTTTCATTAAATTGTTCATAAAAATAAAAAGAAGGATGAGTTATTCTCATATCGACTTCAGATTGGACTCTCAAGGCCAAAAACTAAATAAAATTTGTACTTAGTTTACTGATAGAAATCATTCCATTTTAAATGCTATCTATGATGGTCTTATCCTGAAACCCTTGAATGGAAATATGGTACGTTTACCTGAACAATCGAAAGCTTTTAACAAGTATGTACAACGCCAGATTTTGGATACATTCTAGACTCTCAATGAATCAAAATGAACTCCATATTAAAAGTTATCCTTTGAAGAAATCAAGAAACTTTTAGTGTTCCCTCGATATGTATACTCGAACTCCTCCGACTTTAGCAATACCCATTCTTACTGGGCACCATTTTCTTGGAACGCAACAACAAGTAAATCATCTAACTATATTGGCGTGAGCAAAATTTCTGATTAACAGGAAAAACGTTGACACTTTATGTAAGCGCATGGCGAGATCGCCTATGCAAAGGCTTGTGTAAATTTTCCCATATTAAGGACATAAAGTCATTAGTTCAAGGCATAAAGTGTAAAGAGAAAAAAATTTTTTACTAAAGCTAGTTTCTGCTTTCTAATAAGGTTTATTCTCTTGAAACCGCTAAAAATCATTCACTTACTTGTAGAAATAATATGAATTTTTAATCTTTTGCCTTTTTAAACTTCTTTAATTAAAATTACTTTTATAACTTATTCTCTAAATTAGTGAAACAGAATCGAAATGACAGAGTAGCAAACTAAAAAAAGAGATTTGAGTGGGACTGCAAAACTTAACGTTGGCTCTGCTGTGGAGTTATCTTGTGAACTTTTAAAGCCACAGCAGCTAAAATTAAGAACGAGTTCGTAGATGAGCGTAATCAGACCATAGCCACGCTTACAAAATGCCAATATGTGAAAATGGATGAAATCGTATGATAACCCCGCTCACTTCCCATATAACGGTACTGTTAAAAACTACTAAAAGCGCAATAAATCAATAACTAATTACGTCAGAGACATTAAATTTTACCTCCAAGATGGCATGATAGGCTTTCAATGGAGCCGGGGTCGAAATTGGACGATGGGAGCGGCACCGCTCACCTCATCATTATTAAATGTTATAAAAAAATGAAATTAAAACTGCTCAGGCTCCTAGGTACCGAATATATGGATGCCAGAGCCTATTGTTGACTTTTGACCGAAAATATCGGTCGATGTGTGAGATATAAAATTGAAATTATAGAGAATACTTTCCTGAAAATAGTGAGTCTGTATGCTACAAATGGGTTGATTCCGGTCAATACTTCCCATAGCCACTACATCACTGATATAAAGTCTTTCAAGCTTCCGGAGACTTTATACCGCATATATCCGACAATATGTGAGTTATCTTAATAACATTGAGATAACGTGTTTTTCTAAAAACGATGCATTCTTGTGCTAAGAGTGAAGAGTGAAACCTCGCCCTAATCATCATATAACTAATAAGCCTTATGTACTTGAATGTAATCCCATTGGCTTCAATCCTTGCAAGTTGCAAGCGCAAATATTTAAGAGTATACAATTTTCGGTTATACCCGAACTTAACGCTTCCTTACTTGTTTGCACTTACAATTTATATACACAATCTATATATAAGAATATTATAATGCATACATAAATTCCATCTTGGTTTCATAAATCCACACACTCTTCTTAATAACACTTCACATTTATTGAATTGGCAATTTTTATAAACTGAATATCTCAAAGAAAATCTCAGCCTTGAGTTTGACTGTATTTAGAAATACGAGTGGCTGATTTGTTCCAGAAACAATTTTGTAAGTATTCGGCTATAAAAAGCGGTGTTTACGGCAATAAAGAAAAAGTAGAAGCCTACAAGAAGAGAATATAACATATACTAACACCTTTTCAAACTCTTTACCAGTGAACCTAATCACCATTCGTCAAAGATAAATAGCTTGAGTTGTTTTGGGTTCAGCTTGTGGTGACTTGATCCCGACATACCCAACATTTCTATCCAACATTTTTAGATGAACTAATCACTGCTAACCAATTCTTTGCATGCTTTATTTAACTTAGTTAACAATTCCTTCTCTATGGTCGATCTCGCAGAAGCAACTATGGTAAAGTATAGTTAAGTAGTGAGGATGCAACGAAAAAAAATAATTATATTCGATGTGTTTCAAAGTTTCTGGCTCTGAACCACTTATTTTTTTAACCAATCAACTGGACAACTACCAGATATAGGCACGGTACTTGATAGCAGTAGCCATCACTGGGTAATAATTTGCAAATACATAGATACACTTAGTATGAAGGCATGCGTCGAAATAAAATCTAGTGTCATGTTAGCAAATATGTGTTAAATACCTATACAGGTTTAGTACATATGCTATCTTCTATTTTTGTGAACATACATATGTATATAAAATTAATCGCCACGTACTTTGTAGTGCGTAATTAAAGTTTTAATGACCATTTAATTGCATTCCACTAAAAGTCGATTCCAACTACTATGTAATAGAAAGGTCGTTGAAGAAAATTAATGGAAACCATTCTGTGGGCAGGCAAATGTACTCTTACTCGTACATATATGTACATATGTAAGTATGCAAGTAGATGAATACTTTTGGCCACATATAGGCATGCATGTTAAGGGTCATTCCAGGCGAAGCAGTGCTGCAGCTTAGGTTGGTTTTAGTAGGTTTTATGTGAGTGTATTTTTAGACCACTTTATACTTGGACCAAAGCTAAGCTAATGTTTATAAGTTTTTTTTCTATCGCAACTTCTTGTTTTTAGACCATATTCTCAACAAATTCAGTCAATAAAACTCTATTAAGACCGCTTTTTACTGTCAATTCGCAGCTCTAAAAGTAAATAAAAAATACCACATTTCCAAATGAGTCACCCATTATGTGGCAATATGTGGTTTATAGACACATGTATGTATGTATGTATGTGTGCACGACGCGAATGTGTGCTACATTTATTATGGCAATAAAAAGATGTTTTACAAGGGAAGATTTATGTAGTAAAAAAGAAAACGAATTGCACGCAAGGGCTAAGCTTTCGGAGGCCACAAAGTATTCATGGCAAGTTTGTGGTAAAATCACACGCATACACATATGCCATTGCGGAAATGTCTACAAGAAACAGCATACTTACAAGCGCCATCATCTTTGTATATACATACATATGTACATTACACTGTGTATGTATGTATGTGTGTGTGTATGTGGCATTAAAAGACAATATGTTGCACAATAATGTAACACAATCTGTGGCGACCAACTACCACTCAGGGACAGTTCGCACCACATGCCGCAATGGCTATGAATTTATGAATGTGCTTATGTATGTACTCGTATGTATATATGTACATACATAAGGTATGTACTCGTATGTATGGATTCGTGGGTGCGCATGTGACAGTGTCATTTTACCTGTCATGTCGTATCAAAGCAAACTCACCATGTCTTCAGCAAACTTGTCGCGCTGCCTTTCTTAACTCTTTCTTTTCATTACACACAGGCAATATGTCGCGCTGTCAGCACCCAGTAGGGGATTCCACTTATTTGACATTTATGAGTGTTTGTGACTTAAAGGTATGGAAATTGAAAATCTATAAATACTTGCAATATTGAAAAATTGGAGATTAATATAGTGTTGAGAGTTAAAATTTAAATTATTGATTAAAAGTAAAAACAAAAAAAAATTGAGTTGCCACCTAATAAAAATTTTAATTATTTGAAATTTATATACAATTGGCGTGTTATTTAGTCTAAAACACATAAATTTACATACGTATGTATGTATATGTAGATAAATTTTCTGAAAACAAAAATTATGCAGTTGCCACCTGACAGAAATCTCAATTATTTGAATTTTATACGCAATTGAAGATTAAAAAACTCTTATCACTTAAAGTTAACATGTGAGGCAAATTTTTGACAATTTTTTCATGGAGTTGCCACCTGTACTCGAACACAATTGTTTAAAATCAATATATGAAATTGGTTATTAACCAATTAAAACGATTAAAATTTTTATGTTGAAATAGTTTTTTTGACAAAAAAAAATTTATAAGGTTGCCACCTATCGTAAAATAAAATTTACGTAAAATTTCGAATAAAAAAGTTTAGTAAAAAATTAATTCTGTCTAATTAAAAAATTAACGTAAATTAATTGGAACGGGGTTGCCATATTTTCGAAATTTTTACGTATAAGATTAAATGAAATTCATAGGAAGTCGTGAATTACTACTTCTTATAAAGATTTAAGAAATTACATTAAAATTATATGATGTTGCCACCAAATTTAATATGTTGCCACCTACTTTTATTATTATTATTTGTTATAATATAAATTACAATAAATGTGAAAAAACTCTAGCAACTACGGCTATCGGTTACCATCCGATTTTATCTAAATTTTTAATTTTCTATTCTAACAAAAATGATAACTACTAGTTCCCAACTAGTTCATTTTGGGTGTAAATTTCATAAAAATAGCCTCAAGCGTGGTTTAGAATTATTATTATTTCTAACAACTTTTTATACAAAATTTTGTTCAAAATCCCTTTTCGAAAATAATAATTTTCTCTCTTATTACAGCAGTGTTTACCAACACTTTATGTAGTGTTTCAATATATATTTTAAACACACTGTATATAGTTGCCATATAATATAACAGTATCCAACTGTGCGCACATTTAACATTCACAGTTGATGAACTATCCTGATTGCAACGTGTTGGCACTCCCTCATCTTTTCTACACTGCTGCACTCCGATGACAGACAACAAGTTGATTGCCGTTGCAACAACTTCGTGGCTCCAGCTTTATTTGTTTTGCCGTCGTCTTCCATGCGCAAAGGAGCAAGGAAATAAATATATATGTACTATACTTTTTATTAATTCACGCTCGTTGACTTCGACTCACTTTGAGCAATTTCACACCGTACAGGTAGCTGGCAGCGAACACACATGGGCAATCGCCATGATTATTTTCTTCAATTTCGCCTTGTTTTCGCATATTTCATGCGATTTGTTGATTGTTGACGATAATGGCGCCGTTTGATTGTCATTTTCTTGAATTGAATCCATATATTTTGATGCATGTGTTTTCATCGAATAAATTTCTTTACATCTTCATTTTATATCCTGCTGCAATTGTTACGCATTGCAAAGAGAATGTGGGAGAAGAGTGAAGTGCAAATATTAATAATGGAATTGCATTGTTGTGGTCTTGTTATGATTTACTTTTGCACTTTCAACAAATTGACGGGTACGAATCAATTTTGCACTTAGAGGGAGTATCAACATACATAAATTATGGAAGCCTTCGAAGTTTTAGAATGGGTGATATTGAATAATAAATAGGCCGAAGCATATATGTAGAAAATATTGCCAAAGTGAGAATTTCAGATTCGAAAAATAATAAGAAAACAATTTAAAGCCCGGGGATGAATTCTTCATCTCCCGCTGGAATTTTTTTAACATTTCATTTATGGTGTCATAGTACCTCAGGAACCAATCAGTCTTATTCTATCTTTTATTGTTTCCAAATAGGTACTCTCTGGATATATATTTCTCTTTCTCATCTGAACTTTCCAACTTCCTTTCATGTTTCCGAAGAAAATAGATTTTTATTCCTTCTCTTATAGAAACAGTTATTAAGTCTGTTTGATAAAATATATAAAGTAATCTCAGTATATATTAAATCCTACATTTGAAAGGTTGCTCAGTGGAGAGAAATTGAGTGATGATTCTGAAATTTCTATAGATTTTGGAAGTTAACAGTCTCTCATATGTAACTCTATTATCACCCGGGCATCCAATCATATAGGAAGAGGAGAAAATGAAAAGGGAGATGAGTTGGTCCAATTCTTGAAGGAGCTTAGTGGTTTGGAGCAGCTTAAGGCAATTATGTTTTCAGCTGCCCCAAACCACTAAGCTCCTTCAAGAGTTGCTTGAAACAATTGACCCTAGAGAAACGCCTTAGGTATTGTTGTAAAACCTACAAAAAAAAGGTACTTTGGGATGGTTTTGATGGAGGGACAGACCAAAAAACTTGTACTTCTGGGGAAAAGCGATATTAGTAAGATTAAAGGGTTTAACAGGGTTTAACAGGGTTTAACAGGGTTAAAAAATGCAGAGCATGAGTGATGAGACCCTGGAACATTAGCTTTGCGAACGCCCAGCCTTCAGCGGGATGAGCTTGGCTATATTCCACAGTTTCCAATGCTCCAACCTAAGAGGTTACATTGGCTTACGGGTTTCAAAAACTGGACTGTTTTATTGTCTTATTAAATTTTAAAACATCTCTAGAATATTGTCCTAAATTCTTAAGTTGATCTGAGTTATAGTTTCAGAGATACAGCCTTGAAAACTTGTTGTCAGCTAGCAAAATTTCTCGAGAACTACCCAACCGATCTTCATTAAATTTTACACAAGTCTTTGAGATTAAAGACTTGGACGACTGATTTTTTATCACTTTAGATGAGGTACATATGTTTGTTGCAATAAAAAAATCTAATAAAATATTTAATTTTTTATAAGAGAAAAAGATTGTTGAAAAAGAGCTGTTTTTTTTCGAGAAAACCCATGTAACCCCTTAACAGAGATAAGTGTATGAACATTTATTTATGAACAATCTCATGCTCACATGTTCTATCGAAAGCAAAATAGTAATAATACGCGATTCGAGTTGCACCAACATTGCGCACTTTCGAAGTGTAAAAAAATTAAAATCGATATAGCTTTAAGCCAGATAATTTACATTGTTTTATTCCTTGTAGCACAAGGATATGGCCGCGCTTAAGTATGCATTCATTTTTAAACAGCTTTTTATCGATTTTAATAGCCCTGATCTTGCATACACACATTGCTGCATAGTTTACGATTCCAGCATTCGCCTCTTTGCTCTTGCCGGAGCGTCACAGTATGCGCTTCGTCAAATATCAATGGCAGTGTCCCACCAGCATAAATATACATGTGTAATATACACATACAACCATACAAACAACTTTTGCTGAAGCTAAAGCAGATTAAAGACTTACAACGGCAAAGCCTTATTAATAACTCAGCATCCTGCCACACACACATCCGTACATTTGAGAACATGTAATACGTAGACACGTAGATATGTAAATGTGTGTATGTATGTGCAAATGTATGTATTTATGTGCATATGTATGTATCTGGTAGTAATGTAAGCAACATTACATTCACTTTCATGACAAATTTCAAGCAATCTCGGAGCAGCATAATCTCATGCGATCCCTGAAAGCTACTCAATATTCATTGATTTCCATGTAGCGCCACGCCTTTCCCACAAATACTTGGTCAATGAAGTTTTTGCAATACCTTTCCCTTTTCTTTCTGCTTCTGTAATAAAACTGCTATGGCTTCAGCCTTCCGGTCGTTCGATTGTTTATCATGCGCTCTTTGGAAAATTCATTGCTTGTACGCGCATAAAATTTTGCACATTTCATTATCTGCTTTGCCTCTGTGTTTCCTCATTTACTTTGACGTTGGATGGTTCTTTTTGTTTTTTGGTATTTACGCTGCCACTACCACACAGTCGCTGACATTGAATATTAACATCTCCGCTTCACATGACTGGCCTGCATGCTGTCATCTTAAGGTCGCTTACTTATTATTTCCTTACTTTTATTGCGCTCTTTGATAACTTGCAAAAAAAAAAACAGGATATTTTTAAAAAGCAATAAAAGTTATTCTTATTAAATACTTGGAAAGTTTTCAGCGTTATTCGCTTAACTAATTTCCAAATGTATTTGTTTAAAGCAGTTCGTTACTTTGTGATACAAATCGAGTTTTCCGCAAATTTTTTCCATCTAAATTACTTGTACAGCAGAATTAATTGAACTTTCATTTTTATCCAAAGCTAATGCAGAACGTTTTAAAAGATAAATTGTAAAAAAAAAAGATTATTTGTTATCTTAGCTTCCTATCGCCAAGGAAATATTATGGTCATGCCAACAGGGCGTATACGTAATTTCATTGGAATGCAATGTCAAACCTCCGGCCTTGTTTTCTTGCATACAATTCACTTTTCAACATAGCCTGCTCTTTTAAAAAAGCATCCATCGATTCGAAAAAAAATCTAGGCGAAATTTTTAAATAGACAGTGAAATTTAGCCAATATGTTTCTAAAGTTTAAGTATTGTATTAATAAGTTGAAAGGAGCAAATTTATCGCATTAGACTACGATCTACTGCCTCATCCAACTCATTCTCCAGATTTGATACTGTTAACTTCTTTTTGCTTAAAAAACTTGTGAAAGTAACTTGTTGGGTAGAAAATTTAGTCCTCTAGAAAACGTACTTTTTTTAACCTGCCTATAAAATGTAAGAACAACAAAGTGATGTATCGAAGTAAAAGTAGTCTCTGTTAATCATTTCAGGGGTTCAAGGTATAAGAACAGGCCATATTCAGTGTGTCACGAAGTTTGTAACACCTAGATCCGCCGACTTGTTTGTACATATATAGGCGTACTAGACCCTCAGTTTTGAGATATCTATCTGAAAATTTTCCTATGTCCTTTTCTCTCCAGGAAGCTTCTGTTTAGATTTTTTATTTGACAAGAAATCTTCACCAAATTTATCACGGCCAAAGTAGACCGATAGGGACAGCATACGACGCCATATTTTTCCCGCCCTTAAGACTCTTCTCTTCAGTAAGGTTTGCTATTTCATCATGGAAAGATTTATGATCCAACAACGAATCGAAATTATTAAAATTTATTACCGCAATCCGAAGTCAACTTTGACTTAGACCATCTATTTTTAGGAACACTAAAAGCAAGTTAATTTTGTGATACTTCGATCCAACTGTTCTGGCACACTTTCGACAATCAAAACACATCATTATTGCCGCCCATTATACTATATTAAATTGCTGCTATATTTATACTAGACATTGATATTCAGCATTTACCAATGTTCTAATATAAATAAACGGATATTTATATACATATCTTTAAACATAATACATATGTACATATGCATATTTATAACTACAAATTTATTTTTGTTCAATATATTTATTTACACTTTTAAATAACATATAATATAGCTAGAACTAAAGCAATTTAATGCACAAATTTGCTAGAAAGAATTTACGATATTTGCTTCAATTGAATTGCAAACTCTTCCATCACTTATTACCGACAGCTATCACTAAATATTTAGTTAACGGTATGTATACAAAAGCGGAAAGCAGATGAGCGAACAGATTCCATTTTGACAGACACGGCATACTCATTTAAGAGACTATTTATTTTTTTTATACTTATTTATACAACCCTTCACTCCTATATAAAACACTTGCCAGTCCAATTCATCACACCCAGTATTTATTAAGTGCTTATTAATCGATTTTTCACTAGCTTGCGAAAACTGAAAAACAAATGCTATAATTTTGCAGGTTAGCGTGTTAATCACAAGCGCTAAAGCAGAGGCTGTAACTAATCATCAATCACTTTGGGAATATGCAAAGATAATTCGACATCATAATCATTTGTTTTTACAGGCTTGGTAGCTGACGAGCGTGTTTAATTTATAAGTACATATATGTACATATGTATACCATATATTATGATTAATACCCACAATAAGCCCATCTTAATTACTGAGCGAATTAAAATTTATGAAAAATGTTGGTAGCTCTTGTGATTAGTATAAATGATCCAAAAGTTGAATGAGCTTCTTTAAATCTGTGCCTAATTTCTTTGGCTTTTTCTTCTTGCTCGAACTTTAGCGCTCAATCTTCATCAGCGCAAAAGCTGTCTTCTGCTGAATTATGCTCGCCATGTTATCAAGGGAAACCATATACCCTTTTACTAGCTGCTGAACATATACATACATACATGCATAAGTAATTGATGGTAGTACTTTAATACCATAAAACCAACTCTGCGCTTCTTTACTGCAGGTTTTGTTTGCGATACTTTTCGGGGGTTTGGTGTAGAATTTTGAATTTTTGAAGATTTAATGTTTTTTCACTAATACTGTAGCTATTAAGAATCATTTAATAGCGGGATTCTGTAACCAGTCTCTAGTCTCTATTTGAGACATTTTGAGGCAAAGTCTCAATTTGAGACTAGTTACTATTCACTAAACAGTCTCTAGCGTTAGTCTCAAAATATTGAGACCTGGTAGTTAGCCGGTCACAAAACTACAAAGAGCTCTTGTCTGCCATTTTGAATATACTGAATAGAGATCATCATAGATATTAATCGATTGTCGTATTTTTATATTTTGTAAGCAACTCAAACACGAAAAAGTTAAAAATAAATAAATTTTACATAAATTTCGTAAATATTATGAAACAAAGTCAACATATATATTCATTTTTATTGAAAACTATGTTTTTTGACGATGTTATAGAAAATTTAATATTTGTTATCGACATATTTATTTCCATTCAAGTGTAAAAACATCTCTGAATGATGAAATGTAATAGATTTTGTGACTGTCACTTACAGAATAGTAAAATCGGCTGAAGTCTCAAAAATTGTCTCTAACTCAAAATCTCAAATTTAGAGACTTGAGACTGTCTCACGTTACAGAATCGCACGGTAAATGTGATTTCTTTATTAGATTTGGAATATCTGAACATTTCTTGGCGAAATTATGCCGTTTCTAACAGTATGCCAAATTTTCATATTTCTCTCTGTATACCTCATCTGAGAGCTTTTTCTCCTCCACGGTGCAATAGGATATAATATATGTATGTAAATGCACTTAATTTCAGAAGTTTGTAATTAAATTCAACGGTTAAATGATATTTAAAATACTATTTTGCTAAGTTGCTGGGACCGTCCTTAATTACTATGCCAAATAAGAGCACGACCCGTAACCAGTTTTTTTTACAGCAACTGCTTAAGTCGGTACACCACATTAGTGCGTTGTGATTTTTACAATGAATAAAATATCGAACAAAGAATTACTCTAAAATTTTGTATTTCTAAACAATTTTCATGTGAGAAATTGTTGCGAATGTTAGAAAAGACTTACGGAGATTCCGTTTTATCAAAAACCCCAGCCTATAAGTGGTACAAAGCCTTCAAAGGCGATCAAGAGTTCGTTAAAGACATGCCTCTTTCTGGACGAACTTTGATCTTTTCAACTGCTGGAAATATTAAACAAGGAAAATATAAGGTAAGTTTAAGAGAAAACGGTCGGAATTGTGAAAGAACAATTCATGGATTTTACACCATGATAATGCACTATCGCATCGAGCCACATTTTGACCAAATTTAAAGCCAAAAGCGCAATGAATACCATTGATCAACCACTGTATTTACCAGATTTAGCTCCGTGTGATTTTAGCTTGTTTACGAAATTGAAATTGCCACTAGGTGGACCTCGTTTTCAGTCGATTGAAGAGCTGAGACAAAATTCGCTGAGGGAGCTGAAGGCCATCCCTTAAAGTTCTCATGAAAAGTGTTTTGATTACTGGAAAAGTCGTTGGCATAAGTTTATTACATCTGATGGGGTTTGCTTTGAAGGCGAAATAATCGGTATTGACGAATAATTAAATATTTTGCGTTTTATTTACAATTTCCGGATACTTTTGCTTAAATGATATATACAATAGTCCCAATATTGGTCAAAGAAAAACATCCATGTTCGAAAGAATGACATAGAGATCTAACCTTTGACTGTAAAAGAATTTTGAAAACTGATATCAGAAATGTAGTGAATTAAGCAAATAATTTCAAATCTAGGAAAAAATCACTAATGTCTACTAATGTTAAGAAATTAGCTTAAAAGCATAAAATCTGGAAATATAAGACTGTAGAATTCACAGCGCAGTTCTCATGGTAACGCTGTTCGTGCTTTAAGTTACCCTTGGCCAAGGACACCATTTTTTTTCCAAATAAAAAACCTAATGTTGCAACTTAAAGTTTGCGACTACGAATACTGATGAGGTAAGAAATAGAAAGGCAAATAGGTGGACTAAACAGCCAGTCGGATGCAAATTCTCAAAGTTATATGGAGGAAGGTGAGTTGGAAAATTTCATGTACTTTCTCCACAATTATCCAGCCTTTGTAATTTTGAAGTTGAAGCATCTCGACTGTTATACCTTCGTTGAACTAGGCGAAATACCTAGACACTGTCTTTAACCGCCTCGACAAATTTGGGATCGACTCGAATTGCTTCTTCGAGTTTTGAGGATCATCAACTTTAAAGAAGTTCTAGATACCACAATGAACCGGTTATGAGCTGCCCAACTGGGATCCCTGTTAGTATCGACTACGTAACTTTATGCACTGACCTCACGCTGTTATCCGGCCGTCCGTTCGTCTATTCGTTCCTCAATTTATTAGATATCTTTCAGAAATTTTGTAAACGTTCTCTTCTACCTTTATATTTGTGGGGATCGTCGATATCGGACCACTCGCTATCAAAGTATACACGCACATATAAATAACCTGTGACGACATTACATGCAAAATTAGTCGCTTTCGGTACAAATTTAGCGTTACAAGCAGTGTCCAATGAGCCAACAAATCACAGAGCAAACAAAGTACATAAATTGGTACAAACATATGTCTATAGGTATACGAGTATATGCATATACACTCACGAACCCAATGATAGCTTTATTCACACAAATATCCGCTCCACCAACAATAAACAGTCAACTAATGTCGGCAACAGGCAGATTGCATGACCGAACAAATGTCTGCAACTAAACTGCTGTTTTACATGACCGCATATAAGGCGTTTCAACAAGCTCAACAACAACAATAACGCGTTAAACTAACACACGACAAAATGAGTAAACAATTTCAGTTAAGTAAACAGACAAGCGTATAGTACTGCGAAAGCCGCAGACAAGCTCACGAATTCGCTAAGTTGAACTCGCTGGCGCTTTTTGCTATTGGCACTTGCTTTTGCTGCGGCACTGCCTTTGCCAGCCGCCACAAATTCAATTAGTTGCCATCTTTCAGCGTGTTTTTGCTTGCCGCCGACGCCGCCGCTTGTTTTCGCTCTTGGCGCGGCACCGCCTAATGCATTCAGCGCTAATGATGTACTCATTAATTATAAGCAATAAACGCTTACATGTGTCCTCGCATACAGACATACATATGTACATATATGTATGTATATGTGTGTGCTGTTAAGTGCATTCTCATGCAAAGAAACCATGAAGCACACGCGTGAAGTCCACAAAAGTGATCTTTCCTTATCTTTACCCCATCTTCCGCTACAGCGCTCACACCGCTGGCGTATTGCTCTGGTACCCATTGGCTGTCTACATCTCAGTTACCTTCTTAACTTTGCCAGCTTGCTGCAGTTGCAGTTAAATGCTTTGCTTTTTGCAAGTTCACTGTGTCTATAATTGCATTTGATTGCTGCGTTTTTCCGCCTTTTTCTTGTTTTCCCATCCTCTGTGTACATAACGAACCATACTACATACATACATATAACGGGTGATTTTTTTGAGGTTAGGATTTTCATGCATTAGTATTTGACAGATCACGTGGGATTTCAGACATGGTGTCAAAGAGAAAGATGCTCAGTATGCTTTGACATTTCATCATGAATAGACTTACTAACGAGCAACGCTTGCAAATCATTGAATTTTATTACCAAAATCAGTGTTCGGTTCGAAATGTGTTTATCGACAAATTTTGTTCAGCGATGAGGCTCATTTCTGGTTGAATGGCTACGTAAATAAGCAAAATTGCCGCATTTGGGGTGAAGAGCAACCAGAAGCCGTTCAAGAACTGCCCATGCATCCCGAAAAATGCACTGTTTGGTGTGGTTTGTACGCTGGTGGAATCATTGGACCGTATTTTTTCAAAGATGCTGTTGGACGCAACGTTACGGTGAATGGCGATCGCTATCGTTCGATGCTAACAAACTTTTTGTTGCCAAAAATGGAAGAACTGAACTTGGTTGACATGTGGTTTCAACAAGTTGGCGCTACATGCCACACATCTCGCGATTCTATGGCCATTTTGAGGGAAAACTTCGGACAACAATTCATCTCAAGAAATGGACCCGTAAGTTGGCCACCAAGATCATGCGATTTAACGCCTTTAGACTATTTTTTGTGGGGCTACGTCAAGTCTAAAGTCTACAGAAATAAGCCAGCAACTATTCCAGCTTTGGAAGACAACATTTCCGAAGAAATTCGGGCTATTCCGGCCGAAATGCTCGAAAAAGTTGCCCAAAATTGGACTTTCCGAATGGACCACCTAAGACGCAGCCGCGGTCAACATTTAAATGAAATTATCTTCAAAAAGTAAATGTCATGAACCAATCTAACGTTTCAAATAAAGAACCGATGAGATTTTGCAAATTTTATGCTTTTTTTTTTTTTTAAAAAGTTATCAAGCTCTTAAAAAATCACCCTTTATATATGTTATACTCGCACTATTTCTATATTATTTTCCGCTGTTGGCTTTTTGCTCCGCCAGCATCTTATCAGCAGCCCACTAACAACACTATCTAACGGCAGATAACGGTATGCATGGTAGTATTTTTCAATAGATTAATTTTGTGGCGATAAGTAATCTATGGCAAACAAGCTGCGAGTCACAGCGAACGCCAGCAACACAGCTTGTAAATATTCTCATAATCGCATAAGTAAATGGATGTGGAAGCGGGTTAGTCGGAATTAGAAAAAACAAATAGTCACTGCGAAGTCATAAATTCAAGAGAGGCTGTTGTTGCTTGAGGAGGAAGTCTGTTCATGGGAATGACAAATGCGCCTGACGTAATCCCAATTGCATAATCGTAAATTGGGGGAAATATATTTTGAATTACATTTTTTTATTATTTTATATAAATAATTTTAGAATCAACGCACTTTAAATTCTATATTTTATGTCACCTACTTTTCGGATAACACCATAAAGGTAAATTACACAAGTATACACGGTTTTGGATCTGGGCAACCAAAAGTGGTTTCTATGACAATTGATGACACTGAATCCGAATCTTCATTTCGTTTTTTAAGATTGATTCTAGTTTTTGAAATAATCAAGAATTTAATTTTTTATGATTTTTGTCAAATAATATTCATTTTATTAACTTAAAAGTAACATATCAGAAATGAAGATTGGTGGAACTTTGCCTTTTGTATTGTTTAGTATCTGTTTCACGTATTAGAGTCCAACAGTAGTCGCTCATCATGCCTTCATCCCAAAATCCTTGGTATCTTCTTTCAATGTTGCCTAGATCTTGGTGTAGACGCTCTCCTTGTTCGTCGCTCGTATCACCCAAGTTTTCGGGAAAAATTTCGAGATGGGAATGCAGAAAATGGATCTTTAGAGACATTCTAGCTCCAATCTTTCGATAATTTTGCAACATATCGCCAATAATTTTCTTAAAATTAGGGGATTTGTGATTACCAAGAAAGTGGTGAACGATATTTTGAAAAGATGCCCATGCGGCTGATTCATCGGGCGATAAACATTTTGTAAATTTTTTATCAGCCATTAATTTTCTAATATCAGGTCCGACAATTATTCCTTCTTTGATTTTTGCATATGACAATTTAGGAAACAACTTAACTAAATACTGAAAAGCCGGTCCTTCACGGTTTAATGCTTTGACGAACTTCTTTATAAGGCCTAGTTTAATGTGAAGAGGTGGCAGGAAAATGTCTTGTGGATTTACAAGTGTTTCAGCGGAGGCGTTTTGCTGTCCAGGCTCATATTGAGTACGACTTTGCCATTCTTTTCTCACATAATGATGTTCAGTTGCGCGGCTATCCCACAAGCATAAAAAGCAACAAAATTTGCTGAATCCATTTTTATTTGCTCTAATCACTTATTTTATTTTACTGCTACAGTTGAAATGACTTATCAAGCAGTGCCTGTAAGATTGGGAGAATTTTCCTCAATCGGTATTTAATTACTGTGCTTGCAAACTGTGCTTGTAGCAGCACAATGGTGCTATCATGCGAGAACTCGGAAACTAGAATCAATCTTAAAAAACTAAATGCATATTCGAATTCAGCATATCAAATATAGTTAAGAATCGTTCTTATCTGCTCAGATCCAAAAGTTGACCTGAATTTGTAAACTTGTGTTATTACCTCCAAAGACAGAACATATATCAGTGGTTTTGTGGTATTCTTCAAACACCCCATTTGAAAGTTGAGTTGATAGAACGAATTCATTACAAAAGTTGTCAGCCTTTGAAGAAGCTCTTATCTATTACTCATTATTAACATAAAAAAGCAATAAAATACATTAACTTCGGTTGCACCAATGCTATAATACCCTTAACAAATATTCAAAAAGAAGAAATTGATTTTAATCCGACAATTTGTATGGCAGTTAGTGTTGCTGGACCCCAGACTTTATTTCTGGGTACAAATCCAGCATGCCGCAGGGAATGCAGCGAAGATCACCTTTCAAATAAGCAAACTAAGGGTTCACATAAGAGGTCCCAGCTAAGAAAAGAGAAAGTTTCTAATGTCGAAGGAAAACCGTCGTAAGGTAGTGGCCACAGTGCACCGCACCACAGCCCTCAGAGTTGCATCAGCATGCCGAACAGTGGCTGGTAATGCCGTAAATTGTAAATTAGTGGCAGTCCATCTCACACAACCCAGCTGTTATCCGGTCACAGATACTTCAAAAAGTACCTCCAAAGCATGGGAAAAGTCAAAGAGTTGTCATGTCTATAAAACGACGTCACAGAAGACGACGACGAACACACATTCTTTGAATTTGTGCATTGGCAACGAGAACGCACTGCCGTAAAAGACCTGCTTGGCCTTATAACCGCGGACTTTTTTAAGTAATTAGCGTCATGCTAGAGAGTAAATCAAACTGAAGGATTGTCTAGAAATCTTGTTACGCAGCAAAAATCGGAACCAGACGCAGATGTATGTAAATCGCTCAGTGAGGAAAATGGAACGCCACTCTGAAGTAATGCATATGTGATCCCAACGTAGGCGACTGTTCCTTAGAGCGGAGCTTTTAGTGACATGCAACTGGCACATACTGTTGTTGTGACGACAGCACTGACGTTGCGGAAAGCATTTTTCACCCCCTCATCCGCAAAATAAAAAAATATAGATGTTATAGTTGGTCGGCGGTTTCGACAAATTAGTAGCTTCTTGGACAGAAGAGGACGTGTGCAAAGCCTCAGATCGATATTTCAAAATCTGAGGGACTATCCCAAGTAAATTCGATACATCTAAGGTGAAGATCAGTTATGTCATGGCAAAAAAATTTTACAATGTTTTTATTTGAAATTTTGTGTTTCCGTTGGAATCAGTCTCAGTTTTAAGTAGTCTACTATATGACGAAATGAAATATTTTAAAACCATTCAGAGAAGGTCGGGATGTCATCGAATAATCGTCTCATGCGACTCGTCCTACCATCGTTTTAAATGATAATAACATCGAAAAAGTTAAAGTAAGCTTAAAAATTGTAGTATTTCTATCAGAGAATTGACTCAACACATTTTGATTAATGTTTTGGTTATGAAAAATGTCAATGCTAGACTCGTACCAAAAAACCTGAATCTTTTGAAATCGACATCGAGTAAAGGTCACAAACGAGATGCTTGACAAGTTAGCTGGTTAGATATATGCACTAAACGCAGCACTACTGCTGTGGGGAGGTGGGTTTATGAATATGATGTCGAAACTCTCTAACAGCTTAACATATGGCGCTCCAGAAATGAGTCGAAATCGAAAAACATAAAATCGTTGAAGGCATTGGAGGGCATCCTAACCGTTCAATTAGTGCCTGGAGATAGTTGATAAATCGAATGCTCAGCAAGAGAAGTAAATATATAAGCTGCTTATGAGATACATACTTATATAAATAATACAAACTTACCGAACGAAATCAATAAGCATAATTGAGGGCACTTGATTCACACACACATTCTACCCTTTTTATGTATCTACCTGCCCTAGAGGAAATATAAATTTAACTACAGAGGAAAGACATGATCTATGATAAAGATAGCGAACCTAAGAAGAGTTTAATCAAGAAATATATATATTGAAAACATTTTCTTACAACTTACAAGGCTAGTTAAGTAAAAAACCTTTAGAAAACTAGTATAAAGCGGAAGATAATTATTTATATGAGATAAAAATTATGATAATGAGCATCTTAATATAAATTTAGTAAATAATAAAAATGAAGAAATTGCTTTTATACGATTTTTATCCCGCCTAACTAATAACTGCATTTTCTTTATAATAACTATTGAATTTATCGCCTTTATCATTACCTTCAGTTGCATTATAACCATTTCATTTTCACATAACTTGAAAGCAGCATCTATGTTCAAACACACCTTTATTTATTTTTATGCTTCGTTTATCTTTTTGAATATATATTTTTCGAATATCAAAAGTAATTACATAAATTGCATAAATTGCTTTTGATCATCCGACGTTTGGCTGATTGCAGATTGCAGATTGCAGCTCGTGGCCGCATGGCAATTTTCGCCAATTAAATTTCATAGACAAACGGCACTTCCGTCGATTGAGCTGCCAAATGCAGAAAATAGTTTTCAAACGACAGGAGGTGCATGTGTTTATGGAAATAAACATACAGATGCATGCATCCACAGATATATGCATATATATATCCACATATGTATATAAACGAATAGGCTAGGGTGGTTCTTCACCGATTTTTCATTTAATAGGCATGGGAACCATTTTGATTCTTATTTTTCTTGAAAATGGAAATTTTGTGTGGTTTAGTACATAAGCCAATAGCATAATCGGCCATACAAATTGATCGATCAAAATCCAATCCTTGTTTGGAAATTTTTTTATTTGACAGAAATCTTCTCGGTATTGCTCAATATAAGACTAATATCCTTTTCGCCATTATTTTAGTTGAAAAAGAACCTGCTTAAAATTGCCACACCCTAATATAGTATAAACATATACAAGTATGTTCATGGATGCATTAATAAAATATTTGCAGATGCAGCACTTTGAAAATTACCAAAGACGTCAGTTTGGACATACACCTATTACTCAGAGTTGGCATTTATATTTGCAAGATAGACCAACGAGATATGATTGCATTTGTGTTTGTGCGTTGATCACAAGTTCAAGTCATCAAAGCGGTTATCTTTAAATTTAATTGGCATTAAAACTGTGTTCAATCACTGCAAACTAACAAGCAAAAATACAAGTTACATACAAACAAACAAACGACTGCACAAGCAGCTCCAGTTACTACAGCAATAAAAATAAAAACAATTGCTGCAACAACTCGAAGATTGCTTTTCGTCCGCCGCAAACATGGTGAAAAGAATCAGATAAAAGCCAAGACCCGCCACAGTTGCGTTTCGCTTTGCGGCGGAATTGATTTGAATTTGTTATTGTTGCGGCAACAGTGGTCGACGAAGCGCATTGAAATGACAGCCGCACAGCCACATGTGCATACATACATTTATATGTGTACATATATGCATATTGTATATGGGTCCAAGCACAACAGCTGTGCTGATCGCCGGCTGATTTTCCACCTTTGTTGCGCTTGTAATGAATATGTATGTGTGGACGCGCGGCGGCCCGCCGGTGTGACTGCCGCGTGCACATCGATCAACGCCGTGGACAGCGCACAGCAGCCAGCGAGCCGGTTAATGGAGTGCGCACTGCCGAGCTACGTCATTTGAAATGCAAATAGTAGGCGAAAAAAGAAGCATTTTTCTTGGCAGCAGTCAATAGATTGCCGGAGAAAAAAACATCAACAAAACTATTCGTTGCATGGTAATGAATGAATAGATTGGCATCGCTGGAAAAGGCTGCACACGAGTGCAAGTCGTGCGTGTATGTGATGGCTTTCATGCGCGAATGGCTTATCTTGTTCAAGGCTGGAGGTCCGCGTTTCACTAAATGCGTTGTTTGACAATAGTAACGGGAAATTTTTAAGATTCCGCGAGTGCTTTGAATGACTGTTTTTTTATATTTATTTATTCGTTGTTGTAATTGGACTTCGTGGATTGCCTTCGACGTACGAAAATTGGAAGGTATCATGAACTTATCGGTTCGCTATTCAAACTTATGAGTTTTGCTTTTGGTTTCTTGTCGACAGGAAAGTAGAAACCTTAAAATGACCGTTTGAGAGCATGCTAACTTTACTTTCTGCTCGTCTGCCAAGTAAAAATCTTCAACAACGAGCTCCTTTGTCTTACTATTCACTCAAACATATCCTTCTCTTAACAGTGACCTACTGTAACTAACATAACTAACTGATAATAACACATTCCGTAGAGCCTCCTCTGACGTATGAGTATTGAAAGCTATCATGAATTTATCGGTTCGCTATTCAACCTTATGAGTTTTGATCACACTTTTTCATCGACAGCAAAGTATAAAGCTTATGGAAACCGTTTGAAGACCTGTGAACTTTACTTCCTATTCGACTCGAGAGCGGAAAGCTTTTAGAGACCGTTTCAACAGTAATCTCCTTTCGTATATTGACTAACCGATAATAACACTTTCCGCAAAGCCAGAATTCTAAGACGAATATAGATTGTCTACGAGTACTAGTCAACTTTCTTTACTGACTGACCATCCAACTCCTAAAGCAAAAAACTTTCATCAATATGATCAGTACCAGTTGGTTCATATGACCGCATTATTTGTCAGTTAGTCCTTCATTTCTTGTCAGTTAGTTCTACTAAATTTTGTGATCATAATGTTAGCCCGAATCTTGGGAGAAAATCTAACCAAGAGGCAAATGTAGCATTTGTTTTTACAATCCCGAGTTCATATTTAGCGTCCTCTCCGCCTCCGCCAGACAGACAAAAATTCTACCTCCACACGTATTTTAATACAAATCTCTATTATTGGCTTCTTTTGAGATTCTAATTTTCTATATACCAGTTATAAGTCTTGGGTAGAATGCTCAAGGTACTAAGCAAATTTTGGTTTTTCGGATTTAACTCATTTTAGGGCGCGGTTCGCTAGGTTTTTCGACAGTTTCGACATCGTATTAATGCGTAGACCCATGTGTGGCCATCAGTAATGAAGCGTTTGTTGAACATAGGGTCCTTAGTTACCTTTTCAAGCATCTGTTTAGCCAATTCTACTCGACTTTGATTTTGTGGTCTATTTGTCTAGCATTGATACGCCTCATACCCAAACTATTAACCAAAGCGTATTGAGTTGATCCACAAAAGGTGTTGAGATCTCCTAATATTTCTCTGTTGCCAACAGAACTTTTTCTTTGTTATTAACAGAGATGGATGTAGGAGTCGCATGAGATACTTCTTGCAATGACTTTGTCTCACTTAAATATTTGTGGTTCTCGTTGTTCAATAGTATCTTATTTGGTAAAAATCATACCTTTCGCGTCGTAAGCAAACAGCTGTCAAACTCATGCCAATTGTCATATGGTGATCAAACTAACGTAAACCCGGTTTAATTATCCCGGAAATCCCATGAAAATCGTTTGAAAATCAAATCTTTGTATATGAAAAGTAACCGCATTAAACAAACATTTACTTTCCAATCAAAAGTGATTTATCGCCACTAACTCCATTTAAAGGTAGTCAAATTTAATTAAGCAAATAATTCAGTACTCACAAACGAGCTGAATTTAATCGCAACTAACAAAGCGAGTGAAAATTGAGAGCAGCAAAGCGTGGATAATAAAGCAGCTAGAGACGCTTAGGGAATACCGGTGCATAGACGGTGTCAATAAAATGCCATTTACTAATGTATGTAAGTATGCTTGTAAGCAGACTTCAATTAAACAAGCGGATTCATTTTCAGTTAAAGGTCACACATTGTGGATGAAAGGGGACACAAACACACACGTGTACGCATATTAATATGACATGTGAGTAATATACATATATAACGGGTGATTTTTTTGAGGTTAGGATTTTCATGCATTAGTATTTGACAGATCACGTGGGATTTCAGACATGGTGTCAAAGAGAAAGATGCTCAGTATGCTTTGACATTTCATCATGAATAGACTTACTAACGAGCAACGCTTGCAAATCATTGAATTTTATTACCAAAATCAGTGTTCGGTTCGAAATGTGTTTCGCGCTTTAATTTTGTTCAGCGATGAGGCTCATTTCTGGTTGAATGGCTACGTAAATAAGCAAAATTGCCGCATTTGGGGTGAAGAGCAACCAGAAGCCGTTCAAGAACTGCCCATGCATCCCGAAAAATGCACTGTTTGGTGTGGTTTGTACGCTGGTGGAATCATTGGACCGTATTTTTTCAAAGATGCTGTTGGACGCAACGTTACGGTGAATGGCGATCGCTATCGTTCGATGCTAACAAACTTTTTGTTGCCAAAAATGGAAGAACTGAACTTGGTTGACATGTGGTTTCAACAAGATGGCGCTACATGCCACACAGCTCGCGATTCTATGGCCATTTTGAGGGAAAACTTCGGACAACAATTCATCTCAAGAAATGGACCCGTAAGTTGGCCACCAAGATCATGCGATTTAACGCCTTTAGACTATTTTTTGTGGGGCTACGTCAAGTCTAAAGTCTACAGAAATAAGCCAGCAACTATTCCAGCTTTGGAAGACAACATTTCCGAAGAAATTCGGGCTATTCCGGCCGAAATGCTCGAAAAAGTTGCCCAAAATTGGACTTTCCGAATGGACCACCTAAGACGCAGCCGCGGTCAACATTTAAATGAAATTATCTTCAAAAAGTAAATGTCATGAACCAATCTAACGTTTCAAATAAAGAACCGATGAGATTTAGCAAATTTTATGCGTTTTTTTTTTTAAAAAAGTTATCAAGCTCTTAAAAAATCACCCTTTATATACATTTTCACAAAAAAGTACCCGGAGAGTTTTATCAAAAACAGAAGCCTATGAGTGGTACAAAACTTTCAAAGACGGTCGAGAGATCGTTGAAGACATGCCTCGTTCTGGACGACCTTCGACCTCTTCAACTGGTGAAAATATTAAAAAAGTGAAAGATATCGCGCTTGAGGCAAGTGTTAGGGAGATGACAAGAGAGCTCGACATCTCTTAAGAGTCTGTTCGAATGCTTTTGGTGGATGTTTTGGGTATGAAACTCAACACGTGCCGATAAAGCTGATTTTTTTTTTCAAAAAGAGTACCTTAAATAGGTCTCTTTGGATATGCTTGATCGTGCGAATTCTAATCCCGCATTCATGAAGAAAATTATATCTGCCGGGTTTATGAGTTTGATATGCAAACAAGTGAACAACCGTTGGAATGAAACCCATTTTCAGTCTATCGAAGAGATAAAACAAACTTCGCTAAAGAAGCTGAAGCCCAGCCCGAAAAGTATTTCGAGGAGTGGATTTGTAGGCATTAATATATTACATCTGGTGGGGACTACTTTGAAGGCGACAAAATAAATATTGACGAATAATTAAATATTGTGCGTTTTATTTACAATTTCTGGGCACTTTTTTGACACAATGTATATATATATACCTGTAAGTACCAGTTTGTATGTTAGTAAGGACCATCCTACGCTGCAGTGAGCCTTTTCAATTTCGCGCTACAAATGTTGATCTCATTAAAAGGTGCGGGCCGCTTGGCTGCCACATGCAGCGTCTATGGACCCTTCTACACATATGTATGTATGTAGCTCTATTAACAAACGTCTGTACTTTGCATATACAGAGGCGCTGAATAGCACGCGTTGCTTTGTAATTTCGCAAAATTCGTGCAAGCAAAGTGAATGCACTGTGTTCTGTCATATACTTTTACCACATACTGTGGTTGGTAATGGGAACCATTGAGCGAGCCGTCGTCTGATGTATGAATACGGTGAGGTGATTGCGGCGGCTGATGATGGCTGTCGCTGAAACGAATATGAAAACAAAGAGTCCAACAAACATGCTGGTGTTGTATGGCGACCTGCCATATGTGCATAGGTGCTTATGTGTTAATGTTCGGCATTTGGCGTCGTCTTCTGCCGTTAGAACGTTTTATTAATTTCGCTCCTGTTCACTTAAGTAATTTCTAGTTGAATGCAGCTTATTCGTGCTGTTTGGAAAGTGACTGTTTAAAGAGCGAAAGGCTGGGTATATAGTATGTGTGTTTGTTTCGAAGGCAAGAAGTGTAGTTGCTGTGTTCGAAATCGAATATAGATATCGAAAGTTATTTATATGTTTCAAAAAGCGTTCGGTCTAAGAACCCGTTCTTTGGAATGTTGTAGTATTATTTTGAAAGCAAATTTGAAGAAGATATTTAGTGCTTTTTATTTTCTGAAGGAAACTAGTCGAGCTTTTGACCCCTAAGGTGATACAATTCTAAAATATAATTTTGATTGAGTGTTTAATACTAAAGCCAAAAACTTTTTTATCCCCTAGGGTATATTAAGTATGTCACGAAGTTGGTATCACCTTAAAGAAAACATTGAGATCGCATAAAGAATATACATATATGTATAAACGATCAGCGAGATGAGATGAGTCGATTTATCCCTACGTTTCTACGAACTTTTGTCTATATGTATGGGAACTGACGCTTTCGTTTTTCAGGTATCGGTCTGAAACTTCGCGTATGTCCTTTTCTCACCATGAAGCTTCTCATTTCTCGTAACCGCTGATATCGGCCGACTATAGTGTATGGTTTCCATACAAACTAGGTAGGATCCGTACTCAAGTCCTAGTATCTTTGGATCTTACGACTATATCATATCGCTGCCATACAAACTGACCAATCCAGATCGCAGTATTGTAGCATATAGCTACTATATAAACTGGAAGATCAGCCAGCTCTTTTTATACTACTTTATGCTTTGCTCATGTGAAGGGTAGACATTTTCAGTCCAGCGAAATTTTTATTTTTTTCTTATTACTAATTTTCTAATTCTAAAACTGCGGCCTCAACAGACGTCGGTGCTATAAATGCGCCTTCATTACCGTTATTAATGTAATATGAAGACGTGTCTGAACATTGGTCTATATACACTTTGCACTCTATGATACACGCACATAGCTTTCGCTTTTCAATTTAGCACTGTTTCATTTACCCTCACATGATTACATACACACATAGATGTAATAGAGCAATAGCTGTTGCTTTTATTGTTGCTAGTCGGTTTACGACAATGGCATTGCTAGTTCGCTTTTAATTAAATTTCTACATTAGATTCTTACGTTCGGCGTCATGATTGACTACAGTCATACATAGATGTTGGCGTGTAGACCTACTTACTATCTTCATGGTTATTGCCATTCCTGCCGTTGGCGCTGCGTTCGTGCGACATCATGCAATCATCGCACGAAATGTCAAATATTTGCATTATAGTCGCCGATTCGCTCCGCATGTGCACTGAGCGGAGTGGAGAGGAGCTGGAACAAGCTGGTGTGGCAAAAGTGAGTTAGGCGTTCTTTGTTATACTCTCTTGTCTTGTACTAAATTTATTTGCTGTTAATTAGTTTTTGCAAATATTATATTTAAATAGTGTGGTGTATATTTTCAATTGCATAAGAAGCGTTTACCCTGCAGAGACATAATTGTTAAGTACTTCTGTTAATTTAAAAGAGGTACCTTAAAGAAAAATTAGAACTAAAAGTTCTGCTAAAATTCAAAATCCCTTAATCACAGTATAATCTACTCAAAATATTGTTATATGCCCATTCGACTCCCGAATTTGATAATTTTTCATCACGATCCTCAACTAAACCCCATTAACTTCCTTCAAAACAAGTTTTCTGAATTTCTCTTTCAACAAGAAAAAAGTTGCACCTAATCTATAATACCTTTCACAAATACAAAATATTCCTTTCAGGAACTTGATTTCTATCGTTAAGTTTGTATGACAGCTATATATATATATATATGATATAGGAGTCTATTATAAGCGATTGGGACAAATTAGCACCTTTTTGGAAGAAAAAAAACGCGTGCAATATTTCTTATCGATATCTTAAAAACTCACTATTTGACGAACATGGCTAAATCGACTCAGCTTATGATGCTAATCTCTTTTACACTCTTGCAACATGTTGTTACAACCCATTACATTAATGGCTGTTTCATTTGTAGGTATTAATGTAACGAATGTGGAGACCCCAGACCCTATACTACTTTACTTTTTATCGAAAATATCGGTAAATATTTGAGATATATAATTGAAATTTAAAGAAGATCCTTTCCTTATATTACTATCTCTATGAATCAAAAATGGGCTGGATCTGGTTAATACTTCCCTTACACCCATATACCAAGACCCGATAAGACCACTATTACCAATCAGTATTTTTTTGTGTCTGTGCCTCTGGAAGCTTATCTCTTTATCTGCACGTGAAGCTAAACATCACGTAGCTTCAAAAAACAAAGTAACTTCACTGTTTGTCGGTCAACACTTCAGTCAACCGATAAAATCACCTTAAGACTCTCACCAAGTAGTTACCGTTTATTGATATGAAAACTTTTAGTCAAGAAGAAATCGAATTATTTCAATTGCAGTTCCTTCGATAAGATCATATCTTTCTTCTATATTCTTCGAGTAAGCGTGCACTACCGCTACTTAGGGCCCAGATTCCAATCTTACTTAGGATTACAATAGAAAACAGTACTGATGATAACATCAATAAGGTTAAAGAAACGGTGCTTGAAAACCATTATGTCGGCATCAGAAAGATAGCAGAAGATCGAAGCATCTCTTACGAGTATGGATCGACACAACAGATATGGTTAATGTATGGGCAGTAAGAGGGTCAAAGCTAGACTCGTACCAAATGACGTCGAATAGAGATCGCAAAAGAGACAAAGTAGCTGAGAACCCTACATGCATCAAACGCATCATTACAGGTAATAAGACTTGGATTTATGAATATGACATTTAAACTGTCCAGTGTTTTAGTATATGGTTTTCCAAGATTGAGTCGAAAGAGAAAAAAACGAAAGTCGTTGAAGCAACAGAAGCACAGCCAAGGCTTAAAACAAGAGTATGGAAATATGAATTGGATTAGGAGGTGACATGTTTGTATGGGTTTAAGAACCTAGTTTGAAGGCGATAGTAAAGAGTTGTATTAAAATATGTGAAAATGTATCTTTGTTTTGTCAGTCTATATCAGATCAGATTATCACGTAACTATATAACTGAGTTTTAAATCATTTCAATGCTATTCATAGCCTTCTTTTAGATTGAAAGATCTGAATAGCTTTTTTACTTGCCATTATACTAACTTAGAGTGAATGTTAGATCGTGTAAGAAGTCTATAGAGTGCCATTTGCAGCTATACTATTTTGCCAGAGAGCTTGAAAAATAGACAACACCAGTATAGTCTGAAAGGTATTATGGCTTATTTACGGCAGCCTTCACTCTCAAAGAAACAATAATTTATTCTAATATTGAAGTACTTTTGTACGTGGACTTTTGTATAAACTTTACAAAACAATAAGTAGGATCTGAAAATCCAAAAGAAGTATACGGTATTGGGTGTAGGGAATATGGTGTAACGATTTTCCAGAATTTGTTTTTGGATCACAAGGGTCTGCACACCTGGTATACGAAAGTGTTGTTTAAGCACAACGTTATCATCGAGCTCAGACTCACAAGAATTGTTAATATTTTAACTATTATCCAAAAATATTTTTCAGACAGATAAGAGTTTAATGTTTCAATAAGTATGTATGTGTTTAAAGACGAAATAATGATTTAAGAATTTTAAGAATCCCTTCTAAATAATGAAAGTCCTCAAGATTTCTCAAAATTGAGTTGATCAGTGATTCCTTTTAACCACAAATTTATATTTGTTAAGGTTTAAGCATTTATGAGTTTGCCCAACACTTAGTTTTCTTCTGCATTTTCACTTCCCACAATCCGAATTTTTCGGTTACATCAATTGGAATCCATTTATTTGTTTCAATTTCGTAAACAGTCAATAAATATTTGTAAGTTCAATGAATTTCCTGCGAAGGTTTTCCATGGAGAAAGCAAGAAATAACTACAAATAAACAATCGAGAGGCGTTAGGCGTACATTACATAACTTAAGTAAAGGCGTTGGAGTAAATGTAGAAATAGAAAAGTATTGCACGGAGATGGAGAACAACAAAGTTGTGTATAAATAAATACCGACTAGCTCTAGATAAGTGCTACCAAATTAGAAAGCGAAAATTGCTAAGTAGTCAATAATGGATTGCACTAGAGGACACACCCAGAACACGCTTGCAATAGATATGTATCAGAATATATGCATACATATATACATATATGTATATATATAGTCATAAGGGTGTATGCGCACCTTATTGTAAATAAAATGGCTGCGTGGCCCTGCATTGCCGGCCATTCACTAACACAAATACCAACACAGTGTCTGAATAGGTGCGTCCAGCTCTCGCCGTTTGGCATTATTTTGGCTTTTCCCGCCCTCGATTGTCCATTGTTTGCATTATTATGGCAGTGTTTATTGTTTTTCGATAATTTGCCACATTCCGGTGTTGTTAACACAAATGAATGCGTCAAATTGCGTAGGATAACGGTATAGAAATTCGGCGCATTCTTACAGCACAAAAGCATTTACACAACATTTTTTTTTGTTTGACATATTTATTCAGCACATTCTATGACGTGTTTATGTTGTTCCAGTATTTTTTTAACGCTCTCTTGCTGGACAGTCGGACCTCCGTTGACCCCAGCACATTGTAATGTGTAAATATTGTCCATTGGCATGACGCGCCCATAAACGAGCTTGACATTTCACTATTGTTTTTGCCAGCTTTCTTTTAAGCGTTTTTCAGTTGACCCAACGCCCTGCTCACCCCCAATGTGTCATTTTTATTTGTTTTGTGTGGTCCGTGCTTTTATGTGCGCGCATTTATTATTTTCACTTTATTTGCTTTTTGTGTGTGAGTTTATTTTATGTGCTTTGTTGTGTGTGTAATAAAGGAGCTGGAGAAACAGATTGAAAGCTGCCCATTTGACCCTTGTTTGGCGTGACACTTTGGTGCTAAAAGAATCGCCAACCCACATAAACACGCCTGAACTTTTAGCCTGGAATATGGTGTCAACTTTAATTTGAGTTGCAAGCGAAATTTCTGATTATTTTATGTTGTTGGTATTTTCCGATAAACTGCTTCATTGCTTTGGTGCTTTCTCTTAAATGGAATACGTATTTTATAGCCATTTTATGGCAATTGATAACTTTTTCATTACCAAACTCCACATAACGAGAAATGCATACTGATTACAGTATACGTGCATGTCATCATATGCAGCAATTTTGTTTTACCGCTGTAGCTGGGGTTCGTATGGATCATAAAGGTTATAACAACATAAGAAAATTCATGAAATACTAGAGAAAATATATACAACAAAGAAAAAATAGATACATGAGATATTTATTAAAAATGATTTAAGTATATACATACATATATTAGGGTGGGTCAAAAAAAATTTAAAGCTTTTTTTTTGCTTGGAACTCTAAAAAAAATGGCAGACAGACACTTTTAAGGAAGGCTTTCCAAATATGAAATCCACTAATCGAAATATTTTTTCAATTAGTTGGAAGCGAGATACCCATTTTTCTTTATTATAATAAACTATTAGTTATCCTCAATCAGTTTGTAAGGCAGTTATATGCTTTAATGGTCCAATAACGGCCATTCCGACAAACGAGCAGCTTCTGCGTGAGAAAAGGGCAGATGCACAATTTCAAAACGACATCTTAAATACTTAGGGACTAGTTTGCCTATATACAGACAAACGGACGGACAGATAGACAGAAGGATATGGCTAAATTGACTCAGCTCGTCACGCTGATCCTTTAAATATATACTTTTTAGGGTCTCTAAAGTTTTCTATAAAAGAGAACAGGCTTTTTTGCTAGTACATACTCTACAAAATTTTTGTCAAATTTAATGACAATAAACTGACAATCGAATAAATTTGTTGGTTGTGTTTTCACTTCATAAAGAAAAATAATTGAAATTACAATGCTGACTAATTAGGTCATATTTGAGTTTTTTTCTACGAAAACAAATTGTCAACGATTTGATTGGTTTGACAGTGGATGCCATTGAATTTGACGTGTTGAAAACGATATATTATGAAGGAACTTTACTAATCAGTGAAGGACTTCTGATATTGTTCCGATCGTATCCTGTTGAAGTTCGCAAAATATATATTATATAGAAAATATGCAAAATTTTTGAAGTACTATACATGCCATAACGGTAGGACATTTGCTTTACAAATCTGAAACGTCTACTGTAATATAGTCATAACCTTCTTCATATTTCAACAATACCGACTAATGCTTCATCTCTTCGACCAGCCATTACTAATTGAAACGCTCTCTTATGCATGCGAAACTGAGTTCATAGCCGTTGGAATACAATCTATTGGGAACGTTTCTATAACCCTCCGCTTTACTCTTGACAGAATATCTGTCAAACTGTCAAATAATTTTCATGCTTTAAGATGCAAAATGCTTTCCTTGAGACCTTAATAAAGAATCAAGGAATGAGGAATGAATTTTCATTCGTAACTAACCGAGGTGTATACTTCCCTACTTATGCAACTATAATGAAATGTAAACCCTCTTCAACTACAACCTTCAACACACATTGCAAATACTTCATACTACTAGCAAAACGGGAAATTAAGGTGTTATTTGCGCATCCGTTTTCACACTCCAAGTAAATGTGACTCGTAAGTGACGCTCATATAAAAATAGCACTATTCATTGTAACACACATACAATAACGTTGCATTAGCCACATGTGAACAGTTGGAAATAAACGGTGCTAATCCTACGCCCGTTCGCTTGTCTCCGGGGCAAGTGTGACAACATTTATAACTTCCCAACTCGCATATATCATTGGCTTTTATTTTTAGCAGTGACAATTATTGCAGACCAGAGAAAAACATTAAATTTATTAAAGCAGAGAGGTGCAATGGATTTGGATGTGTCTTTTAGCTAATAAAGAGTGCGAAGTGCTAGCAATGCGAAGAAGTGATAAATCACCAGAAAACAAGAAAACTTGCGCGAATGTTGTGGGATACTTTCTTACTACTCTTAAGCCATTTCTCAGCAGACACAACTTTATTTGATTCTGTCGTAAACATTTTCGTTAACTATGCACCTCTTTTCTGCTCATTTTTTTCAAAAACTATGTAAATAACTAAAATTGCTCTAGTCTGGGCCCAAGTTAAATAAATTTGAAATTATAAGAAACTATAGAAAATTTTTGCGGTTTAATGTGAAATGGTATTATAATATGGAAAAAATACTGCATAAAAAATAATACTTTCAAGATCTTCATAGAACACAGTTGTATGCACAAATAAATCTTAGTTTTTATGTTTTAAATAATACCCTTATATGGTTCAAAATATCTTGCAAAATGTGATAATGCCGTAACAGAACGCGTGGAAAATGTTAATTAGACGTGTTAGATGACTAATATACATACATTTGTATGTGGGTTGGATCATGGAACAATCCAACCTCGCATGAAATTTATACCTACGAACTTTTTTGAATCTTTATTTTTGATTGTTTTTTTTATCAATTTTACTTATATTAATATAAAGATAATATATTAAATTTAATTTACATATATTCTGACCTGAAATCATCAATATTGCATGTGAAACCATGTCTTGTAAAGAACTTGGAGAATCAAGACATACCTGAAAGAAAAAATAAATTCCATTATAATTCTTGTTTATATTTGGATTGAAAAGAAGAGCAATAAGTGAGAGATAAACATGAAAATGAGATACCTGGATAATATATAAGTAATAAGTAGTAAATTGTGTCACCAATTTGTAGAATAAAAATATAGACGGCGAAACTTTGGTAAAATCAGTTTTTATCGTCGTTATTTCAGGATATTATAATAATACAGACACATCGAGAACCTTTTAAGGTATTTTTACCATAAAGAACAAGGCCGTTTTCTCCATATCAGTTGAGCATTTTTTGACAACAGATGCAATTTCTTATACAATATTTCGCAAACTTTTCTCTACATGGACACGATGTGTCCTCTGAAATACGCGTTTTGATCCCGGTAAACCTTTTTTTTGAGGATTCCTAAGCGTGTGCGAATATTCCGCAATGAGCTTAGTATAGTCAGTGTAAAACATTTTATTTATATTCAGTTTAATCTCAATGTACACATGTGACTAAAACGAAATCCTTCATTGGTTTAACCTACTGTAATATTTTAATAGTTTTAGAAATATAAAATCTGGTAAAAAATCCAAATATCAACGGTACGTGTCCGAATTAAGAACTAGGTTGTAGAAAGCAGCTCATCGGCAGCAAAACCTTCCTGACCGTCAATCCATACCTGGCCACCGTTTACGCCGGCAGACGCAATTGGAAGCTGCCATTAGTCATCACGACTGCTTTTGGTTGACCCACATTTCATTAACAACAATAAACAATCAACTTTTTGTTTCAACCCAGCAGCGATTCACAGCTAAAAATTTGGTCCATGAGAATTTTATAGTTTACTCGTGAGTCACCCAAACATCGGACTTCTCATTGTATCCAGCTTTACTTAAATGGTTCAAAACGATTTTTTGTGAAATATTTGCATAGTTCCTGAGTAACTAGTGCTTACAGGTCAGACTCTATGATTTCGAAAATATTGACAAAGTAATGATACTTTCCACAATTAGCAAAATCTACAAGAACGGAACGGTGGAAACTGAAGTTGCAAATGGTTAGCTATAACAGTTTTACGATCATAAATACTGTGGGCAAAAAATAGTAAGACTTTTCTTTTAAACTTCATTAATAAAATTAGCAGTCAGGGTCTTACTGGAATCGTTGGAATGAGCGAAACGCATTTTGAAAGATCATTTAGGCCTAAGACACGGTTGGGTCCAAAATCAATAATTTCTTTCGAAAAATCGCGTCTATGAAACAATGCTTTCCAACTACCATGATGTCATGAAAAATATTATTACTGGCGATTAGTCTTGGATCTATGCTTATGACCTGGAAAGAGACGATCAATCGGCCAAGAAAGGCAAAGGTGAGACGATGTCGCAAAAACCACGTCAAAGCAGTTCAAAAATCAAGTTATGATGGCAGATTTCTTCGATTATCGAGATTAGGTGCACTCCGAGTTCCTTACGACCGGTCAAACTGTCAACGAGGAAAACTATTCGAGTATTATGCATCGTCTATGTGAAGCTATCAGTTAATAATTTTACAATTATGAACCAAGTCTTATTATTTTTATCCCATAGTTCAAGCTGGAGTGCCTCTTTGACGCGTGCTCTAGGACTAAGTAACGTAATCATAAAATTCCCAGAGAAGTTTTTGTAGTAAGAAATCTTATCTTTTTAAGGTAATAAATCATTCCAGATTGCACTTATGTATAGGCTGTATAGATTGCTAAAGCTGACGGCTTCTTAACATAGCTCTGCGCTTAGTTCGGATTGTGCTGAAGTCCTAGTATTTTTTACAATATAAATTCAGCAAGGATTGTATTATTGTCAAGTTGATGGCTTGCCTTCAGAACACATATGAAAACATATGTATGTAGCTCGCAACCTTATTTATTAGATCTGAGTCTTACCTCTTCTTGAAGCTTAGAAAAGTCGACAGATGAAAGGAACTCAGAAGAACAAGTTCTACGAATAATGTGATGGATCATTGGCATACCCATTTTAAAGAGTATAATAAAGATTGGATAAATAGAAAGACCTAACATGCTGTTTTCAGAATTTCCAGGAAATTGTCTTTTTGGTATAAATTTACTTATGGGGTTACATGGGTTTACGGGTTTCACAAAGTTCCATTTTTATTATCTTATTAAATTCTATAAGACCTCTCAAATATTGTCCTAAATTTTCAAGTTGATCCGAGTAATAGTTTCGGAGATACAGCATTGAGAACTTCTGCGCTCGAGGCTAGCTAGGCGAAATGCGCCGTCTTTAAATGCGTTTTTCTCGAAGCTATGTTTTTGAAGTCGGTTGGCAAGATTTCTCGAGAACCACTTAACCCATCTTCATGAAATTTTACGACGTAAGATTTTTTTCGATCAAAATTATTTAAAAAAAAGTCGCGAAATTTTAATTTTTTGTAAAAATGTCTGTCAAAAAACCAATTTTTTTGTTTTTCCTTCGTCTAGGTTCTTAGTTAAGGTATTAACTAAAACACGCATTTTTTCACTTTTGATGATACTGCAAGAAGCTAGTCCGCCAATGCAGGCGCATCTTTTTTCCGAGGGGTCACCGGAAATATCGTCGCAATGGCCGAGTTTCAAATATTTTTTTTCCAAAAATTTCAGATTTCAGTGTATGATTGTAACAATAAGAAATTCTAATAAAATACATATTTAATTTTTTATATGAGAAAAAAGTAATTGAAAAAGGGCTGCTTTTTACCTGAGGAAACTATTGTGGAAAGAAAAAAAAGCTTAAGCAATATTAAATTTAAATTAAATTTGCTTTATTATTTGTAAGCAAGTAAGCAATTTAACGGTATTAAACTAAAGAAATCTAGGACAGTAATTATGTACTTGATATGCAATATTAATTTCCAATATTGCCCCGCCATTGCTTCATAACCACAAAAGTAGGTTAGTTTTTCGAACGATTATCATTTAAAATGCACGAAGTGTTGACATGAAGAAAACATACTAGTGATATTGAAAATAATATTAATCACCTCGCTGCCGATGCAAAAATACATATCTACATACAGAAGGTGACACCTTTTTGCGGTGTTTCGGACTGCGTGCCACAACGGTGTGCCACACAAAGCCGTACATACTTGGCATATCATCGGCCACAAATGTCAGGATGAGCCATTCAAATGTAAATAAGAATGACAACAATCGCGGTAAACGGTATGCTTTACACAATTATTTAATGTTTTCACTGTCTGCTGATTTGCATAATAACAGCAAGGGGGGTGTTTGTGTGTGTGGTGGTGTGAGTGTGCGTCGTTGAAAGGCGGAGGTGGGCAAAAGTAAATATTTTCACTTGTATTTTAATTTGTGTGATTTTACTTGCCATTTCACGCTGACCGCTGACAATGAGGCATTTAAATTGTGAAAAAATAATAAGAATAAAAACAACAATGAAGCTTGACAAGTGAAATACATAGTTGATGAGCATAAATGACTGTGTGGCATGCGGCGCATATTTAAATATAAAAGCAAATAGAAGAGCATGCTGGCAAGTAAATATGTTGCTAAGCATATATTAAGTGTATATATATATGTATGTATCGAAAAAAATATTATTTGTATGTACATACGTATATATTAATGTGTGCAACTAGGTGTTATGACACATTGAATTAGCGTGGCAAAGCCGCCGAGTTACCGCGACGTGCCACAAACTATGCACATAAGAGCCATCCGTGACACACCATAGCCGCATTAGCGTTGCACGCGAAATATGTGTCCGCTTGCCATGCAACAGCGCCAGACTGTCTTAGCGTGCGTGTTGCAGCTTTGACTATTTGCATTTAGAAGCAGCATTTCATGATTTTTTTCAGCAACATACACACACACTCATATACACACACACTTATATATATTTGTATGCAGCTAAGTAGTTGCATTTTGTACGCTATTGGCATGCAGCACATGTGGCAAGTGTCCAACAATTTGTTCACCTATGTTTGCCATTTCAGCGGTTTAGCCTGGCACACAAGTTGCGTTATGTGCCACTGACAGCCGAAGAATAAACGCAAATCGCAGCACGAAATAGATTGCGGATTTATGTTGTTATTGTTATGGTGTTCCAAGTACATACATATATATTTACATACTTGCAACACGTGCGCCTTCTGCGCTGCACCGCCATTGTATCATACATGGAAAACGCATTTAATTGCATATATGTTGCATGCAACAGTTGCATGTGCCCATTAAATGCAGTGTAAAGAGTTGTCTTTAGCATTTTTTTGCCCAGCTGCGAGTAAATGAAGATGCAACCTCCACGCGTAGGCTGCCACACTCATGTGCATTCGCTTCCGCCTCATTTAATTGTGCGAAAAATCCAATTAAAGCACGCATAAGTGAAACCGTTAATATGCAAAAATGAAAATACATTCGAGTTGATTGAAATTGTGGTTGAAAGCAGAAAGATAAATAATTAATTCACCGAAATTAATTGCGCTTTTCCCTTTATTGCAGTCGCCTACTTGTCATTTTGCCACTTTCGTACATTTCTTGGCAGCGTTTTAAGCGTGGAAATTGCTATTGTTGAGTTGCAAATGCGAAAGAGAAAACAAATTGCCACACTGCAGTATAAATGCGTTTTAAATTGGCAATGCGATACTGACTCCGCGAACAGTGTTGCCCACAAGGCGGTGAAATTAGCATTTGCTGTCAAATCTGTCGCAATTTATTTTTAGTAACGCCTTAATTTTTTTTTTTAATTTGACAACTTGATACATTAGACACTTGTAAAATTTAGATTAACAATTTAAGGGGTTATACATATACAGTTAGGAGGTCGAAAAAAGTAATTTTTCAAGAATTTTTTCTAAGCAAACTATTTGGTTTATTGATTTGAAACTTGGCAGGTATATTATGACAACCTTAAACTATATTCACATATTTTTTATTGCCAAAAAGAATTATCGGGAACGTTGATATTGCCAATTTTGCAGAGGTCCACAAAAAAAAGGCCTCTTGCGGTGAGCACGATATCTCTGGACTGGATCATCTAAAATCGAAAACCAAATAATTTTCATTAATATAATAAATAATCTAGTGATTGATCAAAGGAATTAGCAAAAAAAAATTTTTGGAAAAAATGGCGTCTAATCAAAGCAAAACGTTCGATTTTCGACCAAAATTCGGGTCTTTAATTGTTTATAAAAATAAGAAATTTTCATCGGATGGGGAAATCCTTCGTTTAGTTACTAAAAAATATAGTTAAGAAGCTTGTGTTCAAATTTCAGGCTGATCGGTTCAGCCGTTTCTGAGAAATCTTGCTCACCGACTTTGAAAACACCGTTTCCAGAAAAACGAGTTTAAAATTTTGAAAGCACTTTACATGTAGTCGGCGCGCCTTCACTAATCTGTCTATAACTTCGAAAATATTCGTCGGATCGACTTGAAATTTTTTGTGTGTGTAGGTAGGTAGGTATTAAGAAAACGCAAAAACAAAACAATCGATTTTTTTAAAAATCCTAACTAACTATATAACCCCTTAAGCGAACAAATTGCCGATACATGACTGAACCATTGCATTGAATCATACGTCAAAATTATGGGAGTAAGTATACCGATGCGATTTTTAAAGTTACTGTATTCAAATGCACGCCGTTAGTTCTGCTTTCTTCAGGTCGAACAAAGAAGCGACGCAAAAAGGTTCTGCGGAAGGCTTATGCTTATATGCACATTGGCAACGGAGAATACCGCAATCGAAAAACGATGAGCTGAACGAGATATACGACGACATTGACATAGTTCAGCGAATTAAGAGACGCTGGTTAGGATATGTCGGCCGTATGGATGAAAATACTCTAGCTCTGAGAGTATTTGACGCGGTACCCGCCAGGGAAAGCAGAGGAAGACCTCCACTCCGTTGGGAAGACCAGATGGAGAAAGACCTGGCTACTCTTGAAATCTTCTTTGAAATTACAAATATTGGTTCAGAGAAAAACGGGGACTGAGCCATGAAAAACCAAAGTTTTAATGATAAAATACTCTCCTAAAATGTTAAAACAAATTCTGGAAATAATCGGTATGATTTGTAAACTTAAACCATCTTTCAAAAAAGGGTCGAATAAGTACTGAATACTAGCATTAAATAAATGAATACATAAAGTTTTGGACCTTGAAACAGCTATTAGTTAATCACCATACTACCAAATCTAAAAGAGAATCTGTTGACATCGGATCGATTCAAAGAAAATCGGAATGAGTCCATCCGTCATCACAACCACTGGAGCTGCACCGATTAACTTTATGAAAAAATTTGCGGTACATTTACGTTCGGTTTACGGGCTTAGAAAATCCAGTTCGTGCAAGAATTGAAGCCGAACACAAAAAGCAAAACGAAATGTTCAACGATCCGGACTTTCACAAGAAAATTTTGTTCAGAGATAAAGCTTACTTTTGAGTTAGGTTGGTCTTTGCTAAAAAAAAAATTCGAATTTGTAGTGATGATAATTCAATCGTAATTGCTGAGATGACCGTATATCCTCAAAATTCTTTGATGTACAAGTTTTTACAATTCAATAAATACACCAATTACCATTTTATTTTCAATTATTCTGCTATTATTTGAAACTGATAAAAAAAGTTCTTCAAAGTTTTAGGAAAAATTACATTAAAACGAAAACACTATCTGTACTACTCTCATCAGTCCAGACATTTCATCTTCCTCATCCACAACTAACCAGACAATTAACTAGAACTACAGACGTCCCAGCGCTCTGCTATTTCAACTCTGCACTTAAAAGTAGATAATCAAAATGAAAAAGACAATATTAATTTGTGCACATCTCATTTATATTCCTTCGCCGTCGATTAAATCTTTAAAGTTGACAAATCGATTGAGTTGTCATCCAATGAGTTGACTATGTACGCGTGCATTCGTTTGCGTTCATTGTTGTTGGTTGAGCAGCATAATTGTCATGTCAGCTCAATTGAATTAAAATTTAAAATTTATTGTCTTTTGCTAAGGTTGTGTGTGTGTGCGTTTATTAATGTTAAATGGTGAATATGTAACTGTAATAGCTAAGAGACTGCAGACCTTGCTCCGCCTTGACATCTGAGGGTGAAAGATAAATGAGCAACCGGTTCATTTCATATATTTAGGACATGTATATGGCAAGGGAAACTTATTTTCTATCAATTATTATATTCACACAGTTCCATTAAATAATTCAAAGTCGCATATAGTTATCGTACAACCTTCTAAGAAGTCTGGAAACATTAAGGAACTAAATTTATCATTTAAGATTGCGATACTCACCAAAAAAAAAATTTAGTAAGAAGTAATAAATAGCTTACCTGTAGACAACTAGTATTCGTGAGCGGAGAAGATATTTATTTGAGTTGAAGAAAGAATTTGCCACGTTAAAAGGAAATCCAATTATCATTTCAAAAAATAAAAGAATTCTAGGAAATATATTAGTCTTACAATATATTGCACAGATTATTATAGATTGTTAACCTAATGGTTGTTTCTAAGATGTTATATAAATGTAAATGAAAATCAGAGTCGCACCCAGAGATTTAGAGTGGATCAGTTTCAAATCACTTCAATGAAGTGGTTTTGAAGTGTCATTTTTGAATGGCGAAATCTTGTTAAATTTATAAGATTAGTAAGATAAATTGCTCAAAAGCCGAAATCGTGTGATAAAGTGTCGGTCTGAACATGGTATAAGTATAGTACGTTATCTAAGATTCATTTAAAAATGAAGTAATTCGTACTTAGCATTTTTCAAGACCCTACGATAGCATCAGTTCCTGCTAGATACCAAAACCGAATTTTGTTTTATTTACACGGGATCAAAATGCATTTCTATTAGGTCTATAATTACATTCGGTCATTTTTTCACAATTTAAAATTTTCTTTAAGAAAATCATGTAGCGTCCTAAAAAATTGGTTGGTCTGAAGGGGCAAAATCTGGACTGTAAGACGTATAAGGTTAAACTTTCTAACCTGTCTTTTTCAATTGGTTTTGTAACCGGGCTTGTAACATGACAACAACGTTGCCAGGTTTCCAAATTCTTCACTCGTGTCTGGTCGTAAACTCCGGAATCTTCGGTAATCGATAGCTTCAATTTGATTAGATGTTGTGGACAGCATTCCTAGTTTGTGGGGGTCATTCAGTTTTAGAAGCTCATAATACAGCAAGCTCTTCTGATCCCAGCAAATACTACAAAGCTCTGCCTTGGCCTCATGAAAATTTAGCTTTGAGATTGATTTGGTTGACCAGCTCTCAAAAATATATTTTTTCCTTAAGGGTTCGCGCAATGCAACCTTTTTTTTTTAACAGTCACAATGCAATGTAAAAAATACTTCGTTTTGTAGCGTTCAAGCAACAGTTCTGACATTCAAAATCGTCTTTCAACTTTTTATAGCTTCAAATCTTATGACACCCAAATTCCGTGCTTTAGCATGTATCCGGCTGCCTTGAAACGTTTTGAAATTGCTGCTTGAGTGACCTTCAAAGATTCTGTGTACTCTTTTTGTATTTGGCAATAACCTTGATGGATAGATAAATGCTTCCAATTTCTCATCTTCAAACTTTTTTGTTCGCGCAGAATGCCCTGTCCTCCAAGCCAAATTAACAACTTTTAAATCATGCAAACCTTTTTGGCACATTCGGCTTTCAGCTGAGGTTTTCTTCGTATTAAAGTAATGAAGAAGAACTTCATGCCAAAACACTTATTCAGGCGCAAATTTCGACATATTTTGTGTGTAAAAAATAGTGTGTTTCACACATCAAACTTATGCCTTATACTGAAAAGAACACACAAAGTCACTAGCATTCCAACGAATGTTAAGAATGTTGCAGCAAAGGAATAATAATCAAGTTACGGCATCTCTTGGAAAACTGAACGAATATAGTTAAGGACCCAACATACTGAAATTCTAAACTAAAATTAAAATCTGTGTTCAAAGGTCTAGCTCTTGTCAAACATTGTGAAAACAGTTCAGAAGATACAGCTTCAGCGAACCTAGCGAAGGGGTTACGATGAATTTTTGCCACCTTAACACATTTTTCAGGGGCTGGTTGTCTATATCTAGGAGTTTTGGGAATTACAAGTTCACAGCTGTCCAAATGAGATCCTGCATTAACTTTGGTGCGAAGATCTGCTCTACGACCTAACCTAATTTGAATCTGTCGCTCATGTTATGGTGATGAAATAGTGTTGTAGTGATATATAAGTAAATATTTAATTTTTTAGATAAATAGTGAATACATATGGCTTCTGTTTGACTAATATAACATCAATTATATTTTAAATTAATTATTTTCTTTAGAAGTTAGTTTCCTTAGAACGTTAATATTATCTTTGCAAATTTGAATTCAGGGACTAGTTATTGTTTGCCCTAAAATTTCGCAGCAAGCGTGGCAGCCACCATTTTCTTTCCACTAAACTTTTGCAATTTTTCATATGAACCTACAAAGTTATGCATATGCATATACAACTATGTATGTACATATATATGTTTTGTATATATATGAAAGTGCAACAAAGCCATTCCGCCATTTTTCCTCTCACTTTATTTTCCATTAAAAAGTTTTAGCACTTGATTTATGTACATAAACACACATATGTATATGTATAGTATATTGAAACAAGTGCGTGGCATAACAACGGCGAATTCCTTTGCTTTACTAAAGTGCTCGTAATACATCTTCACACAGCGGCAACTGGGCACTAAATTATCGAATCTGAACGCTTTCATTTCTTATTTACTATTTGCTTTGTCATTTATTTATAGCAACTAAATATAACAATTTCGCCCGCAACTTATAAATTTGTTATTATTTTGGACTAAAGTTCATGTTTGGGTAGCAACTTTTGCGATAGTATGGCGCCCATGGTTCAGGATCCATACGAGCTAGTTTATGTATAATATATTCCACACGCGCTCAAAAAAACGTCAACTCATAGATTTGGCTGCAGCCAACCAAATCAATGAAATTCAACATTATCTGTTTGTAGATAAGCAAATCTAGTCATAGCCTCTTAGCAGATTCATTAAAATTTTCAGAGGCTGAGTTGTGCTGAATTGACTTGAATTGAGTGACAGTTGATTGATAACCTTGGCAGAAGCGCATAAAATTAGTTCATATTCAATTGCCTTCATTACAGCTCATACAAATGTATGTATGTAAAAATCATGATATTTTTACGTATTTACGATGGGCTCACCTATCGGTTTGCTCATCTCTTGTATTTTAAAAATCTACGAGTATCTCCAGTTGAAATCATATGTGTATAATTAAATTTGCTTCGGTTGACGAGTCAATAGGCGCGCACTCAAGCAATTGGCTCGGCTCATCGCACAGCATTTGCTGATAATACAATAAAAATTCAATAAGCGGGCTGTTCACACGTACAAACATATTTCAATATATACACACATACATATTTCATACAATACGATCAACAGCATGTATGCAAGAGCAACATGGAGCATAATTTAATTAATCTATTTTAATTTATTTTATTTTGAATATTTTTTTTAATAGAGTGCAAAGTTTGTGTAAGAGATTGAATTCGATTATTTTTTGTAAGTGTGTTAATGACAAACACACGATTTTTTGTTGTATGGTACTATAATGTAGTACAATAGTCCTTATCTCTGTAAACTTAATAAAAATATGTGACGCATAAATGTGTACACATATGCATTAGGCTGGGTAAAGAACATAGTATTTTTTTCGCTTGGTACTCTGAAAAATAGGTTCTTAGATATCTTTAAAAAATTTCTCAATGTTCTTATGAGCTCTTAATTGTAGCGGAAAGATCCTGCGGCTTATGAGTTTCTATATTTTTCTAGCTGACAATAAGAAAAAAACAAGTAAGGAAGGGCTAAGTTCGGGTGTCACCGAACATTTTATACTCTCGCACGATAAAGTGATAATCGAGATTTCATTATCCGTCATTTACATATTTTTTTATTTTGCTGTAAAATTAATTAGAATTAAATTCTGAGAGGTTTACCGATATTTTCGGTGAAAAATTAGGTTAGGTTAGGTTGGGCACTGAGTTCTTCGTGTTCGATATCAGGGACCTTGAAAAGTTATAGTCCGATCACAACAAGGGATACCTCAGCTCACATACCGTATTTGAGTAAAGTTTTATTCCGCTATGATCATTGGTTTCTAATGTATATATTATACAGAGAAGGCATCAGATGGAATTCAAAATAGCGTTATATTGGAAGAAGGCGTGGTTGAGAAGCGATTTCGCCCATATTTAGTATATGTCATCAGGGTGTTAAAAGGTTTTTGGTCCATAAGTGGGCGACGCCACGCCCATTTTTAATTAAAAAAAAAGCCTGGGTGCAGCTTCCTTCTGCCATTTTTTCCGTAAAATTTTGTGTTTCTGACGTTTTTTGTTAGTCGGTTAACGCACTTTTAGTGATTTTCAACATAACCTTTGTATGGGAGGTGGGCGTGGTTATTATCCGATTTCTTCCATTTTTGAACTGTATATGGAAATGCCTGAAGGAAACGGCTCTATAGAGTTTGGTTGACATAGCTATAGTAGTTTCCGAGATATGTACAAAAAACTTAGTAGGGGGCGGGGCCACGCCCACTTTTCCAAAAAAATTACTTCCACATATGCTCCTCCCTAATGCGATCCTTTGTGCCAAATTTCACTTTAATATCTTCATTTATGGCTTAGTTATGACACTTTATAGGTTTTCGGTTTCCGCCATTTTGTGGGCGTGGCAGTAGACCGATTTTGCCCATCTTCGAACTTGACCTTCTTATGGAGCCAAGAAATACGTGTACCAAGTTTCATCATGATATCTCAATTTTTACTCAAGTTACAGCTTGCACAGACGGACGGACAGACAGACATCCGGATTTCACCTCTACTCGTCACCCTGATCACTTTGGTATATATAACCCTATATCTGACTCTTTTAGTTTTAGGACTTACAAACAACCGTTATGTGAACAAAACTATAATACTCTCTTTAGCAACTTTGTTGCGAGAGTATAATTAGAAACCCGTAAGGCGAAGAACCCGTACAATTAAGGGTTGATACTTGGTGAGAGATTTTAAAAACGTTTTAAGAACATATCTTTCAGAGTACCAAAAACCACCGAAAAAAACGCAAATAGGTTTTTTTGACTCACAGAGTTAAGCTTAAGTTATCAAAATAAAATAATCAGAATGAGTCCGTAAAATTTTTAATACTTAGTCGAGGGAGTTGATCTTACTAATGGGATTTACATAATGCCTCTGGCCAAATCCGTATATTATGGTATTGTATATAGAGTACATATACAGGTCGGACAGGGCAGAGTTGTTATGGAATTAAAAATAACTCCATAGGTCCCGCAATCACCAGACATTAATCTTATACAAAATATCTGGAACTTTTTGGAAAACCGTATTCGAAAATATCTAATATCTATCATCATCATCGACTTAGTGGGTCAAAATATCCGGAAATAATACTAGAAATTGAGTGGAGAGCATGTGTCAACGTCTAAGGACAATAATTCCAACAAAATGTAGGCCAAAACCGCTAAAACTATTATAATTACTTTTGAATTCTATAGATATAGATCTTTGGTGTATGTAAACTTTATTGATTCACTGTATATGGAGGCTAACCATTTTTGAAATACAAACATACCATTATAAAAGAAGAATTATTCCTGACTTTCTTAGGCACTGGTCGATATTTTCGAACAAAAGTCAACAATAGGTATTGGGTCCAAATATTCTGTATCTAAGGGCTTGAATAGTTTTTGTGGGATTTGAAGAAAATTATGTCATAAGGTGGCATACACTAAGTGGATTATTCGTGCAAAGTCTAATCACGTTTTATTAATTGCTTCTTGATTTGTGTACTGGAAACTGAACGAATCAAGTGGAATTAAAATTAAGCTATATGGGAATAAGTCGGCAACGAGCTTGGTTTAAGCCTTAAATTTGAAAGTTAGCAGCCGTACAAAGAAGAGCATGTGCAGGTGGGCTAACAAGTTATAGCGCAGCTAAAAAGCCTTTTATGTCAGGAAAAAATTTACTAAGACGATTAGAATTTGCTCGGGAACACTTAAACTGGTCAGTGAAACAATAGAAAACAATACTTTTCTCTGAAGAATCAAATTTCATTTGAAATATTCAGACGAAATGAAAAGAGTTCGCCCACCAAAAAAATAAGATAGAGGAAAATAGATTCCCGATACTGCCAAGGTATAGTTAAGCATGGTGGAGGTAGCATTATGGTATGGGAATGTTTTCCGGGTTTGATATTGAATCTCTTCATCGAATCAATGGCATTATGGAACGATTCATATACAAGGATATCCTTGAAAACTAAAGGATTACTTTCATAGTCGTTTCAAAACGACAACGAGTCAGTTAATCACCGGATCTCAACCCTGTTGAAAATCTTTGGGAGATAATAAATATAAGGGTAGACAGAGAAGGGGTGAATGGAGATAATGCAAAACAAGCCTGGTTAAGCATTTCTCAAGAAGTTATTAACAATCTTATAGCTTATTTGCCAAATAGATGCAGTGAAATAATTAAAAATAGTGGTTATGCTATAAATTTTATGTTTTTCGAACTGAATATTGATTAAGTTTATTTTTTTCGTATGAAATGGCATTGAGTCAAATAATTTCTAAGGTTTTGTATGTTTTCATAAAATAAATAGTTATTCTTCAAATCTGAGTCATTTGTTTGTAGGTATGAGTTCAATATGTTTTGTTTGACACTGTTATTAAAACTTTGGAAATTTTATTATAAACAGCTATTTAATTAGATGCTATAAGATTTTTCGATAATTATTTTTCAAAAACAACGAAGGTATTAGCAACCTCATATTGCAGGTCACAAGCAGACTCGGCATTATGGGAAGATTCTGGGATTCGCATTTTCGAACTGATGTCAATCTGTATACGAAGATACTTGTATTATATTTCACCCTTCTTTATGATACTAAATACCCTCAACAAGTAGAAAATTTTATTTTTTACGGGGCCAATACAAAAAGGAATGAATTTTTGTAAATTTTTCAACTTTTGTGGCAAAAAAAATTATATAAATAAAAAAATTCGAATATAAAATTTTAGGTATGTACATATAGAGTACAAGAATAGAAATGGAGTGCAATAGTGATAAGAAGGTACCAAAATTATGGCATTAAATTCGAACTCGTCCCATGGTTATATGCCATTTACGTGAGTAGCTTTTCTTCAGGCTCCGCGCGAGACATTTTTTTAAACAAATTTTTCTTTTAAGAACTTTTTGAAAATCCCTATCCAGTACGCAACTCATTGTACGAATAATGCGTTTGAAAAATTCACTCACCCGTTATGTAAGGAAAATTACTCATTTTAATGGCTGGTAAAAATAAAATAAGTCGCAGTTTTTATTTAAAATGTTGCGAACATATTTGTCAATAGTTTTAATAAAATTTTTATAAGCTTTTACTAAAAATTTTTGTTATAAAAAGACAAAGACATCGATGCAAAACTGCGTCTAACCCTTTTTGCCTCCTAAACTCAACTCAAAATGCGGCTGTCTATTATAACATGCATACATTTTAAATAAATTAATTTACACCGAAATTTGCTGGAAATGCGGCTTGTGGCTCAGAGCCAGCCAACCAATTACAATTACACTGAACTGAAACGGAATTTTGATTAGAATTTCAGAAAAAAATTGAGGAAATGAAAATAAAAACTTTAAAATACAATCAAAAACGTAGAGTTTTGTGGGTTGGCAACCAAAACTGAGCAGCAATTCATGAAAAGTTACACACACCGAATGTGCTTCGAATACTACCAACTACTAAAGTAAATGAGTAACAAATACAAATGATGTTGCAAGAGAATCAGACAAGCTTATAGCACTGTTTGTGTAATTATTCGGAATGATTATTTTTTTATTAGAATGTGGTAAGTAATGAAATTGAAAAATTCAAATTGAAGAGGAAATAAATGTGAATAAAATTATAAAGCTCCCTAAACTACCAAATTAATTTTTTCAAAGGAGAATTATAGTTTCTAAAATTATTATTTTGAAGCTATTGCTCAATTTTACATTTTTATATAATATTATTTAAAAATTATACATAAAATACTTTTACTCATTCATTTTGGTACCGAAATGGGATTGAGGGTCTAAAAATATGTATAATATATTTTTAAATGTCGAATTTATTATAAATTTTTTTCCGTCAGCTAAGTACATAAGCTATAAGCTAACATATTTTATCTACAGAAGTCAGCATGCAACATGCCACTTAGCTTAAAACCCAATAAATCTCGGTTATAATCCTAATCCAATAATAAACTTACTTACATATGTATAGCGTGAAATATATTTATATATAAGTATGTAGAATCTGAATTTAATTCGCTACTTTCAAACCTTTAACCTGCCGCTTCGTTTATACAGCTCCCGAATATAAATGAAATTTGAAAGTTCGATAAGTCGACTTTTGAAAAAATTTTTGTAGGGTCTGTTGATCGTTGGTATATAACCAAATGTATTTAAATTTTCAGCTTAAGTACATTAGCTGTACACAAAAAAATATTACTTAGTGAATTACAGCTATTTTGTTGCATAGTTTTTGTCATAACCTTAATATTATTTCATATTTAGTGTTATAGACTTAGGCTATTTTTCTTTTATTGCAGCTCCATTTGTAGCTGCCACTATCTTATGCACACGGCATGTGGCCCGATATGATTTATTATGCGCCACAAGCGGCGTGTAGAAGCCTGCCAATGCTTTATGATTCCAAAACTGAAAATTATGGGCATAAATTGAATTTTCAGTTACAATTGATTTACTTAAACGATAAATATACATACATGCATACTTACATGTATGCTGTAGAGTAATAGAGATTTGTTGGCAGCTTTATAGAAATGATTTTAAATAACTGTGAATGATTAACGGCTATATTTTTCTTAAAAAAAAAACGAAAAAATCTGGTGGAACTTGTATTTTGATAACCAAGCTTGGCTGGGTACCCAGATTGTGCGTACTTAAAATAAGAAAATTAATGAAAATATAAGAAAATGCAGCCACTTGAAGTTAAATATTTCAAGAAAAGTTTTCAATGAAAAAGAAACTACAGCTTCGGATGTAAGACCGAGGTTGCCGCTGTCCGAGAAATGCGATGGACGGGACACGGATAGAGACAAGTATGTAAGTCTTTGTAACATTTACTGCAATGGCTCTATAAAACTCAGTCCTCGAGTCCTAGCAATCATTCCGTTGGATGTGCGTCGAGCAACAAATCGCATCAGAGCATAATCTTTCAACCTAACACTGATTTGCGACCACGCCCCGACGGCAGAGAAGGACGATATGACCTAAGATGCCTTTTATGAGTAACTGAAGCCCGCTTATGGCGACTGCCCTCGCCGGGATGTAAAAATTGAGCTTGGCGTATTTAACGCTAGGGTGGGCGAAGAAGTCATCCTTGGAACAACCGTTGGAAAATTCAGCCTTCATGACGAAACCTCTACTAATGGGTTCAGGCTGATGGACTTTGTAATAGCCCGAAATATGGTTTCTAGTACTAGATTCCAGCATAAGAAGATTCATTAAGCTACCTGGCTGTCTATGGATCGAAAAGCCACCAACCAGATCGATCATGTTATGTTTGACGGAATACACGTCTTCAGTGTTTTACACGTGTGTATGCTCTGAGGTCCTAACATCGACTCGGACCACTATCTTTTTGCAGTGAAGATACACGCCAGCCTCTGTACAGCAAGGCACGCCCATCAACAAACACATGGAAGGTACGAGAAGCTACCATCACAACAGACAGTCGAACGATTTTCTGCTTGACTTCCACTTCTGTTCTCTGAGAGCACTCATCAGCAACTCGGTATAAGGCAACAGCAACCGAAACCATTGCTTTTCGTAAAGGTCGAAAGAACAGCTGGATGAGGACTATCGTGTTGCAATAGAGAAAAAGCGGACAACCATAATACGAACAGGGTGGAATGGATACCGATAGTTAAAGAGGGAAGTGGAAAGTTTCAAGACCGGAGCAGACTCTTGTAGGAACCAAAGTCGAAATCTAGTGGCTGATGTTGAGAACGGACTGAAGTTATGGAGGAAATACTACTCCAGCCTGCTGAACGGCAGTAAAAGTGTAAAATCTGGAGATGGCGAACTGACAAGGTTCATGCGGTGTATCAGTATTCTACAGAAATTTTCTTTAAACTTTTTAATTCCCTCTTACTTGCAATATATTGCTCATATCGAGGTATCGTGAAAACCCGGTTTTAATTTTAATTTTTCTTTGTTTACATCTCCGTTAGTTTACGGTGTTTTAAGCATTCCGACAGAGATAAAGTGATGTGTAAGAATGCACACCATTAATCGTGTGCCACAGACAAGCAACTGCAACAACAAAAGGCTTAAATATTTTGTGTGTACACAATTCTTTTAAGTAAACAAAGGTATGAAATATTGCCAAGTGTAAAAACCCCCAAAGGCCATAAAGCGCTGGATAAAAGCTGGACATGCACAAATAAGAGTAAAATGCGTAAAAAGTGCGAAATGCACAGTAAAAAAGTGGGCAGCGCTGGGAACGCACCACTCACGTAGTACCTGCAACAATTGTCACGTTGCAGCTGCAGCAAAATAAACTGCAACAAGACTGGCGAAAAAATGCTGTTGCTTGTTTACCGGCCGCCTGACTGGATGTGGTAAAAGCACAAATGTGCAGAGGTGATCAACTGAAAGTGTCCAGATGCGTGGCGTACATGTATATTTATATAGTCAGCTGGGCAAAGAATTTTACAATGCTCGTTGCAAGCTCGCACAGGTAGGTATAAAAATAATTTCTTTATTGGAGAAAAATACACTGAACCGAAAGGCTGATAGCTCTCGCTCTCAACGCAGCACTTTAGTTGGTGTCATTTTGAAATTTCTTCGATGGAAATTAGAAAAAAATTTTAGCAGGTGTACACAGCTAGGCTTTAACAAAGACAGGCAGTCAGTCATCGACTTAATAATTTTTCAGAATATAAGTATGAGTATGAGTATGGAATATCTGGTTCCAGAAAATCTCAATCAAAAATGAAAACTGAGCCCTAAAGCATTATCGTAAACTTAATTCGAGAAGATCCATTATATCTAAGTCGGCCTTGTAAAACCTATAAGCTCTTAGAATCAACCTAAGTTCCCTCAGTAGGCAAAATCAAACTTTTATTTATATAGTTGATATACATTGATGTTCGACGGTTTCGCAACAATGGTCCTATGGTCCAAAAGGAACTTCTTCTCGAAAAATCTTGCCAACCGACTTCAACAGTTTTGAGAAAAACGCATTTAAGACGACACACTTAGCGTAGCTAGCCTCGAGCTCAGAAGTTCTCAAGGCTCTATCTCCGAAACTATTACTCGGATCAGCTTAAAAATTTAGGACAATAGTCTAGAGGTGTTGTAGAAATCAAGAAGACATGTAACCTCGTAACCTACTGTTGAGTAACTACCCTAAATATTCTTAAAAAGCGCCTAAGCATGCGAATTCTTTTCAAGTACTCAGTGATCAAGTCTTGCTGGCCTCATTTGAACGTCGCTTATTAACTTTAGAATAACTGATTATCACAAGGTCTCAATATTCGTTCAATATATTTTCTAGTTCTGTGCAATTTTAACTTTAGTCATTAGTACTTCAACCACACTGTGCATACCAGTTGCATGTAACTAGATATTTAGGTATGTGTGTACGGCTGTGAGCTTGTAAGTGATCATGTAAATATCCAATAATATAGCAGGTTGCATGTTAGGGCACAGCATGCGGTCGCACATTTTTTATGCGCGCTGAAATGTAATGTTGCAAGTGTGGCAACCTGCTGTGCGAGCGAAGTGGAAGAGTTTCTGGATATGCTATGCAGTATTTGAAAGTACTACTAGTATAAACGTGTGTACATATGTAATGTTATAATATGTACATAAGTAATAGTACGAGTATTTGTGTAATTTGTTACCTTTGAAAAATATTGTAGGCATTTCGGGAGATTAGGGAGATGCATGCTGCAATTTACTCAATGTCAAATGCAATTACTTTCACAAAACAAAAAATTTGGTATTTTTTGAATTATTTACTGAATATGGATTTGAATGGTGGTATTATGGCTGAGCTCAGGTCTCTGTTAAAGCTTAGCCGAACTGTTGATGGCCTAAATACTTATGTTAGCTGTTAAGTTAAGGAGAACAAGATTCGGCTTAAATAAGCATCCAAAACCCTGACTAAGGGACTACCTGAGCAATAAGCAACCTCTGACTTAGAGCGAGAGGAGAACAGGATTCGGCTTAAAAGACGCGAAACATCCAATAATGTCGCCTCGAAACAAGCATGCAAATCCCTCAAAGGGCTACCACGAGGGAACCAATGAGAGGAGGGCCGTCAAATGAGTAGGCCCCAGTCAAGAGCTCAGCATAGACGTCAAACTAAGAAATCGGCCAAGTAGGAGTGCAATTTTGACAAATTATTTGGAAACGTTGAAGTTGGGCTGATGGCTGTGGTTAACTTAGTATGCAAAAGTGACAGGCTCTGAACAGGAATTCCCATATACTAAATATATAACTGTTGAGACTGAATCTTAAATTAAGAAAATGAGACTCCGGTTACCAACCGAATCGTGCGAAATGGCATAACTCTCCAAGGCACTTTTTGACGATTGCGTTTTCCCAGAAATATGAAAGAAACAACATCTGTCCATGATAGGCAAAGGCAAATGAGACCCAGAATTACTTTCAGTATGCAGACCTCTGCCAAAGCTAGTTTAAACAATGCTGGAGGACTATCAGAGCGACAACATGGCTTTAGACCAGGCAGGTCTTCCATCAAAGCCGTTGAAGAAGTCGTGCGAAGCGTGGATGAAGCTCATTGGAAGAACAATTTCTCGAGGCCAATCAACCTCCTCGTAATAATTGATATAAAAACGCATTCAATATCGCAAAGTGAAAAAATCATTCTGTGACAGTTATGCTATGATAGAATCGATTTAGCCATTTCCGTCTGTCTATCCGTCTGAAATTTTGCACAAATTTTGAAATCACAAAATGTTTTCCTCGAGAAGCTGATTATTTCTCAGAAACGCCGATATCGGGCTACTAAATAATGCCATACAATTTGGCCGCTTTTTTCGCTAAGTGGCGCCAATTCGAGGTACCAAGTGCAGCCATTCCTACTCCAACTCGTTCTTCCAATGGAGTTCAGATCTCCCTCTTCTTCTTCACCCCTCGACGGGTACTGTCCGAATCGAATCCTCTCAAAATTGGATGACATGACCTCGCCAGCGTAATCGCTGTCTATTAATTTGCTGAACTATGTGAATGTCTTCGGATGCGATATTCTTCGTGGCCAACGAGACCATTAATCTTTCGCAAAACCTTTCTCTCGAAAACTCGGAGGATGATGGAGCCATGTTTAGAAGTTCACGCAAGTGAGGAAAGTTCCCTGAGCGCCATTCACTTGGGAGTGGCTAGCAACGATTCCATTACACATGGCTCAAGCAGCTCACGACTTCTGGTATTAGACCTAGTATCCTCTGGGTAGTCAAAGAACATCCTTTTGCAGACGAGCCACAGTGAGAAGGCGAACCATCCCTACTCAGGGTTGTGCACTGGGCTTGGAACCCTCCACGTAAGAAACGTCCCTAATGAAAACTAAACAACAGCTTCAGACGAGAGACCCTCCCTTTTTTGATTCCATACAAACATATCAAATAAATTGAAGATAGAGATCTTTTTATACCCTTTTGTGCTACTATAATAAGAAATGCACCGGCGAGGGGTACTATAGTATCCGTGCAGCCGAAATTAACTTTTTTACTTGCACTGAATTTAATCTATTCCAATCTCTAAACTTTTATAATTAACATTTCTAAATAAATTTGTTCACTTCCCATTGTCAATGAGTAATGCCACAGATTTATTATCGATAATTATAATTTGATCATGTTTTTTTCGTAATTTCTTTTCGTTTTTCAGTTAACGAGCCTCATGACAAATTAGCAAAAAAAAAAAAAGGAAACTGATTTATATTTTGCTAAGCCAAAGTGCGCAGACACTACAGACATGAATTTATTTTTGCGCCACGCTAAGAAAATTCGTCCAATGACTAATGCCCATTATAAGACTTTTTGTAAGTAATGCTGAGCTTGCCAAATATTACTAAAGCAAAAGCCCGTAAAGAGTTCACTGTAATAATAAGCATGTTATTAATACTAATATTATATGTATACGCTGTAGGGGAATTGGGCCTTTTCGTGTATTATGCGCTGGGGACAAGCAGCAAGGAGTTGTTGGTATGTCAACGTGTATAAATATATATGTGTGTGTACAAGTATGCTATTAGGTTATGTACGCCCCCATTAATTATATTACTCAAGCATTCACTTATGCATTCACCAAACCGCCACACTGTCAATCGCCTCTTGCATTTGCGCAAATAATTCCCACCAAAAGCGTATATCATTTATTTATTTATGCACACGCGTAAACACACACGTATGGTTGAATGAATGTGTGTGTGTGTGTGTATAATTTTCTTTTTAATGAATAAGTGTCGGCGGCCGCTGGCACATTGACCTGATAAAAACGAATTTGTCGCAAGAGCGGCCAGACAAGCACACGCACAAGTGCACATACACACACATACTAAAAAAACACAGATACACATATACAAGCGCACAAATTCACTGGCTCACGTGAATTAAGTTTACATTAAGAAATATAATTTATCATCGTTGTAATATTGATTTAACTTGCAATAACCACCCACACGGTTAGCTATCAATTACAAACAGACAAATAGACGTAAGCATACACGCACGCATACATGTCTACATACATATGTCTGTGTGTGTGTGTTTAAATCAAAAAAAACCTAACTCATCGTCATTGCTTTTTGCAGAGTTATCTCATGCTGACAAATCTGAATCTCACAAAGTTCGCTAAACAATTTATTATCGTTGACAGTTTCTTATTGATTCTCCATTAAATTTGTTGGCAAATAGCAGCAGTGGCATTAAATATTTCGTGTCAACTGACATACCTATGAGTAATGTTATTTTTGGTTGCGACTGTGGTTTAAGAGCGTGACTTATTTTCAGAAATTCTGATATATTTTAAAATAGTCAAAAATTGTTTAGTTTTAGACATTGTTGAGTCAACGCTGAGTAAGTTGCCAAGGAAATATTGTTTTTAAGAAATTTACCTAACGATGTATTCTTATTTTAGGTTCAAATGTCTTGGTCGAGGTGCTCTGCTGTTGACGAATTGTTGATTCTACGCTTTTTAGCCCTTTTACTGATTAAAATCTTACTCTATTAGTCAATCGTTTTAGAGCTTTCAACTTTTGTTTCCGTAGGATCTCAAAATCATCCCAGCTCACTTTTATCAAATACTAATCTCAGAGATCGTACTTATCGAAGTGGAAACAAAGTCACTTTGTTTGCTGTAAAGCTTGATCTATAGACCTACTTATATATCTGGTGTAGAGCAGGTAATTAATTTGGTTAAAATAGCAGTTACTATGGACCCAACTACCCTTCCTACAAACTAACTTTTTGAAAGCTAATGGTGCTCGATATTGATAAACTAGGGTACGTTTTGATAAGCAAATAGTCCAAGGAATTTTGCCTAGTCGTTCGATGACTACCTGACGGACAGACTGTGACATTTTGCCTTGTGATACCATAGCTCAGGGATCTCACTTGAACGGCTTAGATCGCCAGTCCGTTGTGGTACCCGAAACTCCTATATAATAGATTATAAGACAGAGTCTTAATTTGTTGAGACAGCAAGTTCACTTTCGTTCTTCTGGTTCGCGCGAAGAAGAGACTGTCGAGATGTTTCAACCTCAGTCTTGTAACGGCTGCATAATGGGTGAGAAAATGGCTGGTTGCTTTCCCCTCAACCCCCTCAATACAACATTGACCACTAGTGTCAGGTTAGATTTTTAGGTTTACCGCATGAATGCCTATTCGACAGGGTGTAGAAAAAACTTCTATGAAAGCGGTAGTGGAACGTGATAAATGTGATTTTTTGAGATTATCATGATGTTTTTTTTAAAGTAGACGAGCAATTATCGGTAATAAAAATCAATAATTACTTTCTACTGCTTCCCACCTTTCTCTCTTCAAAATGCACCGATTCAATCAGCATAGATGATGAGTGCCACAATGTATGACTAGAATACTTTAAAATGGATAATTGCATCTGTAATAGGTTAAAAAATGTCTGTTGGACACACTAAAATTTTTTTAATGCGTTTCTACTCATATATGATCGTGATTTTTTGATCTTTTAAACTTGGATAATGAGAGTTATCCAGAACCACTTCAACTTCTTTTAAAGTTCAGTGGTAATCAGAGTCGATTGGTCGATCTTATCAGCAATAATCTAAACACTTTTTCTATGATATTATTCTTAGTATTCGGAAAGGTACTTTTAAGATGATGAGGATTGAGGCTGAAGAAGCTTTTATGTTGCTCTGAGAGCGGAATGGGATCGTATGCTAGAACATAAAACCAGGCTACCGTATGAAACTTTAAACTCGATTTTAATATTGTATTTAGCTGAAATTTTGTTTTTAGACGAAACCATCAATTAGCATAAATTATTATTTTACTTTTCAAGGCAAAGGAAGCCCTCGCCTGGACTTTTTATCATTGTATGTTTGTAGTTAGACAAACAATATTTTTATGATATATGCTTATGTATATCAGAATAAGATATACACTTATACCAAAAACATCTATTAAGGAGGTGTGTATTAAGTGTTTTAACGTCAGAAACAACATATGGTTCTATATACCTCACAATCGTATCAAAAAGTGCGTGTCAAGTGTGCTGTGAGAATTGACCGCATGGCTGCGTTAAATATACAATAATACAACTACAAAAAAAAAATAAATAAGTAGAAAAATCTTTAATTATTAAATAAACAAAAATCATACATTTTAAGTGTTAAAAGTTATTTTGTTCCGAAGAAACCTCATATTTATTATAACCATAACCTTGGATTACCCTTGAAAGATTTATTTAAAGTACAGCTGTAACTATAAAGTATGTAAATTCTTGCATAACTATCATATGCACTCATCACTATTCGACGGAACTGAAGGTATTTAATAATAAATTTTTTTGTCATAAAATTAAAGACTCGCACGTCACGGTTCTTAAAAACGAAACTTTTTAAGTGTGGCTGACAGCGCCGCTTAGAGCATTGCACACTTATCCAACAGGTTTTCAAAAAAAAAATGTAAGAAATCGTTGAAAGGCTATAAATTTCTTACAGGTGACTTAAAGAGATTGTTAGCGCGCTTCCAAAAACAAAAACAGTGCCGAAGTGTGCTGGCATGACTAAATAATGCGAGTGACAGGTCGCTAGCATACGTGAAAATACATAATATGTTGCTACAATTGCTGTTTGTATATATTTGTATATACAGCCATGGACACATAAATAGCACACTTGGTCATCAAATAAGAAAACATTTATTTATTCCTTAGGTTTATCACTTACGGATTTAAAGAGGAATGCGTTTTATTTTAAAAATTATTCACTTTAATATAACTATAACACTGAAACAATAAATATTTTATTATCGCCAAAAAAAGACGAAAACATCAATATCCTATATGACAGCTTGGACACATAAATAGCACAATCTGAAAAGGGGTTTAAAAAAAGGTACAAAAATTTATAAAAATTATTAAAAAATTGCAAAAGATTGTTCATTTCGTTAGTATTTTGTACTATATCCATCATTTTTAAGCATCCGCTCACATCTTTTCTGCATGCTGTCCACCAGTTCTTGATATCGTTCCTTTGGGATTGAATACCAAGGCTCCCCAATTCCAGCCCATAAATTATCAAAATTTTTGAATTTTTTGCTTGCTATTTTGAACTTTATATCAATTCATAAATTTTCTATTGGTTTCAGGTTTGGGTTTTGCGCAGGCCACTCATAAATTTTAAATTTTTTATTGCCGAGACCATACTTTACTACCTTTGCGGTGTGTTTCGGATCATTGTCTTGCATAAATGTCCAGTTTATGGGCATGGATTGAAATACATTTTATTTTTCAGTATATCCAAATACTAAAACTGGTCCATTTTACCATTTATTCGAACAATTGGCACGATGCCATGCCATGAAAACACGCCCTAGACCATGATACTTCCACCGCCATACTTAATGGTTTTTTTGGTATACCTAGGTTTTAGGGATTGACCTTGTGGATGACGTAAACATGATTTTTCCACTGGAACCTTCCTATTTATCTTGGTTTTGTCGCTCAAAAACACGTTCTTCCAAAATTGTGTTGGTTTGTCTCTGTGGGCTTTTCCAAATGCCAGTCGAATTTTGATGTGGCGTTTTGACAGGAGTGGTTTCTTGCTGGTAATTTGTCTAAAAAGTTGAGATAAGTTGAGTCGTCTTCCTACAAGCTTTCTGGACACGTCCACACCATATTCGTCATTAATTTCGATCATAATTTCTCTGGTTGACTTAAAAGGATCCGCTTTGCTCTTCCGTACTATGTACTTGTCAACACTAATATCGGTTTTACGTGGTCCTGGTTTTCTTGGTATCTTTTTATTGACACAAGGTGGGTCTGTTTTGTTGCATAAAGAGCATTTTATAACATTTTTGGAGAGCAATATATTATTTTAGCAATTTTGACAGGATCTTTTCCTTTTTTGCTCATATTGGATATAAGGACTCCCTTTTCCGGCGTGGAATGTTTTTTTCCTTCTCATTTTAACGAAATATCGATGAAATAATTATATATTCGCAGAATTAAATTAAAAATATGCGAGAACCTCACACAAAATTAAAAAAAAAAGTACGAACTTAAAAATGTGCTATTTATGTGTCCACCTCAAATCAACACTATACGCAATAAAATTGTCGCGTACAAAATTTAATAGAAAATAAACAGTATTTTTATGCAGGGAAATGAGCCTCATAACAGTGACAAGTAGATACATACCAAATTTTTATTGTTCAGCTACTTTAGGATTAAAAAAAATTAGAATTAATATGGGATTCAGATGTGTGCTATTTATGTGTCCATGGCTGTATGTATGTATCTGCTTAAATACATTATGATAAAAGTGACACTATTATCTCCAACAAGTGACACTGTCATATCCGAAGAATGAGCGACACTTCGATAAGAAAATACATTACAAACGAGTATACTGGTTGTGATGGGAAAAAGTAAGGTGCTTGGGTGTGTTGTTTTTGTGAATTTTTATTTTATAGTATAGAGTTCTGATAAAACAAGAGTGATTCATAAGACAACTGATACAATTGCAATATACTTGAAGTTAATAACACTAATCGGTTTTAGAGCTTTTTTTTCAAAACGCAATTTACAAATGATCTTATCCACTTTTTCTAGATAACTGCAAGCTTTAAGCTCTCTTTAAAAGCTTTGATGTTTATGGTGGAACATTTTCGTGTGAAAAGATAACTTTGCATAGCTTTATTAGAAAGCTTTCACTATAAGAACACTCTGTTCATGCTTCCACAACAAAAACAACAAAGTCAACGTGTGGGTTAAGTTTTAGAGTTTCTTCTTCGAGCTTAACCAATGATTTCTGGTTAGCATCATGAGCTTTTTTATGAATTTTATAAAACTGTAAGCTTAAAGCAAAATGATTTAATATTCAGTAAGAATTTGTTTGGTGCTAAAGTTGGGCTTTGGTCCGACTTTGACCAGTCATTGGAAAGCTGCAAGATATATTTCTTAAAATGACGGTAAGCTGAAAGCTTTTTCAAAACTGATATTCATATTTTTTGTAACTGAGCTCTAAAGAGCTTTATTATAAAGCTTTATTAGAGAAGTAAAAAGGCTTTTGTAATAACACAGCTTTTTTTGTCAGTACTTCTTAGAATGGGGGTAAGCTTAAAGCTTTTTTAAAACTGATATTCAGTAAGATACCGTGTCTTATTATGATTGAGCCCTAAAGAGCTTTATTAAAAAGCTTAATAAGAGAAAGAAGGCTTTTACAATAACACAGCTTTTATGTGAGTCATTGGATAGTTACTTGATATACTTCATAAAATGGGGGTAAGCTTAAAGCTTCTTCAGAACAGAGAACCTTTTTCTTTTTATGACTGGGCTCTAAGGAACTTTTTTTAAAATTTTTATAAAAAAAGTAAGAAAACTTTTATAGTAATACAGTTTTAATAATGCTACAAAACAGCACTCATATATTTAGGTACTCGGATTGCGCTTAACATAATTTGTTCTAGGATTTCCCCGACTTGAGCTATCAAAACTTATTAATCAGTAAAAAAACTGCTTTGCGTTAAAATTAAGCTTTGAAAGCTCTCTTAGAAAGCTTTTACATAAATGGCGTACGATCGTAACATGTATTTCGTTTCCATGTTCCAGTTGGACCCAAAAAGCCTTCTGTTATGCCAATAAAAAGTATTCTATAAAACTATTTTGATTATGTCCTACCCTACTACAACAACATCCAAAAAAAAGCCACATAATACACCCAACCATTCGGTTCCACGGAGACCCACGGCAAATTATATGAAAGTAAAAAATGTACTACATGCTTTTCTCCTCCTTGACTCTCCACAACTGGTAAACAATGTAGTACATTTAATTTGTCTCAAGAGCTCCGCAACCCCAAACATTTAAAGAGAGTAGAGTTTAAATTTGTCAAAGCCAAGTCCACCGCACTATGTTGTGGCAACCACTGCCTTTATACTGCACAATTCCTGCTATTTGTTGTGGCATGACGTCGGTGGCAGCCGGCGAAGCTGTGTCAGTGACATTTTCCATGGCTTATGTGCGTCTTACTGGTGAAACTTTTACTGCTTTTTGCTCACTGCTCACCCGGGGTTACCCGCACAGACACGCGCCACGGCTATGCTGGCTGGCAGTGTACAGATAAGCTAGAGATATTGCACCATTCAATGTTGAATTCGCTGCGGAATTTCTATCGTCTGCTAGCAGTAGGGTTAGCGGCTAAGTCATAACTAATGCAACACTGCAGTTGGCAGCAAATGCTATCGCTATCGCCAAGCAGTTGTTTATTGCTCTCGAAATATATTGCTATTGGGTGAGCAACGAGTGAAAATTGAGAACCTCAAAGGCGGTCAAATATGCGGAAAATTACAGTGGTCAAATATTTTCGAAAGATTTTTCTAGAGTGTAAAGGTACCAAGACAAGGTCGAAAAGTGTATATCAACTTTGGAATTGGGATTGAAAAAATTTTCTGTGACTGTCTCTGTACGACATTACAAATCTTTGATGAGCTTATGGAGTCCGTAGTCGCTCTCCATATTTCAAAATTAATTTCTACATTTGAGGTATAAAAATTTTGACAACATTTCACTTGCTACATAAACACTGTCAGTGCTTTGTCCATTGTGCAACCAGAAACTTTATCAGCAACATGCAACTCTCTCACACAACAGCATAACAAATGTTCACGGGAATACACAGTGCATTGCTAAAGCTCGTTCATGCTTCATTCCTCGTATACCAGCTTGTATGTTTACAGCTCAAAGGAAGCAACGCCAAAGGTATGTCAAGCAAATCCAAAGAGGAAAGAGAATATCTAAATCTGTTGCAAAGACAAATGAAAATGAAACAAAAAACACGACTTGAGGCCACAAGAATAATGCCAGCGATTGAATAACTAGTTGCAACAAACAGTGGTAGCGAGTATATGGCGGTTGCCGCACAAAGCGCGCAATATGCCACGCTGCAGCAAACGTGCAACAAGCTAGTGAAATGCACTTGGTCTTTGCTGTGTTGCCAATAAAGATAGAGGGAAAAGTGAATTTGGATTTGCTGGGCGCGGTTATAAGGAGGTATCTATACATACATACATATGTTTATATGTATAGGAGAATGTGTAAAGCATATACAATGTGTATTCCGAATTGATTAATCGCTGACTGATGGAGCAAGATGACTCTTTTGTGGCTGTTAAAGTTCTCATTTAAAATTTATAGTCTGAAAGTTAATCAATCAAGAAGTTTGGTTTCGGGTATGGATGGATCAATGTTCTGTAAAGCAACAAAAGTATTTTTTATTACCTGGTTTGGTTTTTAGTAATAATACATATTTTTATTTATCTTCTTTTTCATAGTATTTTCCAGCAAATAGAGCGTTTACAACGTTTGTAACTTCCTAACGAAGAAATGCAGGAGTCCATTGCAAACATATTTTTCAGAAATATTATTAAAATGAGTTCTTGACCTCGATTCACCATGCTTCTGTTTCTTCGAAAATAAATGTAGATTAGTTCAGGACATATTCGCTTTCTTCGAAGCGGATTTTCAGTTTCAAAAATAGAAAAAATCATAAGGAACAAAATTTGGCCAATACGGCTCGTTTACTGTTCGGCTAAAAGGTTGTTCACGATAATGTAGACTTACGATGGTGAAAACCCCTTAAATTTTATGCCTACAAATCCGGTCGTTTCAGAGTAATTGTTTCAGGTAGAAGCTTTAAAACGCCCAAGTAGTATTAAGCGGTGTCTACGTCAATAAAGAAAAAGAAAAAAAGAAGTTTCTTATTAGCCCTGTGGAACGATTTATGATCACACGAAGCTTGTTTTGAGTTTCAGCTAATTATTGGAGCGTCATTTGCTAGATTATTTGAGAGTTTTGCTGTCATATTCATAAACGCAAGTCTCTTCGCCACTAGTTTCGCTGAGTGCAAGATGCTCAGCTACGATATCAAGCATATGTTTTCCGACTTTTACTTGAAGTCGTTGCTGCGAAAGATTAAGTTATTTTAGTACGTGTCTTGCATTGACCTCGTTTTATACCCAAAAAATTAACCTGAATGTGTTGAGTGGATCCACAAGAGATGTTGAGATGTGCTGTAGGCCTATTTTCCAGCACTGTTTCTTTAACTTTTTCGAGTTATCGTCATTAACAGAGCTCGAAGTACGATTCGATGCATGCATGAGCCAACTTTCCGACAACTGCATGATCTATGTACACTGAATGATCAGTAAGTATATCCAGCATTTGTATCATATTCGAAATTGAAATGTTTTTTTTTTTTTGGATAAACTTATATTTTGGGCGAGCCTTGTTGTGTTACCATATTATTCAACCGAAAATAATGATTTACAAACTTTTCGAACGGTTAATAGATAAGAAAAATTAAGAAAGTTTGCCCTTACTACTGGATCTGTAAGGCATCTTGTCAAAATTTACACAATATAGTTATATAGTATGTTAATAAAACACTGGCAATAAAAATAAAAATCTCTCTAAACCATTCTTCTGTCTCTGGGGAATGCTAGATCCATACATCATACAGTGGAGAAAAAAGTAAAAAAAAAGTATAACGACAGAACTGGAGTTTCAGTGCGGTTGAGGTGTACTTCGATGCTAGATTTTTTAAAGAATTTTCTAAAAAAAAATAATTCAAGCTGTAAAATAAAAATTGAGCGATTTCAGCCTCTTATGCTCCTCTGGAGTTAAAACATATAGCGAATAGTTTTCAATCAGGCCTAGCACAACATGAACATTCGCTATTTTGTTTCAGGTTAGGTTAATCCGGTAGGCCAATGAGCCGCGCATAGACCAGTTTTGGTCTTTTGCGATACTAGATGGAGTTCAGTTACTAGAACCAAGATGAGTAGTCATCCTTTAGGATACAGAATTTTAACAGTTTCTGTGGTCTCATTCTTAATACCTCGTTCAGTTTATCATATCTTGGGGACCTCAGATGCTTACAGCGTAGTCTTGCCAATGCGCGGAAAGTGCATAAGAGGTGCCTCATTGTTTCTTTGGTGTCTTGCTCTGGACATGCAGTTTTGTTTTAAATCCCAGAAAAAATATTTGTAAGTATTTTAAAGGGTACCCCAAACAATAGCTGCGATATTGATGTACATATGTCCATAATAATAATAACTTTTCAGCAAGGAAATTGTGAAAGATTTCCGATGTTTTATCGCTAAAATACAAGTTTCATTTAAAGCTTATTGTGGTTTTAGAAATATTCGCATATTTCCAAGTTTATGAATTTCGATTATATTTCCAATCTACTTATACTCAATTATAGTCTGAGACCCTAATATACATACATAATACAAACAATAATTTATTAGCCACACAATATATGGAGCATATACAATTTGTCTGCCTCCGTGACCGCCTTTGGGCCACATTTGTCATTCAATATGTTGTTGATAGCAATGCTGCCACCAACTTACGCGCCGAAACGTGCAGACTACCGGCGCGAGTGTGAGGATGACTTGCGGCTTTGGGCGCCTCGTCGCTTGCAATACGACACCCATGAGGCAGGCAGATAACGCAAGCGCAGAGCGTGGTACACCAATGTGGCAAGTACCAAGTGGTAAGTTGGTAAGTGAGTAGGCAGAATTTTTTCCGCCACAATATTGCCAATGCGAAACAGATAGCACAGCGTCAATAGCGGACGACGGCTGTCCGCCGGTGGTAGTGTTCGCCCAGATTGAATTGGAAATTGCAACTTATTAGCCAATTTTAGAGCGCTTGTTCAGATTCAATTAACAAGTGGCTCAAACGCCAGCTATGGTGCTAACCAACGCCACCATCGTTGCCAACAACAACGCGTCTCACTGCAGAATTACTAGAGTCTATGTAGATAACAAGACACAGCAACAACAAGTCGCAAGTCGTTAGCAGTGCTAAAAGCGCTTTAAAAATGCGAATTCGTTAATTTTTTCCCTCTGTTTGCATTTATTATTCGCAACTATTTGATGTTTGTGGCATATCCCAACGGTATGTTTGTCGGCAACATGCTTCATGCGCGCATGATAGATAGCAATAATTGTGTGGCAGTTAATGCTTCATTTCATAGCGGCATTGGCGTTGGTGTTGGCAACCGTCGTCATTGACCTTTTAAGGTCACAACGAGTCGCCCTAATTGTCCATGCCCATGCTGCCGCGGCATTTGCTTCAGCTGCTTTAATGCAACATAACTGGATAGACGCTTGGATTTGTTTGATGTATTGTTGGGTGGCAGCGTTGTTTGCTACGCTGGATTCCTGCAATTCTGTCTGCGATAAGAAATATTCTTAAGCGGGATTTTCTCCTATTTACTTTTGCTGACTACGCACTGCGTCGCTGTTTTTCCTTTTGCACTTCATTTAGACAGTTCTAACAAGCAGCGAGTTTATTGAATCAGTACATAAAAATTGTATTAGTGCGAGGCATTCCGCAGCATTTGGTATGCTGAAAGATGGGTGTGTAATAAAAGTAAGATAAACTGCAGTCGGAAGGCGAATGTGAAGACGAATCTTGGCGCTTACGAGGTTGCCCTCACTAATTAGTTAATTAATGAATATGTGGAATTAGCTAATAAAATTTATTTGAAATTGAACTTAGAGGAACTGGGAAAAATATAAAATCCAGATTTTTTCTTTAGAGATTTAATGCGACCTTAACTGTTTTAAAAATATTTTAGAGATTATTATCCGTGCACTCATCTTGGTTTCTCATTGTTTCCTGCCAATAGTCATGGTTCTGAAATAATAATTTGTTTTTGTGATGATATCCACATTCAGTCCGTCCCATACACTTGATTTCTCTGTTTCCTTTTTTGGTTAAGGTACGGAATCAGTAGGTCTCAACTCTTGTGACACTCTAACATTAAATAAAATATCAGAGATCATGTAAAATACCCCCCATTTTATTCGAAAATCGAATGCTATTTTGTAGAACTCTTTGTTTAAAAACACATTTTAAACTAGATGAATATTGATAAGAAGAATATTTCGAAACAGCAGCAGGGCGAATTTCGGGGTATATAGCAGCTGATAGTTAGAGGATTGGATTTCTTATATGACTATAACCATTACTTAAGTATATTCTTTACTATTTGTCAATTAATATTATTACACGAGAGCAAGGATAGTATGTTGAACCATCACTAATCCATTGCGTTACAATACCTTTGGAATTCGGCCCAAAAAGCCGGCTTTGAATTCGAAGTACAGACCTTCATTTGGATCATCATAAAACTTAATTGGTTCTAGCATAGTACTCATATTTCTGAAACATAATGCCAGCAAACGAAATATAGACCTGGAAAGCATGCCATCAATCTATACAGCAAGTCATAGGAGCTTAAAACTGTTAACATTCGAATACCCAGGTTGGTTAGTTCAATATAAATTAATTATAAAGGTTTTTAAAGCAATTTTGAAATATATAAATGCTGATTTAGTATGCCAATCACCTACTTTGGCTGAAAATACAGCCTTATAGAAGCCCCATGCTTTAGAATCAAGTTACAAGGAAAAAACACAGTAATGGGAAATAATACGTTAAATCGTCCTAAATCCGCTAGAGCTCTGGAAAAATAAAAAAAGAAATTCCGGCAAGATGTTTAGTAACGTTCACAGCAAAGAAAATTGGTAGTTCTGTTTTATCATAGGAGTCAAAAGGGTGAAAGGTCAGCATCGAGTACGATGTTCTATGGGAAAGGAAGCTTTTCTTGCAATAAGAACATTGTGACAAGATTATTTTGATATGAAAATGAAGATGCCTTTGGTGCGATGAAATCAAAGACTCAATGAAATAATGGTATGAACCAGACTATTTTCTTTTTAGTCACCTTTACTAAACTTCATTCCTAATGTATTATATTATAGATAACAGACTATAAACTAGGTCTCTTTGCCGAGGAAAAATTCAGAAGGGGAAAAGGGCCCTACCTCAATCTTTACCAACGGACTCAAAAATGGACTGCGGAGTGGGTACGGCGGTATACTCCGGCAATGTTGATGTCTCTATCCCTCTCTATCCATCTATCAAACTCAAATATCGTTTTGCAAACCGAAGTTATAAGCATAGAGAAGACCCGTAGGCTTCTACAGAATAACTAGGGGAGGATACCATAAGCTACCGCATATTGCACAGATAGCCAGGCGGCATTTCTAGCCTTGTCGGCTAAAGATTAATTCCAGTACAGTCAACAAATGTAGCAAGGCTTTAAGCTCACTGGGAGGTCACCTTCACTTGTCCATAATTTTAATTCTTGGTCACAGAAACATTTTAAGCAACGAAAAAGCGGAAAGTTGGCCAATTCAGCAGCCTTTCTAGACGATCTCGATGTGGGAATGATCTAAGGGGAGTTCAATACACAGCTTGAACAAACAACTCAGAACAGATACAAATCTGCAACCAAATGCAAGATAGCGAAGCAGATTAAGCCAAAATATGGCAAGACAAGAACGAAGGTCTCTTTATGTAGATGCACCAAAAGTATATGCAGATTTCCAGCTGCCATAAAGGTGGATTGGCCATTTGAAGAGCATGAAACGGTTCTTTACTTCCTCTGTGAATCCCCAACTCCATCACAAAGCCTATATCGAAGTCTCAGAATCCATCATGTGCCAAACCTTCAAAAAACATAACGGAGATAAATAGTTTCATAGATGGCACCAAATGGTTTGAACACAACGATGAAAAGTGATATCAAGATTCAAAGATCTTACGATATTGCATCAAAGCATCGTGCGCCAATTGACTCCTAAGGATCTGTACTTCTACCTAACTACATATCAAAAGAACTTGAAGAAGTTGTTGAAGAGCTGGTAATCTTCGAGAATTTATTATTTATCTGATACATTCTTAAAACAAAGTTCGAATTTGAAAGCCTACTAAATTTCACTTTTGTGAAAGAAGAAGTGGCCTCAGAAGGTTAGTTATAAAGCAAGCAGTTTCTAGACCATAAATAGATCTTCACAAGTAACATACTACAAGTTCTTACAACGACAAATTGCGTGTATCAACCCTAGTGTTTCATTTGTTTATTTAACGACTTGCCATGGAACCTATAGTATACTGTGCGCTGTATCGCTAGTCTTCGCCGTCGCCTGTTTTAGTCATAGCCGTAAGTGCCTGTCTTTCTGCAGATAAATAAATTTGTACATCTTTGCTTCATTTGGCAGTGCTTCGCAGTTTTTCATAATTCCTATCAACGACGAGCTCATTAAAATTCCCATTGCTACTGTTCGTGCAGCTTTTGTGTGTTTCGCTGATCACAAAGCGCAGATAGCAAAATTCCAGATGCTCTTTATTTCATTATTAGTATTACATTTTTCCTTAGTTTTTCTTTTCTCTTTTTTTCTTTTGTCGCACTGACTTTTCCATTCTGGTAATTCAGCTAAAACTAATTGTAGACTTAGGCAGCATTGGCGCAAAGGCTAAAAACTTTATAGACGAGTCGAATCCATTGAGCTCGATTAAATACAGCGAAGAATATCATAATCACTGTTCACTGTTAGAAAGCTTTTTAATGTAATTTATAAATTATTTCACAATTACAAAAGCATTGTAATGTACTTAACACTGAATTTTATTATGGCCTTGAGAACATAAATTATGCCGTTGGAGTGAAATTAAAGAAACGAGCTTGTAATTGGATGATATGATGAGTGAAATAAAAATATTAACTCTTGAGTAGTAGAACTGGAAAATTGTTAGACAAAAAAGCTCATAAGCTGTTATAATCCATCAGAGATCGAGCAAACTGAAATCAGTTCTGTAAGAAAATGTATCTCTTTTCTACATAGTGAGCTTACAAATGAATCAAGACTTGTGATGAAGGTTGATGGAGCACTATACTGTCGGGAACTATTCATCAGCTCCAGTTTTAGGCTTGATGACCACTGCAACATCTTAAAAGCGCAAGTGGCTAACATAAAGGTAGCAGTAGATCTACTGATCCGGGGCCGAGCCTACTTCAAGGTAATGAATATCCACTGACCATCGTGCTTAAAACTAGTGAAGTAATATCTAGATAGCTCTAGCATCGTTCTAGTACGCAATTAGATTGACTTGAGTGCCCGACGAGAACGGTATTGCGGGACACTGCAAGGCTGATGAACTGACTAGAACAGTTACTTCAGTTTCCGCTCCATTAGCTTCTTGTGTTACACTACTGCATTGTTGGGTCTTAAACTAGCTCAGCAAGCTTTGGTCAAGTACTGTCAGCTGTGCAGTCGCAACTTCTTTCTAACCCTGTCTAAATCATATGAGGTTTAGTGAACCCTTCGTTCTCAGCTAAGTCCACCTTTCAATGCTCTTCTAACTGGACAGTATTCGATCGAGAATCATGTGGCAAAATTATACTATTTGGAAGTTCCACTTTGGATACGTCAAGGCAAATACATATCGGATCTCATACTTTTAGACTTCCAATTAAATAGCGGAAGAGGCCATAAAACAACTAAGCAGATTTATGATAGGTTTACGTCGTTTTGTCGACAGTTTTCATCTATCTTCAAAAAGGGGTGCAGTCTTCCTGTTGTGTGGATTGATCAACCATTCAACCTAACCTAATAATGCATATTTCATATTAATTCTGACACACTTCAGAAAACTAGAATGCCGAAAAGAAACCCTATGAACCAACTCATCACAAAAGGTTAGTAATTTACTACAAATCTAATTTTTTAATTTTACTGAAACTTCGTTGATTTCCCAGCAGTATAAGTTTCGTTCTTATATGGATTTTGAAGGGTGAGACAAAGGGTCTAAAAATAGTTTTTATGTTACCATAATGTTTCCAGAAATTTGTGCTTGGAGAATAAATTCAGCGTTTTAAGTTTAGTAAGCCTCTGTAGAATAGTTTTCAATGATGTAGGGCTACCATATATAGTATAAGTTATACTTGTAGTGATTATTGGGTAAAAAATAATTTCTTTAAGTAATACGTTAGTGGACTTAATTTTATAAAAGAACATGCGACAGACTCAGATTAAAAATTTGGACTAAATTAGACTTACATTCCACGGAAAGCTACTAGAAATAATATTTTTAGCCTCATATTCTTTGAGCTTATTTATTGTAACCCTTTTCCATAATTATTTGAGGAACTTTATGAATTATATAGGGTGATTTTTTAAGAGCTTGATAACTTTTTTTAAAAAAAAAACGCATAAAATTTGCAAAATCTCATCGGTTCTTTATTTGAAACGTTAGATTGGTTCATGACATTTACTTTTTGAAGATAATTTCATTTAAATGTTGACCGCGGCTGCGTCTTAGGTGGTCCATTCGGAAAGTCCAATTTTGGGCAACTTTTTCGAGCATTTCGGCCGGAATAGCCCGAATTTCTTCGGAAATGTTGTCTTCCAAAGCTGGAATAGTTGCTGGCTTATTTCTGTAGACTTTAGACTTGACGTAGCCCCACAAAAAATAGTCTAAAGGCGTTAAATCGCATGATCTTGGTGGCCAACTTACGGGTCCATTTCTTGAGATGTATTGTTGTCCGAAGTTTTCCCTCAAAATGGCCATAGAATCGCGAGCTGTGTGGCATGTAGCGCCATCTTGTTGAAACCACATGTCAACCAAGTTCAGTTCTTCCATTTTTGGCAACAAAAAGTTTGTTAGCATCGAACGATAGCGATCGCCATTCACCGTAACGTTGCGTCCAACAGCATCTTTGAAAAAATACGGTCCAATGATTCCACCAGCGTACAAACCACACCAAACAGTGCATTTTTCGGGATGCATGGGCAGTTCTTGAACGGCTTCTGGCTGCTCTTCACCCCAAATGCGGCAATTTTGCTTATTTACGTAGCCATTCAACCAGAAATGAGCCTCATCGCTGAACAAAATTAAAGCGCGAAACACATTTCGAACCGAACACTGATTTTGGTAATAAAATTCAATGATTTGCAAGCGTTGCTCGTTAGTAAGTCTATTCATGATGAAATGTCAAAGCATACTGAGCATCTTTCTCTTTGACACCATGTCTGAAATCCCACGTGATCTGTCAAATACTAATGCATGAAAATCCTAACCTCAAAAAAATCACCCGTTACAAAGCGTGTTATCACCAGATGCACATATAATATTAGCTTTGCTTTCATAATCTAGTAAAGTAGACGCCATCAACGCGCAGTGTGATTGCGAACGGCTTGCTTAGTTCTAATTGTTTACCTGATGATGTAAAATAACTGATAGATTCATATACATATGTATATATAATACAAACAACTTTGTATGTGAAAATGTGCATAAATATATTTGCATTATGTTATAATTCGTTTTTAATTACAACAATTTTTCCTAGAATTTTTATATTTATAATTTGATTCTGAAATGATTAAAAATGTTTATCAAAAAGTAATCTTAACGGAATTAAAATGAAAAAATATCCAAGGCCACTGCCAATCTATACAATAAACTAAAAATATTGAAGAGACTTCTGTACATTTTTTATTGTTCTCAGCACCTTAATATCAGTTCGAAGTAAATATGATCTTGATAAAAAGTTTATGAAGCATTTAATTAGAATTTATTATTAGCCTAAACACTACCTACGCACAGCACAACAAAGATAGCATCACAAATGTAAATATGAAAAGTATTTATTCGGTGAGACCACACCTAAACTCGCACCCAACATTCCAAACAGAAAACCCAAAAATAACAATAACAACAAACTATTATTAAATGTGGCAAGTAGACGTAAAAAAATCGTTTGAAAAAAAAGTAAATATAAACTAATGGATTGTATGCAGAGCGGCTGAAATTGTTTACTTTCGCACTTAAGGTGAAAAAGCGCGTTCATATTTAATAAAAAATTGAAATATTGAATTTGTGAAAGCATTGTGTGAAATGCGCAAGGGTGAGAGGTTTTTAGGGTGCGTATATGTGTGTGTTTGCTATGAAAATATTATTTATAAAAAATTTATTTTAAAGTTCTGCGATAATACTAACAGACGAAGTATAAAAACTGGAAAAATGAAACAATGCAAACCGCACAGTGGTATGAACTGCTTATTTTGATAGACAAAATATTTTTTGCAGTGGAAATATGAAATCAAATTTTTGTAACGATGTTTTAAAGATTGAACCAGAATTTTCAAAAACTCAAAAGAGTGTCCAACGTGATAAACTAAAGATAGGGAAAGTAATTCGAATTGATTCTGCATCCACGGAATTCTCCAGATCTGGCTCACAGCAACTATTTCCTATTCTCAGATGTCAAAAGAATGCTGGCTGGGAAGAAATTTTTTTAATGTGAAGAGGTGATCGACGAAACTGAGGCCTATTTTCAGCAAAAGGAAAAAAAAATTCTACAAAACTGGTATCGAAGATTTGGAGGGTCGCTATAATCAGTGTATCAGCCAGGAAGGGGAACCATGTTGAATAAAAAAAAAAACGAAAAAAACTGTGTTTTGCAATGGTAGGTCGGGGACTTTTCAATTGACCTGCTATATGACGAATAAATAAACTGATGGAAAAATGAACAGGCGAATGGACTGACAGAAATATATATATACATATTTTGTTTTCGAATATTTATACAATTTACAAACAACCATTAGATGAAAGTGCAACAAATATTTTTTACATTTTTATACAAATTTTGCCCACTTAGTTTTACCCTTCAACACATTATAATAAATAAAAAATTGCAGAAACTATCAAGGAAATGTCATCATAAATACACGCAGTTAGTTTTTCACTACGTTTAATATTCATTTTTCCACGTCAGCTGCAGCAGCGCTGCAGCATGCTGCCATTTCTTATCGCACACACGAAAAACCAGTAAATACAGTTTTATATTGCAGATGCCGTTTTAGTGTTTTGTGTGCAAAACACACATACAAGCACGCACACAAACGCCGAGATAACACCAGAAACTGCATTGAGTCATAAAAATGGGAGTATAAATTTCGTCGTCGTTCATCGGCGATGACAATAAAACTACTTGGTTTGCAATAATCTAAAGGAGCGGTACATGTATACAAATGCGTATGAGAATGTATATAATTGCATGCATTTAGGTGTGTGCGTTTGTATGTAGTTATGTGTCATATATTATGGCTAAGTAGAGTTGACGCATCTCGCAATCAAGTGGGCTTTAGTGCAAATCTGTCGTATGCACTTACATTCGTCGCATAAATTGATGCTACCAAATTACACTTGACGCTCACTTTTATATACACGCCCATATACATGTATGTACATATGTAGGTCTGCACACACGTAAGTATATACATATGTAGACTCGCAATAATGCATAAGCAAAAATGTAGAACACTTTTACTACACACTGTAGGTATTTTTAAGCACTTGTAGTTACAAATTCTCATACGCACACATACAAATATAATATGTATATTTGCATGTTAATATGTCAGCTTTGAATTGGACTAAGTCAAATCAGTGCCGTTGACATTTATGACACTCGCACAGCCGTCGCCATGACAGGAGACAATACGAGTGTGCCAACTAATTGTTTGCTGTCTGGCCAAGTCGACTGAGTTACACACAGAGGCACATTTGTATAAATACATACATAAACACATATATACACATCTACATTCGTAAAGTTCAAATATGAGTTGATTTGTCAGTCATTTCGGTGCTTACCAACGCTTACAGTTAGCGCTAAGCAAAGCTAGTATCAGCATTTAAATGTTATTTCGCTGGAAATGTTGGCACAAATCGTAGCAGAGGTGATTGTCGTTTTGCAAAATCATTGTAAATTCGTTCATTGGTGGTATGAAGCCATTGGCATTTGAAATGACTTTGTGAAAATTTCGCTCTCAGAAGCAATAAGGAAAAGTGTGCGTGTAATTGCAATGCCTTTGAGTCGCCACCATTCATGGTACACCTAGATCCATAAAGCAAAGTTAGTGCTATAAAGCTGGTCAATAATCATTACATTGATTTTACTGTAATCGGGAATTTCAAATATGAGCAGGTTTTAGAGGCACTTCTGAGCGTGAGCAAACAAAGTTAGAGAATTTATGCACTGGAATATGGGAAATAAAGCCGAAGTGGCTAGGAATGAAAATGTTTATGCTCTTCACGTGTCGGTGAACACTTAGCTAAGCATATTGTCCCAAGTTGTAAGATAACTCAAATGCCAATTATATACATTCTGTAATTTGTGATTATTCTATTTTATGATCTTGAAGAAGATCCTGTTACGGATTCGAAATAATGTCAATCTAAAAACTTTGAATAAGCTATTACATAGAAAATAATTAAGGTTTTGCACACCTATGGTCTATTGTGCCCTTTCCTATATCATATATGGTCACATAGGTCTAGCACTCTGAATAATTCCAAGAGCTGTCCATGTATAGTAGCCCTATCCTAGGGCCTTGAGCCTGCATCGACAAATTGCTGTGCAATATAGAATCAGGTGTTGTGGAGTTTCCTCTTCCAGGTCGCAAAGCCGGTAGTTTTGCGCATGAAACTATGACCATGTCAGACAAGCGTTTCTTAAACCTGCAGTACACAGGTATAGAGCGCGACAAGGCAATACCAAGCAGAGGAAGAGGGAAGACGTCCATTCCGTTGGAAGGACCAGGTAGAAAAGAACCTGACTACACTCTCCCATTGGCGCCAAACGGCGAAAACGGAGAACGACTGGCAAGCTGTTGTAAACTCGGCTATACCATCTAAGCGGTATCTAGGCCAGTAAAGAAGAAGAATAAAAATTACCTGAAATTCATGTACCCTCTTTACCCTTAATTATAAAAGGCCGTTTACTATGCTTGAAGTATTGCTGTAGAGAAATCAGTAGCTTATATGAGTGTATGTATGATGTGTGATTTCAAGCAACTCCGAAGTGGTTACCAAAGTTATTGATCCCTTTCAAGTGCTAATCACGTAGAAAAAATATACTCTCATAAGCCACAAAACCTAAAAAATTGTTTGTGCTTATCAAAGCTCTTATTTGCTAATGATCCCAAAAATCAGAAATATTGTATTATATATATTTGCTGCTGCCAAACTTAGAGTTTGCATAGGAAAACCAAAGCAAAATTAATAATAATAATAACACAGAAAAGGTTAAATAATAAAAGGCAAAGTGGTCAAAAAGTCAGAATACCCCAAAATATTATATATACATATGTATGTATAAGAATATGTATTGTAAATGTATATCTAAAAGGATATGGGGAGAGCACAGATGCCTCAAGCAGCGCTAATCAAAGTATGCGACAGTGGCAAATCTGTAACGAAAAGTTTGGCAACATCAAAAGAGTAAACAAAGTAAATGAAACCCCAAGACACACACATAAAAACATACAGATATACAGTTGCATCGTTTTTTTCGCTTACACTTGATGATGATAACGAAAATCATGAAAATGACAATAGAATAAATGAAGTCAATTTACTTGAATGGCAGCCATATTGCTTTCTGCTGATCCCTCATGCAACCACTTCAATACATTTTGCCATGAAAATCCCCAACGTTTACTCCCAAGTCAAACCTTTTTTAAATCCTTTGACTTTTGCCCTTTTTCCATCGCCGGCAATTGTATTAAATAAATTAAAGTTGCTTTTCCGGCGGCAAAACTCTCTTTTCCCTTTTGTTGTTCCACTGATTCTCGTGCTTTGAACTCTTATTTAATAAACAGCTGTTGCGTGTTAAATCCTTTCGGAGCGCAACAAAAATGTCAAATAAAATAAAATGTTTAAATGAATTTATCAATTCATTTGCATACGAAAAATGCACAAATTTTTTACCCGAATCAGCTGTTGGGTGTTTATTTTGTGACTTCCTAGAAGTACCATACATATGTATATGTGTATGTATAGTAAAACCGGCGCAACGTTATTGGCGTCGAAAATCCACATTTTTCAAGTTTAATATATTTGTAAGTAAAAATTTAGCTGCGATGACAAACAAAAAATTCCATTTCCCAATATTAATACTCGCGCTGAAGCATTATGAGGAAACGGATATTAAATTTTTTGCTTTGGAAATGAAGTATGTTCAACAAATATATTTATAATATTGAGTTGAATTCTTTTCGAGAATATTATGTTATTTAAATAAATAAATTTTATAGAAATTCTAAATTTCAAATAGAGTCACGTCTAGGAATGTTGCAGTAGTGCTTTAAGGAGTCTAATTTATAACGAACAAGGGCTTTTGAGTGGCACAATGCATTTAGTGAAGGTCGAGGTTCATCGAAAACTTGCCTCATGTGAGTCGTTCATTCACCTCTGTTACAGAAGTACATTGTCGTGTTGGCGTCAGAGAGATAGCAGAGTGCGTCAACATCATTTATGGAGAAATTCAACATTCTACTCAATGCTTTGGGTATGAAGCGTATCAATCCTGAACTCCTACCAAAATACCAGAATCTTTTGCATAAACGACGTCGAGCAGAGGTCTCAAAAGAAATGCTTGACAACATAGTTTAAGACCCCATCTTTATCAAACGCAGATGACGAGATGTGAATTCATAATATGACAACGAAATTATCAAATAATGCAAGCCAAAGGCTCTGAAGGCCATACCAGTCGAGGTTTATAACAATTGTATCAAAATTGATTTAATCATGATTTTCAAAAATGCGGAAATTTGAGAAAGTGCATACGTGTATTCCAATAATATCGAATGAATTAACCCCTCTGTTCATAGGAAGGTTTATCTGTTCAAGATGACAGTCCAACAATAACAAAACGATTTCATTCAATAATTTTTGTAGTATTTTGACCTATGAAACTCCCTACATTAAAATTTGCTCCAATTGCAACTTCGTGCGTTTTCGCCAATTTGCACAGAACCGCTCGAAGTAATGAAAGTATTGCTGCCGTTTAGGAAAGTGTAGCTGAAGACGGCAATTTGTCAATTCCAAACATTCTCAAGAATTGGGACTGTCTCAAATGACAACCTGGCGGATTTTAAGAAAGGATTCGGGCTTCCATCCGAATAAAATTGTTCTAACTCAAAAATTGAAGCCATTGGACGACCGTAGAAGTAGAGAATTTGCTGATTTTGCCTTAAAATCACTTCAAAGTGATAACAATTTTTTTAAGAATATCATCTTTTCTGATGATACTCACTTTCATCTGAGTACGGTAAATAAATAAAACTGTCGATTAAACAATTTATCCACGAAAAATCTTTACATTCATCTAAATTGACAGTTTCGTGTAGTTTTTCGCCTGGAATTGAAAATTGGAATCAGCGAAATGAAGCTCGTGACACCGTTGGTGTCAATGCAAGGCGGCGATAACCAACTTTTTATGGCCACAATAAGAAGAAGTTGATCTTGACAACATGTTTTTCCAACAAGACAGAGCTACGTGCCAGACAACACGAGACACAACTGAATTATTGCGAGAAAAGTTTGAAGATTCGATTATTTCAAGAAATTGTGACATTGAATGGTCTCCAAGAAGTTACTTGTATAATATAACATCATTAGACTATTTCTTCTAGGGTTAATTGAAGTCACTGGTCTTTAGTAATAAACCAGACTCTCTGCAAGCTTTAAAACTCAATATGCTACTCATGACATACGACTTGATTTTGTGGAAAAATTACTTGACTCTTTCGTTTATCCGTCCTGCAAAAGTAGTCGTTAAGATCAATTTAATGATGTTATATTCAGAACTTAACCTTAATTAAAACTTCCTTAACAAATAGTGCGTTTTGTATTTTAAAAAATCATAACACTCTTATTGGAAAACGCTATGCAATCAATTCCAACTGTTATCGCTAGAAAAGTATTCACACTTTTTATCTTGAGCTACATTTTTGAACTTGAATATTATAATTAATTAAACAAGGCAATAATAAACGTGAGCAAAAGCTAATTATAACAACCATGAAGTGGAAAACTACAAAATTATTAGTTCCTGCGATAACTGCAGTGATTAATTAATTATTTAGTTTAAATTAATGACATCCGCAATGAGCCGAATTCAAAAAAAAAATAAAGTTTACGCACAGATAAGCACTTGAAAACAATTCAATAAATACAATTTAACCAGTTCTACTTGTGGATGCAAAGATAATTATTTGTTTAAGTATTTATGACTGTTAATACATAAGCGTATACTTTTTTAAACTCATTTTTGGATTTACAGCAGTGAAATTATAACACAGTATAGGTAGTTGGTCCATCTATGGAAGTTATGATTTTGAAATTCAATAACCAGGCATTACTAAATTAATGTATATTGAAGTAGTACCAACAAAACTTCATACCTATCTCAATATCGCAGATAAATAAATTTCGTGAAACCGGGTGAGAATCATAAGTAATGAATGATCTAAAGAGATTGATCATAAGTAATGAGAGAATACGCGTGAGTCGTGTCAAGCCTTCATGTTAGTTTGTTCCGCTCAACTTATGGTCAACATAATCGGCTTACTGAGAGTAATATTCGCAAAACCATCACCCGTCTTGAGACCAAGCATTCATTATTGGATAATATTCGACCAACAGATCACGTGCAGCGCGCAGTAAAGAAAATATAGCAGTCATAGCTGAGAGTGTATACGAAGACCGTAGAGAGTTGATTCGGCGCCTTTCGCAGCAAGTCGGTCTGACGTATGAAACGATTTGGCGCATTTTGCGTCGAAATCTTAAATTGAAAGCAAATAAAATACAGCTTGTACAAGAACTGAAGCTGCTAGACTTTCTGAAAGGACATCGCCTCTAACTATGGGCTCTTTAAAAGTTCCATAAAGATCCGACGTTTTCGAACCAAATTTTGTCCAGCGATGAGGCTCATTTCTGGTTCATTGGGAATGTAAACAAACAAAATTGCCGCATTTAAGACATCAGCAATCTGAAACGATTCCAGAGCTGTCATTTCATTAGAAAAAAATCAGTTTGGCGTGGTTTGTGGGCCGGAGGAATCATGGGTTCATATTTTTTCAAAATGAATGAGAACGTAATCGCCAATGACAACGGTTATTGTGCCATGATACCGACTATTTGATGCCTGAGATTGAAGTTCGTGATCTTGGCGACATTTGGTTTCTACAAGATGGCGCCATTTTCCACAAATAGCACCAATCAATGGATTTATTGTGAGAATATTTCGATGAGCAGATAATTTCACGTTTTTAGCCGATCGACTGGCCACCAGATCGTGTGATATCACATCGTTAGACTGTTTCCTGTGATGTGAAGTAAAGTCTAAAGTCTATGCGGATAAGCTCGCTTCAATTCAGATGCTGGAGCAAAATATCACGCGTGTCATTATCAGTTCTCAGTCGAAATACTCGAACGAGTCATCGAAAATTGAAATTAACGGATGGGCTATCTGAGACGTAGCCGCGGTCAACATTTGAAAGAGATAATCTTCAAAAAATTAATGCAAAAAAATGTTCTTTCGAATAATAAATATTTCTGTGTTTTGTCTTTAAAATAGTGGGGAACCTTGGTATGGACCACACTTTAATTATTACAATTTTTCTTGGAGTTTTAAAACATATATACAGTCCCTTATATAATTTTAATTCAACGGTGATGTCCGGGGTTAGAAAAAGAAAGCCATTAAGGCCTTTAAAATACAAATTACAAAATATTAAAAAAAAAAATAGTCTAGTGACATTAAAATTATATTTTCTGACAATGTAAGAAAAAATTAAAAGTACGCTGTTTCTTCGAACTGCCAACATAATAAAATTTATTTGATTTACAACATTTCTCTTCTTTTCGCAAACACTCGTCATCTCCTCTTACACACATTTTCGGCCATAAATGACCAGAATAATGATCATCCAACATCTCCTACAAACACTTCATATTTGTTTGACCGAAAACTTTTAGTACTTTCTTATACACTTTACTATATTTAGAAAAGAAATCTCCAGCACGTGTGCTTCGACACCTTCAAACGAACAAGTGGCGCTTATGTCCACACACCTCGCCACCCACAATGACATAAACCATACATCATCCACTGCAAACAAGTGGGCTCTAGCGTGAACTTGAGTGTGTCTATATGCTCGTTTGTGCGTGTGTGTGTATTATCCTACAAATAACTAAATCTAACCACAGATGGAGAGTATCTTTGTTTGCCCAACGCTATGCTTTGCTTAGTGCCCAAGCGGACCTTTGCTAAAGTTTTTTCTATTTTTGTTTTTTTTGGTTTATTGTAAACTTTGTATTATTTTTAATTTTTGTTTGCATATTCTTGTGTGTTATTTTCTGCTCGACGCTACAAGTGTCTTTCGCTTATTGTGTCATGCTGACAGTTGTGTTCTGTCGCTGACAACACAATTCAAAACTTTTAATAATGATGTTATTACTTGTATATCAAAAATAAACATAATTTTACTTTCTTACACAATTTGCTTTATGGGAATTCGAGCGCCTGAAATTGTTCGCATAGACGAATACAACACACCCATGAATGCCCTGTAGGAAATATTAAACTAGTTTTATTGATTTCTTTTACCAAATTGGAATAGTTCCGAAAAATTCATGCCACTTTATGGTAGTCTAAAGGTACACGGTTTCTATTAGAAAAATATTATAGTTGTTGCCCCTTATAACAATGGGGGTTGATTCGTCTTGCTTTATCCGTAAACCTTATACTTAATAAAGAAAAAACATCGACAGTTATTATTGAAAGAATAGAGAGCGCTATCAAACTTAGTGGTTTAATTAAGTTTTTGTAATATTGGGTTTAGTTTCAGTTTGTTCCAAAGATTTATCGCTGTCGACGTTCAGGAAAGTCCACTTATCCTACGTTATCTCGAAAGGAATATAGAATCATTGAATATCTTCCAGAGTCGGAGATAGGGTTTCGTAACATTTGTGTTGATTTTTAGGTTTCAGCTTCAGACTTTATCGACTTCTATGTTTATTTCAAGAGCTTTCTTATCTGGGTTGGAAGAACCATTGATTCAAGAGTCAGAGAGGGTAGCTTCTCATGCAAGATTTATGTTTTGGGCTACCCGACCGACATAATATAATATAAAAGTAATGTATAATACTTTTCGTAACAGAGATGAATTGATAACAGTATAGGGGACCTCGGATTTTTCCAATCTAGTGAGCTGGTTACACGAAAAAGAGTTACGGCATAACTCTTGGGATTTCGCAGCAACCGTTTCTCTAACCACAAGCTTACTGAAGAACTATTTCGGGCCATTCTATCCAAAACTTATCTAACCAACTCAATCAGTTAGTAACTGTCAGAATTATCTATCATTTTGACAGCAACACGACAGCTTTGGAACCCTGCATAACTTTGTGTAGTTTTGTTCGCGATAGATCGATAGATATTGGACTAGTTTAATGAAAGGAACTTGCACCCTTAAGGAAATCTCAACGTTTTTGGAAGCAATCATTAAACATTTATACACATTTACAGCAAACAGATCAATTTCAATCAAAGTGAACCTAACCTAACAGAAAACATTACATAAGAGAACCAGAAGCGGAGCTTTATGCTTTGGGTTTTCCTGCAGGGCTATTACAAGTTCGACTGGCACTGTTCGCCTGTCGGATTTCGCTCTCAACCTGCCACATTGCCAGGTCCATCCTGCCACTTTTTCGTATTATAGCCTCTCAACCATTTTCAGTCCGAGTGGTTTGCTGTTTACTTTCAATTTTTTTTTTCCTTGTTTTCGTTGGTTTTACACATCTCCTATGCGCTTGTTTACTTTCGGATCTGCTAGTTGGATTTTTACAGCTCACTTTTTTCATGCACCGTTGCTGCTCTTGGGCAAAAGATAATTTACAGCAAATGCTATTCCCAAAGTCTCAAAGTATGTTTCGCCTCTAATATGCTTATTTTGCTTTTTGTTTTCCAAAATGAAAACAGGTAGTCGACCAAACGTGTATTTTGCTTTGTTTTGCTGCTATTTTTACACCTACATACACATAGTAAATATTAGTGTGTGTTTCACCCCATTCAGCTGGCAGCTTTTAGGACCTTTTATGGAGCAACCAGCTGAAAGGAATACTGTTAAGATGCTTTTACAGTTACTTTCAGCACTCCAACAAAAGCTCATTCCACCTGTCGTGGTTGCTGTTGTTGTGCTGTTTTATTTGTATGTTTGTGTGTGTGTGTGTCAGGATGGGTCAGCCGCTTGTAGAATCTGTCAACACCATTTCAAACTGTTGCTATTCTAGCTACCAACACTCATAGCGTAAGCTTTGTTCCTTCGAGCACCGCCTCGACCTTACCGTTACAGTGAATTCGTTTGAATTCGTGGGTGGGGCATTGCTGGCAGCACCTCAATGCCACTTGGTAATTGAATTGGACGTAAATTTACTGAAATATTTTTCCATTCGAAGCGCATCAGCGTATACAAAGCAACAACATGCAACAACAACAACAACACATTTGTGAAACAAACTAAAAAACGAAAACAGTGAGAAGTGTTGTTAAATGAATTTCAGCCGTTTATTGAAAGGACTAGCCTTGACTTTGACTTGGCAAGCCACCGTATTTTAATCACCACTACAATTATAATACAAATGTATATATATTTGCATGTGAAGGTGTTCAGTCATCTAACGGCGCGCACGAGACGCTCGGCTGGTTCTCAGAGAGTGCTTTGGCTTTGTGTGTCTATCCGCGCATGGTGTGAACTCCACATCCAAACTGTCTATGTCAAGTGCTGAACTGCTGCTTGTTTACGTAATGCAGAGCTAAAAATATGTGACTGTGGTGCAGAAGCATTGGCAGTAAATTCCGAGTTTCCGCACATTTGAAATTCACGCAATTACCGTCGACGAAAGATACTCCAAAACTTTGAGGAATCAGCGAGTAATCAAAAGGCTTTTTAATTCGTTGTTTGTTTATTCATTATAAATCCAACAACAAAGACGAAAAATGGAAAATCAATTGTTGGCTACAATAAAAAATAAAAACAATTTTGTTTCTGTTGTTATTGTAAGTCATTGCTCAATTACTCTGTATACGCTTATTTTCTTAATGGGCCGACCGTTTAATGGCCGCCCATCTGCCAAATGAGTAGTTGTTTACATAGATATAGCCATTGGTGAGTAACAAGTTGACGGCTATTTAGCTACTGCCTATTTCTAGATATTTAATTATATTTGTAGCGATTAAGTGGTATTGATTTAATTGTATAAATAGTTGCTTCCCAGGGTTCTTTCTTTACATATACCTTGTTGTGGTTACAGTTTGCAAAGATAGAACCAATAATTTCAGTTTGCGATAAATTTACTGAAGGAGGTCTAAATAGCAGCTATTTTTATATTCTAAAAGATGACGAGCTGAATATATTTAGGCATATCAGTCTATTTATACTTTATATACGCGAACTAGCCCTTCACATTTTGAGATATCGGTCTGAAATTACGCATATGTCATGTTCCTCTCAAGAAACTGTTCATTTGTTAGGCCCACCGATATCGGACACCTTACAATATAGCTGCCATACAAACTGATCGATTAAAACCAAAAGCTTTTTATTTGACAAGATATCATCACGAAATTTTGCGCATATTATTATCTAAGAGAGCTCTCATACTCAAAAAAATGTTCAGATTGAACTACTATAGCATATACCTACTATTTAACTATATATCTCTCAAGTTTACCAAGTAATATCTCCGAGACAGTTGGTACTGAGATTTTCGTTAAATGAAAGCATTTCCCAGAAGCATTTTTCATATTAATTGAGTCACTTATGTATCTCTAAGAATACACCGACTTAAAAGATATGATCCAAATGAATGGTAGTTTTGGAAAGATTTATCGTTATCAAAGTAAGATGAGAGATATAAAAGAGGATACTATCTCAATCTCTACCGATGGCTTCAAAATAGGCGGCGGGAAAGGAGTGGGGTGCACTCACAAGGATATTGACATCCCTCTCTCTCTCTCTCTATTCGTTTACTAAACCTGACACATACCAAGCTGAAGTACTAAGTACAGAGAAGACCTGTGGAGAACTATTGAAAAAGCATAATACAGAAAATAACTATAGACATGGTTAGGCAAACGGCTTAGTCGTCACAAAAGATTAAAAACTGAATAAAGCTTTCAGCTCACTGGCCAGTCAACTCCATTTGATATTGAAAATTTTGCGAAAATCTCACGAAGAATCAATGCAGTATTCCACGGTGCATTATCGTGATGCAAAAATCAAGAGTTGTTGGCCCATAATTCCAGCCTCTTTATACGAATAGCAAATAATATTTCTTGTTGAAAATTTGGCCTGTCGGAAGGAATTCAGTACACCATTCTTCGATAATCGAAGAAAACTGTCAATACAACCTTGATTCTTGACCTGCTTCGGCTCACTTTTAACAGGACATTCGGTCGATTGATCATCCGTTTCTGGGTCGCAAACATACTTGTAGATCGTTAGAATAATACGTTTCATGGCATTCTGGTAAGCGGAAACAATTGTTTCACAGATACTCGTAGTTACCTCATCGCTGCTTTTCGAAAAAAATTTAGTGGTTTTATCAACAAATAGTGCTTTCACTTTTCTTATTTATTTTTTTATTTTTCTAAATGTATTTCACTGATCCTTCCGATATTCCAACGATGCCAGTAAAAAAACTGACTAGTCATAGTCGATTCTCAAGCACCAATTTCCTTACTTTATTGTTGTGTTGATCATCGGTTGACGTTGATGGCCGTCATGGACTTGGTTCATCGTCAACGGGTTCTCGACGCTTTTCGAATAATTGCTCCCAATCAAACTTTCTTGCGACAAACAGTTATCACCAAAGGCTTTTTCCAACAATCTAAACATTTTGCACCGAAATTTTGATTCCGGACACAAAATTTAATGAAAGTTCTTTGTTGAATAATTTCACTCATTGTAAAAATCGCCGAATGCTCTTTATGTACATACTTCAGAATGACAAACGTATACGAAACACCAATAATTATGACAAAAATATTTCGGCAAATGGGTTTTCGCGCGTAATTTAAATTTAAAAATCTTACTATTTTTTGCCCACAGTAGTTTAGCAATTTGAGTATTTTTATGTACTAAATAAAAACTGAAACTTTTTATAGTAAATAAATTTTGTAAATATATTGTACTCACCTGTAATTACAATTATAATTATTTCCAATCCAAATAGCAAGCAGAAACCTTAAATTAAAATTTTTCACATTACATTACTATATATATATTTTTTTTTTTAATTATCAACTTGAAACTAATTTTTGTTTTTAATTTTCAGATTATTATTATTTTTTGTTATCGTTGTATCAATTATGACTTCATTTTTGTTTTTAGTTAACTAAGGCTAATTTAAGTATATTTTCATTTGATTTGCACATCTGGTTTTTTAACAAACACACTAAATATTTCTCTTCGGTGAGTAGGCAAGCACTTAAAATTATCTTATTCGCTTAATTGATTCAATTTTACTTTCACTTGGCTTTTAAGCGATTTAAAATCTAGTTGGATCTTATTTTATATATTTTTTGCAATAAAATCTAAAATTTTATTTCTGTGGCATGCGTTTGAAAACATAAATTAGGACAAATAGTATTTTTAGGTTTCAAATACAAGTCATATTTTAGATTAAAAATCATATTATCGTTATATTTAATTATTTTTTCAATTACATATTAAGAAATTCTGCACACTCATCAAGGTTTTTTTTAACTAGTTTTAAATTTATTTTAATTATATTTTATTATTAATTTTTTTCTTTACTATGTACACATAATAATATTTTGGTTTCCTTGAAACTTACTGTAATTGTCTTTAAAACTCAATGAAATTAATTTTTTCACCATTCCACGAATATAAATTCTGCAGGTAACACTGAATTCACTTGTTACTACCGATACTTTTCACTCGGTTGAAAAACAACACTTATTCCTCCTTCTTTTTGCATTAAAAAATTTTTCACGTTTCAGCACATTATTATTTTTTAATTCATCAAAAATAAGTATTTATTTATTTTCACTTTTTCAACAACAATTCACCAAGATAAATTTCACTTTATGAAATTAATTAATTGAACAAATCACTGAAATTTGCTATTCTCACTTATCCGTTATTTGCGCTAATATTTCGCGGCTGTTCGGCAAAGACTGAATTGCGCCAACATGCAAAGCACAAAGCACCAACGACAACGGCAGCGGGCAGCGAACAACGAGTGGCGACTTGTTCGTTAGATGGGTGGTGTTTGGCGTTTGCTACCGGCTTTACTAACAACACTTTTGGAGCACATGCAAAGCTACATGCACTTAAACACCCACACAACCACAACTAGCAACATTTCTTTGCAACATACATATGTGTGAGGCAACTGAGACCGCAACATGTCTCCGCAATATTTGTTAGCAGCAATTTAAGGCAACATTACGAACTTTATTATTTAACAGGTAAAGAGTGTGCGTGACAAATTTGAAGGGAAATTAAGCTCAAAATAGCTCAGGCTGCACTTTTAAGTCAATTAATTAATCATATTAAGGCATGAATATTTAATGCCTAATCAACATCGAAAAAATATTTTAATCATTTTGGTATATATGTATGAATATTTAAATTTATCGAAATCAATAAAAATTTAATATTTTTGTATTTACAACTCCCACCTTAAATTTACGCCTTGTTTGCGTAAATTTCCTCCTCTTCCTTTTAAATACACTTGCCAGCAACATGTTGCGCAACATTTGGTTGTTAATTTTCCGATTGGGTTGTAGCAAAGTTCGCAGCTTCGTTGCCTGGACAACAACATGATATTCATGTGTGCGATTAGCGTCGTCTTCTGTGTGAGTTTGCTGAATGCTGGCGTCGCTTTTGTATATGCTCGTTTATGTCGGCAGCCGGCAATTTGGTTGTGTTTTGTTCGTTCGGCTCGCCGGTATCCAACTACAACACGCAATAACATGTCGCAACATGTTCGATGGGTGGTGGATGGGTTGGCTGGACACATAAAGTGTTGCCAAAGAAACAAAAGGGGAACAGATATGGCCGCATATAGGGAATTTCTGGAAATAAAAATATATTTGAGTTGAGTAAATAAATAAATAAATAATAAAGAGCAGAAATATGGTACAGAACAAAATAAAATTGAATAAGAGGAAAATAATATAGAATAAAAAAAATACATATGTATGTATGCATATAAAATAAAATTAAGTTAAATTAAACTAAATTAAATTAAATATAGTAAAAAAAATAAAGTAAAAAAGGAAAAAGATAAAAAATAAAACTGAATAATTGCAATACGGATATTAAAATCTATTTTATTACAGCTTACAATGAAAATGTTTTTTTTAAGGGGTACCACATGTTTAAATTTTTATTAATATATTTAATAAAGTACCACAAGGTTCCAAATTAAAAAAAAAATTCCGGATATATTTATGAAAAGGGTTACCAGCTATTTGAAATTGTATGTAGTTCACACTGTATTGAGAAAAAAAATTTAACATTTCAATATTGGTATCAAGCGAAAGTGGCCTTAGAAAAATATTATTTATGTATGTACATAAATGCACTTAGTATTTACACTAAGATTGCTAGTCAGGAGTAAATATATTGAGTTTTATATAGTATGTTGATAGGTTAGGTCAGGTTATACTGGTCCTTAGTAATGCCAGATGGAGGTTCAGTTCAATTTGAGATAAAGTATTAGATTAACAGAACGTCAACGCTTTTTGCGATTTCAGTTCCTTGAAGCTACGAAGCCCGTCGATATCTAAGACGAGTTTCAGATAAAGCTGGACAGAAGCAAAGAAGCTGTTCTAGCATCTACCGTGACCAGTCATTAGCTTGAACGTTCCCACTACGTAGACTCGACTACGTAACCGGAACGGCCCAGGATTTTTTATCTGATCAAGTACTGCCGACCCGACAAAATTCTGCCGTTACAGCAACAACAACAGTTATTAGGTCAACTACCATTCTTCAGTTCTTTCGAGATCGCGTGAGTAAAAAGCATGCATGAGGGGCTCTTGCACGTAATCTTGGGGATCTGTAAGATCTTTCGAAAATTTCATTGTATATTGTTTATACAATTGTACGTATATATTGATATTCTTCGTGTTGTTTCTTGACGCTTTCCTGATCGCAAAGACTTCCGCCTAAAAGATGCTGTAGTATTCCGGAAACTTGAAGGGTCACCTTCAGCTCCAGCTTTGAGCAATAGATTCCGGCTCCAATACGTAATAAAATATTATTATTTTTCAAATTCGAACTCTACAAACATAACTAAAGTGACTCTTTTGTGATTTCAGTTAGAAGCAACGGAACAAAAAACTAATCTTAACAATTCTAAATTTAAAAAAAGTAAGAGTTAAAAAAAGTTTTGTGTGGCAACGTTTAAACTCTTAAATACAACTTAAACATAAAAAGCACAACAAAACCGGCTAAAAAAGCACGCAGATAGTTTTTAATATTCGGTTAATAAAAGCTTTATGAACAAGTTCGATGTTACTTAAAACTTCTTGCAATTTCACATATGCCTTGAAAGCTTTAAGGTACTGTATAAAAAAGCACTAAAATACAACTGCACTGCGCAGGTCAAAATAAGCTTTTCAACCCCACTTGCTTTTAGCTTTGCCACAAAGCTTTTAAAAAAATAAGCTTTTATTAAAACTTCATATTCCAGCTTCAAGAGCTTTTTTAAGTTTTTATTTACAAACTTTTACTATTACACAACTTTGTAGCTTAAAGCGAATCCAACTTCCTGTCCAGCTTTGTAATTGCCATCACTGTTGAAAATCAGCACTAGTGGTCCTGGGTTGGTGCCTGAAATTGTCGCTTCAAATTATTAGCACGGAAATCAAATTTATTGCCATAAAAATAATATACTTGCTACTGTGTCACCCTGTATGCTGCTGCCACAGAAATATGTAGCGCGTATGTTGCTTTCCACAATAGTCGCTTGGGGTATCAGTAAATAATCTTCACTTAAGCCCTCGCTACGCAACTGCGGTCGGCAATAATTGTCCAATTCGTGAAATTTCTGCCGGCTGTATTCGGCGCCCAGTCTGAAGTAACGCATCTTAATTCTGTGAACACGAAGAGATTTACCGTTATTAGCATGTCGATTTGTAACATTGTTAATTAAAGTTTACTCGAGCGATTTGGAGGACTGTTGACGGCGGAAGCAAATAGCATAATTCATTTGCGCCGGATAAACACCCGAACCGCCATTATAATTGAACGAAGTGATAGTACCAACGGCTTCTGGAAAATATTGCAAGCAACCAGATGGCGCAAGTAGGAAATCGTCAGCGTCGCTGGTTCGTGGGTCTATGTCGCTCTCAAGGTGCTTATTATCATGTTCCTCCACTTCAAGAGAATCGATAGTACCATGTAACGCTGACCCTGATGGACACTCCAGTTGTCTTATGTCCATATTCCAGCTTGGCGCCAGCAGTTTTCCATCGGCTCCCGAACGCGGCGCAGTAACTATACTCAAGTTGATGCTCTTCACGTCGGCGGTGCGATTGAAAGGCACATAAATATGCTGTCCGACCTCAGTACCGCACAGTCTTAACCCGTTCACGGCGAAGTAGTCGTTCACGCATTGCACGTACCATAAACCGTTGTGCGCGTCGGGTACGCTTGGCTGCGCTAGTGTCAGCGAGAAATCGATGCGTAGCTGACAGACCTTGTTGTTGTAGGCGTTAATGCGATAGTTGCATTCTTGTGGGGGACTCTCCGGCTGCGCCAGTTGAATGTACTTTGCGGCGGTGCTGGCGCCGCAGTTGGGCTTGACAGCGTTGGTGGTGGCATAGACGACAGGTGTGCCACAAACAATAAGCGTCGCGGCTGAGAAGAAAAGTTGAGCGTTGGTGTGCATATTTTCCGATTTGAAAACTCAATTTACAATGGGACGGTTTCGCAACTGTTGACTTAAATTCCAAAATTATTTATTGGCTCTCAATTTTAAACTATCCAGCAGCCATTTGAGTCTGCTTGCTGAAACTTAGACCGATAATAATCAACTATTTTTCCAGCGTCATCGCTGCAACCTTTTTATCGCCCTTGACACAGCTGCTGCAATCAGTAAAATCACTAATTGATATTGCCGTTATCTCAAACCGTTATCGCGCATTCAAATATTTACTTGTATTTGTTGGGAACAACCAGCGCCTAAGATGTGTCATAACCGATCGAGAACGAGCTTCTAGCGACGTTTTCGGCAGTATTGCCTAAATATCGAACAACCCGTTATCAAATTATAATTGATTATTTTTGTTTTCTAGTATTTTGGGCGTGTATTTCGGTTGTTTTGCAATCTGTTGTTGTTGTGCAGCTGCTAAGTCTAAGTCTCTTATGAAATATTTAATGGTAAATAAGAAATTATTTTTTCTTAGTTAATTCGATTCGTTTCTGGTGTAATGTTGTTTCGCATTAGGCATTTGGTGTACCTCGTTTCGCTTATTGCGTGCTTCGGTTGGTCCTCGGCGCAAATATGTGAGTATAGTACAGGTGAAAGTCGAATTGTAGTGAAAAATCCTTTTTTGGTATCTTCTGACATTTCTTATTGAAGTCTTATAAGATTCCTTAGTGAAGTCCTCTAACATTCCTTAAAGTCTTCAAAGACTCTAATATTCCTTAAAGTCTTCGTGATTCGTCGTGAAGTTAAAGGTCAAGAGAATATGTTCTTTGGGCACATAACGTCAAAATGTTAGGTTGAGTTAGGATAGGTCGAAAGATAATTCCAACTTTAGAGACCTGTCACGGACTCGCAAGAAAATAGAATATTTGAAATAAAATTCTTAATTATTAAAATACCATATTCATTGCCAATACCAGATAGTAACAAAGTGATATCAACCAACCCAAAGCAGTTGTAAAGCCAGATTAAGTTAGTTAGCCAGATCAGTTTAATTTCAGCTCTAATATTCGTCATAGAAGATATCAAGGATTTTTGCAAGCTTTAAGAGCGACTTAATTTTGAACTGCGAAGTTCCTAGATGTCAAAGAAAAGTTTTATATAAGGCCGTATAGAAGCATAGGAGGCGATCTAGCGTCTCTCTTATGCCTACTTTCTTGCACTTTTTGAATGTATGGTCGTTCCTTATGCCCATCCGGCTTGAAGGTGAAGTCAGTATATTGTGACCTATTATTTGGCCAACAATCACCCTGCAATCCTACCGAGATCATGATCTTGAACATGATTTGGGCGATCCTGTATGTCCCTTCACTGAATCTCGTTTTTAGTGACTTCCGTGTTTTCTGTACTGGTTTGGTAGCTAGACGGATGGCACTTTTGGCACGCTCTGCAGTTATTTATTTTCCCGGGATTGCTTTGTGGCCTGGAACCCAGTATGTATGCGGCCGCTTTCCGGCAGCCGATATATCTACTGCCTTCATGATTCTAGGGATTTATCTGCGATATAAGATTATTGTCTTAATATCCGCCGAGCCATTGACGCATGCATATTGATCTTCTTTATGTTGTTTCCTGCGTTGTTAGCTATCTCAGCCATATTTATAACGAGAAAGACTTCCACCTGGAAGACACTGCAGTTTCCGATGAGATCACCTTGTTTTTTGACCGATGTTAACGCATTTCTCCCGGTTTCGGACTCCTTTTTGGAGCGCTATACGTTAAATTGTTGAACAGTCGACGTCATATTCATAAACTCAGTTCTCATCACCAGCAATGATACGTTTGATGAATATAAGATGCTAAGCTACGATGCAAAAGATGTAGGTCCTTTGGTACGAGTGAACCGCTTTATACCAACATCATTAACCAAAATGTGTTAAATCCATTCACAAGCGATACTGAGATCTTCTGCTATCTCTTTGATGCGAACAGAACGATTTTCCAGCATTTTTCGTTATTATCGTCAATAACAGAGGTGGATAGGCAACTCCCATGAGGCCAGTTTTCGATGACTTCTCGACGTTCACTGAATACTTTGTGCTTAAATGCTTGTGTTCGTGATAAAGTAGACTCCCCAAAAGAGTTTGGCAACATTTTCATCGATTACACTTCCAGACGACGCCAAATTCATAACAATAAGTAGGATCTTCCACCCTTGGATAAGGTCCTGAGCTGTAGTTCTTTTCGTTGATTACTACTTCTCTTGCACTTCTCATATTGCGATAAGACTCGAGGTCGTTGGTTCTTGCCTAGATCATTTCATAGATTTATTCGATATTTTTCGACGTACACCTGAACCCAAGGTTAAGAGAGATGTTGTTTTTCTGAGAAATTGGAGTAAATTTGAACTAATGAAATCATGGTTGATAACAACCGATTTCTTACACTCTTATCTAAAATATTCTACTTAGTCCTGCTGATTCTATTTTGATTTCAAAAACTACCAAATCACTTCAGCTTACATACTATTTTCATCTCTATCTCTCTTAGTAAATTTCCAATGTGGCCAAACGACACGTCTTAAGCGAATTGTTATACGCAGTCCCGCACAACAGTTTTCTTCATCCACATGCCAGTACACGATCCGACGTCAGAGCACTCATGTTTGCCAACTACTCGTACGTTTTCAGCAATTCGAGTTGCAACAGCCGACGACCGACTCCGTTACGAATACTCTAACTTGCACCGACTCCTTCACAGCCGGACGATTTACGCTGTGTGGTAAGAATAGCGGGCAACATATTTATATACCATTTGAGGGGGACTCAATGGTTCTAAATTTCAATTTACCCTCGCGTTCGGCGAATTGGCATTTGATTGTCGAGCAGCTCGAGTGTCCACCGGCACCGAGTCATATAGCTGACGGCTTACCACCGCTCATTGGTGGCATGATCAAAGATCTGCTAGACTTGCGTAATGTTTTCTCGAGGTTCATCAGTGACATGGATTTGCTAGCGCCAGCTGGTTGTGATCAATATTATACTGAACCATCGGGCGTAATAAAGAGTTTCAATTATCGTGATGGCATCAATACGCACTATATGAGCAATCTGAAGTATACGATTTGTATTAAACAAACAATGACGGCAAATGCGATCGAGTGAGTGGCGAATTTGTGATGTTTTCATTATGTATAATTTTATTTTTTATAATATACATTTTTTTTAGATACACCGTCAAAAAGTTTTCATTGTCTTCCGAGTTGCCGTCCGAATTTTACAACGAGGCTTGCCATCCTTTCATATTCACCGAGGGGCGCCAGAGCGATTATCTTATGATACCCAATTCGCACTTTGCCGACAATGCTGCCGTTCAGCCGACGTACTTTTGTGGTCAAGGCCTTACAGCGGGTCAGGTTGTCATCGGTGAGATTTCCTTGATTTGGTGTGAGGCAGAACTTTATTTATTTTTTGTTTTAATATTCCAGGTTCCAGACCATTTATAATGCATTTCTCTAGCGATGAGCAATGGCATTCGGAAGAGACAGGCTTCAGCATTGAATACCGCACTAAGGCGGCTGCTTAGATTTAAAATCTGTGGCTCAAAATGAGTTTTAAAATATTTGTGTTTCAAAGCGAGCATTATTACTTCTTAAAATATATATAAAATTTCGGCAGCAAAAAAGGTCTGTATTTCTGTTACTAAAGTCGACTTAGTAGCCATGAAGCTGCCCCTTTTGATTTTAAAAACTACATACTAGATAAAACAAAAAGTACTTAGATATAAAATGAAAAAGTGTTGAAAATATGATCTTTCGAAAAATAGAAACGATTGTTGATGATTATGATGAATTCAATCTTTATCGAGACAGCGTAATGTGAGGTGGAATTATACTTCTATCGTTAACCTTCTTGAGGCCCCTTACACCAAAGTGTGATCTGGGCAAAATTTTTGGACGAAGTTTTCATTTTCACTTAATTTAATACAAATCTCTATGGGGCCTTCAAAATATGCTCCTACTAGCATCCTAACAGTCAATCCTAACATCAACTGTGATGGTCTTCAGCGAATTTTGATTTCTCCGGTTTCGGTTCATTTTTGATTCATTTATGACCTTCACTAAATGCTTTATACCACTCAAGTACAATAACATTTTCAATAATTTCGTAGACTTAAATCCGTAAAAAAATATGGAACAGTCCGAGTCAAATTTGATCAGAAGGTATATTAACAATTTAAAATGTTAAGTCCAGCTCTTACTTGTGAACTCATATCTGTATATAATTGCTCCCTGAATAGAAGATAGAAATAATCAAAGAAAAGGTCCTAGTGAAGAAAATATCGCTGCTGTTCAGGCCAGTGTTGAGGCCAATCCGATTTGTCGGCTCTACGTCATCTCCAGAGTTGGCTCTCTTCCGATCACAACATGTTGAATGTTATGTTTGGATTTGACCTTGCATCTATGTACATAAGATTGTTTTTGCACAAGAACTGAAGCCGACAGACCATTTGAAGCGCTGTAACTTTAGGCGCTAAAACCGAAGATTTTCATCGAAAAATCCTCTTCTCAGATGAGGCCCATATCTGGCTTAATGTCTTCGTGAAAAAAAACAAAATTTTCGATATTGGGTTCAATCGAATCCTGATGTGGTTGATGAAATTATGATATGGCGGTTCTTATTTCTTTCAATGAGGCAGAAACGCCATTGCCAGCAATAGCGAGCGTTATAAGATGACGTGTGGACGATTTCATTATTTCCACACCGCTGACGAGTGCTTGTATATACTTTTTATTAGAGGATATTTCTTTAAGAAATTTTTCCCTAATATTTCATAGGCTTATTAAATTTCTTTCTAAGGACAAAATTAAAATATTTATTATCATTCGAAAGAAAGTTCTTTGTAATTTTTTTTTTGAAGATTATATCTGTCAAATGTTGGCCGCAGCTTCGTCTAAGATGGTCCATCTTTTGAGTTTATACAAATATTTGTTCGATATTTATTGGACCGCGCCTTTAACAAATTCTATTTCCAAGAGGATCATAATTCATGAATTTGAATTCCGAAATGCATTATTTTCGAATCGGTTTGGATTTATTGGTAAACCCATTTGTAAATGAAATATTTAAAAGAAAAGAAAAAAACGATTTCGAATTCGTTCACCCAGTCTCGCAAAGGTTCGTAGTATGCCGTTAAACTGAAGTGCTTACATCAATGACTGTATATACATATGTGAGCTCTCAGAGCAAAATCAATATTTGTTTAAGATATGAACAAGCAAACATTGTCGAATTTAGAAATTCCAACTAACAAAATTTGTGACCAAAAACAAAGCGAAACAAATTAGTAGTTCAAATCATGCAAATCAATGGGTGTGAAAAGCATACATACGCACGTACATTCGCATAGTTGACCACCGAATAACGGTAAACAGAACGAAGCGGCTTTGGTTGGCTGGAAGCGCACATTTATTGCTCCAATAGAGACCACACAAGTTTTCGCGAAGACTAGTGTTATAATGGCAAATATATACTAAAAAAATAAACTCCAACACAACAACAAATAAAAAGCTGGTGAATTTAAAACAAACGGCAAATTTTGGTTAATACCATTTCGCTATTTTGCGAGTTTGCATATCACTTTCGAGCACTTAAAACGCTTGTAAATATTTGCACATAACTAAGGTAGCCGTAGACTCGAGCACAGCGCTGTTGTTTTTGTAAACCAGCGAAGAACGGTATCTATCGGTGTGTAAGTGGGTGTGTAAAGTGTGTGAGCGAAAGAATAAATTTGATCAGTGTTCGCTATGACTTGTGTTGTTGGTATCCAAGACACATACCATTACACGGTTACTCGGCAAGCTAAGATCGAGCCAACGAGCGTTCGATTGGTGCAACGAAGAATGAGCACTCAACCCAATAATGGCCGAGATGGCGGCAACGCATTGTGCGTCAAAGCAGATCGGTCAGGTGTACTATGACAGATCTATAAAATGAAAGCTTCGTGTGACTAACGGCACAGTTTGCGGTGCGTGCGCGTGCGTTATACGAGTGTGGGCGAGAGCGTTGGTGAATCGGTGATTGGCAATAATTTAGCTATTTAAAAAGTGACAAAAGTGTTTAATGCAGGAACAGATAAAATAATAGACTTTAAGAAAAGTGTAAAGTGTTAGTGAATTTGGAATATTTTTATTTGAATTCAACATACTGAAAAATCAATAACTTTACAAATATGGTGCCATCGCTGTGGAATATTATAGCTTTAGTTTTAATATGTGCTCATACGGTGCGGTGTGCCTTGTGGAAGGACAATGTTTTTTACAACAATGTAAATGCAAGTTATGCATATGCGTATAAACCGACACAGGATATGGATGATTCGAGCATGTTTCGACAAGCACGTCGCAGTGCGGCCAGCGACGCTTGCACCACAAACGAAGGCACTTCGGGCACTTGTCTGTCGCGCTTCAATTGTATGCGTCAGGGTGGCATACCCAAAGGATATTGCAGCACCTATGGCGTGTGTTGTGAAAGTGAGTGACTAAATTATTGCTGGAGAGTGTAAAAATATCTAATAAATACAGAAAATAACGTTTTTTTTAGAGATTTACATAGGTTTCCTTGGATAAAAAAACCGCCTTTTTTCAAAAATGTTTTCTCATATAAAAAATTAAATATTTTATTAGAATTTCTTATTGCATACACTATTAACAAAGAAATTCTGAAATTTTTGGGGAAACATTTTTTAAACTCGGCCATTGCGACGCCATTTCCAATGACCCTTCGGAAAATATATGCACTCGCGTTGGCAGGATAACTCTTTACAGGACCATCTAACGTGAAAAAATAAATGTTTTAGTTTAACTACTTAACTTAGAACTTGGACGAAGGAAAAAAACTGAAAATTGGATTTTCGACACTTTTTTTCAAACTGTTGGTATCGAAAAAAAATCCTTCGACCACGCCTTTAAGAATTGTATATCAAGCACATGTGCAAAATTTCATGAAGATCGGTTGAGTAGTTCTCGAGAAATCTTGCCAACTGACTACAAAAACACAGCCTCGAGAAAAACGCGTTTAAAGACGGAGCACTTAGCCTAGCTAGCCTCGAGCGTACAAGTTGTCAAGGCTGTATCTCCGAAACTATTACTCAGATCAACTTGAAAATTTAGGACAATGTTCTAGAAGTGTTAGAAAATTTAATAAGATGATAAAAGAAATTCGATTTTTTGAAACCCGTAAACCCATGTAATCCCTTAAGGCCCACAAAAGTTGAAAGTATTGACCAACGCAATCAAAATGATACTCAAAGGTTAGGTTAGTCTGGTAGGCCAATAAGCCACGCATAGACTAATTTTAGTTGTGATACCAAATGGAGTTAAGTTACCAGGTCCATGAGAAGAAGTCATGGTGATCTCTCAATACTCAATAACCCAGTATCAAGTTCTAAGAGAACCCTTAGTTTGTATAGATTTATAGTTACATATATTTGAAATCTTCTTGTATTTAGGTCAAAAAACCTTTAGATCGAATAAGTATTTATATTTGAGAAAGCGCAAGGGTTATGAAACAATTTATATTGTAACCTACCTAATACATAGAGGAGTATAAATAACATTATTAATGCTTATTTGGACCAAAGAAAAATCACAAAATTTGGATCCACTTAATACTATGGGAACTATATCTGTTTCAAGTATACTCCTAAGGATTTTCCAGCAGACATTCGAGTAAGGAAAAAGTTAAGAACAAAGTTTTGAAACTGGAAATGTTTGCTTGTTTTTAACTTAGCCAACAATATTGAAGGGCTCGGTTATATAAAGTACTTGATGAGGAATATTGGTTAAATAATATATGTATTTAAAATAATTTTTTTCGAAATTTTTATACGTAAATTCCATTCAAATTATTGTTATTATTCCCCACTTAAAACCGATATTTCATCCTTAAGAGTCAGACCCGCTTAGGATATTTAAAACTAAAACTTAAACCAGAAAAACAAAAAATAATTTATATTACTATAGATGAATGTTATCAAAGGAATTGTTAAAATCCTGATTTTTCTGGATTTGAGATCATTTTTAGCAAAAAAATTTTAATCAAACAGATACCTTTCCCTGGAGGCCATAGAAAAGAAGAACTGTTTTCGAACTTATAAATTATATGATTACGAATTATAATGATTTATAAACGAGGAATACACCGCAACCTTAGGCCTATTGAGGCCTCTCCTACATCACAAAGACTCTCCTAGCCGCAACATAATAATAAAGTCTAATATACTGATGGGTGCTATCGAAGCGATGTGATCGTTATTTCGAAACATGCGGCCTATTGGCAGGTGTTCTGGTGTTTTAGACTCCCTGTCGGCCGGCAATTTACACAAAAAGATAAACCCATGTTGTATAAGTGCTTTTTCAGCTTGCAATGGACGGTGTAGAATGCGACAAGTAGTCTGAATATGTCCCTAAGAAGGTTAATTACATATTTAAACCATATTTGAACATAAAACCAATTCTGGGGGCGATCTGTGTGTAATATTTATATTAAGGAAAATGTACACCAAAGAAACACATCTAAAATAATTTGCAAATAAAGCATCTTTACAATCAAAATAATATTTAAAATAATTTATTACACAAAAAAATGTAAATACTTAAAAACGTCTCTTGTAGTAAACTAAATAGATTATTTAAAATTTTTTTTTTTTCAAATATCCCCTGCTTTGCATCTCCAGCAAATCTACAATGTGGCCAAGTTTCCAGCTCGAAGCGCATAATAATCAAAAATCCCGTTCAGTTGCCGACCGTGTGTCAATATGTGATTACGCCCTACAGCAGCAATGTTTGTCAGTTACTAATCGAATTTGAACAGTTCGAATTGAATCAACCGACCAACGATGCCACACTTGGCACCTCTACCTGCGGTGACAGATTCTTAGTGGGCGACTTTACGCTCTGCGGCGAAAATAGCGGTCAACATATATATTTGCCCTACGATGTTGCAGCCGGCGCCACGCAAGTTACATTGGAATTCTCTTTTCCCACGAAATGGGCACAATCCTCATGGAATTTGATCGTTACACAACTGGAGTGTCCACAGCCGAAGAAACGTTTCGGTGCCAGTAGTATGGTGATGCCGTTCATGGGTCAAACAAATTTACAAGATCTACGTAAGATTTTCTCAGCGAAACATAGCGATTGGGAATTACTAGCGCCGCCTGGCTGTAGTCAGTACTTCCGTCAACCGACCGGTACAATTAAAAGTTTCGGTGATATATACTATATGGAAAATCTACATTACACAATCTGCATACGGCCGTTACCGGGCCCTTCGGTGATCGAGTAAGTGTGGCGGAAGGTGTGTAAGGAATATTTTGCTAATAAAGTGTATATTTTATATTTCAGATACACTGTGAATAAGTTCTCCTTGTCATCGGAGCAAACTGACAGTTTCTACGACGAAAATTGCCACCCGCTGATATTAACTGATGGCCGTCAAAATGATTATCTCATGATATGGAATGCGATGTTCAAGGACGATGCAACCATGCAGCCGACTTACTTTTGTGGACAGGCTTTGAGCGCTGGTCAGGAACTAGTTGGTATGTTACATGGTGCTCTTTAGTAAACATAATTTACCGTTAATTGCTTTGATGCGTTTTTTAGCAACCGCTCCGTATCAAATGTACTTCAATAGCGATGACCAGTGGAGTAGTGTGGAAACCGGGTTCAGCATATCATATCGAGTGAAATCGGCCATAAGTTAATAACATTGCTAAGAGTCAACGTTTTTCAGAATTAATATGCATATTTATTGGTTATGTTAAGATTTTTTATATAAAAAAATGCAATTGAATAAAGGGAAGAATTAGAAAATCAGGTCATAGCGATTGAGCTTAAAGTTTCTTCAAATTATTATAAGAGGTGTGTTCAGAAGTAACCAGAAAGTCAAACCACATTGAGTATAAATCAAGTAACTGTTGACAAGAGGACCAACCCCGAAAATGTAAACATTCAAAACCTCGCGTCTAAAACACACCCGTTATTTTTGTAAAGTTAGAAATGTCGAAGGAATTCGGTCTTTTGCCACTAAAAATTATTTTTTTGGTTTTTATAATAGCGAAAGAATGTTTTGACCTCTTAGAGGATCTAATATCTTACCATATTTCCATATAACACGATGAACCTGCAGGGCCTAGTAGTAGTAGTACCTTGGAACTGTGAAGCAGATGAACTAACCAGAGCGGATACCACCCTACAATTAAACTCCAGAAAAGAGGGTGATTATACACCTCTGGCTACATGAAGACATATGAGATTCGGTGGTATCAATCCCTGATATGAAGATTAATAGATGAGGATTACACCGCGGACCTTAGGTCAATTGTGCTCTCTCCTAAGTCACAACGATCCAGCTAGTACTAACATATTGATAAATTCCAATATACTGCTTAGTGCTAGTGAGGCGATCCATATATGCCTCTGAAACATCATCCAGATCAGATGCCTGCAAGTCGTTGCGGCTTCGATAGTTGGAGCCCTACCAAAGTCTGCGAAGCCATTGAGGCCCAAGCCACCGTCCGATCATATTGTGCAACCACCAGAAAATCCTTGGCTTACAGCCCCAGCTAATAGATTGCACACCATTAGTGCTTTAGTAGCTTTGACCATGACTTCCACCGCAGAATGGAATCCAGCGTGTGACCAAGAGATTTGCCATATCAGTCATCTTTCAAGTGTTAGATTCCTGAGACCTGGTCCTGAGACGATGGTCATATTCGAGTGGTTGATGTTTAGCTCAACTCCACTGCACCATCCTTTAGCCAGATTTAAACCGAATTGTTCTAAATCGCAGAGAATGTCCTCGAATCAATCCCTGACTATGACCATGAATGGAATATGAGTCGCACATGCCGACTATTAAAATTGAAAAACAATGACATAAGAAGTCTAGTAAGGGTACTAACAGGTCAGTGTCTAATAAGCAGACATGTCGGAAGACTAGAAACGCATTTTTAGGAATATTGTAGAATGGAATAATATGTAGGAAAAGAATAGCAACTATCGGTCGAGGGTTTCCTGATGACGTCGGAAGTTGCGCAGATAAAATTTTTCGTACTAACAACCTTTGTCAGAAGCACGGGGTGGTTCAGAGGGGAGCCAATAGAGTGAGAAGACTTTGGTCTCGGTGGCATCAAAAGAGGCCTCTTAAAGGCTTATGTGCCTCGTTAGACACCACTCTACCCATCTACCCATCCAGCCTTGATAATTTGTTTATTCGAATTTGTTATAGGTTAAAGAATACCATTATGTGGCTGGAGAGTATGGATGTATTTTTGCCTTTAAAATATCTGAAGTATTTTGTGTATATTTTTTTAAATTCCTGTGTCGACGGCGTGACGAAATATTCAACACTTTAATAAGAAAATACAGTAATTTTTCCAGAAATATTTATTTGCAAAATCCACATAAATTTCTCTACTCTTATAACCTTAGCTCCAATATGAAAGAAAAAGAAAATAGTACAATAAACAAAAAAAGTATATAACTTAGCGAGGAAAAAATATGTAAAGAGCTGGGAGAGTTAGTGCAAATACTTCTTAAATAAATGAGAAAAACGCATTAACGCACTTCTAGGCTGCGACATGATTATCCTTTTAGTAGTAATTAACTAACTAACCACATCAAGTGTTGGCCAACTGCGAGATGTCAGCAGTTCGGAGGGGGCGCTGTTAATTTGAGCAAGTCGACTGATGAAAAAGATGCTTCAATTCAGATGAAAGCCTAAAATAAAATCTACGTGGGGTTAGGGAAAATAAAGCATTAAATGAATGATATTTTATTAAGAAAAAATATTTATGTGGAATAATATATATTTTTGTAAGTGATGGAAAATTATGCAAGAATATTTAAGAGTAGTAAGCAAGAGTGGTAGAAGAGAATTTTGTAATGAAAGCAGAATTTTTAATTCTCACATTCTCCGAATAAAAATTCTATGGAATATGTATAATATTGTATTTAGTTTTGAAAATGTCCATATATTTTTTTAAATTTATTTATTGTATCAAATTACAATAAACTGTTAATTATACAAAGAAAGCGCTGTCATTGAAAGAAAGCCAACGAATGAATGATTGCCATAAGAACAATATTATGCTAGGCAAATATGGCGGCAGACGTGTTAATTAAAACACTTAGCGTGATTGGGCGGAACTTTTATAAAGCAACAACGGAACATATTTTGTTTCTACGTTAGGGTGATCTCCAATTAAAGAGTAAATCCTGATAATCGTTACAATATATCTTCAAAACGATTTTAGTCATCGCCTCATATTAGCCTAATAGGTAGCGTTAGGAGCAAATCTATATGAGTCTCAGAGGGGTAAACTTTTAGACTTCTTAAGACACACTGAAAAAATTTAAGTATTTTCTAACAAATCTACATGTATCCAATAAATATTTTATAGAAAGCAAAGTAGAAGTTGTTTGGCGCTGCAAGAAATTATTTAAATTATTGAAACGGCAATTACCATGTTATCAAATATGAACCGGACTGTTCATATTTTCATTTATTTTAATATAAATCTTTATTACCGACTACAAAGTAGGCTATTTTGAATTAATACAAGCATGCCAGCGTTGATTCCAATTTTCCATTGGATGGCACCATCTCCTTCAGCGAGCAGTTTTAATGACTTCGATTGACCCACGGTGCCTTCCACGAAGCTGTTTCGAAAACGAAAACAAAAGCTGTCTCGAAAAAGTATCAGAAAGCCAAAAATCCAGTCTTGAAATTATTTTGAAAAAAAATAGAAAAATGACTTCGCTTAAAATTTTGAATTTCCAGTGGAATCCTGGCTACGGAATTCTTGAAAATATTGTACAAATATTTCAGGGAGTCTACTTTATCACGAACACAAGTATCGAAGTGGCACATAACATTCAGTGAAGGTGGTGACGTCATCGAATACTTTCATCATGTGAGTCGTTCGGCCACCTTTGTGGAATATAGTCTCTCATGGATCGACTCAATACAGTTTGATTAATATTTTGGATAATATTTCGATTTTGAATAATATTTTTGTTATGAAGCGGTTAAGGGTTAGTCTCGTACCAAATTTTTTTTAGCATCAAATGCACACCAAAAATGTGTTTACGAGTTGGTAAGACACACCCTGATATAGTAAATACTTACATTAAAGAATATATACACTGGCGGTCAATAAAAAGGCACCACCAAATATAATTGAAATAAGAACACCTGAACATATATTATAAAGGTAGAATATTATGACCATTTCCATTTGTTTGACCACGTAGTGTCAATTTGCTAAACACAAAAATTTTCTTCAAAAAGTTTTTTGCAAAAAATAGCCAATTAACAAAAAAACGAATAAATCATTGTCAGCACTAGGTTAGAAAAATAGGCTTCACAATGGGCTTTTCTACTAACGAGTTCTTACTCCTTTAGCTTGAAGGTGTGAAATTCAATGGGACCTCAGTTGATTACTTTATAACGGGACTATACAAAACCAAATCTAAGGTTAGAGTTTATACCATTCAATTGCGGGTCTAAAAAATATGTAATCATAATCGCATATATTTGTGTCTCATTATTCCATCAACAATGTGTAGAGGCCCAAAAACATGATATGGAAAGCAGACCCAAATCATTTTTCCTTGAGGAAACTTAATTTTCTTTACCTTTACCTTTATCTTGTAACCTCTCACATCTGCAAGGCGCACGTAAAGCCAATTTAAGCTTAGCAACTTAAAGTGGCTTTCGTCAGACCACATAATCTATTGCCAATCCTTTTGTTCTCAATTTTGGCAATTTTTCGTTCAAGAATGTCGTGAGGCCTTCATTTTAATGTTGTTAGTTTATCCCCGCAGTACCATTGTCTGTTCTTTCAGTTGTTCTTACAGTTATATAGCCAAATATAGTTAAAAAAAATGGTGCTGCTTTTCTATTGACCGCCAGTGTATATACAATAATGTTTATGCAAACGTATATACACTTACATAAAAAAAAAAACTGTTCTTCAACTGTGCGGTTTCAGTAGTGTTTGACGTTTAACAGGGCACTTAACAGACAACTAACAGTTGCCCATTAAATGTTTCTACTTACTGCAATAATTTAGGCAAAAGTGGCAGATAAATAATAAAAACCTATATTATCGGCTACTAAGTGTTTGGCATGTGGCACTTTTTGTGTTTCCACACGTCAATGTGAATGTCAAGTGAATTTATTATTTCACGCATTTGTTTACGCTTTTAAGTAGTTATTTGTTTTCGGTGAGCAATTTTAGCAAGTTCTACTAGTTCTAGAAATTGCTGATGACTGTTTGACAAAGTGTGTAAATTTGTAAAATTAGGTCAGTCGGTTGAGCTTGAAAAATGAGTCAATGGTGGTAAAAAGTATTAGCTGAAGTTGATTACACTAGTTTAAAAAGTTTTTGTTCTCTAAGTAAATATTTTTTCGTATCACATTTTATCAATAGAATCGCTCCAGTGCTAGTGCGAAAGCAAAATATGATTATTTTTATGAATAAACTTTTGTACAACGCTCATCTAACTTTATTAAACATGCGTTTCTAAAACGCCCTGAACTTGTAACAGAACTTATGACAGGACTAAGAGAAGCGAATGGAATCAATTGAAAGGACTTGACCTTTATTCCTATTTGTAAATCAAAGTTATTAGTAACTTTATTAAGCAACAAAACGGATACTAGTTTTACTAGAATTAAATCGATTGTTTTAAAATTTCAAGGCCAAATTTTCACATGGTATAGTAAAAATGGACCTCCACTATTGTAAAGATTCCCTCGACGTGGATGAAACCTAAAAACTTCTCTCTAGAAGATATTGTTCAACAGTCGATAAAAATTAAAGATTGATAAAGTGGGTTAGTTCTTTTTAAATAAATTCAATTTTACCCGAAACTTTGATCTAGTAGATAGTTTTAAGGGGAATTATTTATAGAACCAAAATTTTACCACTGCAGCAGATTTGAAAAAAAAATGTTTTGAGCAAAACGCATTTAAAGAGAAACTGATGACAAAGATGATATGACTTCACTGTGCGTCTTACTTTAAAAGCCCATAAGTCCAAAACTACAAGGTGTGTTCCAAAGTAAACAGGACTCTTTGAGTCCAGCGCCCCCTGGTGGCGCCAGCTATATGTCGACTAGTCCGTCAGAATCTGCTATCTTTATCGATTGTCCAATGAGAGTTCCATGACATTTCATGGATCGGAAGTGAAGGCATTGCGTGTTAAGTGTCTGTATGTTTGTGTTATCGGTGCGAAAATGAGCTTCGAACGAAGAGCCAACATTAAATTTTATTTTAAAATTGGTAAAACCTCATCGTAACGTTTCAATTGATGAATAAATTTATGGCAATGACTGCCTATCCGATAGCAGAGTACGCGAGTGGTTTCAACGTTTTCAAAGTTGTCTTGAGGACATAAATGACGATCAACATGTGGGCCAATCAAAATCCGTGAGCACCAGAAATTCCATCGAAACTGCGCGTGAATTCATCAAAAATCATCATTGAAATTCATGGAAATGGAAATAAACATCTCCAAAACATCGATATATTGCATTCTGACCGAACATTTGGGCTTACGAAACGTGTGTGCACGGTTTGTTCCGCACAAATTGACTGACGACCAAAAATTGCTCTCATCGGTCGACGCGCATTCACCTGATATGCCACAGTGCGACTTCTTCTTTTTCGGAAAAGTGAATTTTCCCATGAAAGGAAAGCGTTATGCGAAAAAACTGAAGACGAGTTCATAAATGGGCGTAATCGAACCATTACCACGTCCAAAAAACGACATTAAACGAAGATCTATAAAGTACCATAACTAAGCACTAAATTAAGATATACAACTGTAGTTTCGTAAAGGGTAATAATAAGGGCCACCGGTCGGCAAAACATTAAAAAAATGACTGCAGACTCACCCTCTAGGAGATTAAATGTATATACCTCTAAAACCAATAAATACATGTAATTTTACATTTACGATGATAAAAGAATACTTTATGGGAGCTGGGGTCAAAATTTTACTATGGGCGTGGCTCCGTCCACATTTGGATTATATTATTATCCTGACCTTCCTATGTTTTAGAGGGAAAATGAGACTAATCTCCACGCCTACTTCCCATGCAACACAATTTTATTTTCTATCTTTCACTTTCTAGTATGCAAATTAAGCACTACAAATGTATTAGGGTATAACTTGGACCGAATAATGCGCCTTAAAGTAGGCCACCAAAAATTATTCAAATCAGATCAAAAATATTCAAGCCCTCATATGTACATATATATATTTTTTTGTAGTAGCGGTGCATAAAATTAATAAAGTCGGGAGGAAACTTGTCCTAGACCCCATATAACTCAAACCTTATGCACCTTTCCTGAATTCCGGTTACACTCGTACTTAGCCCTTCATTTTTTGTTTTAACCTGTTTCCGATTTCCTACAGGGTATGATATAAGACAACAGTTACACAGTATAATGGCATAACGGTATTATTTACAGCTTTACTAATCTTTTAAGGTGACATTTCTCAAAAAAATATGTGGCCTAATTAAATTATTTTACATTATTATGGATATAACATCATAATATTTGACTAATCAATTTAGCTTAGTATTTGCTCAAATGACTATACAAAATTAGACACAAGCAGGTAGTGTAAGGGTCTAACATGTAGATAAAAATAAAAGAATAGCGCCGAAACAAAAACTTTACCGTTAATAAGCGGCAAATAACCGCGAAGAAGCAAACAGCAGCATATGTGTGAGCCACTCCAATCCAAGGAAACAAACGTCATATAGACGCGCTCGCCTACTTCGATCTGTGCATGTGTTTGGCGGTGTTGCTGCATGCCTGATTGCAACAATGTGGCCACACAACTTACTCCCACACACACACAATTTGTTTGCTCAACACCCACGGCTTGGTGGCAAGGCACATTTGCATGGCATGGAATTGCTTACGAGTTAATTAGATGCCACTTTTACTGATTCATTGCAGCCACTAATAGTCAAAGAAGCAATGTTTTTTCTAGCTTTCGTTGTTGTTGCCAGCGAATTTTGGATAGGTGTCAATTTATGCCATTTCGATGAGCGCTAATTTGACACATTTCCATAATGAACTGAGCGCATCTGACCAATTGATGTGGTTCTTGGTGTTGTTGTTACTGTCTCCTAATGGATTTCTATGTTTGCTTATTTGTTTACCGAAATCTATAGTTCTAGCTTTGTGGCAGAAAAGAAACTGAGGGATAATATCATTTTGGCTACTTTGAGCTGTGGCTGTGACTTTCGTGGCAACAATACAAATATTTTATGTATGTATGTATGTATGTATATAAATAGTTATATAAATACGCATTTTGTTTACCTGCATATTTGTCCATTGTGGTGGCTGTGTGTTGTCAAATGGCACTTGCCTTTTCAATGAACCGTAACCACTATTTTTATGCAAATGCGCTCAGCACTATTTTTGACGCCATCACATTCTTGTGGACTCGTCATTATGTGACCTGTGAGCAGTGTCTTTGCATAAATTGTTGGAATTATATTATTGTGACGGAAATTTTCGTTGTTTACACTTTAAGAAAGTCTGTCTGTCAATGTCTATTTAATTTAGAAAAGTTGTTTGCACATGCTTTAGTCACACCTATTTGAAGCGATGATGGGTTAGCACATTTGCACATATTTTTGAAAAAAAAAATTAGACTGAGTAAATTGTTCTTCGGTACCATGCTATTGGTAGTGTCAGGTTCATTATGCCTCTTTCTTAACGGTTGTTGTAGAGATGCTTTACTGAGTTCAAGCCTTTCTTTTTTGTTAAAAGCATGGCACTCCTAATAAAATATTGATTCAGAGAGATTAAAAATATCACCGACATTCCACTGCGGCGCCATCATATTATGAAACTATTCATGAAAATATTGTATGTGCTCTTGTTTTTATGATATTTTCAGTTCTTATATACAAGGTGCGTTCCAAAGTAAACAAAACTTAGAAAAAAAAAACAGAACAAATGGTTTTTTCGGCAAAATTTATTTATTTTATTTAAAATAGTCTCCTTCTGCTTAAATATAGCTTTTTGCACGGTCCAAAAGCATGTCGAACACGGTGTTTTAGCATAGTTGGCCGATATGGCCGCCAGTATGTCGGTGCAAGCCTTTTAAATGGCCTCTACGTCTGCATAACGCTTTCCTTTTATAGGCAAATGCATTTTTCCGAAAAGGAAGAAGTCGCACTATGACATGATTAATAGTTAAAATGTAATTTTTGGTCAAATAATCGGTTACAAGCGTCGATCGATGAGAGCAATTTTTGGTCGTCAGTCAATTTGTGCGGAACAAACCGTGCACACACTTTCGTAAGCCCAAATGTTCGGTCGAAATGGGATAAATCTATGTTTTGGAGATGTTAAATTCCATTTCCATGAAATTCAATGATGATTTCGGCAGATTTTTGATGACTTCACGCACAGTTTCGATGGAATTTTCAGTGATCACGGATTTTGATTGGCCCACATGTTGATCGTCATTTATGTCCTCACGAAAATTTGAAATTACGCGTGCACTCTGCTCCGCGATAGGCAATCATCGCCATAAACTTGTTTCATCAATCGAAACGTTTCGGTAAAAGTTTTACCAATAAAAAACAAACGAAGCTCATTTTCGCACCGATAACACAAACATACTGACACTTAAATCGCAATGCCTTAACTTCCGATCCATGAAATGTCATGAATTCTTACTGGATAATCGATAAAGATAGCAGATTGTAACGCAGCAGCCGACATATCGATGGCGCCACCTGTTTACTTTGGAACGCACATTGTAGTAAGTGAAATTACTTATTCAACATAGAAATTCCATTAAATTTTGTGTGCAGAATCAAACTTCTGTTGCTGAAACGTTTAAAATGTCGGTGGTAATGTTTTCCGAGAGAAATTGTTTTTATTGGTACAAATTATTGAAAGAGTGTCGAGAACGCGTTGAAGATGACCCACATCCAGGACGACCATCAACATCAACTGATGATCAACACTTTAATAAAATAAAAGAATTCATGGTTGTGAATCGACGATTAACAGTCAGAGATCTTACTACTATCGTTGGAACATCGGAAGGATTAGTGAAAACCATTTTCCAAACATCATTTTGGCCTAAGGGCAGTGAGAGCACGATTGGTTCCAAAATCACTAATTTTTTTACAAAAGCAGCGACGCGTTAACGCCTGTGAAACAATGCTTTCTGACTATCAGGATGTCGTGAAACGATCAATCGGCCAAATATCGTGGCAAAGGTGAGACGACGAAGAAAAAACCACGTCACAACAGGTCAAAAATCAAGGTTATGTTGACAGTTTTATTCGAGTATCGAGGTGTTGTGCACTCCGAATTCCTTCCGACCGCCCAAGTTAACAACCATGAATACTATTTGAGTATAATGCGTCGTTTGCGCGCATTTATTCGTAAAATGAGGCCGGAATTATGGTTCGACAAATTTTCAACCAATATCGCGTGGCAATGACTGTATTCTACTGATTTAGCTCTGTATGGCTTCTGGCTGTTCAGCAATTGACGACATTAAACATGAATCGCTACGAGCCTTGAAGGCTATTTCGGAAATTGACTTTAACAACTGTTTCGAGAGTTGGAAAAAACGTTGGCACAACTGTATTGTGACCAAGAGGGAGCGCTTTTACGGGATGAAATAGATTTTGTAGAATAATTTCCGTATTTTAAAATTATGAATAAAGTCTTACTATTTTTTGCTCACAGTAGTATGTACGAACATGAATAGGTAGATAAAATGTTGCAAGCAGATATGTGAATAGCGGCAAACATAACAACATAAATGCGCTTTTAATCAGTTAATTGCATTGTTGGCATTTTTATCACGCCAACACAAGCACAACGTTGTACACAAACCAATCCACCACAACCATCGTACTTACACACATCCATATTAAGAGAGCTCCGAAATTCACGCTTACACACATATAAGAGAATTGAAATTGAGATGTGAGCGAGCAGCAGACAATTGCAGCTATGTAAATGTATATGCGTTGTTGTGTACGTTTGTTGGTTGGGCATTTTAACGCGATCAATTTGTGCTGCGACTCGCTCACCGTAGACCTACCGGCGCGTTTGGCAACCGCCAACATTTTATCACGAATGTGTGAATTGCCTACACAAGCAGAACATTACATATCAGTGCATAAGCACACAGGTTCAGAGCACATAAATATGTAAATATGCATGTGTAAAAGAGTAAAGGCAGCACGTGCACATATTCAATGGTTCTCTGCGATTCTTTCGCCATGCGCTTCTACAAGAACAAAAAATTTCGTAGGCGAGTTTTTCACTTTTTTTATATTTTATTTTATTCGGCTATTCATTCATATCTTTGTTTTTTCTTTTACTATTAATTAACACAACAATTTACAATAATGGCAGCAAACAATTTGCCACACACACATAGACTTTTGTTGCTGATATGACGCAGGTGGCAGTATTTAATTCGAAAGCTTTAAAACCTTCTAGTCAGCACACAGTTATAAGAGTTGATGTCTAAGAGATATCAATTATCAAATTTCGACCAGAATAATAGGATCTAGGTAAAATAATTGTTCTCATAGATAGCTTTTCTAGTCATTTCGCCCTTCAAATAGTCCAATATCGCTATATAATAGTCGCTGTTGGTGTTCCTTTCTTATTCCATGCTCAACACAAAATATAGACGCCATAATCTTGGCACCGACTGTTGTTTTTTTCATGCTTTGGATCGGGTTCATCGTGAGCAATCCAATAGGATTAATATGGATTGGGCTTCGATGTGAAATGATCGAGCCATGTTTCATCTATAGTCATATATCGACGCAAAAGCTCGGGTTTATTCGGCTTTAACATCTCCCAACACTGCTGCGAATAATCATCTGGTGCTTATTTTTGGTCAAAAGTGAGCCTGCGCAGCACTCAATTTGCACAGAGCTCTTTCATACCCAAATATTCGTGAACGGACACGTTCGGTTGATATCTTTAGTGAGCCTGCCTTATCGAGCAACTTCACTTTACGGTCAACCAAAATGGATATAAGCTAGATTTTACACTTTTTCTTCGACAACAGGAAATTGGTGTTTATAATCCTGATACTGTAATAGATAATTATACGCAATCGTTCTGGGAATTCTGATGTCAAAGGTGTCGTTCGACCGTTATGAAATCATTCGATTTCTGTGATGGCACAAAAAACCGTTTGGAACCATTTAAATAAGGTTGGATACAAGAAATAGCTTGATTAATGAGTGCGTTATGCACCATAATGTCGAAACGTGGAGTGCCTCCGGAACGCGGAATCCAAACTAAGTTTGATGTGTGGTAAGGTTTCGTTGTGGGTTTAAATGGGTTATCAAGGAATCATCTATTATGAGCTCCCCTACAGTCAAACACTTAACTCGAATCTTTACTGTCAACAATTGGAGAAAGTCAGCGGAAATATTCTCCATAAGTTAAGAGATTCATTTGTACTCACCTTAGAGTCCGGACGACTTGTTACTGTTACTGCCTATAGCCAAAACTTGTGCTGGTGAAAAGTTTGTGAAAATCGACTTTTCCAGTTGTAATGAAAGAAGCTACATGATCAAATTCAATGAGTAGTCACAATGAAGACTCAGAATTAAGCTACAGTAAACTTCCATATATATAAACATCCTGTATATAGACAATAAGACTTCAGATGTAGCGTATAATGTATCTTACAATATCTCAGAATCTGTATCACAATGATAATACTATCCGATGTTGTTGGTCAATGACTTTCCTCAACCTTTTGAAGAACATTAAATATAGTACACTTCGAATCGAACATGCTATCAGAACCGTATCTTATTCAGTTAGCTTACGAGATCCAATCTAGAAAACTTTTATGTGACCATGCTCTAGAGCTCATCCTTCGAATTTTAATCTCTGAATTGCTAGTTTTAATGACTGGATGGAGGTCGAGATACATTTATACTAAGCCGAACCTATCTATATATAATATTATTATAATTTTTTTGAACAGACCTTGAAGGCATAAATTGAACGTTCCATTAAAGATGTCTAGACATTTTCTTTGCGTAAATTATATAATATAGTAGACAAAGGTTAAGGGTATAATTAGAACGAACCTGGATTATAAACCAACCAAGGGCTGTATACTCGACTTTATTTATCAAAATTATTAAGAAAACAGTAAAATATGTCAGGAATCTCTGTGTCATAAAAAATCGTGGTAGATTCAAGGCGTCAATACTTCTAATACATTCTTAACTCAATTTGCAACACATTTGAAACCAACAACATAAGTAAAACTAAAAAAACTGTAACACGGAGCCAACAATTGAGCAATCGAGCGCAAAACGTTGTGAGCAACAGGAAACGAAGCAAAGTGAAGAATTTCCAAAACAAAAAAAAAACAAACACACGAAATTATACGCGGAAATTGCTGGACAAGCAATAAGAGTGCGAAAAGGAGCAATAATCGTATCAAATGCGGCGAAACGGAAAATTTAGTTGAAATGGCATCAGGTCGGACACCAAGAAGAAAAACAACAAAATACAACTAAAAAATTTGGGGAAATTACAAAAAAAAATGAACAATGCAACACAGTGAAATTCAAAAAATATGTTTTGAGACAACAGCAACAACAATGTTTGTGAAAAGTCAACGCACGCGAATGACTGAAGCAAAAGCGAAGAGGGTGGAAACTTTATAGAAATATCACGGAAACTTGGCGATATTAAGTGCAACAAGGAAGTTTGTAGGTGAGAATGAGTTGATGGGAGCGCACGAACGAAAACAGATTTTAATAAATTTGTAAACAGATTTGTTAATTTCAGCATGAATTTTTGATGAGCGAAATTTTTAACTTTTTTTTCTGCAATAACCTCGCACTTAAGCACAGTAATATGGAAGTGCCTACATTGATATGATTGTATGTGTGCTTGAATTTCGAGCAAGTGTTGCATGTGTAAGCCATATAACGGTAAAAGCGCAAAGTTAACGACAACCAAAGAATGGCGGTAACGGCAGCATTAAAAAATGCCGAAGGCAGTGAAGTAAAGTCATTGAAAGCGCTTTTATTGTTGTTGCTCGCACTATAAACATTTGTGTAAAACATGCAACATAAACTTGTCAGTTACATATAAGCATGTACTAATGATAGTGTAAGTGAAAGGAGAAACAAACTCATGGAAACCGGAAATGAAACTGAAGTTGAGTGAGCTGTAGTAAAAATGAGTGTAACTGAAAAATAAATATGTATATGCATAATTTAATTGCAATATTAAAAAAAAAAATCATATTTTGATACAAAATGACGGCATCAGCGATAGATGGTGATACTAGGAACTCGGAATAATTATAATTCTTCCGCAAACTGGCGGATTTTATCAAAAGAGGTCCAATTTTTGGTAAGTAAGGAAGAACTTATACATTTTATTGACTTATATAAAAGGAAATGTTAAATTCTAAATAATTTAGGTATATTACAGTAGTATGGGGGGGGCGATAATCCCAGTTTTATTTTTGCCATTAGAACAATTTATTAGTATACCTCACGATATTGATCACACTGTGATCAAATTGAATTTTGTCCACTTCATCTCCTTCAAAGAAACCCCTCCCGCTACAATGCACTTATGAAAACGAATTTTCCAGCCATCATAGCAAAATTCTCCGTCGGGATGGTTATCTGGGCCTTCTTCGATTCAGCTTTTATATCCTAAATTGCGTCAAAACGGTGTCCTCGGCGTGGTTATGTGAATTTGCTGAATAGCCAGAAGTTACACGAAGGTAAATCAGGCGGATGCGGTTTTACTTATTATTTGACAAATATTCAACTTGTTACCTGAGAAAGATGCTTTCCGAGTTCCATTCAATTACCTCTCAGATTGACAGAAACATGGTATAGACGTTTAAATATCGCTAGAAACTAGAAGTATTGACTCGATTTTATCTGTATTATTTAGCCACAAAGACATACAGTTATTAGAAAAAGATATGTACATATGATATTGTATAAAGTCAATCAGAAGTTAGAAAATCTTTTTATTAAAAATATGTATGGAGGTTGGGGTAGGTATAGACCTGATTTTACCCATTTTAGAAGCAAGGGCACACTATTTTTGGGAAAAGATTCTCTTTGAATTTCAATAATAACTATACATAACACATATCACAGATTTACCATTATTTTTTGTTAAAAAGTCAACCATTGGAACTGATTACTAAATGCTCAACATCTGAGTTTTAAAAAGTTATGATCCGAAATATCAAATATTTGGATATGAAATAACATATTTTGAAGGCACTAATTTTGCAAAGTTTTATTGCAATATCAGATTTCGTAGAAATTGAACGAATACGAATAATATTGAGCATAGTTTTGAGCACACATATTTGATTGCTTTCCGCCAGACATAATGACTCGAGAACTGAAGCGGATCTATAACAAAGGAAAATTATAGACAGAAAGGAGGCTGGCAATGGCAGAAAGTAAAAAAGAAAGACAAGTCAGCATACAGGAAAGGCTAAAAAGGACACAGCAGCAAAGAGAAGATGGAGTTACCGATTAATTGGAAATATATAGGTATGGGTGGAACGAATGCATGGGAAGATAGACTTTTACATGACACAGTTTCTAACAGGGCACAGATGTTTTAAAAAGTACTTGTATAGGTACGATCATGACAATGGGGTTACTTGCTCTTTATGTAGTAGCAGTAGCGACAATGAGGAGCATATATTTTTCTACTGCCCGATATTTCCAACACAGCGGGAGGATCCCATTGATAGGACAACAGCTCTGATACTTCAAGAGCTGAGAAGAACCGAACAACAAAGAAGCAGGAAATCTAAAGCCGCAAATAGCAAGCGGAGGAGCAAATATACGAAGCTGACTCTGCGACGTAACGCTTAGCGGCGGTCCCACAGGTTCTTTCTGCAAAGCTACAGTAGACGGAGTTAAAGGTTTAGTGCATAGGCGTACTGTTTCGCAACTCCAATATAGTAAAATAATACTGAGTAGAAGAATGGAGGGTACCTCAGTACGAATTGTGCATACTAGATACTTCTAAGTATCAGTATCTGTGGAAGATTTCCTCCTTCGGAAAAAAAACATATTTGATTGCTCTCGAAAGCATCTTAATCAAATTAAATTTTTTGAAATCATCAAAGATCCATGGCCTCATTTACTTCGCCGAGTTGATCTTGTTGATATCACCAAATGGAAAGAAAGTGGCTATTACCTCATGAAGGATTGTTGAACTATCTGGCAAACAAATAGGTCATTGATCTTATTAAAGTTAAATGACATGCTCAAAGGTCATTGACCTAAAACGGGTTGTTGACACGACCAGCCGTGAATAAAAAGTGATTGCTCTCAGTAAGAACCTCTATAAATATAAACAATGATCTCAGGAAAGATTTTCTTAAAATTAGGCACTATACAAAATACATTTTTTATCATATACATATTTATAAATTTTCCTCAAAAAGGTAGGTAAATTCTTAACTATAAGATATATTTTCGCTCTGAAGCCAAGAGTGGTGTTAATTGTTGCTAATCTTTTTGATGAGTATTATGACAAAAATATAATTCACTTTTTATCTAATTTAAATTTATAAAGATTTCGAGAGAGTTTATGAGAGTGTAATCGCATTAATTATGAGAGAGAATGAACATTATGTAACCGCGTTGTCGAGTTTTAATACAATTAATAGAAATAGCTAGTTTAAAGATAACTAGCCTCCACAGTTTATCATAGCTATACTCTCAGAGAGTAAATATAGCGATTACGTGGGATTGACACCATTATCGCCTACTCTGAACATCGTTAAAGTCTGGTTGCAACAGTGATAAATATGTATAAGAGAAATTATTGTGAGACCATCTGCTCTCAGATTTCATTCAAAAGGGTGGTGGGTGGTGAGACCTTTCTAATGCTTCAAGTCAGCTACGATTGAAAGCTTAACGCTTTAGATTTCAGCAACAAAAATCCCGAATAACGGTTTAAGTTCGTAATGAAGCTTTAAAAGTTCGTGAATGCAATTTATAGCAATAAAAATGAGTGAATCATATCAAACACCAAAATAAAACAAAATTCTGCCATATTAACGAAATGAGGCATACTAAAGAGAATGAACGAAAGTGTGCCAAATGTGGGGTCCACACTCCAAATATCACGCATATACACTAACACACACATAGAAACACGCACGCTTACGAACATTCAAACAATTGACTAAGTTTTTGAAGAAAAAGTTTTCATTTTGAAATGTTTGCAAATTGTTGGTCGCCCGGCAGGCACAGGAAGCTAAAGACAAATGAAAGGAGTGCATGTAAGAGAGAGAGAGAGAGAAAGCGAGCAAGATATGGGGTAAGCATAAGCAGCTCATGGCAATGCGACTGCATGGCATACGCGCCGGGAGTGGGATCTATGATGTGTGAATGTGCTGAAAATGACTAACGCCAGCTGCCGCGGATGGGTGCAAAACTGTTAAATGTGCAACGTTGGAAAAAATGAATTTTAACGCCAAATACAAAAGCAGAGCCGGCGATGAGATGCCAGCACTCAATGACTGTGCGCATGTGTGTGTGTGTCTGTGGTGCTCGTGCAGGAGTGCGAAAGGATTGCAGTTTGCGAAATGTTTGTCAGAAAAGCAAGAGGTGCAGCGAGACCATTTAAAAAGCAGTAGACAAACGGACGTTAGCGCACTGATGACATATTAGTATAGAGTTCTGTGAGCGCGCCGCGACTCTTAAGAGTCATTTTAATGATCAGTTTGCAAGTTATGCCCGGGGGATTGTGGTGTTTTGTGTTGACGCACCCATACACACCCGCATTGTAATTAAACGCTGCGATAAAACGAGGACAGTGGCAGGCGACTTAGGTGTTGCAGTGAAAAGTTTGTTTAAATTAATATGGAAATACATATAGTAATTTTTACATGAAATTTAAACAATTTTAGTTTTGAAAACAAAAGAAAGTTATTATGAACAAAAGAAAACGTTAACTTCGGGTACAAGAAAGCTACAATACTCTTTACAGGTGCATTTTTATAGCATGAAAGGGTATAAAATGGCTTTCTTTTGGTTTGGACCGTTCAGTTTGTATGGCAGCTATATGCTGTAGTGATCTGATCTGAACAGTAACTTGGGAGATTGTAGCGCTGCCTTTGACAAAAAATCCTTTCCAAAGTTTTTGAAGATATCGTATCAAATAAAGAAGTTTTCTTTACAAGGTCTTGAGTTTGATCGGTTAGTTTTAATGACAGCTATATGCCATAGTTGTCCGATCTGAAAAATTTATTTCAAATTTTTGCCATTGCCTTAGACAGTGATCCATGCCAAACTTCGAAGAGATATCTCGTCAAGTAAAACCGTTTTTCATGCAAAAACTATAGTTCGATGGTTCAGTTTGTATGGCAGCTATATGCTGTAGTGATCCAATAACGGCGGTTTCGACAAATGAGCAGCTTCTTGGGGAGAAAAGAACGTGTGCAAAGTTTCAGATCGATAACTCTAAAACTGCTAAATCCACTCAGCTCGGCATGCTCGGCATGTTGGTAATTTATATATTCCATAAGTATGTATACTTGTAAGTATGTATATAACCACTTTCTGTTAGAAACTCCGTTGCAAACTTAATAGATGTAGTTCAGGTCGTCTTTAAGTTGGTGCATCCTGGGTAACGCTAAATGATTTGCGGCTTTCACGGTCTTTCAACTCCTGACTTAGCTATGAAACATATGGGTAAGATTAGCTCTATAGGAGTTTGGTAGAGCCCTGTTCTAATGATTGGGGTATTCTGATATCTGAGTATGATGGGGTGACACTCATCACAAATGGCTGAAGGGCTAATGTCGCAACAGCCCAGTCTCGTTAAAACCCTGAAAGGCCTCAGAGTACGTTCCTTCCTCCGTCATCGCTGAACGTATAGCCGCATAAGGGCATACGTCAAAGCTCCCATTGGTTTTGTTGCTCCCAAGAGACAACCTTAGAACCATTAAAGGCGACTACATTTCCAGGGGACGGACAGCGGCTCTGAGTGGGAATTTTTTGCACGGACAACAATAAGATAACAAACGTTGACGGAAAGGTGACGAATTGAAGTGAAGGGTTGTCGAAACTGAAGCCCAGATTTGTCCTGAGTGGGAGTGCTGCCCCTGGGGCGACGAAACCATCGCTATCGGAATACTTCAATACCGATACCTCAGGAATTTCTCATCAGGCCACTCTAAGAGTAGGAGGAGGGGGGAAGCCGGTGGAAAACCGCCGGCTAGCGAAGTGGGTAGAGCCTTCCTAAGGAACTTCCGCTAGACTCATGAAGGGCTCTACAGGGAGCAGAAGTAAGACAGCGCTAGCTAGGAATCCGAACGCCGCTTGGCCGTGACAAGCTGCCCCTTTTAGCGAAATCTCTAAGAATGCTGGCTCAATAAAACTAGGCGTGTTCGACCGCAGACCAAGGATGGTGACATCTCCTGGAAGAAAGTGGCGGCGGCTATCTCCTTAGTTCTCCCAAAGACGGTCAGAGGAAACTCTGGGCCACCCCGAAAATATGAGAGTGCCGGATGGCATAATGGGTTCCATAAGCTCATTAGATATGTCGATGAGCAATCTCTTTCTTCTTTACTGACGTAGACACCGCTTATAGCCGAGTTCTTTTCGCTACGTGGCGCCAATTGGATATTCCGAGCGTAGCCAGGTCCTTCTCCACTTGGTCCTTTCAACGGAGTGGAGGCCTTCCTCTTCCTCTACTTCCCCTGGCGGGTACAGCGTCGAATACTTTCCGAGCATGAGTGTTTTCGTCCATTCGAACAACATGGCCAAGCCAGCGTAGCCACGACGAACTGTCCTACAAAAGGAAGCAGTCTCTCGGGTGGGGGAGGTATGGAACTAATATGAAGTAACTGGGATTGTTATTAAACGCTCAAAACCCTTTATCGATCTATGAGGATCAGATGATCTATTTTAGGAGTACTTGAATATCACAAAAGACAAACGATCCAGCCGTACCTTTGACGTGAGGATAAGCCCTACGATCTAACCTATTGACCTAAACTTGAACTTTACCCTGATAAACCTAGAGATTCGAATTTCAGCGGTTCGACCATTTTTTCGGAGATAAAGTCGACCGATTTTTCGCTATACGCAAATTCCTTAAGATCAAACCTCTCTTTCCAGCCCTGAATGTATGCTATAACCATAATGCGGTGTGTAAAGTTCATTAATACAGAAATTTCTTTCGCTGAAATGGAACACGGCGCTTTGTTGTGTCAGCAAAACCTTGAAGATAGCAGCAAAGAAAATTTTTTTGTTGTTGCGGTGGTAACGGTGCTGGTGTCGGTATGTTGCGGTTGTTGACTTAAGGGAGCAGCAGTGAAAATTACTTCTGTCAAACAATGTTGCATACACACAGGCGTGGCACAAAAGTGCGAATTGGTGTGGTGACGACCTACAATTGCCAACTACAACAACAAGTGACTATGAAAGTACGCGAATGAAATGTTATGCCTGGCGAGCAGATGGCAAATTTACCAACACACACACATATAAACCTACACCGACACTTTTGCACCGAAATGAGTCGTTTATCCACTCATCGCGCTCGTTGCATACTTCTCGGCATTAAAGCTGCTGATTGCAATAGCTGCTGCTGCTGCTGCCACAGCGACGTCGGCTGTTGCAATTGCATTTTGTGCCACATTGATGAGGCAAAGAATTTGCCGTTTTGTCTGCGCCTGCATGGCGCGCTCATTGACTTACTGTGTGGACAATTTAAATTGCATTTTGAAGTGGAGCAAATACGATTGCTCCTACTCCAGCAACAACAACAACAATAGCACACACCACGTCTATAGTGTGAAGACCGCAACTTTTGGTGTGTTTGTAAACATAGATTTATGCAGACAATCGCTTGCTTTGCCACTTTGACACATTTAGGCTTCGCGCTCATTTGCGGCGCGACTCAAGCTGTGCGGGTTTGGCATTGCAGCAAACACAAACGCAATTCGCAAAATTCACACTTTGTGGCAATGTCGTTGCACTACACTTCGACATAATAATTAAAGCGCTAGCAAGACTAGTTTCAATGTGGCTCGAGATGTGAAAGAAATTTTCTCCACTCCTTGCAACAATTTTTATCCTTAAAAAGTTTTCAATTTCCTTAAAAAAAGTTTAATAAATAGTTTGACAAATGAAAATGAAATCTTTATAGTTTCTCTTACCTCTAAATAAACTTTGCTGTATTCCGGTTTCACCATTGATACCATTGATGATCTAAGAAAAAAAACCCTCTACTAGAGAATAGTGGCTGTACAATGACCTGGGTCCATTTTAAATAAAAACTTGAAGCTTGGTAGTTTTGATTTTAGGTGACACAAATAAAGGCAGGGTATTGTATGGAAAACTATATTAATTGGATCATTGCTATTCAAGTAATCACTCAAGCATATTTGAGAAATTTAGCTTTGAGTCCGTATGTTGTCTTTTATATTTCACGATTTGACAATCCTAGTGTTAAAGGCTGACAGCTCACGCCTGTATCGTAAAATTGCGCATTTTCGTTGTTATACATACTCAGAAGGTTTTGACATATGAGCGCTATTTGAGTGGTTTACAGTCGCTTAAAATATTCATCTCAGCCAAAAAATGGTTTTACTACTTTCGACGTAGACTAACTCAGTAACAATGCAATGATGAGCTGAAATAAATTTTTGACAATGAAGATTCACCAAGGACTAGACCAATGATGATAGATTGTTTGGTGAGTTTACTCAAGGTCATAGATCACTCCAAGACGAATGTCGTGAAGGTCGTCTAAAATCAATTGTTGTTCCGGAAACTATTGATGATGTGCGCAAACTGTTATTGCAAGATCAGCGTAGGCAATAGTGGGTAACAAACATTCAATATTACATGAATTTGACAGTAAAAAAATTCTTCGCATTGGATCCCACACAATTTGTCAATCGCTCAACGATTGCTCGTGTCGATAGGTCGGAGAAAATTGTGAAAAACATAATAGCGGCGATCCGAAATAACGTTTTAAAATGTAAAAAAAAAAAATTGTATGTGACCCTTAAACAAAACGGCGCTCTTCACTATTCCTTAAATTTTGAGTAATGTTTCTCTTTCTTACTTCTTTTATAAGTTTCGGCTACATGAATTATATAAATAAGAGAAAATCATATATGTACATACTCATTCATCAAATTATGAATTTCGAATATTGTAGTTATAAACACATATATAACCGTAATTTGTGTCACGTGACATAATATAGGTACGTATATGTATGTATTGTTAGTCAGAAAGCAATAAATACCATAACCATGCAATTACGAGTATGCAGAGGCGGTACGAATATATTCATGCAAACCCTGAAAGAAAGTGTGAACTACATAATTATGAAAATCAATAACATGTTTCCGTTGTTGAGTTCTTGCTTATTTTTTTCTTACATATATAAATCACTAGAGACGGCGAAAGCTTCGAAGACGTAGATAATTTCGCCTATCTTGGAAACAGCATAAATACCAACAACAATGCCAGACTCAAAATCCAACGCACAATAACTCTTTCTAACAGATGCTACTTGGGACTGAGTAGACAATTGAGAAGTAAAGTCCTGTCTCGCCGAACAAAAACCGAACTCTATAAGTCACTCATTTAACCCGTCCTGCTATATGGTGCAGAAGCATCAGATAAAGGTTTTGCGGAGAATGTATGATCCTTTGCCCATTAGCAACGGCGAAAATCGCATTCGATGGACCGATGAGCTGTATGAGATATACGACGATATTCCCATAGTTCAGCGAATCAAGAGACAAGAGAGCTGCGCTGGCTGGGTCATGTTGTCCGAATGGACGAAAACACTCCAGCTCTGAAAGTATTCGATGCTGTACCCGCCGGGGGAAGCAGAGGAAGAGGGAGACCTCCACTCCATTGGAAGAAACAGGTGGAGAAGGACCTGGCAACACTTGCAATCTCCAATTGCTATCAAACAGCGAAAACGAAGAACGACTGGCGCAAAAAATACTAGCAACAATTTGACCCGGAACCCTGCAACCCTGTTGTAGACTGCCAATTGGGGAAAAATAACATATGATATGATATAAGCCAACTGACAGAGCAAGCATTCTGAAAGGTTTAAATCAACATAATTTCAATTTTATATTTTCTTGTTTCACTTTTCGGCCTAAAGTAAATTTTCCTACTGTGTAACAACCCTTTACCTACAAATTTTAAATTACCATGTACATATGTGTAATGTAAGTATGTAACCTATGTGGATATAGAATATGGATAAGAGCATTATATTCGGAAACATTGGCGTTCGCAGGCACTTACCTACAATACATATAGTCATACATACATGTGTGTGGACATACCTATAAAATGTGTGTTCCTTTCATTAATTGATATGGTTTGGAAATTTTCATGGGCATACAAAACCGCAACGAAATTCAATTACAAAATAATAAAGCCAATCAATTTAATGTGGTGAGTGAACCACTAAAATCAACAATTACTTTTCTCCGCTTCCCAATTTGGGTAGATTATAAATCAAGCGACAAACGCGCGAAAGTTGAATGCGCACTTTTTTGCTCGAAAAAATCATCGCTTGCAATAATTTAAGTCCTTGAGTAGAAAGTTAATATAATAACTCTGAAAAAAAATTAAAAAAGTGTTGCATATTTTTATCAATTTGCGTAAGTTATAGAGAAGATAAATTGCAAACGGTTAAAATAGGCGCTTAAAGTCTCATTCTCGTTTTAAAATCGTTTATCTTTCTGTTTTCTTATATCAAATGTGTATAATTTACCGTTGAAAGCTTGCCATGTTTAAAGCTGTTACGGCACGGCACGGCTCTAAATTTATGTCATGTTTTTAAAAAATGCTTACCCATGGCTGACCATAATAAACAAAAGCAATCTGCCTGTGTTGTGGCATGCAACATAGCGGAGTCGCATCATAAATTATCATCACTTGTGGGTTACAGTTTCCGCGCATACACACACACAGGCATTTTACATTCACATGTACAGTTATAAATGCATGCTGCAAACGTATAAAGCATGCGGTGAATGAAATCTAGTTTTTGGTGGGATTATGGGGAGCACTAGTTACCTTCGTTACACAGCTATGGTAAACTAGTTGAGTTGCTTAAAAATTATTTTAACAACTCGAACTATTATTGCTGAGTATATAAATGTTAGTCAATTTTATATAAACTTTCTTGGAGTTGCCCTTTTTCAAGTAACAGCATATTCTGTTGCCTAAATTGTATGAAATCAGGTCTGTACTTTCCTTACTTACTTTATTATAAAGTTTTACCAACATCTGTAGGTATTTTCTCGACTTTGCTTCTTGCAAGTTGCGATAGTATAAAATTGTCCGTTACACCCGAACTTGAAAATAATTTATTGGTTTATTTTATTTTTTTTTTTGATAAAATCTTCCTCACCACTAGACAATTTTCGGAGGTCCTCTTCAAAACAGACTGCGAGATCAGAGGAATCCAAAACTTTCTAAAATTAACCGCTGATTACTCAAGTATGTTACTTTAAGTTCTGCAAACTTACATTTTTTAGCTTATATAAAAAAATTAATGGGTCTTCAAACAATAATTTCCCAAAAATGTGTTTTTTTTTAACTTGAGGGTGAATAAGTGCATTTTTTTTCCTAGAAACTACGGTTTTCGGCAATATCTGAAAATGAAAGAGTTCAAGAATTGTGAAAAAATCGATATTTTTTGAGTAACTGCATTTAATTAAAACAAAATGTTTCTAATTATTTTTTGTTCATAAGATAATGGCATGAATATGACCTTTTTTCCTGCTACTCGCTGACCCTATCATTAACTATACTACAAGGTACTTGGAGAAATGGAATGTTGGAATAAATTGTCTGAAGGAAAGTTTATAGATGTAAGGCGGCTTTCAACGAGTGCTACTTGGGACTGACCAGACTCTATAAGCCTCTCATTATTCTCGTCTTGCTATATAGTGCAGAGGCAGGGACAACGGCGTTACGAGTTTTCGAGAGAAATATTCGCCGGAAGATTTATGTTCCTTTGCGCATTGGCAACGGCGACTACTGCAGTCGATGGAACAATGAACTGATGAACTGGACGATTTATACGACGACATTGATATAGTTCAGCGAATTAAAAGACGGCTATACTGGTTAGGTCATGTCGTCCGAACGAATGAAAATATTTCAGCTCTGAGGGTATTCGACGCAGTGCCCGCCTGGGAAGAGGAAATCCTCCACTCCGTTGAAAAGACTAGGTGGAGAAGGACTACACTAGAATCGCCAATTGGGTGTACCATCTTAAATTAACTTGCTTATTGGGATCATGTTGCATGTAACCCTTAAAAACTGCAGTGTTTGACTTGAAAAAATTAATGGGGGCCAAATGGAATCAAGCGAGTTATGATCTGAGAATCGCGTCTTTAGTCTTTGAATGTCATTTCGTTATTAGTAAAAAATCTGGTTGAGGCCGATCAGGAAGCATTTTAAAGTCAAATATTTTAAATTTCGAACTCATTGAATCCCAAAAAAGTGTCCGATGAGTATCCAATCGTAGTGACAGAAAACAAAATATTATTTTACTCAATAACAAATGCAATGCATCTATAAGTGAAACGTAGCCAATTAACCAAATCAATTGCAAAGCGAAATATACATATATGATTCCCAGGTAATGTTATTTATTTGGTTGGAACAGAAGAAGGTGGTGTATTATGAGCTTTGAAAATCAGTTAGAACCATTAATGGTGAACACTACAGACAACAGCTCATGAAATTGAAGCGAGCAATTGCCGAAAAACGGAAGGAATTTCTGACTAGGCACGAGGCAATAATTTTTCTGATGACAACGCTCGGCCTCATCTTGTAAGATCGCTTAACAGCTATTTAAAACAGCGGATGGTTTGTTTTGCTTCATCGGCGTTATATCCCAGATTTTGTCCTTCTGTCTTCCATTTTTTTTGCGGATAATACAGAACGCTATTACTGGAATACATCTCACAATTCAACTGGATATCAAAAACTGGCTTAATGCATTATTAGCCGCCAAGATGGCGCGATTATATTGGAAAATTGTCAGAATGATGGGAAAATGTAATAGTTTAATATCGGCAATAATTTGAAGAATAGCAATGAACGTGCTTTTTTTTAATTAACGTTCAAATTAAATACATATCATTTAAAAATATGCTAGTTAAGAAAAAAACGGAAAACTAGTGCAATTGCTTAAATTTAAACCGAATAATGTAATTTGCCTTCCCTTCAAGAACCCTGTGTCATTAAACAAATTTAGTCCGATCTAGAAAATCATACATATTTCATACTAAAAGCTTCTATTATCTATTTAAATTCGCAGTCATAATACTTCTTTTTGTAATAAAAATATCAAAAAAACGAAATAGAAATAAAAATATATTGGTTTACTTACCTTATATAGCAGGAAATTCCGCACTCTTTCACGCAATTGAAAACTCTTAAATCAGCATTGCTCTCTTCAGCTTTTCGCTTGCGCCGCCATTTTATAACATCGCACTTCACTTTTTCACTAGCAAGCAATTTGCTTTTGTAGCACAACACTTCACACATTTTACCGCTTTTCTATATTTCTCACCACACTTTTAAGCATAAATAATTACATTACAACACTTTTCTAAGATTTTCTCACTTTTTCACTAACAAATACCGCACTACAACCGCACAATAAAACACTTTTTCACGCACGATTAACAAACGCAACATTCACGACCGACACCTGAAAGGCAACTGATTAGCTGCACTGACTTGCGCAGGAAAATTGCAATTCCTTGGAATTTGGAAGCTTAAGCAGCAGCAAAGTGCACTGCGCAAAGAATGTGTACTAATTAACGCGCAAAAGTATGCTACATATGAGTGATATTTAGTACTAAATAATTATTGCTGTTTGTGGTGACGTGAGTGGCGTGTGACTTTGCTAGGACAATTTTTTTTTGTGGAATTTGGAAGGTTTTGCAGTTTTGGTTATGACGTCATGAACCAAATATTAACTATCGGTCATAAAGCAGGGTAATGAGTAAATTATTGCGAGATTGGTATTCCTTGCGATTGGTCAGATTGCCAGCTTAATATGAATTTTCAAAGGTTGCAAGCCACTAAATTTATTTTCTTTTTAGAAATACAATATACTTAAATGTATTCTTGGCTACTTCAGGCCTCGTGATAAAATCACGGAGATGATTGTTTTTGTATGTGATCTCTTAGAAAACGATTTTATGATATACTTTATCAGCCGTTCAATATATATGTACATATATAATGTGTAAGCATTTTTGAGAATTCCGTTCGAGACTACTTCGCAAGAAGCATATCGCATAAAGAAACCGGTGTCCACGGCAATAAAAAGAAGATTAGCAATCTCCTTAGTTAAGACAAAGTTAAAAATCAGCTAAACAGCTCACAGAAGGCATTTCAAGTGAAATCTTCAATCAACCAATGACATGAACTTTAAAGCAAAGCAAATGAAAATTTAGATTTAAATTCCCAGAAGCTTAATGTTTGACTAATTATACAATCCGCATTTAAAATAAATACTTTATTAGCTTAAATATACGAGTTTTTGAAATGAATAGCTACAGAAAAACCTGAGACCACTAACCACTTAGCAACGGTACATACAGAATATATACATACATATATAGTATATATACATATATATATTATTCTACATAAAGAGATGTAGGTCGGTATATAAATGTGTCTATTTATAAGGGGCTTACCCGCTATTAATTTTGCTTTTATTGCTGGTACCGTTATGCAACGGCATTAATCTCCGTTTGTCATTTGACCAGGAAAATTCGTTCTTACTGGAAAGAAAAAAAGTCAATTTGTTAAAAAGAATAATAAAACTGAATGGAAATTTCACTTAAAAGATATTTTAAAATGCGTAGACGCAAACACAAACATACATGCACACATACTTATATTTATATACATACATACCTATATACCGCAATGCTAACAACTGATTTGGCCAACTTAAATGTGGGTCATATAAATAATCTCCACTTACAAGTAAATAGCACAACGCTCTTTTATCCGCCGACGCGTGCCGTAAATGTTCGACTGCTTGTGTATGACCACCAGCGACGACTTGCCGAGGATGGCTTTTGAAAATTGAAAATTTTAATCGCTGTCAAAATCTGTCAAAATGAAAAATAATGGTGGAGGGACAGCAGAAAGTCACTGTTTTTGGGTGGACACGCCGAAAAATAAGCGGCAAAATATGTTTGTTTGTATGGCTGTGTGTATGTGTGTGCTGAAACGCAGGATAAATAAAAGAGAATAGCAAATGCTGATTTTCCTGTTTCCTTAAAGCATAGTGTAAGCATAATAGGATTTGGAAATGTTAACAGATATAATTGCGCCGATTATGAAAAACGAAAATTAATGGTGTCGCTGAATGTTTCTTTCAGCAATGAATTTGGTATTTCGAATTTAAATATTTTGGTAGAATTTTAAAGAGACCATGGTATAGTAATTCATTACTTGGTGTACTTCATACGGCAATTAAAGGTAATGAGAAATACGAATGGGTGCAAAAGCTTCTAAATAATATACCGGCACTAAGGCTGGAGACACTGTTAAGAGAGATGAGTATAACCAAACACAACTAAGAGAGAAATTTGGTACTGTTAGAGATAGTTCTCTATGAGAAAACACTTAACCGCTTAATTTCGTTTTTAATAAAATTTTGAGAAAGAATTTATTATTTCAGCTTTAAGGAGTTAGATGGGTTTACGGGTTAAAAAAAATGGAATTTTTTATTATCTTATTTAATTCTTAATGACCTCTAGAATATTGTCCTACATTTTCAATTTTATCGGTAATAGTTTCAGAAATACAGCCTTGAGAACTTGCGCGCTCGTGGCTAGCTGGGCTAAGTGCGCCGTCTTTAAATGCGTTTTCTAGAAACTGTGTTTTTGAAGTCGGTTGGCAAGATTTTTCGAGAACTACGCAACCAATCTTCATGAAATTTTACACAAAGCTTTGAGATACAATTATTAAAGATTTGGCCAAGGGATTTTTTTTCGAATAGTACAACTATTTGAAAAAAAGTCGCGAAATTTTAATTTTTTTGTAAAAATGTTTGTCAAAAATTCAATTTTCAGTTTTTTTCTTTCTTCCAAGTTCTAAATTAAGGTTTTAACGTATTTTTTTCACTTTAGATGTTATCTTGATGAGAATATAAATTTAACTAGATATATACACTACCGGAATATAGATTTTCTTTTGTTTAATTTTACTTATTCAATGTGAAAAAAAGTCAAGTAGAAAATATACATAATCATTCTCCTTTGCTCTTTCAACCTTTGCCGAACAAAACATCGGAAATAACTACCCATGCCCATCTCAACTCTAGTATATCCAAAAGAAGTATATTAAATTGAACCGAAAATAAAAAATAAATAATAATAATATTGAAATGAGTCTTTCCTCACATGATTTATTTCGGATAGAGAGTGAATATAATATTGAAATTTTCTGCGATAAAATCCCAAGCTCCCACGACTGTTACACAAGCAATTAGCTAATCGCCATAATCGCTCATTTGACGCGTATAAATCGTCATAAATGTCATTCTACTAATACATTGATGCCTTAACATTAAGCACAACCAAACACTTAAGTAAAAAAAAGTACAGAAGAAAGGGGTTAAATGCAGACAGCATTGCGAAATGGCTGAATATAAGTACGGAGACAAGACATTGAACCGTATGCCATGGAATGGTTTATGTTATTGCCAACTGATTGCCATACGCAATCGGCATGAAATGGTTAAAGGAGGAAAAGGATTGGAAATGCAGCAAAAGTGTGGAGTGCCGAAAGGATACATATAGACAGCCGACAGCTGGTGACTGGTGACGGAAGGCCAATTGAACACAAGTGGGTGAAATAGCAAAATTTAACTTATAGCGCCGTTATCATAATGACTCCTGTAAACGGACCTTCAACATACTCCAAGAGTCAAAGCAGCGCTACAAGGGTCTATGCTAACCCGCAAGGCGCCTGCTGAGGACATTAAAGTGTCTACAAGCCGCAGAGAACATATGCGAAATGAGCAATCGCATATGTATTTATGCATTTTAGAGCATAAATGGGACTTAATATCTGCTCCTATACATAAGTATTCATCTATGTATGTGTGTGTAGCGATTTCCATATGCATCCTTTAGCAAATGAGATGAATTTCATAAAAACAGCTCACGTTTTATTGAAATAAAATATTAATTTAATGGTCCAGTTGCACATACCACAACTAAACACACATACATGCACACAAATACAACCGAATACACACATATTTACATGTTTATGTACTCGATTGTAGCAAACATTTAAAGGATGTGCGTACTTCTTTTCACTTAAATATTTATAAATGCACACTCACACACAGGTACATACACGCATATGTTAATACACATATACACGCACGCTTACAACTTTACATCTACCCAAATAAGTATCGTTGAAGCTCTCATGTGCACCTGAAGTTTGTAAGCATTTTGCGGTTTCACCTGACCGCATATGTGAGGGTGTGCATGCGTATAAACATTTATATGTATTATACACAGATACATATCTAGAATATATATATGTAAACAAAATTTCATTGCCACCAAGTTTTACTGCTGAACTGGCTTATTTAGTAGCCGCCCATGGACCACAGTGCTGAGTGTCGTTTTGCCATTATCCCTTTCAGACCTGACACTAAACTACTGAATTTTTTTCCCCCATTTTTAGAACATACAGTCTTTATGTGATATAAAAACATATTCGCCATCTAAATTTTTGTGTTTCAATTTCCTTCTACGGTTTCGAGGACCCGCACATTTGATGCATCTCGGTCTGATTTCGTTTGAAATAAACAAACCCACACATGCTAACTATTTAAACTTTTTATTTATTTTTTCGTGTGATAAATAGTGAAACAATTCTTTTTCTTACTAAAGCATAAATATACATCGCACTTGGTGCAACGCGTGCGCGTACGTGACTTACACTCTTTTCGACGGCACATACGGGCTGATTTTAGGTCAGATTCTTCTGGCCAGTGATTGATACCATCTAGCCGCTTTTCAGGGCATGGTTGGTCTGCTGGACGGTATCGTTCTGAAGGTGGAGTTAAATCAACGTCGCCTGATTCTGATCCAGAGCACCACTCCACGCTCGTGTTGGTTTGATCTGCTACCAAAGCTTATGCTAGCGCAAGCCGAAAACTTAGCAAATCGTGTATAGCCTTTGGTGGCATTCTAGTTTCCCGACGAAAATTACGATACTCCATCCAAGCATTGCAACACGCTAAGTCAATGAAATGAATAATTACCTTTAGTGTCCACTTTCGGGTTTTAAAAAATGTTCGGTACGCTTCCATTTGTTGGTCGCAAATGTCCACACCGCCCATTAACTTATTGTAGTGCTGGACTATATTTGGACGAGCAACTTGGATGAATTTTTTTTCTTTTTTGCACCAACGACGAACGTCATCCACTGGACTGCAGCCAAATGCGGTTGAGGCCAGCAAAACTGACTTTGAGTGCTTCCATTGTACAACGACAACTTTGTCATTTGGATCACAAAATTCCTCCATGTCTCCTCTTTTCATTTTTTTGTCGTTAGTCAAACTGACACATTTTATGCGGTTTCGCATAATTGTTCCAGTTCCGTAATTTCCATTTTCCAGAAGCTTTTCTAACAGCGGCAAAGTAGTAAAGTATCTGTCAAAAAATACTTTTGACCCTTCTGGTAAGGTTTGTGTCAGACGCAAAACAAATGCGGGACCGATTCCAATATTTTCCTCTGGTAGAGGTGTTGTCTTGCCCTGATAAATCTCGAAATCGAGAACAAGTCCATCTGATGTAGTCAATACTTCGTTTTTCAATCCAACGCCTCTTGGTTTGTTAGGCAAGCTTTGACGAATTGGACAACGACCAGTAAAAGGTATCATTTGTTCGTCTATGGAATATGCTCCCCCCTTTTTCTTGAAATTTTCAAACAGGCATTCCGCACTGCATCAATAATTGGTTGCACTCTCCAAAAAATATTGAGTCTTCTTTGGGTTTCAGGAACGTCGCTTGGAAAAACGACGTGGAATGTTTCTCTTAACTTAAAAAATCTGTCGCGAGTCATTGTTTCCGCTACCAGTGGAATTTTAAATTTGTTCTGCCAATACATTCGAATTCTAGGAAAGTGAATGCAACCCATTGCAATGTGTATTCCAAAAAAGTTTTTGATTTCCTTAGTGGTTGTTTTTAACATGCCACCTGCATTCGCAAATTCGTATCTATTAGTGCAATTAACCGCATTTTCGAAAAATACGTTATCAAAATATTTAGCAAAATATTCTAGAGGTGTCGGCGTATCTACTGCATAGTCCTGCAAAATCAAATCGTATCCAAAGTGAAATTCAAAGTATTTGAAGAAAACTTACTACAATTTTTCAACTTACAACTTCCTCTGCAACAGGCATATCGATAATTGGTTGGCAAAAAGGTTTCCTTCTCCAAATCGGACGACGACTTGAACTCTGTAACAGCGTCTATCAGAAGGTGCATCTAAAAATCACACCATCATACTAACCGGTTCAATATTTTCTTCGTGACCTAACTCAGGAAGCACTTCACCTACGTTTCCTTCAATATCTGCTTCTTCCTCGCCTTCACTGTCGGTGCTGTCCGATGGCTCATAATTTTTGTCTCGTTCTTCATCATCGCTGCTAAAATCGGGGGCGTCTGAGGCCTCTAGCACTGCCAAAATATCATCATCTGTAAGCATTTCTTTGAAATGAAATGCAAGAAAAAGCACTTGTGTTTAGTTACTTAAGACCTGATACGCACAATTGATGCACTTGTTGAAAAGTACGGCTAAAACATACTTACTTTGTATTGAATCACTCCAATTCGTTTTAAATATTAGAACTTACTATTTTTTTAGTTATAATATGCACTTTTCACTATTTTTTCACTAATAATATTTTAATAATATTAAATACAACTTACTGCCGCAGCTCTCTTTGAAAAAAATCGAAGTACGACTTAAGAATTTCATCACCACGTGGATAACGGTAAACCGAATAGCGAAACAGTGCAAAAAGAAAAGGTACACAATAATCAGCACAATCAATGCATTTTGGTCTTTTTAACATACGTGCATAAATAGTAGAGATCTTGACATTGAAACTTGACTGCACAAATGATGCATCACGGTCTGAAAGGGTTATGTGTGTGGTAGTGTCTGTGTTCTAAGACAAGAGCCGTAAATATACTCATTTTGAGTTCATATGTGAGATGCGTGCGGGAGTAGGTACTCTGAGAAAAATATATGTAGAGATTTTGGAGTAAATATTGGTAAGTCGTCCTTTCATCCAAAAACACACTCGAAACTTAAGCTTTGATTGCTGAGTACAAAAGCACATATCTTCCAATACCGTTATTAAAAGCTATAGCAACAATCTCTGCGAACAAAAAAAAAATAAAAGTAAAGACGTTAATTAAGGTTTCACCGAAGCTATAATACTCTTCATGAATACAAAAGATTCCTTACAAGAACTTTGAGCGGTCAGTTTGTATGGCAGCTATATGCTAGTTATAGTGGCTCAATCTGAACAATTTCTTCAAAAACTACGCCGCTGCTTTAGGAAATATCTCACGTCAAATTTTGTGAAGATATCTCGTCAAATGAAAAACCTTTCCATACTTGCTATCGTTCAGTTTGTATGGCAGCTAAAGTGTTTTTTCATAGTTCTACAAAGTAGACCGATAGGGATAGCAAACGACGCCATATTTTTTCCGCTTTTTTGGCATTTTCCTTCAGTAAGGTTTGCCAATTTATCATGAAAAGATATAAGATCCAACAACGAGTCGAAATTATTAAAATTTGCTACCGAAATTCGGAGTCAGTGACCTCAACTTTAAGACGTCCAATTTATGGTCGCCATAACCGTCCTGTCAGATCAAGAATTGAGCGCCTAGTGGAAAAATTAGAATCCACAGACACCGTATAAAATTTTCCGGTGCAATTAGGCCAAAGAAGTGCACATTTGTCGAGAACATTGCTGCAGCTAGAGCATCTATTGTAGAAGAACCAAATCAATCTCTCACACGTCGTTCTCAAGCATTGGTTATCTCTGTGACGTCGTTGAGGTGAAATTTGCAATTAGATCTTGGCCTACATTCCTACAAGGTCAAATTGACCAAAGAACTGAATCCGCTTGACCACCAGTATCTTCGTGAATTGGATTAAGCAACAACTTGAAAATGATCCGGATTTGAATCGAAAAATCATCTTCAGCGATGAGGCTCATTTCTGGTGGCTACGTCAGCAAGCAAAATATGCGTCAGGCAGCAAACCACAAACTATTATTTAAAGGTCAGAATTGGTATTAGTTATAAATACCATAGGCGCTGAAATTCCAAACCTCTAAAAAAAACAATTTTATATTCTGGGCCAACAACTACCGATAACCATGGCTTCCAAGTGTTTTCACTTAGTAGATTTTCTAGAGTAAGTGTGGAATAAGATAATACATAATTACATAGCTAAGATCCTTAGTTACTTGATATATATTTAATTATACCAATTTGTGGGAATTATACCAGTTGTTTGTTCGATTTACTATTCTCCAAAATTTGCCAAATCAGAGGCAACTATAATCAAATATGTATTTTTATAATAAAGAGAGGAAACTTATCGTTAACTTCACCCGAAAAAATAGTAAAAAAAGTATTTTCCACAGTGTAGTTAACATTTAGTACACTTAGGACCTCAAGAACCTTGGCAAATAGATGAGTGGCTAAGTGAATCGACAGAAATTCATACAAATTGAAGTGAAATACGCGCAGACATATGAACGAATATGTGCTCGAGGTAAAATAGACAATCGTGTGCATAAACGAGGACGATTTGAGAATTCAATGAGTGAGTGATCTTTCTAATTATTTTTTTCCTGCAAAACTTCGCCAATGAACTAGCATTCAATGAATTTTTGATTATTCAGTTAAGGAAAAATTTTACTATAAAAAAATGAAAATAAAATTAGTAATATAAATATTAAAATATCAATTTTGAGGAAAATTTTTAATATAAATATTTATAAAAACAATATTGAGCTTTAAGCTCTTTGCCAGACATCGATTGTCTTAAGTATTTCCGTATGCTTTTCGCAGATAATATACAGTTATTCACTAAAGTGGTTTGCTCTGAAAAATTACTAGAGCAAAAAGAACATGATTTACGGTATCAAAATCTTTTTATTTTTTAGAGGAACTTCTGAAACTTGAGACATTGTTTCAAAATTATTGTGAAAATTTCTTTAAGCTAATAATAATCTTACATATGTTACTTATATTTAACATTTTCATATATTTATATATTACAGCAGTATCGAGCATCCCTCGTACATAAGTAGTTAATGTTTTAGGTAAAGCTGTAAATTTGTCATACGTGCATTTGTGGTATAAGGTGGGGTGTTATGTGGTAGTCAGAAGACTTAATGCGGTTGAGTATGAGTTGGAGGTCACACAAAATTAAAGAAAAGTTAAATGACAAGCACGACGAAAAGTTGGAGCAGCATTGATGAGCGGACATCAATGAAGTTGGAGGTAGGTAAGGGAAATTTATTTGTAGAAGCAATTGAAAGACTTAAAGGCATTTAATTTTGAGCGAATTTCATATACAAAATTAATTGTTTAAATTTTGTAAAAAATTAAATAGAAAAATATGTTATTTTTGTTTTTGTTTATGTTAGGAAAAAATTTTTTTTCCAGTACTAAAACCACGAAAATAATCGATTTCGTAAAAATCAGAAAATCAATTAAATTCTCTTAATTAGTAAAGGAGGAAGAATATTCAAGCTTTTTTCAGCCAGCAGCCGCCTTCAAATCGGAATCTTCAATAAACAATAACTAAACACATATGTACGTATGTAGGCCTGATAATGCTTACTGTTATATTCTAATAATGACAGCCAATAGAAATAATTATTGAGTTTACCAAATGTTAATTACATTATTATTATTTTTATTGCATAGCAACAAGTCACCGCTAGTCACTGTGCCGTAGTTTTTGTTCTCTTCCGACTGCTTTCTTTCTGTATCTAATTTGTGTACGTGCTTAATGGCTAAATTGCTTTTTGCGTTGTGCAACACTGCGGGAACATTCGCTCTTCTCTTTGAACTATGCACTAATTTTAGTGAGAAGGCCGGTTAATTGGTAATTATCCAGCAATAATAGCCAAATAGCTAATTATATATGATTAAAAATGAATTAACACGTATTTTGGGTCCACTCCCTACTATCTACTAACTTAGAGGCGAATGTTGAGAAGTGAGACAATCATTATGATGGATAATTATCTGTAAAAGTATATGTATCTTAATTTTTTCATATTTAAAATAACATATAGTAATATAGGATATAATAATATGTTATAAGTTAAATCTGAAATAAATGTATGTGTGGTGTATGGAACATCAGTTACAACGCAACTGCATAACCCTACACTTAACACTCCCGCCCTCACAATCCAATCCATTACAACACCTTACTCTCGTCTTACTCACTCACTTTACGCCATTTAACATGCTCAGGGGAAAAAAGTCAGCTCTATGTACATATAAATCAAGCCGAACTGCCGATAACCGAATGAACCAAATAAATGACCATTGACACTGCTGCTAGCAGGCACTGACTGCTGCCTACTGACCTGACGACCGACACATAAGCTCCGACTGTCACTGATTGCCTGCGCCCGCAATTATCGCAAGCACGAATTATTTCAACTCGATGCACATACAAACGCACATAAACCGTTACGAAGTATGCTATTGTTGTTATTGCTGTTGCAACTATTGTACTTGGTGTTGGTGCAGTACATTTTGCGTTATATGCGGCGCGGCATGGTGAGCTGTGGGTGCCAATCGATTTGAGGATTTTTTGGCAGACGAATTTTTCATTAAGCAAAGCATGGCCAAAGGGCTTTTATTGTGAGCGATAGGCCGAGAGAATGGCAGTGCGTCAGAAACAACATCCGTTGGGTCGCTCAGAGTAGATTCACTTCCGTTTCCGCTTGCAACATGAAAAACAGTTGCAATGGCCAAACAGCACAGTGCTACGGGTCTATGTGTGTGTGTGTATTCATGTGTATGTGTGGCTGTAATTGTGTGGGAGTGAACATTGATGGAAAATTGCGTAGATATGCGTTATTGCTGTGTGTACGCAAGTGTATTTGTGACTCAGTTGGTTTGCCAGCAACTATGACTGCTCGTGCACTTGCTCATGCAACATGGCATACAGTTGCACGCTGTACCAGTGTATCACATTTCCGGTGCAGCCCAATTCACGCAACCAAATGTGCAGGCACACATAAATAAACTGAACACAATTATCTACCAGCAGCAAATACATATGTATATGTATATATATATATTGGTATATGCATACGTATATTTCCTTGCGAAACACAGTTGGCATTTTCATTTACGCCCTCTAACATGCAACATGCTTTCTCAAGTGTATTATAAACGACCACATACGCCTACGTTCATATAAATAGACACGTATGCCAATATACATACATATACTTACATATACCTGTATGTATATACGACAATATGCTTACTAAAACACATACCAATTACTGTTGTTGGCACATATTACTGCTAACCAACTACATAAGCAATAAAATGGTAAAATTATTTGGCATCATTTTCATGGAGTTACTCATTACATAACTTGTCTATTTTAGATAGAAATTGCCACGCAACACTTGTGACTATAAGTACGCGGTCATGTGGGTATAACATAAGCTGAACTGCAGAGAAACCCACGTATGTAAAATAACGATTTGCAAAAACCTGTATAATACAATTTTTTTATAAAGTCAGCAACAAAATCTTAAAAAAGTCTTAATAAAATTTCACTGAAATTTCGCCTGTAGATATGCAACATAAACAAATGCTGGGTTTTCATATTACCCATAGCTTCTGAAAGTATACTGGAATCTTATTCAAATATACAGCCAATTAAAAAAACGATTGGAGTGCCTTACTAAGCAGAAAAGTTCGTTTAATACGTCTTTTACCGCTTTTACATCAAGAGGTCACCCATCTAACCTAACCTAACCTTGATTTTGACCGTCTCGTATATTGTCTTGTATAATAATCCAGGTCAAATTTCTTGAAGAACTCTTGCTAAATAAAACATTTTTCATACAGAAACTTGAGTTCGATATGTCACTTCGTATGACAGCTATTTGCTTTGGTGCTCCGATATTGGCGGTTCCGAGGCAGCTCATTGGGGAGAAATGAACGTATTAAGATTTTTAGAGCGATTACTCAAAAACTGAGGCACTAGTTCTAGTCTATACAGACAATGTAGGATAAGACGCAGCTACAACAGTCTTAGGGTGCCAAAAACTCTTCTCCATACATAGTTGTACGATGAATATTTGCCTGTATGCCGCACGGTCTCAACGAATACTATGCAGGTTTCGTTGGGTGTTTCCCTCTTGACCTGATAGTTATACATCGCGCTTTTATATTCACGTTAAGAAGGGACTTGAATGTGTCATTACTTCGAAATTACAGGATTTCCGATAATGAGGTGGAGGAGGTAGTCGGAGGATTCTAGATGATAGAGTCAAGTGTAGGTGGCAAGACCATTTAGACAATAGTCCTAGTGGTAGAGTACATATTAGGGTTAGCTTCTTGTGTAAATGGGGTGTGCGTGTAATGTGCGAATGAGATCCAACCCCTTGTCACCAGTCTAGAGCAGTATGGAAGTTCAACTGGTAATACTCCGGCTGGAGTATTAATTCTGGTACAATGGGAAGTAGGAGCCCTTGGAGTTCGAACCAACCTGTTCACGCGCATTGGCCGTTCAGAGAGTATCATGGTGGTTCTGGTTAAAACCCAGGTGTGGGTAGATCTGACAGTTTTCAATTGAATGTGGAGTTGCATTGTAACCGGATGCCGAACCCAAAGTACGGCATAGGTTCCAGATGAGTCTCGAACCCTACCAAGGTGGTTAGTGAGTCAATTCCACACAACTTTATTGGTATTGAAAATGCCTAGCATTTATAGGGCGCTGATCAACACATTGTTTTGAACCTCAGTGTTCTTGAGCGCCGTGGGGTAAGATTGTCAGCGGCAGGCACCAACGTTGAACGCACCAGACTTTGTATACAGACGTGCATGGCTGACTTGAATCAGCACGTGACGCTGAGTAATTATATATAAACCAGCGTCTTCCAAGCGGCAGTACTAGGTATAGAAAAGGCCTCTTATGTTCTATTGAGTAACTACAGGAGGAAGAAGAAAGCAAGCATATCCACGGATAGCAAGGGGGTATTGTTGGTCTTGTCGACGCCACCTACTAATTCAATCGCAGTCTACAAAAAAAGCGTAGAAAGAGGCTTTAAGCTCACTGGCAAGTCAACTCAGCTAATTCAAAATTTGGGTTCTCGGTTGTAGGAATATTTTCGGGAACAAAAAAGGACCGATTTGGCCAAGCTAGAAGCCTTTTTAGACGAATTCCAGGCGAAGTTAATACAAAAACTTGAAAATGGTTACAATATACCTTATACGGTATACGAACATATGTATATATTTTTTCACTTTTATGTCACGTGAATGTACTCCAAAGTATTTTTTTTTTGTTTTTGCATGTAAACTCTAGTTGGAGCAACACCGTTATTTCGCTAGTTCCTTTTGCTCAACTAGAATAGAACAACCAAACCACTAAAGGCCTACAATCCATCACAAAGCTCATTCAACCCACTACTCGGAACATTTCATATTCACTTTTATGTGTGTTTCAATGCAGCAACACAGCTTTTGGTTGAGCGTGCAAATATGCAATATCCTGTTTCGGACTTTAATAGTAGAAAAAGTCCGCTGCATGTATTGTAGTAACAAAACTCCAAACTTGCCATTTACAGTTTTTATTTACACTTAGAAGTTTTTATATGTAAAAGAGAGTAGCGGGATATAGATATATTGATGTATAGTATAGGTCAATGGGCTTCTATAAGGTGAAAGATGGAGCAACGCCCTCGATCAGTTTGAATTGGAATATTTATTATTACCAACTTGTCATTGATGGTTCTTTAACGTGTCTGTATTTTTCTATATACAAATGAGTTCGAATAATGAGAATAAAAGAAGATTATTTGAAAAAAAATCTATTTAATTTGAGATATCAGTCGAGACTGAGCATAATTAACTCTTTCCCGAAAGATCCTAAATTAAACCGATACATGAAGTTCTTCGTCAAAACGGGCTATGGTATGGATTTTTGGATACATTATGGATTACAAAATAAAATAGGATCATTCGCATATAAATATAGTAAGCACCTTTGATGTCTGGTCTCGAACTCTGAACTTTAAGACTATTGCCCATATGCTTGCCATTTCTCTTTGTTTTCCAAAATACAGACATAACGAGGAGCAATCGCTACAAACACCTTGACCTGCAATGCTGTTTTCTTGACCACAACTGGGCAAGCAATTTGTATGCATATGTATGCGTGTCAGCTTGTAATGAGTGTTGGTTAGCCTATAGCATTTCAGACACCGGCATATTTCAAGAAGCAGAAACCATAAAGGAATTTGCGGATATTAGGAAGGCAGCAAAAAGCGAAAATCTGAAGATGAACACACGAACATACATTTGTATGCATAAATGATGGCAATTATGTACATAGAAGTAACACTGTTGCAAAGAATAAATAGCAGAAGAAAAATTCAGCAAGCATTTGATTCACTTTTACAAATGTTTCAAGTAAATTCTATTCTATCATATGCCACATTAAAACTGAATAAACTAGCAGATATTCAGGGACAATTTTATTAAAAAAAAGATCCCAACCTGATTGTGTTCTGTGATTATAATTTTCGAGCCAAAGAAAAGTTTTCTCACTGCATAATAAAGATAAAGCTGGTAAGACGACGAAAGGAATGACGAAGTGTTCTGGTAGGAATGCTAACACGTCACTGTTTTATTGTCTGGCATGCCTGTTATATTGTAAAAGCTACCAAGAAGTAAAAGAAGAAGAGACTATAAATATCTTCTATACGAATGCAAGAATTCGTCCGAGAAAAGAGTCCCAATTATCGGACGAGAGTTTCTTGACGATGGCTTAGAAGTTGTACATACAAAACCTCAGGAAGACGGCGATGGTACGGAGAGCACATAACAGAGTAAGAAAATTTTAGTTCCGGTGTTCAGAATGTCTTACCTACCTATCAGTTAGGTAGCTGAGGTGATCCTCTGTTCTTCGCATATATCTAAGGTGAAATTTCCACATATATTAGGCTATGACTATTCTCCTATTTATCTCTTTAAAGCAGGGGTACTTTTTGTCGTTCATAGTTTCAATTCTTGTGTAGTTTTTATTCATATTATTGTCATCTGGTTTCGGAGTTATGTTGTTTGGTCATTCTGTTTTAGAGCCCACAAATATGTCTATACCAAAAGCGTGTGTTTCGTGGTGTAAAAATATCTAAAACCTCAGAACAGTAAATAAGAATTGAAGCCATATGACCGTTCAAATCATAATAATAGAATAAATTCAAGTTTCGACAATGTAACGGGTGATTTTTTTGAGGTTAGGATTTTCATGCATTAGTATTTGACAGATCACGAGGGATTTCAGACATGGTGTCAAAGAGAAAGATGCTCAGTATGCTTTGACATTTCATCATGAATAGACTTACTAACGAGCAACGCTTGCAAATCATTGAATTTTATTACCAAAATCAGTGTTCGGTTCGAAATGTTTTTTATCGACAAATTTTGTTCAGCGATGAGGCTCATTTCTGGTTGAATGGCTACGTAAATAAGCAAAATTGCCGCATTTGGGGTGAAGAGCAACCAGAAGCCGTTCAAGAACTACCCATGCATCCCGAAAAATGCACTGTTTGGTGTGGTTTGTACGCTGGTGGAATCATTGGACCGTATTTTTTCAAAGATGCTGTTGGACGCAACGTTACGGTGAATGGCGATCGCTATCGTTCGATGCTAACAAACTTTTTGTTGCCAAAAATGGAAGAACTGAACTTGGTTGACATGTGGTTTCAACAAGATGGCGCTACATGCCACACAGCTCGCGATTCTATGGCCATTTTGAGGGAAAACTTCGGACAACAATTCATCTCAAGAAATGGACCCGTAAGTTGGCCACCAAGATCATGCGATTTAACGCCTTTAGACTATTTTTTGTGGGGCTACGTCAAGTCTAAAGTCTACAGAAATAAGCCAGCAACTATTCCAGCTTTGGAAGACAACATTTCCGAAGAAATTCGGGCTATTCCGGCCGAAATGCTCGAAAAAGTTGCCCAAAATTGGACTTTCCGAATGGACCACCTAAGACGCAGCCGCGGTCAACATTTAAATGAAATTATCTTCAAAAAGTAAATGTCATGAACCAATCTAACGTTTCAAATAAAGAACCGATGAGATTTTGCAAATTTTATGAGTTTTTTTTTTTAAAAAAAGTTATCAAGCTCTTAAAAAATAACCCTTTACGACCGTAATTTAGACAGTGGTTTCTTAAATGTGTGAACACTCGGAAATCCTCACTCGTCTTCATACCGGATCACTTGGATCATGGAGTCCCTAAACCGAACTCTGGCGCCTTCTTCTCTACCCACATACCGGCGAGGGAGCTGTGGGTGGAAAGATGTCGTTAGAGATGAGGAACGGTAAGCTTCTGGTGGAGGGGTCTATTGTCGGGAGCTCTCTATAAACTCCAGTTGCAGACTTTACTGTTCCGGAATGCGACCTCCTTCAGAGATGTGACCAATCACGCAGATTGGCAATACTAGCCTTGAACTCAAAGAGTGCCTAACCTCGCTATCAATAACATTGTTACGACTGGTATGGGTGCCAGTTGCAGGAAACTGTAAAGCTGATGAGCTAGCAAGGAAAGGCACTATATAACCGATATCGGTAGAATAGGACACAATCGGTATATGCTTGGTCACAAAAGCCTTTTGGCCTAAGATTGATGGCGAGTCATTGTTTTCAGTAAGGCTAGCTTCTCCAAACTGTGGGGCTTGTAACGCCCATTGGCGCCCACACAGTAAGGCTGGATGTAGGATACCCATCAAATGCCATCTGCAGAAGATGTAAGGAAGCTGATGAGGTGGAAACTACTCAATACTTCCTTCTTGACTGCCCCGCGTTTGGGGTTTAAAACTTACAACACATGAGTGCGCTTACCTTTGGACATGTCATCGAGTTGGGGGAAATGGAAAGTAAATGTCTGGGCAAATTTGTATTGCCTACTAAACGTTTTGTTAATTTATAGTTCGAACACAGGAGTTCTTCTTTTTAATGGCATCCCAAAGGACTTTATATAGTGGTCCACTAACGTAACCCTACTGTGAGAAAACTAAGAAACCAGAGAACAGGACCCAAAGGCATGCTAAGGAGTACTTGGAGGAATGTCACGAAACTGCGGCTAGGATTGAGATTTCTCCATGTATCAGTCTCATATACACAATCGCTGTGAGATATTATCACCTTCCAAAGGGCAGTTTCGAGATTTAATGGATTTTTTGTTCGTATATTAAGAAAAGTGTTTCAGAAGTGGGGATGGAACCTAACCTATGCCAAAGATTAACCTCATTGTGATTAATTGAAGAAGCATTGAAGGATTAAAACAATAAACCAGTTCTTAATAAAGCCAGACATTAAGCATCAGTGTACCTTCAAATCTCATTGACTTTTTTAAACAATTTACAACATCAAATAAAATTTATATAATATATTATAAAAAATGTCTCACAATAAAATCTAGCAGCTCTGGCAATGTTAATCCGAACGAACCGAACAAATCTTTAATATTTACAACCCCAACCAAAACCCCTAAAGTACAATTCAGAGAAGCACGAATAATCAGTTGAACAAATTCCGCACTTATGTGCGATATTCAAATGTAGGTATAACGGTACATGTGTATATAAATCCCAATTAAACGTCGAAAATCACAAAAGCACGAGCATCTCCAAAGCCAACAGCCATTAAAAGTACAAATGACCACAAAAATGACCACAAAACAGATAGAATGTAGAAAAAACAGGAACGGCGGAGAATGGAGAATAACGGCGTAAAGTGAGAGAACGGTACGTTTTACAACCACACACAAAATCATTCTTATGTATGTACCTGGGTAGCCAACCTAGCGGTGGACGCAAGACAGACAAATGCAAGGATATGCTCAGGCAAACAATGGACAAAAAGCAAAGTGCAAAGAATGGAAAACTGTTGAAGTATGCAATTGAAGGTGGCAACCAGAGCAAACGGCAACTAATGTCGACACTAATTTAATTACGAAAACGCAAAAGTGTCGAGGCTTTTTCAAGCCAAGTGCCAAAGACTGCGGCAAACACAACGCCAGCAACTAACAATGCAGGCGGATCCGACACGGCGATACCAGCACAAGAGACGATAAATGATCAAGGCGGGGAGGCGGGGAACGGACTACCCAAATCCAAATAAGCAACAGTGAATTTAGAAGGTTTTTCACCACAAAAATGTGCACTCAAATCAAATGAAAGCAAAGGCGACGAAAAGGTTAGATGTGGAGTGAATCGGATAGCTAAAAGCTGAAGTTGAATTACGAGAATGGCAGCGAGATTTTATATGGGTGGAGGAACGGTCGCCCGTACCTACTGACAGCTGTATGTGTGTAACAAATACGTGAAATTGGCGCAGCAAGTAACCGCTGAAGTAATTCACCACATGATTGTTTGTATTTGCGTTCGGTTGACCGAATGCTTCCTTCACTTGGTCGGCTGAGTAATTGAGCGTAATTACCGCGTTGAATGTCATACGATGCACATCCAGTGCACATATAAAAATAAGATTTTCTCCGTTTGTGCATTTAAATGCGTTTTATTTGGTAGATTTTTTGTCAAGGTGGATTTCTGTGAAATTCAAATAATACATTATATAACGGTTTAAATAACGGAGGGTTATCTGAAAGTGGTTCTGAAATTTTTTTTAGAAATATTCAGTATTTCGGTAGCAGTTTAAAGCTAATGAAACTCTCCAAGCGAAATTCTACCTGCTACCATATATGTAGATGGTGATCCATTTCGAGGATCCCAACTTTTTTAAAGAAAAAACACAGTTACTTAATATTTAATATTGAATGTTGATTATCATTCGAAAGAACATTCTTTGGAATTAATTTTTTTGGCTATTATCTATTTCAAATGTTGGCGGCATCTACGTCTCAGATGGTCCATCCCTTGAGTCCAATTTTTACATTTCGGCTGGTATCTGGTGATTTCTTGCTCCAAGGCCTGATTATAAGCTGTATGGTTCTCATAGACTTTGAACTTTACATATTCTCTCAGAAAAAAGTCTAACGGTGAGATATCACACGATCTTGGTGGTCAATCGACCGGACAAAATGTGCAATTATCTGCTCACAGAGGTGTTCTTTCAATAAATCCAATGACTGATGCGATGTTTGGGAAGTGGCACCGTCTTGTTGAAACCAAATGTCGCCGAGATCATGAGCTTCCATTTTAACATCGAATGACCGGTTATCATGGCGCGATAAAGGTCGTCATTGAAGGTTACGCTCTCACTGCCATCATTTTTGGATAAATCTGGAGCGATGATTCTGCCGACCCACAAACCACACCAAACCGCTTTTTAAATCTCTTCGTTATGCTCTTCGTCCCAAATGTGGTAATTTTACTTCTTTACCTTCCCTTGAGCCTCATCGCCGAACAAAATTTAGTTCGAAAACGTCGGATCTTCTTGGAACTTTTCAAGAGCCCATAGAGCGAAGCGATGTCTCTTGGAACGGCCGAGTGGCTTCAGTTCTTGAACCAATTGTATTTTGAACGCTTTTGTCCTTCCATACGTCAGTCCGAGTTGCTGCGAACAGCGCCGAAATGACGCGGATAGCTGCAATGGTCTGGCGGAGAACTGTTCATTCGAATGCTCAAATACCCAAACCAGTCCCTCACATGTCGTTCCCAAGCGTTGGGCATTGCCGTGCCGTCGTTGTGGCGAATCCGTGATGATCAAGACCGGCACGTAACTGTGAATGGAACTCGCTGCCGCTCAATGATAACCGAATATTTTACGTCCGAATTGGAAGATATGGACCTGGACAATATGAGATTCCAACAGGACGGCACCATAAGTCACACAACGAAAGTCACAAAAGATTTATTAAAAATCAAGTTTGGTGAACGTGTTACCTCACGAAACGGCCCAGTCAATCGACCACCTGGGAGTTGCGATTTGACGCCGTTAGACTACTTCCTGTGGGGCTACGTCAAGTCTATGGTCTATGCCAAGAAGCCTAGATACACCATTGTCCGTTGGAAAAGGTAATTACAAAGATTAACCCAGTAACCAAACGTAAACGAGGCATCCGCATTATAATTTCCTAAAGCTTTATTTCTATCCATAATTAAGTCTTCAATAATTTTTGTCCTTCAATACAAATACAAATTGTGCTTAAAAATCTCGCACACCTTTTCCACTTGACTACATTTCATATATTCGCCAAGTCACAGGTTATTTCCACGCATTGCGCCATCAAATCTATCCGCACTCGATGTATGCTCGACTCGACTCGATTCAGGCAAAACTATAAACCAAGAGCTCAACCGCGCCAGCAGCAAACGTGCCATTAAATCTGTACGCCCGAAGAACAGCACATCACCCACTGGCAACTATGGCATTAATACGAAACACCAAAGCAACAAACAACAGCAATAACAACGATGGATTGCGTGGAGGTCGAGGAGGTAAGCAAGCGAGCAAAAACGAAAAACCGAAGAAGTCAGCAAGCAGCAGAGTCCTGAGTCTGCAAGCCACCAAACCAATGGAATTTTTATGCGAACTTTATGGCTTAGAAATGTGAAATTGCATTTTGATTTTTTGTCGAAACACAAACGCACACACACACACTCACACATCTGCGTTTCTGTGTATGTGCATATGATATGCGCCGAGTGGCTGCTCTAAACCATTCAACTGCTGAACTGCTGTCGGCATTGGCGTAGTTTTTCATAGTTTTTCTTTCGTCATTCCGAAAATAGTTACCGAAAAGTAGCGGCAAATAACGGTGTGTGTCAGCTAAAGTGCATGTGTGGTGGCTGGTAACAGCAACTGTTCGTAGTATTTACTTATATGTGAGTGGTTAGTGATGCTAGGGAGTGATGCAGTCACAGGGCTACGTATACATATAAATATAATACAGTTCGTTTGTCAACCGAAACTAATCTCAGCCGTGACTTATACATACGCACATACATATTATATATACGAGTGTGTGTGTGCTACGTAGGCGAGTGGGGGTATGATAATTTACCCTTTTTTAGCGCCGTAAAAACTATTCTCAAAGATTTACGAGGGAATTTGTTTGAAAGTTTTTGATTTTTCCAACAGTAATAACTACAACAGTCCCAGTAAAACCACACACAGCCATACTCGTACATACTTTCGTAAAAACAATAACGGCAAAGTTGATTGCAATGGCCGAAAGTGTTAAAATGACCGGAAGCATGAGTACAAATCGATGTTTTTGTTGTAGTAGTGCTCAAATTTATTTATTTACATCTTCGCAAAGTGAAAGATGAGCATGGAAATATGGAGTGCAAAGTACGTACATTATTGAATAAAGTTTTAGTTTGTTGGCATAATTCGAGATCATAAACAATTAGAAGTGACTTTACACATTATGTTGTGGATTATCACATATTTGGAGTCAACTTTTGTTTTATGTTTGTGGCATGCTGAGCTTTGGACTTAGTAGTTCACTACTCCAAACGCAAAAAAAAAAGTTTTCGATTTTTAAATATAATGCTGAAATGCTATTATTAGATGGTGGCTAGTGTCGAAATATTTCTAAAAACTACAACTTAGCGGCTTAGGGATATATTTTTTGGATCATATACGAAACAAGTAATGATTTGTAATTTTCAGATCATCAAAACCTCTGATAGTGGCAGGAACTAAGCGAGAATAATAAAAAAACCCTGGGGACTTGGGTATAAAATAGTAATGAAATAACTCGAAGCTTGAGCAAAGCCGCTAGACTTAAACGCTGCCAAAATGAGTCAGATCGTGGACATGCTCTTTCCCACACACGAAAGAAGGACTAGTGATCCAGAACATACTTTACAATATTCGTAAATTCCCCAGCTTACTAACCAACTAGCCACTGACATGCTCAAGACCAACAAATCAACCGGTCCAATTGGAATGCCAGCAGAAATCTTGAAAACAATTACAGAACCCTGGTTGGTAAGCTATTCAGTAAGGAAAAATGAGATCCCATCTTGTCATCTGCATACCTTCCACTATGTATGTTTGATACAGCAAGAAAGCTGTATGAAGGACTACTTCAACCGCGGAGCTAGCTTAGCGACAGAAAACTGCTGTATCAAACTAGAGAGGGATCACGACAGATAGCGGTCAAGTCAGGAGCAGCACAAGGATCCATTCCAGGCCCAGACTTGTGGAACATTAGCTGCGAAGCTATATTAAAACTCATGATACGGACGCAAGGGCATTCTTGGGACACAAAAAGCTGTAAATTACCTAGACTGGTCCCCAGACTTACCTTCTGGCACCAGAACAGTGCCAGGCGCATTTGAGCTTACGAAAGGTGTGTGCCGCACAAATTGACTGACGACCAAAAATTGCTCAGAATCGAACCTTTGAAGTATGATTATTTGACCAAAAATCACATTTTAATCATTAACCACTTCCCGTATTCACGTGATATGGTACCGTGCGACTTCTTATTTTTCGGAAAAATGCATTTTTCCATGAAAGGAAAACATTATGCAGACGTAGAGGCCATTCAAAAGGCTAGGAATGGGATCTACGGGAAAATCACGACGTTTTACATTTTCTGATACACACATCAGATACCTTTCATCAGTTGAAGTGATAGTGATTCAAAATTGGTGGAAGATGACATTGTAGTGTCATCTTCGATAATAAAACACCTTCATAAATCAGGATTTATGTGTCAAAAAAAGACGATATGTCGAAATGTTTTAAAATAATGCTAGAAAATGCAATGAAATATAGACAGCGAGGAAACACTCGGATGGAAACCAAAAATTTCTAAAACTTTGGAATAGAATGTAGTGAGATTTGTGAAAAAATCTCTTTGTATCTTCAGAAGACATAAAACTCGAATTATTTTTAGAAGTTGATACTTCCACTAATCGCAAAGAGCTCAATGCAAAATATTTAAAATCGAAAGGGCCCTGAAAAACACCTTATCTTTAAAAAAAAAAGTTTACCAAAAGGCTACTTTGTGCTCAAAAGCATGCCAAATGATCTGTGAAGTTTTAAACCCATATTATCTTGAGCAAAGTGTTTGAGAATGATCTGTGGAACAATTCCCGCAATTTTAATAGAAAAAAATCGATCCCCTCTGATCTGCACTTGTACATGTGTCTATTTCTAATACCATTTCCTCACCTCTGTTACCACAGTTATTTGGGCCAAGTACCAAAATAGAAGTAATAAGTCAAATTGATAAGATTTCTTTCTATTTCATTTTAAAATAGCGCACATCACTTGACTTATACACAATATACCGCAAGCTTATAAGCGCATTCGTTGCATACCGCAAGGCGCCCAAATGCTTAAACTCTACACAGCGCCACACTAGCGCCTTATTTTTAATACCGCTGAGTGCAGCGCAATATCATATTGACAATAGTCGACGCTTTAAACAATAGCAACACAACAGTGGCAGCTTCTCGACGTTGAAGAGCAAGCAAGCCGCGCAGAGTGGGATCTAGATGGATGTGTATGTATGTGTGTGTGTGTGTGCTCGCATATTACACATTAAACGCGGAAAATGGAAAAAAGTGTGTTTGAGAAGCTGCGCATCAACTGTGCATATGAAACTGTGTATGAATGTGAAATGTAAAATAGTTCAACAACTTTATTATGATTTTGCCATGCACCACAACAACACAAATAAAATAAAGCAAAGTACTTACTCTTATGAATGTATGTATGTATAGTGGCTTATGCTCATATGTCTATATGCATATAAGAGGGAAACGGAAATGGAATGCCAACAAAAAGCACATGAGAAGAGATATGTGCAGCGGTGAATGTGTGTCCGAGAGAATAGCAACAAAATAGAAATATTCTTTGAAAAAGCCAAGTACATAAAGAGGTAAGTAGACGGATAAGTCCTGAATGCTATTGCACAGCAATACAAACAATAAAACAGTAAATGGGTTAAACTACTCGTACTTATTTGTTGTGCTAATATCAGCAAATATTTATATGTAAATAATGCGGTTGTGGGATCAGAAAACAAGTTATGTGTTGGAAGCATACAAGATTTGCTTTGGCTTATTGTAGTTATGAGCTGTGCTTAGCGCTGGCAATATGCTTACTTTATCTACCTACTTACCTTAGTGCCAGGGTGTGGTTATGGTTTCTGGAGTTTCTAAAGAGCTTGACCTGTCGAGAAATTGTTGTAAATATTTAGTTCAAATTTATTTTGAAAACAAGGAAAACTGTTTTATTTTTCTGATTTTGATTGATAGATAAGTTTGCATGGCAGCTATATGCCAAAGTTCTGCTATATGAATCATTGATATCTTCGAAACTTACAGCGATGCTTTGGGTAATAATTTATGCCACATTTTGTGAAGATACCTTGCCAAGTTAAACTGTTTACCGAACATGGGCTTGAGTTTGATCGTTCAATTTGGACGGCAGCTATATGCTATAGTGACTCCATCTGAACAATTTCTTCGGATGTCACACCGTTGCCTTAAGCAATACCCCAGGCCAAATTTCGAGAAGATATTCCGCCAAATGAAAAACTTTTCCATACAAGCACTTCACCCCGAGATCGTTCGGTTTGTATGACAGCTATGTGCTATAGTTGTATGTAAAATTTCGATATGTCATAAACTGAAGGACTAATTCGGGTATATACAGATGGACTCAGACTCAGTTTTTCACGTTGATCAGTTATATATAAATTTATAGGAACTCTGACATTTCCTCTTAGGTGTTACAAACCTCATTGCAAATGTAATTTACCTTGTTTAGAATATAATAAATAACCAAGTATTAAGAAATTAATGCTAACTCCTTACAATCTAATAAAACTCTTATACAATTTTAATATATGCTAAGCATAAATTAATCGATTAATAAGTATAATTTTTTATGTGAACTCTGATTGGTTTGCATTTACCTTGCAGAGGGGTTGGACATTATGACACAGCATTTTGCAGAATCACGGAAAAATGCTTTTTACCCGACCACTGTGAGTGAAAGACAGCGACCTCTCTTTCTACGGCAAAACGAACAGTCAGTATAGCTGATCCCAAACGAGCTCCAGCTGTAAGAACGATAAAAAATTAGCAAAATAAGTGGACATACAAATGAGGCTGTGAGAGATTAGTTGAAAATTTTGACACTAACGCTGAAACTACTATACATGATTTTTCGCTGTCATTAGTAATATACATATATATGTATATTATATGTATGTATATTCGAAGGCATTTTCCTCGACTTATAAAGTTTCGTACCTTCCTTCTGTGAATTATGATTTATGGAAAGGAAACGATGCAGCGACTCAGTAGAGTCTCAGTAGATATTGAATTAATACCAAATTCGTCCGGTATAGAACTCTTCGCTGTAAACTGCGCAGCGAAATCGGCGGAACGACTGCTGGCGACAGGAGAATTTACATATAACACCTTCGATCATAGCTCAGTTGGTAATGACAGTTTGGCATGACTAGAAAAGTTCTACTTTTCAATTGGGTAGGACGGTTCAGAGTAAACTTAGAAGATGATGGTTGATTTTTAGGTGTAAGGTAGACTTATAAACTTCCAGAGCACTGCAGTATATTTTTAGTAGAGAGTTTTACTATTGGGAAAGCCGCGGGGTCAGTTTCTATCAGGAGCCGAATCGACTATCCATGGTCTTCGGGGACGTGGTCTATTCGGCAGAATATTATACAATAGTAAATCCTGGGGCTCAAGATGGGAGATGGTATTGCGCTTAATACGTTCAGTGGGCCGATTATATTGACCATAAGTTGGGCAAAGTACGCCAAGCACATTCTTAATAGAACGTGTATTTTCGTAATACTCGTAAAGTTGAATGATTTGTAAACGTTGTTCAGGCGTTAATTTTTTTATGATTAAAAGCCAAAAAATACTGAACAAAAATAACATGACAGCTTAACACGAGTCATGCATGATCTGTCAAAAAAGGGTATTGAAAAAACTGTCTCTATTTGGATCACCAGTTACATTAGTATCTCCACATCCAGGGTGGAAAGGTTTACTCTAAAATTGTTCAATCTCTGAAGTTATACTGGTAAACAAAAATTTCTAATCTATGAGTCGGAAATCTGGAAGCATAAATTACATAGGCTGCTATATATGGGGTATTCCATACCAAATCGACCACTTTTGAACCCGACCCCTTTAGATTTTGCTGAAACTTATCCATCCTTTTCTACTCTTTGAAAAACATTTTTGAGAATTTTTTCAAAATTTTTTGTCCTACTTCAAAAAAGTTATGAATTTTTCTATTTTTTGCTAAAAAAATGGCTTTTTTATATTCAAATAGCCATAACTTTTGTAGAAATTGACTTTTGGGGACCATTTTTTTTTTTTAAATTTTTGTTTTTGAATGAACTTTTCGAAAAAATACTCGAAAAAAATTTAACACGATCAATTATATAAAATAATCGTTTTTTTTAAGTAAAATCTTAATTTTTATTTTTTTGAAATTTCGCCATTTTTGTTTTTTGTTTTTTTTTTCTCAAAAAAAACTTCAATTAATTTGACAACTATCCCTGCTAATCTCGGAGTGGGCCGATTTGTTTTTATATTTTTTTATTTAAAAAATGAAAAAAAATTTTAAATAAATAAAAAAAAATATTAAAAAAAAGTCGGCCAACTCCGGAATTAGCAGGAATAGTCGCCAAATTAATTGAAGCTTTTTTTGGGGTGAAAAAAAAATTAAAAAAAAAATGGCGAACTTCACCATTTTAAGTAAAATCGTTTTTTTTTTTGGAAGTTCGCCATTTTTTTTTATTTATTTTTTTTCACCCCAAAAAAAACTTCAATTAATTTGGAAACTATCCCTCGGCCCTTGGCCGAGTTTTTTTAATATTTTTTTTTATTTATTTAAAAATTTTTTCATTTTTTAAATAAAAAAAATATAAAAAAAAATCGGCCCACTCCGGCTCGTGTGGATTAGTGTAAAGAAATGCTGAAAAAATACGATCGCGGTGCTTCAAAAGACGTTTATAAGATCGTCACAGGTGACGAATCATGGATCTATGCGGATGAGCCCGAAACAATACAGCAATCGACCGTGTAGGTCTTCCAAGACGAGCCAAATCCAACGAAAAAAAAAAACATTTTCGTGGATAAATATGCCTATTTTCATTATTAGACCAGAAATATATCGTCACCTGAAATGCAAAATAACGTATCATCAAAAAATTTGAAATTGAGTGTCTTATTGATTACGCTTCACTACTTCAAATTGTATACATAATATTAAATATGTTCAACATTTTCTGATTCTGCGGTCATATATAAACCAGTTTTAACCAATATTAATATTTTGTTTCACTCATGTTCCATTTTATTCCGTGTTTCATTCATGCCACTGTAAATTTCTGAAAATGTTGTTACGTTAATTTGCATTTCAGGTGACGATATATAGTTCATATTTGGTTAAAGCCTCTAACACGAACTTAGGTCAAATCATTTATGAGATATGGTGGAAAAACGTACCCAATTCCTAGCAATATTTAGCTATTGCGCTTAAGGCAAGTACATAAATGAAGTTCTGCCGTCAGTAATGGAAATATTTACATTTCTAATGAGCCTTAATAGGATGGGAAGAATTTTTTGTGAAAATCTTTTGATTAAAAATAATAATTTCTCTTTCGATAAGATGATTGTGATAATGAACTTTTTACCATAAATATAATATAATTTGGATAATAAAAAAGTAATTTCCCTGTAATGTTAGAACAAAATATCATATTGTTAGAATTTTTAAAAATACGCTTTAGTATTATCGGGTTTTATAACCGAAATGACGTTAAAGTTTCACGTCTTTTCATATATGTACATATAGTATGCATGTATAAGTACACGCACACGCAAATACATACATATCCATACAATCTGTTGGCATATAAAGTCAGGCATTTAAATAGGCCTCAAAATATGTTTGCATACCACCACAAACATACATATGTGAGTACGAGAACATGAAAATCACGGCGATACTCGCAAAGCACAAACCGACAAATTCGACTACATACCGGAGTATTTTGTACTGGCGCTGAAGCTTGATATACTTTCGCACTTCTGCATACTCAATGTGCAGATTAAAATTGTGTGTGAGAGAGAGCAGGGAAATGAGGAAATCCTTGAAACCACTTGCAACCCACTTGAAATTTTTAATTTTTCCCCACAAAAGCCGCACTCGACGCAACAGCCGCGACCGCAGCATCAGCGACACAGCGAGCGGAGTGACTTCGCTGATACATACATATGTGTGAGTGAGTATGTAACTGAATCACTGTACATGTGTATGTATGTAAACACATTGGTGTACATGAAGACAGATGCGCAGGCGTAGCAGACGATTTATGAATACGAATCGAGGACGACGACGGAGGCGGTGTAGGCGTTGAAGGCGCGCTGCCAGTCAGCGGAGACGACACTATAACCGCAATGTTGTGATGTGGCTGTCAGTGTTGCAACATAGCGATGCTGCAACTGCAGCGAAATTTTTGTGGTGCAACATGCAATACTCATCATAGCTGGAACTACTTGTTGGGTGTGGGTGTAGGTGGTGAACCATACTTGCATCGGATTGTGAATGTGAGTTTGTAAGGGTACAGTTGCATTAGGGTGGCTACAAATGATTATGGTTTTAGAAACAATTTGCTGCAATCAGAAACATGGTTGTTTTTGAAGGTTTTTAAATTGGAGTAAAATATTATATCCAACAATTCTCTTTGCAGCGTTTATTTGTTGGATGAATCTGCCCTACAAGTCTTTCAAAATAGGATGGCGGAAATGTTTTTGTGTTATCGTTTTTGAAATTCTATATGATAAAATATATATATCAAAACTTAAATCACTGCATCACAGAGGTTGCTCGTGGCGGTTTTTTTCTATTTCCACATACACCGTAGGGAGATGGGGAAAAGGCGCAGTGAGTTATATCCAGAATGGGTCGAAGCTGGAAGGGAAGGTTGGAGGGAGAGTTCTCTGTAAGAAACGCCCCACCAATTCAGGTCAGTGTAGTCTTCTTTTAGGCAGAATTGGCTGCTATTAAAGTGATGATAGACGTACTCCTACGATGTATCCACTACATTGAAAGAAGTGAGCATTCGTTTCAAAAACAGCAATTTATCTCAAATCTTGTATTTCTAACCAAATTTCGCATGCGTAATCGTTGCGAATGCCGGAAAAGACTTACGGTGATTCAGTTTTATCAAAAACCCAAGCCTACGAGTGGTACAACGCCTTCAAAGACGGTCGAGAGATTGTTAAAGACTGGACGACCTTCGATCTCTTCAAGTGATAACAATATTTAAAATGTGAAGGATATGGCCCTTGAAAAGCGTTAGGCAAGTGTTAAAGAGATGACAAGAGAGTTCGAAATGCGAAATGCGGCACCGTTCGAATGATTTTGGTGGATATTTTTGGGTACAAAAACGCGTTCTTGCTACAATCGCCCTGATAAACTGAATTTTTTTCAAAAATAGTACCGTAAACAGGTCTCTTTGGACGTGCTTGATCCGATCCCACATTCATGGAGAGCGTTATAACGGCCGGTGAGACGTGTGTTTCAGAGTTTGACATGCAAATAAGTCAACAATCAACGGAATGGACGAAAAAAACGAGCTGAAACCAATAAAACCACGCCAAAGCTGCTCCAATATTAAGGTGATGCTCACTGTTTTTCGTGATTCGTGGTTTGGAACATCATGAATTTGTTCCGGAAGGACGAACGGTCAATTGGGAGTTCTATTGGGTCATTTTGAGGCGTTTGTGTAAGAATATCCGTCGAAGCGGCCGGAATTTTGGAAGAGCAATTCATGGATTTTACTCGATGATAAGGCACTAATCGCATCAAGCAATTATTGAGACCGAATTGAAAGCCAAAAAAGTAGTTTGATCATTCAAGAAAGTTTTAATATTTGTCACACCCTTATGTACACCCGAATACACATACTCCTACATGTAAGTACTCGTATATGAAAGTAGTATTAACTCAGATACTAAAGCTATGCTGAAAATAGTAATTGCAACAACTACAAACAATAAGCAAACCGCCAAGTGGAAGTAGTTGTAAAAATGTTGTATCTTTTACATTTGCACTGGTTGGTTGTAGCCAAGCAATAAAAGTAACAAGCAGAAAATCAAAAAAAAAAAAAAACAAAAACAACGCCAACAATGCGCACATATTTATTAATCTCAGTTGCTAGAACTGCAAATGTGTGAGGCACGATGTTGTTGGCGCTGAAAAACACTCATTTCTTGTGCTCATTTTGCATTTGTGAACTTTATTAATAAAGACGCTAACATAAGGCACACACACTTACCGCCATATATGCGCACTCACATCACTTAATACATGCAAAACTATAGTGTAAGTATATGTATGCGGGTATATGTGTGCGTTTGCAACAATGTAAGTACATTGCAATGCAAGTTTGTTCACATATTAATAACTGCAATTGTGAGGTGAATAGATGCACATAGCTATATATGGATGTTAATGTGTTTGTGTGAAATTAACACACATGCACAGTTATATAGAATATATTTACGAATTTATGATAGATAATGTGGCTACAATATATGAAATTCAACAAAATCTGAGAATACGAAACATAAATTTTGCTTTATCGAAACTTTGACGAATCCGAAAACCGTCATTTTCGTCTTTTGTGGTTTTCAATATAATATGAAATCAAAAACGAGACTGAAATACATTAGACAGATTTCAATAATATTATTGAGCTTTAAATATAAAGCTGAAAATGGTAGTAACTTTGTTAAAAATGGTATTTCACCTGTTCATAAATGCTTAAAATATTTTAAAAGACATTTCATATTTAGTCAACTTTTTCAGATTTTTGTCGAATTCGTACAAAAAACGAAGTATACAACGAATTACAATTAAAGAGACATTGAGCTCCTCATGGAAAAACATCACAGCAGAAAATCTAAAGGGTTCAGCCGAGAATAATATCGACTTAAAGTAGAAACCACGAGTGAAGTCAGGTAGTCATTAATTATATTTATCTTAATGGCTTTGACCCTGAAGATCTATATGTACGGGCTTTTATGTTTATTACGCTTAGATAGGACATTTACGCAATACATATTTGCAAGAAATTTACTCAAAGTTTCGAATTTCCTTGTGCTCGAAAAAATACTCATAATCCCAAATATATCTGTTTACATAATATTTTATCTCATTAAAATTGACATATGTAGATTGTCAAAAACCAAAACTACAAAGTTACATACTTTTATTACAAGTTTTCAACGAGTTATCGTTTTTTCGGTTTCAGCTCATTTTCTAAGCGCAACTCGGTAGTTTAGTGAACATTTTCGACCTCAGTTTAATAAATTATGGTTTCAGTAGTTGAAGGCTCCAAGCTCTCTTTTGCCAAATCTACTTAACATCGTCTTTGCAAAAGATTCAGTTCTTTATACACCAGGCTAGTATTAATATGCTTTAATACTTATCAAAATATTAACTAACATTATTATGGCGTTCCCTAAAAGATGTCGAGTAGTTTTGCTATCTCCCGATGATAAAATGACGATTTCAGGCACGGTTTCTTTGGACTTTTTCGATGTCATCGTCTTTAACAGAAGTGAATGAACGACTCGCATGTGCAAGTTTTTGATGATTTCTCGATTTTTTACATAGTGCTCAGTGGCGCTCAAGTGTTGTGTAATAAAGTAGCCTTCCCAAAACACTTCTACAACAATTTCATTGATTCAGCAGCTGAAAATCCAAAATTTCGCGCAAACTCGCTTCTAAACGTTTTGACAAAAATCACAAGGCAAGCTAGAAATACCATGTGCAAAAAATTGTAAGACTTTGTTTATAATATTAAAAATTTTAATTTATTTTTCAAAATATGTGTCGTTCCTCTCAAAGTAATGCCCCTTGGCACTAATACACTTGTTTTTTCCAATCCTAATAGCTCCGCGCAAATGCTACATAACACTCAAATAGTGTTCCCTGTTGACAGGTTGGGCAGTCGGATGCCATTCGGAGTGCACCACACTTCGATAATCGAAAAAACCTCTAAACATAACCTTGATGTTGACCTGCTTTGACGTGGTATTTTCGGCTTCGCTTCACCTTGCCACAATACGAGTATTCGGACGATTTATCGTCTCTTTCCGGATCGTAAGTATAGATCCCAGACTCATCGCCTGTTTCTTTCATAGGCGCTAACTCTACACTATTTTTCGAAAAACTTTGTGATTTTTGAATCAAAGGTCTTTCGATTTTCAGAATGGTTTTCACTGACTCCTCCGATATCCCAATGATGCTAGTAAGATCTCTGCCTGTTAATCGTCGATTCTCAAGCACCAAAAAGAAGGTGATGGTCTGAATAAAAAATGTCAAAATTTTATTAGAGCCAATGGATTTTTTTGAGTTAGAATTTCATATGTGATTTCGCATTTTCGTGTTGCGAATTGTTCCAGGTAAATAAGTTAAATTTGTAAGATATGAACCTTACAAATGAACGTTTTTTTTAAATTTATAAGCGTCTATAAAAGCTCGAATCTGTAACTTTATTTGCTGGGTTAATAAAATATATTTCTATATTCATAGGTTAACTACATTAAATTCAAGGGACAAGGGTCTCAAGAGTTTTCCTTCAAGCATTATTGAAATATTAGAACCTCCCAGCCTATATGTATATGGAGCGAATAAATATTTTGATATGAAATGTGTAACAACCAAACTTGCAAAGGTTGGAAACAGGTCAGTAATTCAAATTGTGTAACAGTAAATATTTGTATTACAAATTTTGAAAGAAAAAATTTTTTTTTTAAATTTTTATCTATTTTTATAGATTTTGGTGGTGATTTCTTAGACAGCATGCTTTAATTATATTCTCAATCGTATGAAAGGCGAACTTTTATTTATTGGTTTTTGAATTGTGTTACGGATTATTAATGACACCTTCCAAAAAGCTTATCTAGGTCAAATCGCAATACTTGTGTGGGTGCCAAATTGTCGCCTATGGTCTGCTTTTTCCTTTAAATTTTTACATTCTCAAAATATCTTTGATTCCTTCACATTATTCAGTAGACACCAGCGTCACTGCTCCAAAATTCCTCACCAAGCAATCAGCGAAGGATGTGATAGCTTCTCAACCATCATTGATCGCGATTCCGATTGTTAGATGTGGAACCTTTGTGGTCAACTCAACGTTGTAAAACTTATATTCGGCAGAAAAAAACGATAATTTTTAAAGAAATTGTAATCAAAACGGATTTTCAAATATTTCCCAATATTCTTCTTATATAATAATACTAACTGAGTTATTCATGTGTTCTACGAGTATCAGAGAGACCTATTGTAGTTTATATAACATATATGGTAAGTAAAATGGAATTGTATAGAAATATTTAATGTTATCGACAGATCATCCCATTTGCTTTCAAAAAATCTAAATTTAAGATATTTGATCCGTTAAAACTGTAAAAAAAATTTATTATATTGAGAGATGTCTATCAAAATTTACGGAACAACAACACTTTAAAAACTTTTAACCCCTTTAAAACATAATGAACTATTTCGCTCTATAAATTGTAATTGACTTTGCATTCACTATATTATTTAAAAATTATAACTGCAATAGCTGAAGTAAACTCATTTTCAATACCTCGCTGTGTGTCGCTTCGATTGCGAGCCAGCGTCAGTGATAAATTACCGTGAAAAGCGTGTCAGTAGCACTTAAAGTGTCGGCTGCTGGAGCATAGCGCCAACTACAAGTTGCATTCATAATTTGCTCTTAATATTAAAACTCATTTAATTAGAAAGGACACAGCTGTCATAAACTGATTTAGTTAAATCAGTTGAAGATGAAGATAAGACGAGATGAAATGGGAGCAGATGAGCAAAAGAGATAGAAAAAGCATAAGACAAGCGATGGAAATACATTTAACTGTTGCCAGCTAGTATAATTCGTAGCGATAATAATTTTTATAGGTTTCGCACTCGCTTGATTATCATTTAACTAAGGCAGAGTACTGAAAGGGAGTGAGAATTACTTGAATAGCAAACTGTTGGGCGGCGTACTCAGACAGTCGAAGCGGAGACTACGAAAAGTAAAACTTGCAGACATTTCAGTTTCAGGTATATATAGTATGTGTAAAGAAGCAGAATTAAGACGACTCACTATTGGTTCATATGTTAATTCAAGTGCTTGTGGAAGCGCAAATATTCTGTATCTCCACGCATACATATATAGCTACCTTTCACATTGCTTAACTTATACGGGAACATGGATATATATACATATATGCCGAGGTGTAAGTAAAAATCAAAATTAATAGCACCTACAAACCTAAATATATACATATAATACATATGTATATGCGCTGCGTCTCAGGCGCCTACATGGCGTATACGTAACCGCCACGCTGTACAAATAGCTGCCTGTCACTTCATCCTGACTAAGCTGCGTTCAGCTGCGAATTGGTATTTACATATGTACATGCATATATATATATACGTACATAGTAACAGCATCATGTGCTGCAGCGGTAGCACAATAATGCTGTCAGTAATAAATATCAAATGCGAAGAAGAAGCAGCAAGACGCCAGAGGAAAATTAAACATCAAATGTGGCAACGACAGCATCAGCATCAACATCAACACCAGAAATGTTGAAATAATTGCTTGTACAGTGCTTTGCAGTTGTGTAGGCGTTGTTGCTGTTGCTGTTGTTTTTATTTTTTACTAATTTTGCTGTTGGCAACATCATTAACACCAGGAAAATGGCACACAGGCAAAGAGACAACCGTATATACAGCTTAACGGGGTTTTCGAGCAATACGTGCAGTTCTTTAAATTTTGAATAATTGTTGTAATAGACTTAGATAAAAATAGATTACATATTTAAATTGCTATTAAGTTTTTTTGTTCCAAAAAAGAAATAATTTTTCGGACACAGTCCACTAGATACTTGAAGTGTAGGTGAGAGACTATAACTACGATATATGCTGTAGATTGGTTGGGGGCAGGATACTTAAACTAAGACCGAAGTCGTGAGGATTGAGCCATATGTGACAGAATCGTTTCTTGCCATTCCCAAGTGAATGGTTCTCAGAGAACCTTCCTCACTTGAGTTAAATTCTATACATGACTCCATCCTTCATGGAATGTGCAGACAAAATGTGGGAGTGATCAGCACATTAACATCAAATAAGGGACAAGATGACTTGTCGACGAGCACTTACACTGAAATGGAAAGGGTTAGTTCGCCATTATCATCTTGCATTCTAGCTTTGGCTCAAATGACATCCCGTGCGCTTAATAATCGTTCGTCGATGACGCGCTCCTGTGTGACTGCAAGGTATTTTGGCCTGAATTGAGATCAACTGAAGCCCTTAGCAAAGTTCATCTTGCCACAACTGCGTTCATGCGTAAGGTTAAAAATCATGTCGGACGCAAATTGTCAAAGTTGTATAGCGGAGGGGAAAGTGGAAACATCATCATCGATGACTTTCTCCTGCATTGTCCAGCATTTGTTGAAACATCTCGGTAATCTTACCTTCGGCGGACCAGGAGACATAGCCGAAACTAACAGTAGCCGCCTTGAGAAATGTCTGATAGGCACCTTGTAGATTCATCAGGTTCTTATGATCAAACATATATAAGTTTTAGATGCCACAATGGACCAGCTTTCTAAACAGTCCCAGTGAGATCTCTGAGTTGAGATATCGCAAGGCAATATGTCACAGTCTATCCATCAAGTAATGATCGAACGACTAGTGAAAATTTCTTGGTTCATTCTCTTATCAAAAAATACCGACATTTATAAAAACTAGGGCCCCATTAGCTTTCAAAAAGTTAGGTTGTATTAAAGCTAGTTAGGATCCATAGTAGCTGCTAATTTAACCATATTAAATACCTACTTTACACCATAGATTTTAAGCAGGTCTATAGATCAAGCTTGGCAAAACCAAAGTGGCTTTGTATCCATTTCGGTAATGTCGTATCTTTTTAAAATCGTTTTTTTTTTAAGTTCCTCAACTAAACTTTTAAGATTTTGATCTGATTTTTAAGCTAACCAATTTAACATAGTTTTCTCAACAAAACTAATCCTGATCAATGCTTTAAATTAATAACACAAAAATCGAAATAAAAATGTGAGAGCACAAACAAAATAATGTGAGCAAGTGAGCGTTAAACCAAATCGGTGAAAGCAATAAAGAAAAGCGAACAGCAAAAATGAATGTAGGCGAAATGCAGCGCAAACTGGGGGAGAAAAATTGCTCAACACTTTTGTGTGGCACAAGCTATAAATCACAAGAATAACAAGAAAAAGAACAAAACTAACAGCAACCAAAGTAACAAGGACAACAACAAAAGCGACAACGAAAATTGGAACGCGGACGCGGACAAGAACGATAACAAAACTAACCAACTGACAAATGCAACATGCAACAAAAGCAAAACCAAAGCAACAACATAACCGAAGAGAAAAGCCAGTTGGAGAGCGGCGGTAAGGGCAATGCGGCCGAAAGATGAAGAGTCGAGAAAGAGAGGAAAACAAACAAGCAAAAACATAACTAAACTGTCAAGAGGCTCATTAATTGAACAAAGGGCGTTAAGGAATGAGAACTGCCACTTTTAGAGAGAATTTAGTAGCAAAGGAATGCTAGGGTAACAAAAGTTGGGTTCAAAAATGATTGTAGTGAAAATTTTGCTGATCTGTTGGTGATTTTAATGTTATACATATATACATATAATTGGAAGAAATATAGAAAATTTCTAAATTAATGAAATGGGAGAAAAACTGAACGGGAAAGATGGAAGAGGATGCAGAGAGAGTGACGAGGAAGAGATAAACAGAGATATTGTGAAATAGACAGAGATGAAGACTGTGTCAATAAGATATATGAAGATAGAAAATGAGACATATGTAGATAAAAACAGCGAGATAAAGGGGCAGAGTTACGGAGAGACTGAGATAGAACTAGAGCCAGTGATAGAGAGATGGCCCAGACTACATGTATAATGTACCTGTAATGAAGGTAGTAGGCCTATAATGTTGTTGAAATAAAAATTTCTTTTTTAAAGTTTATTGTTATTTGAAATACCTTTCTTGTCCTTTTTTACTTATCCACACGTTTAAGAATCGACCTTCATGTATAAGACATAAAAAAATGTAATTAAAAATATGAAAGTTAGCAGTTAGACTGAATATTTGAATATTTCAACCAAAGCCTGACATAGTTGAGAATACAAAAAAAGGTCTACCAGAATGGGAAGAGAAATCAAACAAGCCCACGAATTAGTTGTGGCTGCCACTTGAGTACAGCTACCGCAAATTTTCCAGTTTAATTTACCATGTGTTGTTGCCAGAATGTTACAACTATGAAAACTCAGCTTCCCTAGCATTTGAAGGCGGTTTGGAGCTACTACTGTAATGGTGGACTCGATCCACCGTGTGTAAATGAGTCTACCGACTTTTATTTTTTTCTTTCTTACAGTATTTCTTTTTTCTCTTTTTTCTATCGCAACTATTAATATCTTTAGCATAAGTATGTTACAAGCTGAAATCAACGGATTCGGCGACTGCAATCGACCACTTGTAGATGTTTAATCCAACTTTTGCTTAACCTCTTTTGGCGATTATTTTTGCTACAAAAATATCCGAAATGTTCATAAGTGTATATTATGTGTTGTTGCTTTCTTATTTGAGTGCGGTGGCAAGGTGTGTTGCATATATCTTTCAATAACGACCAGCAGCAAGTAACGGTATGTCGTGAACCCGCAAGGCACTGGCACGATACGCTTACAGGAAATGAAAGGTAAACGGCAAGCAATGGCCAACGTTTATAAACAATTCAATTTCATTTCAATTTTCTACAAACAGATTAGGACAACCTGTCGCTAAGCAAAGGCGAAAAGGAAGCGAAGAATCGACACCGAATATCCTAGCAAGCAATCTAGGTAGTTGAAGAATACAAATAACAAGAATTCAAGGAGTAATTTTTTTTCTTATGCTATATACTATGGATAATTGAAGCTTCAAGTGAATTATTAATGATACTATATTAAAAGCGGATGATACTCCTGATTAAGGGATTACATGCGTTTACGGGTTTCAAAAAATCGATTTTTTTATTATTCCACAACACCTTTAAAAAATTGTCCTAAATTTTCACGTTGATCCGAGTAATAGTTTCCGAGATAGGGCCTTGAGAACTTGTGCGCTTGAGGCTAGCTAGGCGAAGTGCGCCGTCTTTATCTGCCTTTTTCTCGAAACTGTGTTTTTGAAGTCGGTTGTCAAGAATTATGGAGAACTGCTCAACAGATCTTCATGAAATTGTACACAGGTCTTTGAGAAATAATTCTTAACAATTCGATTGTAACTATTTGAAAATAAAATGTCGCGAAATTTTCAATGAAATTTTAATTCTTTTTTGTAAAAACGTCTGCTAAGAATCAAATTTTAAGTTTTTTTTTTGTCCAAGTTCTAAGTTGAGGTTTTAATTAAAACAAGGATTACTTCAGATGATCCAGTAAAGAGTTATACTGTTTGATAACAAAAGCTTATCTTATTGTATGTTCCGGTAATTTCGATCTTGAGGTTTTACTACGCCTTGAAAGGCTCTTGAACATGTGGATGTTGATAAAAATGAAGTCGTTGGTCGATGCAAATCGTCGAATAACAACTTGAGAGAATACAAAAAGATTAAATTTGTCAAAAGTAAACGTTCAGAATCACATGAAATGTTCAGAATTATTTTCAAAGCATGACATATGGGATCCTAATGTTATTACGGAGTGAAATGTGCTTCGCCTGTGATTTGCTTTTCTGAAAAGCGGCGAAAAATGGGTTCACTGACAATATTGTAAAGCGCAGAAGGTCATGAACATTCACCTCAAATTAGGATGGCAAAACCCACTTGAATAAGTTTTTTCAATGTCAAAAATTGTATGAGCGAGGAATCTAACTCGTGCCCGCGGGATGACAAAAGATATTGGATCAAATGTTTTACACACTAAAAGTTGTGTCTAAAATTCACTAAAAAACTAAATTACTTAGTGGATGAGCTGATAGTTCGTAACTAAAATACTCCTTGTTAATAACTGATAGCTATTGTTTAAGGGCATGCTACCCCAATCTTGAAATAAAGGAGGTCTTAGCAGACACAAGAATATGAGATCCGTAAGTTCGGCTGAGTCAGTTGAGATAGCATTTTAGTAATAAAAGTAGCTTCCACAAATAAATATAATATAAACTATTGGACATTTTCCTTAAAGAAAGAAAATAATTAAGAAGATGAAATGAATATCTTCAAAAAGTTTTGTCTAGAGAGTTCAACTACAGTATTATAGTTCAAAGTTTACTGAAGAAGATATCCTTAATTACAACTTAAGACTATCTAGTTGATCTTTATGAAAAGTTCGCAGAAAAATTCTATTAGTCAAATAATACAGTGAAGAGGAAAGGAACAAGACTAACGATCACGAGGTTCATATTTTGAAACTCCACGCTTGAGTAATCTGTTAAAAAACAGTGGAGGATATGAGGCGCGAGTTTGTTCGATGGAAATGGAAATGACTGCACTTTACGAATACGCTTTAAGGAAGCTAGAGCTGCTGGGCGCCGGTCAGCAAAACTCAAGTTTGACTTTTAAAGTCAGAGGGAAAGTTTAGAATTAATTAAAATACAAAATTTTGGACCGGAAATTGTTGACAAAAAATTAAAATCTCTAGTAAATTCAAAAGAAAATAATTCAAAGATCAGTTGCTATGTTCGACTCGAAGCTGAATGTTGATAAAATGTTAAAAAATTGTACCTCAGACGGTCTGTTAGGCAGGGAGAATAGAGTAAATTTATATTATGCAGTTATGCATTATGAAGGGAACATTACGCTTACGCTAGCATACATTTTAGCTCTGTTCTTGAGCATGAAGTCGACACAGTTTGTAACTCTTCAAAAACTGTTTACTGGGTTCATATGTGGATTGTTCACGCATAGCAGAGCTTTCAAGCACACCTAGCTACTTAAAGTTTCGATATGTACTATATATGCGAATCTAAAAGAATATGAAACAAGTAAGGAAGGGCTAAGTTCGGGTGTCACCGAACATTTTATACTCTCGCACGATAAAGTGATAATCGGTGAAAAATTAGGTTAGGTTAGGTTGGGCACTGAGTTCTTCGTGTTCGATATCAGGGACCTTGAAAAGTTATAGTCCGATCACAACAATTTTTCCACAAGGGACACTTCAGCTCACATACCGTATTTGAGTAAAGTTTTATTGCGCTATCATCATTGGTTCCTAATGTATATATTATACAGAGAAAGCATCAGATGGAATTCAAAATAGCGTTATATTGGAAGAAGGCGTTTGTTGTGAACCGATTCACCCATATTTCGTACATGTCATCATGGTGTTAAGAAAAATATTATATACCGAATTTCATTGAAATTGGTCGAGTAGTTCCGGAGATATGGTTTTTGGTCCATAAGTGGGCGGACGCCACACCCATTTTCAATTTAAAAAAAGCCTGGGCGTAGCTTCCTTCTGCCATTTCTTCCGTAAAATTTAGTGTTTCTGACGTTTTTTGTTAATCGGTTAACGCACTTTTAGTGATTTTCAACATAACCCTTTGTATGGGAGGTGGGCGCGGTTATTATCCGATTTCTTTCATTTTTGAACTGTATATGGAAATGTCTGAAGGAAACGACTCTATAGAGTTTGGTTGACATAGCTATAGTAGTTTCCGAGATATGTACAAAAAACTTAGTAGGGGGCGGGGCCACGCCCACTTTTCCAAAAAAGTTAGTTCCAAATATGCCCCTCCCTAATGCGATCCTTTGTGCCAAATTTCACTTTAATATCTTTATTTATGGCTTAGTTATGACACTTTATAGAATTTCGGTTTCCGCCATTTTGTGGGCGTGGCAGTGGGCCGATTTTGCCCATCTTCGAACTTAACCTTCTTATGGAGCCAAGAAATACGTGTACCAAGTTTCATCATGATATCTCAATTTTTACTCAAGTTACAGCTTGCACGGACGGACGGACGGACGGGCGGACAGACAGACATCCGGATTTCAACTCTACTCGTCACCCTGATCACTTTGGTATATATAACCCTATATCTGACTCTTTTAGACTTAGGACTTACAAACAACCGTTATGTGAACAAAACTATAATACTCTCCTTAGCAACTTTGTTGCGAAAGTATAATAATAATGAATCAGCTCCAACCACTGAGAAAGCCGATAGACTCCGAATAAAGATTATGTTTTCTGTTCGGTGGGATTTCGAAGAACTCGTTTATTTTGACCTTTTACTCGACGATACCAGTTTACTTCTGAAGTGTATTGTGATCAACTGGAAAAATTGAGTGATGCCCACAGGAGGGATCACTATTGATTTAGTAAATTCAAAAGAAAGTCCTTCAAGTTCAGTTGCCATATTTGACTCGAAGCTTGGTTGAAAAAAGGTTAAAAAAAAGTTGTAGCTCAGACGGTCTGATGGCAGTGAGAATAGAGTAAATAATATTATGGAGGTTATGCATTATGTAGAGAACATTACGCTTACGTTAGCATTCATTTTAGCTCTGTTCTTGAGCATGAAGTCGACACAGTTTGTAACTCTTCAAAAACTGTTTACTGGGTTCATATGTGGATTGTTCACGCATAGCAGAGCTTTCAAGCACACCTAGCTACTTAAAGTTTCGATATGTACTATATATGCGAATCTAAAAGAATATGAAAAAATGCAAAAACTGTTCATTTCAATGTTCGTCTTACTTTAATGCCACAAAGCGAAGCTGAAAAGCGAAATACAACAAACAAGAAAAAATTTGGAAATATTTTGCTACCTCCTTGACTATAACAGCAATATCCTGTAACTATGGCTCTCCAATGACCTCCTTCACAACAAATTTGACCAGTCACATGCCGGCAACGCTTACAGTAAACATAGGTACATGTATGTGTGTGTGTGTTTGTATTTGTGGCATGTTCACATACAAATAGTTGCTGGTAAGTGGTACCGAAAGTCAATTTTCCGCTAAATTTGTTTTGACTTGTTATAATTCGCAAACAATCAGTTATTTCATTATTTCACAATTTTTGTGGACGCAAAACATATACACACGTACATGCATACACACATGCACATGCACATGTACATAATTGCGAGCTCAAAAGAATGAAATGAGAAAGGAGAAGAATCGAAACCGGGTAGTGAAAAACAGAAGGACGTTTTTGTTGTTATATGAAAGTAACTCATTACAAATTTGCTTTATTCTAGATCGTATGTGTGTGTGGGAAATCATTTTTACTTAAAGCTGCAAGAAATGGCATTTCTTTGGGTGGAAGTATAAATTTATAAATGAAATGAGTACAGAACATTGTACACAGTTAAGTTAGCAGATTTTGTTAAAGTTGATAAAGGAAAGTAATTGGACTGAGTCGATTTAAAAAAACTTATTGAACCAATTGTTACAATTCTTTAAAAATGTTCAAAATAGGCTCCTTCTACGCCGATGCAGCGCTGCCAGCGCGATTTCCAAGCATTAAATGCGTTACGAAAGGCATTCTCCGGAATAGCCATGAGAGCCAAGATAAATGCTGCTTGGATCCCCTCTGTCATCTCAAACTGTTTGCCTTTCATCTGCCTTTTTAGGCAAGGAAACAAAAAAAAAGTCCGTGCGGCCACATCTGGGCGTAGGGCGGCTGTGGAAGCATTAGGCGGGCCTTGGTTAAGTAGCTGTTCGGTTTTGCGACAGGGAGCCTGAAACCCCGGAGCACCTGCTAATCGACTGCATCGCAGTCTGTAGGCGCAGGTCGGAAGCCCTCGGATCCATGTTTCCGGATAAAGATCACATCGCCTCGCTAGCACCCAACAGGATATTGGACTTCATCAATATGCTGGGGCTAAGCGAGTCCCTGTGAGTTAGGAGAGGGCACAATAGACCTATGGTTCCAGTGCATTTCTCAATTATTTACCTTATCTTATCTTAAGTAGCTGTTCACAAGAAAGGCGTGGTACCCAATCGGCTAAGATGTCTTGCGGACCTGATTGTTCCTTCGTTTGAGTCTTGAGGACTTATATGTACGTATAACTTGGCGTTGACGGTTTGTCCAGAAGGAACAAATTCATGGTGGTCGATGCCTCTGATGTCAAAAAAGACAGTGAGCATCGTTTTCCTCGTTTACCCTCCTTTAAATACCCCTCACAATTGGCAAACATTTGGGGCAGTCGCTTTTCAGAAGCTTCTTTTGAAAATAAATTTTCAATAACAAAGTCATTGGTCATAGTCAAAGAAAGTAGTAAATACTTGATGCCAGATCCGGATTATAATGTGAATGGAGAAGTACCTCGTAGTTCAGCTCAAGAGCTGGCGTTATACTGATGGTACTTAATTTCACTCCTACTGGCAAAGCTGGATATTACTTTCCTTGAGCGCTCTACTTTTTGACAGCAAAGCTTCAAATTAATTTTTTTGAAGAAGGGAAGCAGCTTATAGCAGATGATTTCCTGCCAATCCCATCAAACACATAGAAACACATTAGTGACTCTTTTTTTTTGACGATTGTGTAACTGATCCATGGTGATGTACAGTAAACATCCGGTTCAAAAATGGATCGATTTAGGTTAAGTTTTAACTAAAACACTTTATATGAGCCTGCAAGGATTTATCCTGCCAACGCGGCGGCATCTTTTTCCTAAGGGTCACCGGAAATGGAGTCACAATCACAGAGTTTAAAATATTTTTCCCCAACATTTCATAAATTCTTTTTTAAAAGTGTATGTTTGTAACAAAAAATTCTAATAAAATATTTAATTTTTTATAGGAGAAAAAAATTGTTGAAAAAAGGCTGACTTTTACCTGAGGAAACCGATGTCATCTTTTAACATAATTCGTTCAGACACGACAATTTTTATTATTTTTAACGATATTTTGGACAATTGGCTTTCCAAAGCGTGGATTAAGTGAGTCAGAAAGTCACAAAAAGTCTGGCAAGTTTTTTTTAGTACTAAATCCTATATCTCTTATGCCTTATAGCACAAAGCGATCGATTTCTTAAGGGGTTAGGGGTAGTCAGAGGCACGAAAAATTAGAGTTTTCAGTATTTTTTTTGCTATTAAATCGTGTTATTTTACAAAACTACTAATATGGCAATTATTAAAGAATGTGTTGACTTGAAGTTACGAAAATTTCAAAAAAAAAAATTTGATTTCCAAAGTTATAGTTGTTTGTGTTGACCCTGTTCCAAAAAAAAGGTACTTGCGGTGACAAGCATAAGTCCTTGGAGATTCATCTAAAAACAAACGGACAAAAAAATTAGTTTTATAAATAGATAATCCCGGGCCTAATCGAAAGATTTTATTTTTTTTTTTCAAAATTAACAAAATGGCGGCTTGAGGAAATTTTTTTCCAACCTTAAAAAATCGAAATTTTCGAAAAAATAAAAATCCTTCGATCAGGCCCAAGTTTATCATGTATTCTAAAAGCTGTGTAAATTTCACTAAAATCTACTTAACGCTTTTCGAGTTACAGTTATCACCGGTTCAAAAAACATAGTTTTGAGAAAAATGCGTTTAAAGTTTCACACTAGCTTTGAAGTGCCCGAGCTCTCTTTGTTATTTCTCAAGTAACTCGAAAACTAATTATCGGATCAACATGAAATTTTCAGAGAATATTTTTATTATATTACACTTAACTAAAATGAAAAAAAAAAAAATATTTTTTGAAAATTCTGACTACCCCTAACCCCTTAAGCCATCCATTGAAAGCATGATGGATTTCTTTATAGTGTCTTTATATTTGCTTATTTGCAGAAATTTGGAAAAATGCTTTAGATAAATATTTGAGAATATTATGACATTGCTTAGCTCTGCTTTTTTATAAACTAAATTCCTTTGTTAGTTTACAAGCTTTCAAAACATTACAGCTTCGCAACTTCATTGCCTCTTTCATTGAATTATCTGTTGCTGTATAAACGTACATGTGTATGTATGTATGTGTGCACCTGAAACAAATTCGCAATAAATCACAATCAATTTCTGAAGTGAATTGATTTTCGTTGACTGTTTATGTATGCATGTGTGTATGTGTGAATCCCCTATACGCCTGCCCATCCGGAAGCATAAAAACACATAACACAAACAAATTTGCAAGGCACTCAGCCATTTGCTTTAACATTCTAATATACAATTGTAACTTTGTTTTCGATGCTTTTACTTTTTGTATTCCCTTTCTTCCCATGTTTGAGAACATGCTTTTTTCGTCAATCGACCAATTCACATTTTACGCTGGTGCGCACACGGTTTATTGTTTTTCCTGTTCTCCACTGTTATTTGTCCCAATAGACTTTACTTACCTTCGCTTTGTCAATGTCCTTTGTTTCTCAATTGAATGTCTACGTATTTTTTCGGAGTGATTTGCTTCTTTATGTTTTTTTGTTGCTTTTTTTTTGTTGTGTTTTATTTTCTTTGATTTGGCTGCCGTTTCAATTTTCAGCCTTCATTTTTTTCGCATTTCTTTATTGATGTGGCGTCTTACGAGCAATTTAGCCCGAGAAAGTGCAGATTTATTGGCTGTATTTTTTACAGGTGAAGGATGTGCAGGTATGCATGTGTGTTTGTTGGGCGGAGTTTTGGGGCGGTTGTGTAAATTTTAGGAAAATTAGAAATTACATGATACCTTTCCTAACTTCGGTTACCGTACTTAATTTAAAGAAGTTGCTGAAGAAAGTTGGAGTGGAAATATTTGCTTAGAAACATACACAAAATATAGAGAAATACATAAATCAAATCTAATGAACATGCATTTGTTTTCGATACTAACAAATCCTTTAAGTAAGTAATGAAGCAAAAAAAGATTTAGTGATGCTTTTTTAAGCCTACTTTTAGGCATACTAAACTTGCTAGATCGGTTATAACCGCGTAAACGGTGTCTACGCCAATAAATAAGAAACAACTTACTTAGTATTATATAGTATGATACAGCGGTATTCTTATCAAAAGACAGGTTACAGTAAAAAAGTTTTTATAAGCAAAGAAGGCACTAGAAGCTCTATTGCTAATCTGACAGGAAGATGATGACGACCATAAATTGAATCTAGCGCTCTTAAAGTTGAGGCTTGAGATTTTACACTATTTTCTTTTCTTACACGCAGCTCTTCCATACAATATTTTCAATAAGATTTAATGCTTCTGATACGATTCCTTAGCGAACTAATATTTCAGCATAATTCTTAAAATAACTGCCAAAGTAGGGACAAGGGTGGGCGTGGAAGTTTTTTATAATCCGTTTTCGCCTACGGAGATGCTCGATGGACTTATACTCAGCAAGTTGGGTGGTTTGTGATTTATCTATATTCAACCTAATAAAGGAATTATGTCCACTTTTTAAAAGTTATCTAACTACAGATGGCCTTTTTAAATATATACTTATAGTGTATAGATATATAGGGGTAATAAATCGTTTGGAAACTTTTCAGGTATGAACAAAGGCTTCTCGTCGTGGGTCATCACATCAATCGTGCTTTGGTCTGTCATTCAATCTGCTATTCTGAAGAATAAATACAAAACAACCAAAAACTTTGCATGCCCTATTCAATTTGCAATAAATTTCATTCAAGAGCAGGTACCTATAATTATTGGCTAAGAATTCGTGTTCGCCAGATTTGGTTCCGTGTGCTTTTTTCCTGTACTCCAAACTGAGATAGTCGATCCAAAAGATAAAAAAAATCGCTGAAGGATCTGAAAGCCATTCCAAAAAGTGCTTATGGAAATAGTTTTGAGGACCGGACAAATTTTTGGCATCTGGTGAGGATTACTTTGAAGGCGATACAATTTTCGTTTTTTTTTTGTTTTGATACAATGTATGACAGTAAATAACACAGGAATTGGTAGGGGGCTAACACAGTATCGAAACTGGGTGAATAGGTATCAGCGGAATATAACTAATTTTATTTTATATAAAATAATATTGAATTTAAAAATTTTTAAAATCATATGACTCACACAATATGATTAAATTTTAATTTCTCCGCACTAAAAGCAAAGAACTCTATTTTTAGTATACCAGAAGCATTTCAAAAGTCTAAGGGATCACCAACAACTTTTATACTTTTATCCTCAAGAGTTTCTATTTCGATTTTTAATACTTGATTTATACCAAATGTGTATAAAGCTTGAAGAAACAAGCACAAGTTCTAGGGAAACCTTTTCATATATTTTAATATACCAACAAAATATACTGCCACAAATAAAACAGAAATGCAAATGCATGCAAGGAAGTAAGCTCAAATTCGAAATACCCAGTCGAACTATTTTCTAATTCAAAGGCGTTTTTGCTTTCAACTATAACGTCAAATGTATAATTTTTGGAATGTACAATTGAGTTCAAACCAACTTTAGATATTACCTCATAGAATCATTGAATTGAATCTAAATCTCTAAATACACAGCTTTACCAGCATAGTCGGGTCTACGTAACTAAATAACCTCCAATCTATATCGAAAACTATCAACATATTTAGTAGCGGCACATAGCAATTTAATTTAGAAATCAATATTTCCTTTGCAACATTGATTTTGTTGACGAGCAGATGCCGAAAGTCTGCCTGGGAATATGCGTAGAAATACTTCCAAATCACCGAAGCACAAACCGACATCCCCTTATGCGTATTCGCGCCAATATGACAAGCGAAAGTGTAACTTGCTGACTGGTATTATCGACAAATCCTTCTGAGTTCGCTTCGCTTTTCGCCTTTCGTTGTCGATATTCGGCAAGTTTATGCTGTCATGCCACGGCTTTGGTGCGCTCATCATCTCTTTGTCATTTTTGACTTTTGCCTATGTCACATCCATTGTGTGAGATGCATAGCAAAAACAAAGACCCGCAACCGTAAGTAATAAGTAAATATTTTTAGAGTGTGCGTAAAGTACCACTAGGAAATGTCGTAGCCAAAATGTAAATAGTAAGTGTATAATAAGCTTCTGGATATGCAATTGGACAAAAACACAATAGCTTTTAAATGAATTTCATAAATAGAATTAAAAGGAAATAACGAAATTATTCTTTATTGAGGGTTCGTGGAATTTAGATGCTTAACTTAACTCAAGACCTTTTGCTTTCTTAAAGTATATAGTCGAATATAAAATCTAGCAAAATCTGGATTTTCAAGTAGTCCGCAAAAAACAGATCTGGAGAATTTCGAACATATCTTCGAAGAAATATGTCGCCACGTCTGCTAAATGAGTATTGGCGGTATGCAGACAAAGACAGAGATAACGAGAAATAAAATGAGATAGAAAGAAGAAGATTCAGAGGAAGAGAGGGAGGGAGATAGAAAGAGACATATAAAGAGATGGAGATTTATGCAGGCCAAGAGAGAGAAAGAGAATAAGATAGAAAGAAGAAGATTCAGAGTGAGAAAGGGAGGGAGATAGAAAGAGATATATTAAGGGAGAGAGAGAGAAATTTACAATCGCTTATTTATTTCCTTTATTAAAACTGATATTTTCTAGCTTCTTGTTCAACAAGTTTCTCACCAATAGTTCTCTCTACACTATTTTAAACAAATATGTACGAACTTGGTGAAGGTGATGAGATTCAATGGGAAATCAAGTTTTCATTGGTCTTATAATTTTATCGGTTATAACCTCAATGTAGTAAAATTATTGTGTTTAAACCAGCGCTAATCAAGTTCGATTTTACTTGTCATAATTTTTAAATTCTGCACTCATCTTTAAGAATATTGTAGATTCAAATTACTTCAATGAATATGAAATTTATTTCAATATAGTAAAGTAAATACTCGCTTTGTTGAGCTGTCTCGCTAGAAGAGCACAGAAGAGAGATTTTGTAGGAAAGGAAGACATCAAACAATTCAAAATGAAGCTATTTAGAGGGATCCAATGTTAACTAAGGCCTAAGTGTTGATATGTTCCCATAGTAAATCCATATATCTGTTTCTCTCTCTCTCTTCTCGTACGGTCTGTGATAGCCCTGCATAATGCGTTTATCAAGGAAAAATGTCGCCACACTCGACTAAAAGGCAATCCAAAACCAGTCTTCTTAGCCCCTGCAATGTAAAGAGGTTACAAAAGGGCCCAAAACTGCTATGGGAGAGGCTCCGGGAGTAAAGAAAAGGCAGGAAAAAGTGCATCGATATCCAGAATGGTAAAAAAAGTAAATAACGAATTATGTGAACTTACATTGGTCAAGATGAAGAAGCACAAATTGGTTTCATGCAAAATATTTAATATATTTCGAGAAGAGAAAAAAACATAGAGCAAAGAGACTTAAAGCAAAATGAGGAAACCTTGCAACTGGAAATAGAAAATATACCACACGATACTGCAAGGAAATATTGTATTATTTGCGACTCGAGAAATCATTTCTCTCACAATATCCTTGTCAACCAAGCAGTTCAACCAAAAATAATGTTCATACCAGATAAACTAGACTCTGTGAACTTCCATGAAACACATGTCAGAGATATTTTTGAACTCACAAAAATAAAAGCACATTAAATGTTAATGAAAATTTTCCTACAGGGTCTTTTCTGTCACCAAAGCGAGTTCCCCGCCTCCTACATTACCAACTGAGGTATACACCACATCATTATTTAATATGTGAGTATATTTGTTTTTCCGTTGACAGCAGCCATTGATCATGCGAAGACATATTATTGAGTAATGCGGTTAGCAGTCATGACTCAACCGCAAAAACGGCGCACGCACACATACCTACACAAACACATACACACAGTTAAGTAAGCTGCAAATGGCAAGGAATCGCTTTTAACCTAACCAAGCAGGCATTTGAACTTCCGTTTGCGCCTTTTATAGTGGGTGTTTTTGTTGCTACATTGTTATTGTCGCTGTTGTTGTTGCTGCTGTTGTTGTTATCGCAGTAGTAGTTGCTAATATATTAAGTTGATTTTGGTTTTTTGCCATTGTGTAAGCGTGTAAGTTTAAAGTGCATTTCCTGGATTGTGTTCCGCCTTGCCGAAATCAAACGCAGCGCACACTCTGCTGCCACCAGCTGTTTGCTAATCCTGGCACGCATTCCCAGACAGCATACAACATTGAGCATGCCGCCACTAAGCGCTAGGCACTGACACACATATACACTCATACACATATATAAATATACATATATACCATAGCTTGGTAACCGCCTGCTCGTTTGAGGAATATCATGTTTTTGTTTTCTTCTGCTGTTACTGTTGTTGTTGCTAGCGCCGTTTTTGTGTCTTCCGGGCAACATAAACACTTCAGTCAAAAGTTTACTTACATTATTTGACAAAAGTTTTCAATGAACTTACGTGTAGAACAGACAATAAGGCTAAGAATCCGGCAGCGGTGTGGCTTCAAGCGGCTTTGTAGGAGTTGAGTTGGCAAAAAAACAAACAAAAAAAAAAAGAAACCAAAAAGGTCCCGATTACTTGCGCCCCGTTGCATTTGTGGGTCAAAGCTGAGTTGTTGAGCTGAGCGAGCTGAAGTTCGTAGTGGCGAAGCAGGTGCCTTGCGGTTCGCAGTGCCACAGATTGAGGTGAGCATGACTGACAAAAACAAAATGCACGAAAATACATTAACAACAACAAGAAAAATAAAACCAAGTGGCATCAGTAGCCGCACAGCTTTGGCAACAACTGTAACAATAGCAACACTCTTAACGGTTAAGTTTGAGTAGTTTAAGTTTAGAGAGACGCAGGTGTATATGTGTGTGTATGTGCGCAAACACACACACACTTATATTGAACGGATGCATGTTTTTCAACTTAAGCGCCGACATTTAAGATAAACTGGTTTTTAACTAAGCCGCTTCATCCGCGCCCCGCATCCGCCACTTTACTTTTCAATTTTTCGCTCGTTCACCTTTCTTTTATCGCCACTTTCAATTTTTGTACCATTTAAGTTCCATTCAGTATCTTGTATTTGTATATGTATGCGTAAGTTAGAAAAGGTTAGAATGTCCTGCCATTTCTCGCTTCGAGCAACTGTGAAAGTGTTGACAAACCCGTCTATCGAAGTTTATTAGCTGCCGCAGAGATTTTGTGGAACTTTCCTTAAGTACTTGCGTCAATAGCGGCAGAAAGACGATGATGAGTGTAAGCTGTACGTAATGTCTTCAATTGCTTTGAATACTTTCTTTTAAATAAAATTTACTAATACTTAAATTCAAAATATGGCATGAATAATAGTTGTTAGTGTCTTGAATATATCCTTGAAGATAGGGCAGTGTACTTTTCGAGAATATACCACTGTGGGCAAAATATAGTAAGACCAAGATAATAAAACAAATCATAAAATGTAGGAAAACAAATCCAATACTATAATGCTAGTACATAGTAGATGGAGATAGAATTCAAGAGTTACAACAGTTTCAAAGCTTATTTTGCGAACCAACTATCGGCGTATTAATGGTGAGATATTGCTGAGCTGTGGCGGACAAAATTTCATGTAAAACACAGACCCATAATGAAGCATTTTGGAAATACAATTGACACATTCAGGTTGGCTGTCCTAAGAACATATGCTTTGGACGTACCAAACTGTGTCCCAGGTTGTGTAGTTAAAAGGAAAAAAATATAAACTCTAGATCGAGAAATCCAGTGTTTTCGCCTGAAAGCTGGTCAGTGCGTTCAGCATAAGTTATATGATATCGAAGTTACGACTTCTTACCACAAAAAAAAATTTTCAGACAGTTTTGTGATAGATTTAGTGTTGCTAGAGCACACGCCAATAATGCTATCAAGTGTAAGAGTCGAAGGTTACATCGCGTTTAGCTGATAAACACGAAAGACAAATCAGACAAAATCAATTATGATCTTGACAGCCAGTCAAGTGCGCATTCGATTTTGCTATATGTTTGGGTAAATTTGGAGGAAGTAAAGATGCACTACTCAACCAATTGGAAAATATCGATAAATTGAGGAAAATGCATCAGAGCGGTGGTTATAATGCAAGCATATTGGATTGCTCTGGAGCACAATTGCCCACAACATTTGGAAACATTGAAATAAACAGGGCAAAGAAGCTTTCGACATTAGCTTGTTTGGGCGATTCACCTACACTAAAAACTCTCAGATCCATACTTCCGTCTACGAATCGTGATTACAAAATCGATCCAAATCGATATATGCCTATGGCGAATAATTGGTTACTAGTGATGAAAAGAGGGTCCGTCTACAATGGTGTTAAGCTTTAAAAACGGTGGCAAGAGCAGTAAGCCGGCGCAGCCGTGTTGCACAAAAGGTTGGTTATACTTCAATATCCCTTACGATCTTAATTCGAAAGTATACCATCAAGATATGGACAATGACGAATGTGCTTGGTGAAGTGTACCCAGTGTTTTGCCAATAAGGACGAGGGTTGGCAGCAAGTTATCGAAGAAAACGGTGTATATGTGACTTAAATCGATTAAATCTATCCAGCTTAAATATACCTTTAATTTAAACGCGAAAAGAACTTATATCTAAAACAGCTTTATATACTATATTAAGTAGCCCCAAATAATGTTAGTTCTGATATCATAAGATATATCTAGTCAACAACTCGCATTTAGGATCGGAGCAACAGAAAAAACAGAGTTATATTATCAATTAGTAAAAATTTGTTTTGATCCAACTAGAGGTTCTAATAGCTCTTATATGCTAAAAACTCAAATAAAATATTTAAAAAATTCTATTCAGCGTTTCAAAGCAACTAGGACTTGACGGATAGATGACGAATTTTATGACAGATGTGATTTTATCAAATCAAGAGCATACTAAATACAGCTATGTAAGTGAAACTGAGACGTTTGACCTTCCCACGAGTAACATCGTTTCGCTCAGTGGGTCATAAAAGGTTTCAAGAAGATCCGACGTAACCGTCAATGGCTTAAACACTGACTATTTGATCTCGTAGATAATTGAAGCTTGTGATTTCTCGGCGAAAATTTGATTCACATTTTGGGCCGATCGATGTTCCTTAAGATCATGTGATATCACACTGTTTTCAATAGTATTTTTCTTGAAGTGTGGAATATGTAAATGTTGCGTGTAATACTTTTCGTTTCAAGGCTCCTTTAATAAAACACAAAATGTGTGCATTCCCCATTTACCAGATATTAAATTTTGAAACTTTTTTTCTGATACGATTACAAAGCTCCTACGATGTAAACCTGTACTCGGCTACGATCTTCAAAAACCAATAGAAATTGTTTGCGTTTTTCGCTTTATACGCTTGTCTTTCCTAACAAGTGGTTTTCGACTCCAGCAAAAATCGAGCAACAATTCAGCAGGTGTCACATAAAACTCAACAGAAATCAGCTTGCTTATGCCACATTAAATTAAGTTCATGTATGTCGATATGTATGATATACTATGTGCTTCGCCACTTGCATAGGTTTGTAATTAACCACAAATTAAATCGTAAAATGTAATTGACAACTAACGCTTGTAACGGGATTAAATGTTAATTCCCAACTACAAGTACGACTATATTAAGGCGCGAACACAAGCCAAATGTGTTCTGTGGCATGTGTAAGGCATCGCAACATATGACATGTAGGATGTTGTAAGCAGCTTTACCAGCGTATTTGGTATATTTACAACTAATAGTGGGAAATAGTGAGCTAGAAGCAACATGAGCATAACACACTTTAGTTTTACATATATAGCATACTGGAAGGTTGGTATTTGCTGGAAAATACTTTTATATTTAAGTAAAAGTATTCATGGTAAATGATTTTCAAATTATTTATTAACATTTGCTTCAATATTTTATAATACTTTATGTTTCCACTAATTTAGGTATAGTCTATACTAAAAAGATGAGTGAGCTGTTATTCCATAGAACGCAACCCAAAACTTTTTAACGCTTCTCTTTTGAATATAACCTTTTCTCAAGATCTTCAAATTAGCTTCAGTTCACTTTTTTTAATTTTTGAAAATAAAATTACAAAAATAAATTATTTTCGATATAATATACGTTTATTCGAAACAAATTATGCCGTTACCTTGGATAATCATCCATGATGAAATTCGCTAAGATATCTCATCAATTGAGAAAGTTTTCCTCACATGTCCTTGAATCCGATAGTTCAGTTTGTATGGTTATGCCATAATTGTCCGATATAGGAGCTTCAAATAAATGAGCAGCAAAGAATGTGTGCAAATTTTCATAGCGATAGCTCAAAAACAGAGGGGCAGACAAATATGATTAAATCGACTGAGCTCGTCATGACAATTATTTCTATATAAAGGGTGATCCAATTCGAGGTTTCCAACTTTCTAAAGATTCGTTCGAGCATTTCAACTGGTAATTGGCGAATGACAAGCGTGATATTCTGCTCTAAAGACTAAATTTCTGCGGAAATGTCCGCATAGGCTTTAGACTTTGAATATTCCCACAGGAAAATGTGGAACGGTGTGATATCACACGATCTTGGTTGGCAATCGATGAACCAAAATAACATGACAGTTTGAAATGACTCACGTATGATCTGTCAAAAATCTTAAAAAGTACCTATACTTAGATCGCCCTTTATTTTATGCGATCTTTGAGGTTCCCATCTGGGTGTCATAAACTTCCTGGTAAACTTAATATGGCCGGTTATAAAGAAGAATAAAAAATATCGAATTTATGAATCACCCTGTATTTTTTTTTCAACTTATAAAGCATCTACATAAATATACCGAGGAAAAACAGTTACAAAATGATCCATAACTGCTTCCATGAATAGGAACATATATAAAAGAGACTAAAACAAATTTCCAGAACAACCTTTCACTTATGTTGGTCCATGAACCGTAATTTTATAAATTGTTTGTAAATTCGGCTGACACATTTTATATTGGCTCTTTACTTTCAATGCTCTGTTAAGGATTTTTGAATTTTATACCTACGACTTTTCCTAAACTAATTTGGTCTGATATCGGTTAAGGGCTTAGCACAGCCCAGAGGCCTCAAAATGCCAATCTTTGACAATTTAAATGTAAGAAATGCCTGTAAATATGGAATCCCTTTGAGAGTAAAAACTGTTAAGTAAGTTGTAAACTCAGAGTAAATTTTGAACATTTTAAATTTGATTTATGTGTCTGGCAGGTCTTTGGCACTGAGAAAGGTTTCTACAGTCCAGGAATTAGTATATACCATCTGATCAAATCCGGACTGGTCCAAATAAATTGCGTCCAAACCGTGTCGATAAGTGTTAAAGAAATCGTAATTTAAAATCATATCTCATCAATGAGGTAGAAAGGGATCCCAATAGCTCTTACAAATGGCGCTTTAAAAATGAGCGATAATCGAAAAAACAAGATACCCTGAAGGCAATTAAGACCGTCCGAGCCGAGACTTATAACATGTGTTTGACATATTTGCTTGTATCCGCTTAAAATTAGTCATATTTTGAAGAAGAAAATGAAGAAATTTTTAAATTATTTTGGCTAAAAATGAGTTCATTTTGAAGATGAGAATTTATATTAAATTATTTTGGCTTAATATTGTATTAAAATACGCATGTATGTATTTATGTAATTTTTTATCAGTCTGGGTGATTTTTGATCAGCTGGTATTAATCAGGTGGATGCGAGTTACCCGTTATGCATAAAAATAAATTCTTTGCTCAAATTTATTCAATATAAGTATATAAGTTGCTTAAACTTTATTGATAATTGCTCCAGAATCTTTGTCACATTTAAATAAGCTTAGACAAATTAACTAAATAATTGTTTCCAATTTACACGTATGAGTTCTTAGCTCAACAAAATTACTTCCGTTAGCTAGTTAATTCTCTAAGCCACAAAATCAATAAGAAATCATATGCACATATTTAGTTATAACTGTATAGATATGTAAAGATGAATCCTTACCTTGCTTATTAATCATTAAACGGTATCTGGCTGGAAGACAAGCTATAACATAACGGTACATACGGTATATTGTGCCCAAATCGGCTCAAATTTGTTTTTTAGCCTAATTTCTTATGCATAATTTCACAGAATATAAATTAAATGCCAGAGAAATTATTAATTCATAAATTGTATCATATCAACTTATTAATGGAAACGGACACATATACATATGTAATGTAGGTATGTCAACATGTATTAAAATGCAGGTATGAATATAACCACACGTATGTGGAAGAATGCATAAAGGTTGGTTAGTTGAATACAATACGGGTTGATACATTGTACACACGTAAATAAAGGTATTTATATTTAAATATTTACTACTGTAGGCAAAAAATGAAAAGATTAATTTAAATTTCGTACGAAAACCCATTTGTCGAAATATTCTTTTTCTAGGTTGATATGACTCTCAGTGAAACCTGTGCCAACTGCAACATCAAAATAGTCAATAGTATTTTGTTAAACGCTTGTCTTGTACATAAAGTTCATTCGGCGTAACGATGAGTGAAATTATTCAACAAAGAAGTTGAATCAATGCTTACGGGTCGGAAACTAATTGTAGCAAAGGTGAGTCGAAGCGGAAAAAACTACTTCAAAGCAATGTTGACAGTTTTGTTCGGCCAACTGTCAAGAAGGAATACTACTTGAGTGTTATGCATCGTAGATGATCCTGTAAGGAGTTCTGCTGCCAACGCGGGCGCAATTTTTTTTCGAGGAGTCACCGGATATGGCATCACAATCGTCGAGCTTTAAACATTTCAGAATTTCTTTCTTAGCAGTGTATGTTTGTAACAAAATTCTCATAAAATATTTAATTTTTTATATGAGAAGAAAAATTTTGAAAAAAAGACCCTTAAAATTATTAATTTAGTCTTCATCCTGTGTCATCCCCTCAAAGTAATCCCCTTTGGCCACAATTGGCCTATAATTCCGGCCTCTTTTTACGAATAGCGTTGGCACGAAGGAAAAAAATTAAAATTGGAATTAATAGATATTTTTGCAAAAAAAAAATTAAATTGTTATCGAAAAATATGATTTTGAAATGAAATGACTTGATATGAAAATCGATTCCAAATATTTAAATTTAATTTAAAAACAAAAATTTATGTATAATTATATGTGATTTTTTCTCCGCGTACCTGCAAACAAACAGACGGATAAAAGTTAGAGGGAATATTTTTTTATAAGAACTCTCTAGCTCTTTAGCTTCAGTATCCAAGATTACAGTAATTTTTTTTAGCAGAAGTAGCTATTATTAAGGTGGGAATGTGATCATTCGCAGAGCGGCAAAACTAGCATTCAGTTCGCTCATTTTGCGCTGAAAGTTTGAAAAAAAAAAGTGTCGGCACTGACCACTTACTATCAATAGCTTTATTATACTTTATTACCAGACTCGTCTGGGTAGCCTAAATCAAATCTAATCAGATTGAGACCTTGTATGACTCAGTAAGCGATGATTATCAAGCGATACTTGTGTGACAGCGAGGTCTGTCTAGTCAAAGACGTCTATTGAATTACTTGGCCTAAGGAAGGTTTATCTCACGCAACTTTCGGGCTTATAACTGGATAACTGTCATATAAGTACTTCCTAAGTGAGGCTAAAGAATTTGTAATACTGTAGTAATAATCTGATTATCTGACAAGCGTATCGGCAATACAACTAACCACTTCAAGTATACCAAATTTTTCCAAAAATTGCTGTTTAGTTTTTGTTATATCATTGCCAAGCATTCACTCTCCTAATACAGCAAGCGAGCTGATAGCGAGATATCGTAACAATTGCAAGAGAAAGTGGAATTCCTGATGTCTTAATCTATGGTCTTCTTAATAATATGAAACGATGATAACAACAAATATAAAATAGTTAATAAAGGTATTAAAAATCGTACAACAGCAACTTCAAACCGATTTGAATTGACCCATTCAAAGTCTACTCCGAATCCTTTATAACGTGTCATTTTTTAATGCTGTCATGGCAGCACTCAAGTTTAGACAAGAAATTGTATATTAAAAAAAAAATAAAATATTTATACAATAGTTGAAAACAAATGTTATGTGCTTGAAAAACAGCTGTTTCGATCTAAATAAAAAGGCTTCGAAATAAATGAATTCATTCGGTTAGCTAAATTGAAGACACATTAATTTCATTCGGTTGTTGGAACGTGCCTGATTGTTTTCAAGTGAGGTTTTGTTTAATTTTAGAAATTTTTTTTTCAAAAGATTAATAATTTTGTTTCTTAAAAATGTAGATATTTTGATTTGATTAAATCTAGTTTTCGAGTGAAAAAATTTTAGATTTCTGTTATTCGAAATTTTATTTTTTTTTAATTTGATTTCTTTTATTAGAAAACTGAATTTTATCACTATCAAATCAACTTACATATTTAGTTTATTAAAAAAAGCTTAAAACAATTTCGCAAAATAGCAGTGTTTAAACCATTAAGTCTAATGTACTTTGCACGATACCATGGCGTATGAGCAACCTGTGTGACTGTCGCTTAACTGCGGGAAGAACATCTTTAAAAGTCACAGAAAGTTTTCGTTATCATTTGTTTAGCAAGAAATATATCTATACAAATATACACACTCGCACATACTTCGAAAACTTCCGAACATACTAACACTTATATACCGGTATATCTAGATGTATAAGTATGTATGTATATTTACCGCTACAAGCATGCACTTTTCAATAAACACCTGCAAACTGTACACATACATGCATATGCAGCCTCAAGAAATTCCTACATGTTGCGCACACTTTCTCACAAAATAGTGGCGCTTGTTGTTCTGCGCTATGCTCGCCTACTTTCTTGACTATGCCGAAAAGTGGAAAAAGACGCGAAGCCGAAAATAAAGACAAACATTGTTATCACAACGGCGCAGCAGGCAAAAACCAAGTAAGTACAAATAAATGTGAGCACAACAACAATAACATTAAACAAACAACAAAAAATAGTAATAATAGCACAATAACGGGTCTAACAACAAAGGAAGCGACAAACACTTCCGGAATGTGGCAACTCAGCTACAACTACAACGATAATACAAGTGTTGCCAGCATATAAAATATTTGGAGAAATATAGACACATTGCGAGAGTGAATGTAGGCAAATAGCATAATATAAATGACAATGACAATATGTAATAAATGTTATAGGAAAATTTGACTGAAAGGGAGCAATAACGATGGCAAATAAAAAGAAAATCAATAAAGATATTATAGAGAAAATAATAAAGTATTCGCATATCCAATAAATGAGCAACAGCTATCTGATCGGTATCTCCAAATTTTGTGCAACAATTCCCAAGTGACACCGTTTGTTCAGCGATGAGGTTCATATCTGGCTCAATGGGTATATAGGCAAGCAAAATGGCTGCATTTGGGACGAAGAACAACCTGAAGAGATACAAGTGCTGCCACTTCATCCAGAAAATATATATAACGGTTTGTGGTCGAATGAAATCATCGATCCATATTTCTTCAAAAATAATGCCAGTTATCGCGCCATTTAATGCCTCAAATTGAAGCTCGTAATCTCGGCGACATTTGGTTTCAGCAAGACGGCTCGACTACCAACACATCAAATCAATCAATGGATTTATTGAGAGAACACTTCTACTGACCAGCAAGATCGTGTGATGTTACACAATTAGACCTTTTCCTGAAGGGATATGTAAGGTCTAAAGTTTATACGGATAATACCGCTTCGATTCAGGCACTAGAGGAAAAAATCACATTCATTCTCATTCCCTAGCCACGGTCAACACTTGAAAGAGATAATCTTCAAAAATAAGTGGAAAATAATGTTCTTTGGAATGAGCATTCCCAATTGAATTTGAAGTTTCAGTGTCTTATCTTCAAAAAAAATAGAGAACCTACAAATAGATCACCCTTTTTTATTTGCCTTCTATATTTCCCTATATATTGACAATTTTGATGTTATGATGTGGAATGGTCGAAAAGAGAGGAGCATAGGCGCTGGACCCGGTGCGGCCGCATTTAGGCTCATTATGCCCGTGATTATACATACTCAGAACGTTTTGACATATGAGCTGTTTGTTGTTTACAGTAACTAAAAATATTCCTCGAGACTAAAAATGTAAATCACGAACAATTTCCTGCGATTTTTACAACTTTTGATGAGTATTAACTTAGCAGCAGTAAATCGACGAAATTTTTGCCAATTAAACTCAATTGAGAACCAGTGTTTATCGATGACAAGTGAACTCAATTGAGGACGTACAACACTCCAAGATGAATTTCATGAAGGTCATCCAAAATAAGTTGTTATTTCGGAAATTATTGATGCTGTGCGCAAATTGATATTGAAAGTTCGTCATCTAACTTATCGTGAGCTTAAGACAACTGCAAGTATTAGTGGGACCTGAATATACTCAATATTGCATGAGTATTTGACTTACAATGGATCACACGCAATTGGTTAAACGCTCAAAAAACACTCTTGTCGACTGGTTGAGGGAAATGTTCAAAAAATATTTATGAAAGTGATGCCTCAAAACACGTCTGTGACGACGTGACAGGTGAGAAATCGTGAATTTATACGTATAAGCCCGAAAGTCGGCTGTATGAGATGAGTGGAACCCAACAAAAGATGTTCGCGCACGAAGCACTTCTAGGCAAAGGGTTGTGTGTTGTTTGGAAAAACTGAACATGTCGAAACCATACCGCTGGAACAGTACAGAGTGGTAAATTCTGAGTGACACACAACTATTTATTTGTGAGTTTGTCCTTCAATAAATCTTGAAAACCAACCGCTACATATCGACCGAAAGAACTGCATTTTTGAGCACTCAATATATTGATGTAATAAATAATTTTTCGTGGAGTCTTGTCTTGGCAACGAATGATTTTTTTTTATAAAGAAATAAATAGTTTTCTAAACCCTACTCCCAGTCTGAATCCACTGCACTTTTTTGCTTCATTTTCGTTTCACTTCTCTTGAAATTAGCTTAGTTATGCTATGCTATTTTTAATGTGCCTATTAATTTTTTTATAATTATATATACTCCGATCTAGGTTGATACTTAATTTAACATCGCACGCATTAATTAAAAAGGTATAAACGTATATTAGCATAACAGATCAATTTTAAATGGTTACGAAGAAAAAGTTGAATTGAAATGAAGTTATGTCGTTTCATTTTCAGTTGTAATAATATTTTCACTGGCAGTAGTTCTCCGTATTCTTCCAGCTTATTAAAAAGTGCGATCATGGGTAGACAGGATATTTGCTTTCTAGTTTTTATCGGTATGCTCCAAGTACTCGCATTAGCAAGAACAGACATTGAAGGATGGGAAATGGACTCTGGAGAATTGTATTCAAATGGTAACGGAAAATATGAGTGATTTGAATATTTCAACTCAAAAAATTTCAATTAACAGTTGAAGGCGCTTATTCGGTGCGTTTCGGCAAGACGGAGTACACAGTTTGGCACAGACAGCCGGTAGGTAAAATTCCTTACAATTACTTGAGAACGGTATAATTAAGGAGTCGAAGGAACTTAAAAATCTAATTATAATTATTTTATCTACAAAGCTGAGCTGGCAAAGGGCCTATGAGTTTTGTGAGCGCTATAACAGCAGTCTGGTGGTTTTGAATGAACGTGAGAAAATTGTCAAATTGCAATTGTTTTTAGTGAAGAACAGTACGTTTCTAATATTTTTCCATAATTAATTTTAATAAGTACGACTCATTAACGCCTTTTTTGTTTAGATTTCGTGCAAGCGCGTGTCAACGACGAGGAGCCGGGCTTCATTTACTGGATTGGTGGCAACGATTTGGAAGAGCTCAATAAGTGGATGTGGATACCGATCAATAAACCATTTACATACACACATTGGCTGGTTGGTGAACCGACACGATCTTCTAGTCAACGTTGTGTGGAGATGGGTGACAAAGCGCTCGGCCGTTGGAGCAATAGTCCTTGCTCCTTCAAGCGTTACTTTATCTGCGAACGTAGCTTTAAGTCTGTGCGACAAAGGACTGAATTGTAATACTGAAAAGCATATTTGTCATATTTATGGAGACGCATACTCATCAGGGTATGGAATGCAGAAATGGTTATTAGAACTACATATATTAATAATTGAAGTATCGAAATAAATGCAATACTTTGCAAAAGAGCAATAGACAGAAGCATTCGGAAGTGACCTGTTAATCACTATTGCAAAACATAAAGTGAAGAAAAGAAAACATATATGTAAATTATCAAATTTATTGTTTAAAATAATCGTTTACTGGGTGAGATATCCATTGGTCTATTTAAGTTTTAACTGACTTTCGACGGACTAAAAGCTTTAAGAGCTAAAGGCTTCACTTAAGTTGGCTAAATAGTAAACTACACCATAGGTATCACTAGGAATTCTGAACTAAAATACTAGAACTAAATAGTAGTAAATACTAAAGAATTTTAAAATAAAGACAGACCAAATATTTTCAAACACCAACAACAAACCAGTTGGCTTATGTCTCTGGTGATTGGGTTTTCCCTTCCCTTTCATAGCCTGAAAAGCGTTTATTGATTTTGCCACGAAGTTTGGCAGCAATATGCTGCAGTGATCCGATATCTCAAAAAACTGGGGGACTAACTAGTCCGCGTATATATCGATAGGCGGACTTGCCTAAATCGATCCAACTCGTAATTTAGATCATTTATGTAACAGTTTTTCATTAGAAACGCTACAAAAGTAGGCCGATAGGGACAGCAAACGACGCCAAAATTTTCCGCGATTTTTCGAAATTTCACTTCAGCAACGTTTGCCGTTTCATTATGGAAAGATATAAGATCCAACAATGAGTCGAAACTATTAAAATTTACTACCGAATTTCGGAGTCAGTGGCCTTAACCATAAGAGCACTACGTCCCATTTATGGTCGTCTTAATCGTCTAGTCAGATCAACAATCGACGTCTAGTGTTCTTGTGACAATGAGTACCCGCAGTGTCGAGAATATTGCTGCCGCTAGCGTATCAATTGCGGAATATCCAAATCAGTTTCTCACACGCCGTTCTCTGAAGTCGTTGTGGCAAATTTTGCGAAAATATTTTCACTTAAATCCTTACAGGATCAAATTGACTTTATACAATATGTGAGTTATCTCAATAAAGTATAAAGAGCGTGTTTTTGTAATAACGGTGCATTTTTGTACTTAAAGTGAATAAAATCGGCTGAAAACTTACCCTAGACCCCATATACAGGCAAGTCTTATGTACCTGAAGGTACTTCCCTAGCTTTAAACCTCGCAAGTTGCGAACTTAGCCCTTCCTTACTTGCTATAATTATATATACACCAATTCGTGGTGATGCATTATAATTTAATTTCGCACGCATTAGTTAAAAAATTATATAAGTATCACCTTAAAGAAAAAATTACAATTAACATGAATTAAACAACAAAATTCACAGTTGTAAAAATATTTTTACTGAAAGAGGTTTGCTGCATTCTTGCGAGATATTAAAAAGTGCGATGATGGGAAGACAGTGCTATATATGCTTTCTGGTTTTGTTCCGTATGCTCGAAGTACTCGCTCAGGAAGAAATAATATGTAATGGCAAATATGGCTTAATAAAATATTTCGACTTAAATAATTTTAATTAACAGATGAGAGAAATTTGTGGAAGCGTATTGGCAATACCGAGTACGCAGTTTTGAACGAACTGGTAGGTGAAATTCTATAATAATCACTTGGATTTGGTATAAGTAAGTAAGAAACTTAGAAAACTTAAACTTGTTTATGCTTCTTTCGTAGATGAATTGGCAAAGCGCCTATCATTTTTGTGAGTTGTATAATGGCCGTCTGGTCGTTTTGAATAACCCTGAGAAAATTAGGAATTTGCAACGTGAGTGCCTCATATCGTATTATAATTAATAACTGATTTCCAATCACACTTTTTTAGATTTACAGACAATCTATGGTCGACAAGAATATTTGAAAAACATTTACTGGATTGGTGGCAACAATTTGGCAGATTTCTCTAAATGGAAATGGATACCAATTAATAAACCATTTTTTTACACACACTGGCATGTTGGTGAACCAAGGCAAGTTTTCAGTCATCGTTGTGTTGCGACGAGTAACAGGACGCTTGGCTTTTGGATCAATACTCCTTGTGCTGACAAGCATTATTTTATCTGCGAAAGAGATATCTCGTATTCCGAGTAATTAGTTTACAAATAATGATGTAAAAATTTTCAGAGTGCAAATTACTTACTAGCGGTGAGTAGAATACATACACACTCACTGTCTTTTAATGGGCGGTTGAATTTTCCCCTGGAACTATCGGAAAGGATTTTGTGTTCATAACTCGACTATATAAAGACTTCAGCACTACTTAATAGTTACTCAAAAAAATTGAAAATTTTAGGCTGCGGTGCCAGATCTTTCATTCCTTAAGTATATTTCTAACAAATTTTTTTATTTTATGCCAATTGCGGTCTCCTTTTTGCCATATTTTTACCCCGCTCTTTTAACATTTCTCTTCAGTATGATTTGTCATTTCATCATTGAAAGATATACGATCCAACAATGAGTCGAAATTATTGAAATTCACTGCCGACATTCGGAGTCAGAGTCATTAACTTTAAGAGCAAGTTTTTCATTAAGAGCTCTACACAAGTATTTTTAAATAAAACAAAAACGGTTCTGAATATCGATGAAATTCTTTGCTCCTGTGAAAGTACCTTGGTACATCCCGAAAAAGTTACGGTTTGTTGCGGTTTATGAGCCGGCGGCGTTATTGAGTCGTACTTCTTCAATGATGATCAAGATCGGCACGTTATTATTGAGTGGGAATTGCTACCGCTCAATAGTAACCGAATATTTTTGGCTCAAATTGGATGACATGGACCTGGACTAGGCTCTTAACCACGGTGGGGGTTCACCACGGGGAGTCTCAGAACTCATAATTTTTTTTTGTACAAAGGAACCCTCATACCAAGTTTCATTGAGATATCTCAATTTTTACTAAAGTTGCAGCCTGCACGGATGTACGGACCGATATAAGGCTTTCCATTCATCTCGGCCTCTTGATCATTAACATATGTATATGCAAGTATATACCCCCTATATCTAACTCGCCTAGTGTTAGGTGACACAAACAGCTGTTAGGTGAGCAAAACTATTATGGTCTTTAGTAACATATTGGAAGAGTATAAAGAGTACAAGGAAGTTGGCTTAAGAGAGACGCTGGAATACCTCCTCTGCTTATGTTCAGCAATATCTAGAGCACAGCTTAGAGCTGTGCAGTTCAAGGGTTTGGATGCAAAAAGCGCTATCGTCTTGCACGACTTAAGCTTTAGCTCGTATTTTTAAACCTCTATCTGGTATTACAAAGAATCTGAAGGTCTATATTTGGCGTGACAGCCAGACAGTGTAATCTAACTTAGCCTAATGAGGTATCCTACTTTATTTATATTCATGTTACTAGCGCAAACTCTGGATCCTGCGGACAAAAAGTGTATAACTATATATTTTAGATACCCGATTTATGTAGGAAAAATTATATTTTCCATTTGATTACAAAATGGCAGAAAATCGTGCGAGTTAAAATTATGGAGAGTTTAGAATATGCAAGTAGTTACTAATATGGTATCACTATTGAGCATATTATGATATACCGTTAGCTATGCAGATAAATTTACATTTTATTAGATATGAACACTCAAATCGCATTAGCGTCACTTTGCTTCACATTCAATTTCCATATTATGCTATTATTGGCGCACACTTGACTTACGCGCCATCGATTTATGCAATGACTTGAGTAAGTAATAAGTAAGCTTAGAAGCAAGAGTGCATGGATAGTGAGAGAGAGTGGGAGAGAGAGAGAGAGAGAGCGATAAAGTAAGATAGGGAAAGCAAGCGCAACAGAACGCTGTAAGAGAGTTGTCAACTCAAATTTGCTAAAAATAAATTTTCATTAGGAACATAAAGCCAAACTGTGAAAGTTGCCGCACAAACTAACGGTGCTATACCAACACATAAGTAGAGAGTTACACCTCCAAACAAGCCGAAGCGAACGACCCAACGACCCACTTCGATTGCATACATCACATCAACCTGCAGCAGGCGAATCGAACAACAACTTAAGACGCTTAAGTAGGTGGTAATACCTAACAGTGTTGGTTGACATATTTTAGTATATAACCACGCATCAAACCGACCCGAGTGCAACACGAAACCACCAAGCAGCCGACACCAGACAAACGTGTGCCACATTGCGGTCAACAGCGTGGAATAGCGGCAGCTGAAGCCATAGCGCCAACATAGCATGCTGACGTCGATATAATTCTTCCCAGGCGCATATTGTTGCCACATTGCAGCTAACGGAAGATAGCAGTCGCCTTGCAGTCACACAAGATGCTGCTCCTTTAGCAAGTGCATATACAATGGAGCACTCGATATTGTATTTATCAAAATGCAACTAGAAACAAGCCAAGGTGCGGCAAGTACTGATTTCGTCAGCCACATCAGAGTCAAGCAGCCAACCCAGCCAGCCAGTCAGCCGTGCTGCAGCACTTTGCGGCGCCAACAGCATTTGTGGCATCAATATGTTAACGTTTCCTGTCGTGAATATGTTACAATTTGTGACTTCCTACATTTACGCTGGCTATTGTTGTTGCGCAAGTGTTCACACTTAAGCGCTTATGGCCGCAAATTCTCTATGTGCCGCACGCTTTTATGCTTCCGCTCCCAAATCCATTTAGTTTTCTTTTCAACACACACACACTCTTTTCGCCTACTTGCATTTTCCGCTTACGCTTTTGCCATCTTTGATAAATTCCATCAGGCAGCGCCGCTGCCACCTCCCTTCTCCACCATACCATTCAGGACCGTTGTAATCAAATGAAGTTAAAATTTTATTGAATAAAATTTGTAAAATGAAACCTTTATGCCAACTCATGTTGTGCTCGTTACCCCTTTGTGCCGGAATTGACCCTTTTTTGCATTATCATCGCACAGTTTTCGTGCGCTGCCTTTTCAAACCGATTGAGTTGGTTGGTTGCTGGCGCTGCCGTTATGGGCTGTCAGCTGTTGTTAGTGTAGTCTTTGTTGCTAGTGCCTTAACTGCCAACGGTGTTAAGCAGCAAAGTGATGGATGACAGTATAATGCATGGAGACATTTAATACTCGGTCTCATGCTTGTGTGTGTGCGTTAAATATTGAAGGCTGTGTCTATGAATTTAAAATAATATTTATATGGGTGGCCAGTTGTTGTTAAATATTTACTTAAACACATAGATCCATGATGGAATTAGGTGCTTAATATTCATATATGTTAAAGAAAATACACCAATACATAAATAAGTGGGTCATGTGATTCATGTACTCACTGAAAACTGAAAAGAGATACTTTTAGTGGTTTTAGGGTCCCCCTATCGCAAAATAAATGAGCCATTTTGAACAAAAACCACGCAATTTGAGTTTCAATGTGCTTCGTCGACATTAAATATATAAAAATATAAGTTCAGCGTGCCCTCTGTTGGCCAGAAGAACCTGGCTTTGATCCGTGTTCCAACCAATATCAAACTTAACCTTCCTAATAGACTAAGAAGGGATTTTTTGAATCCTATGTTGCCCAAAAACGAGAGAGAACGAAATGCAAAAGTACGAAGGCCTTACAAGCTGCCCGACAGGGGTTATGCTCGAAAATTCTACGAAAAGATGCGGCGACTAACACAAGGTTTCCAGACCGGAGCATATACTTGTAGAACCTCAAGAGGGGATCTAGTGATTGATGCCCAGAGCATACTGAAATTTTGGAGGGAACACTTCTCCAGCCTGATGAATAGCAGTGAAAGCACAACACCAGGAGATGATGAACCCGATCAGGCAATCGATGGCGATGAAGTTGGAATAGTAAATACCCGTCTGATGAACAGCAAAGCAGCGGGGGCCGTAAGCTGCCACCTGAGCTATTCAAATACGGCCTGCGAAGAACTAATAGGGAGGATGCATCACCTTATTTGTAGAATATAGTCGGACAAAAACATGCACGACAATTGGAATTTAAATGGAGACCCCACAATCTACGCCAACTACCGCGAGATTAACCTCCTCAACATCGCATATAAGATTCTATCGAGAACATTGTGTGAAAGATTACAGCCCACCATCAACAAACTTATTGAACCTTACCAGTCTGGCTTTAGACCTGGAAAATCAACAACCGACCAGATATTCACCATGTGCAAAGTCTTGGAAAAGACCAATGAAAAGAGGATCGACACAGAACACCTCGTCGACTGGATAAGGAAGCGAAGAAAATGGATCTGGTAGTGAACGAGGGCCAAACTAAATATCTTCTGTCATCAACCAAACAGTCATCGACCTCACGCATTGGCACCAACGTCACTTTTGACAGTGATAACTTCGAAGTCATAGATAATTTCGTCTATATTGGAACCAGTATTACAACAGAACAACAACAATGTCAGCCTCGAAATCCGACGCAGAATAACCAAACTCTGTTAGGCACTCATTAATCTTGTGCTGCCATATGGTGCAGAGGCATGAACTATTATAACATCTGATGAGTCGGGGCTATTATTCTGAATCTATTATACGAGTATAAAGAAATTTTTCCAGCAATGGATACAACTTGTCATAACAGTTCAAAATGCTGATAATGTCTTGTAGAATGTTTGAAAAAAATTACAAGTAATTCTCTAAATGACGCGTTGTTGAGGTGAACAAAGATGAGTTGATTTATGGAGGTAAATCGTGAATAGTCGTCCTAACTAGTTACCAACCAGTCATTATTTTCTAGCTATAGAACATTGAAACCTATATTGAAAACCATTTTTAATCCAAAACATTTTTAATGATTTTTAGAAGAGATTGTGTATGAATTTGGCAGATTTGGCTTTCTGAGTTGCAGGGATTGAAGCTAGAGTTTCTACTCAGGAAGCAAGCTTCCATATCCTCACCGGATAGTTTGAACGATAGCTATTAGCTATAATCGTCCGATCTGAAGAATTTTTTCGGAGATTATACATTACCTCAAATAATAATCTATGCAAAATTTCGAAGGAAGAAGAAACCTTGTCAAATAAAAATACTCGTAGTTTTTATACTACAAGTAGGACTTGAGTTTGATCGGTCAGTTTCTATGGCAGCTACAGTTGCTACAGTTGACCCTTATTAAGTTTCCGACGAATAAGCAGCTTCTTGGTGAGAAAAGGACGTGTGTTAAATTTCAGCTTCGGACCTAATAAACTGAAAAAATATTGGGTTGTCAAAAAAGTCTTGCGGTATTTTTATTGAATCAATTCGTGTGGCACCCATACATCGAGCTTCTGTGACTCCAAGCTACTTCAAATGGTTTATATATATATATGGTAAAATATACAGATGGAGAGTTGGACAAACTGACATATGTAGCTAAATTGTGTGCTTTTACCATTTTATGGTGGTGATAATTGTCCACCTGTGCTCGTTATTCGTCGAATTGTTGAAAATTTCTAGCGTACTATAATGTTCAATAAGACAAAGAATCCCTCGAAGTAATATTGCTGCCGTTCAGGCAAGTGTTGCTAAAGACCACATTTTGTCGATTCCAAGACGTTCTCAAGATTTGGGACTGTCTCAAACTACTAGCTGCGGATTTTCAGAAAAGATTTGGGCTCGCATTCGTATAAAATTATTCTCACTATGAAGTGAAGTCATTTGACTACCGTAAATGACGTGAACTTGCTGATTTTGCCTTGGAACCACTTGAAAACGATAGCGTTTCTTTCAAGAAACTTATCTGCTCCGTTGAGGCTCACTTTCATCTGAGTGATGCGGTAAATAAACAAAGCTGTCGATTCTGTCGATTCAACCATTATATTCACCTAAATTGACACTTTAAAGTGGTTTTTGGTCTGGTAGAATTCATCGGTCCGTACTTCTATCGAAATGAAGCTGAAGTGACACCGTCACTGTCAATGGAGAGCGGTATAAATCGATTATAACCAACATTTTATGGCCGCGATTGGAAAAAGTGTATTTTGGCAACATCTGGTTCCAAAACGACGGGGATACTTGTTATACTGTACGTGCAATAACCGAATTTTTGCGAGAAAAATTTGCAGATTCGATTATTTCTAGAAATTGTGACATCAAAAAAGTTGTGGCTTAATACCATTAGACTACGAGTACTTCTTGTGTGGTTACTTAAAGTCATTGGTCTTTTGCAATAAACGAGACTCTCTTCAAGCTTTGGAAGCCAATATTGAACGTGCTATTCCTGATAGACGACTTGAAATTTAGGTTCTCTTCAAAATCATCTGGAAGTAACATCAATTAAATTTCCCCTCTATTGGCAATCGATAATGGCTTCACCACATCTTTAAGCAACTAATTTCACCATTTTGTAATTAGCTGCATTTAAAACAATTTAGAAGTACACATGCATACACAAGCAAATTACTATGAATGTGTGTATTTAGTAAGCAACGGTTGTGAAATTTATTCGACTTGCTGACTAGAATATATGGCAATCGCTCATTTTGTGCAAATAAGTGCAAAGATTCATATATCACTTGAGTATACGCGTCTGTGTGCGTTCAAGTAACGGTATGTGTGCTTGTATGAATGCTTGTGTACTGTTGATGACATCAATTTACGTAAATTGTGATCCGAAAGTGCTGCCGGAAACGAGCATCTCATTCGACGCGTAATGGAGCGCAATGGCATTTGGCGAGGAGCAGTCACAACACACACACACACACACATGTGTCATACATATGTATGTGTGTATTGTATATGCATGGCTATTCTTTATACACTCAATTCCATTGAAGTGGTGCAGTGCATTTGAACACAAGTGGCTTTGCTGTTTTGTGTTGCCATGCCAATCCAATTGTCGGTTGAATGGCCACCTCAACGGTGGCTACAAATAATGAAGATGCCTTCATGGCTACCCTTTAGTAAATAGTACATAAGTAAGGTTGCTTTCGCTAGCTGCAGGAATTGCCTTTTGCCCTCAACATTAAGTAGCGCCGACAAAACAGCATAACGGTACTTGTAGCATACATATATACAGACATATATGTGGACCATGGTAGGTGTGTAAGCGTGTCGATATTGTAGGAAGTGATGTGGAAATAGAAAATGATGGAACTGTTGTTAACAACTAACCGTGTTGAAGTCGGTGATGTGGCGGTGGACATTGTGCGGTTGACAATTTGAATGTGATTGAGCACCTCTGTGGCAGCCACATAACGTTTACTTTTATATGCACCGCCATCGTTGTGTGTGTTGTTGCTGTTAGCGCTGTTCCTGCATTGTTGGTTGTTAGTTGTGGCCAATTGTTCTTTTGTTGTTCATTTGCGGAAATCTTAAACTCTGCAATCAAATGCGGAGATTGGCATTTTCAAGCTGAAATTAACCGTAAGTAAATAATGCTGAATAGGGAATGTTGAAGACTTTTGCTAAATAACATATAATACATATTTATGAAGTAGGAGGTACTAAAAAGCATCAGAAATGTCAGCTTGAATTTCTCAGCTAAAATAAATTGGTAGTTAGTTGGTATGAGAAAAGATTTCATTCGATGAAAATCCTTCCTTTCTATCAAAAGTTATTGAGTAGCGACCTGGCATATAAGATAAGATTCAGATATCCACCAAATTTCAGTTATGACTATGATCGAGTGCACGTATCTGAGCTTAAATCAATTCGGTTACAATATCGTATGATCTAACGAAGCTAGAAAACACATACAAATTTGAAAGAAGAGAAGTTGAGCGGTTTTAAATTACATACCTTTTCTGCCCGTAAGGTCTTAAAGTGAACTAAAACAAGTAAGGAAAGACTAAGTTCGGGTATAACCGAATGTAATCCGATTTTGCTGATTTTCACACTATAATATAAAAATATTAGAATAATGTTATCTACCGAATTTGGTTGAAATCGGTCGAGGAAGTCCCGAGATATATACAGGAAGGAAACATGACCATTGTTCACTTTTGACGCCGACTACTATAAATTCATCTTATATCAGCCAAGGTGTAAAATTAATATCTCTGGTGTATTTATTTATTAATTTATAATACGTTTAGCAGTTTTTAAAAGTACTGTTATATGGGGAGTGGACAGGGTTATCATCCCATTTCAACATTTTTACAGTGTGTGCATTAGTTCTTATAATATTTTCTCTAGGGGGGTTTGGCTGTCGTAGCTCCAGTGATCTAGGGGATATATACATTAAACCTATTTGAAGCGGAGCCATGCCCACTTGTTTTTTTAATTTTTAACCTAAAGGCGCACCTTGCTACTGCGGTGCACCGACCCAAGTTGCAGTTCAATAACGTAATTTAGACTCAGAATAATGTTCAATTGTCGGTAGATATAATCGTCCAGCAGCGTCGATAATTCGAGCATCCATGGAACGATTTCGCAGCTCGTCTACACAGATAATGGCGAGACGATAGATGCCTTGAAGGAGAATATTCGGCGCGCAAGTGCTGACTTACGGATCCGTTTGCTGCAAAAGGTGCTCGAAAATTGGGCCTCTCATGCGAAATTTATTCGAGTCATTGACGGTCATTTGTCCGAGGTCATTTTTAAAACATAATGGTAAACGCTTTTCCCATAACAAGTAAATTCTTGATCATTCTTGATCATAACAGTAACATATATGCGCTTTATTTCTTCATAAAAAGTTCCTTCATAGTTGACACTTAACTTTGACAGAAAATTAACTCAGAAGTCTAAATAAAATTCTACAGCACTTTACAAATCAGTGCAGAACACAAAAAATATTTCATTGTAATACGAAAGACAATCTTAAATTTGTATATATAAAGTGTCAAAAGGACAAATTGACCAAATTCCACAATGCTTACCCAAGCAGCGACACTGACAACTGCAGCGAAATAACCAACCTTGGCACACCGCAAAACGCTTAAATTACCCAAAAGACATTTCGACTTAAGTTGTGCGCATATTTTTGTTTTTGGGCTACTCTGCCTTATTGCAAGTGGCTGCCATCGTGCGCTCTCATTGTCAGTTGGTGTCAGCAATCGCCAGCCATTTTATGCGAAGTGGTTTTTGTTGCAATTTAAAAGTTGTTAGTTGCTGGTGGCTGGTGGAAAGTTGCAACTGCCAACAGCAGCACTATTTACCAGCAAAAGATTCAGTGACTCTGTTACTTTTTCACTTTTTGTTTTGGAAACTTTTATCAATTTGACCTCAATATTACATATTGTAGGTAAACTCGACTAAATTTACGAGTTGTTGGCAGTCGAAAGAGATTGTTTGCCCAACGAATAGTCGTGAGTATAGGAAATAGTACTTATGTACACACATACAAGTATATTTTGCAGCCATAAAACATTTTTAATCTATTTAATGTTGCAACAACAAGAACGGAATTGGCATTTTAAATGTTGGAGGAGAATAAAGGCTAAGGAAAATTATAAAGGTTGTTATTAATATGTATTTAATATAAAATTATGAGGGTTTGAAGAAAAACAGTTAATGTTTTGAGGGCAAGAAGTAATAATAATAGCCAGAAAACAAAAGAGTGTATTTAAGGTGTTCTGTTAAAGTGATTTCTTATGTGGAAACTTATGGGTCTCGTATTGAACGAGGGAAGTCGAAATATGCCATGTCATTAAAAAACAGTCGTCGCACTCGCGACTTGTCTCCCACGTCACTGCCATAACTCGAAGTCGTAGATAAGTTCGTCTGTTCGGAAGTACGTCTTGACAAATACAGCAACGACTTGATATTGCATAAAGTGGAAAGCTCGCCAGTGGAATCAGCTGCAGGCGTGGCGGCGCTAGGTGAATATTCCACAAAAACCTACGGACTTAGCTCGATTGGCAGAGGATCTTTAGATCAAAAATGTTTGATGGAGTTAGCGCCAGAATCTTACCCACAAAGTTTCGAAAAGCAGGACGGTTGGTCAAACACAAGTCAGAACTTACTGTCATCATATGCGACCCATATGCGAGCATGAGAGAGACGCTAGAATACCTCCTCTGGTTATGGTGCAAGTATCAGAATTAGATAAACTTCACCTCGTATTAATACTAACTCCATCTGGCGTTACAAAGAACCTGGCGTATATAAGGCGTGAAAGCCAGACAGTGTAACCTAAGTCATCCGCATATAATGTATTATATAATGCAATAAAAATGGAAACCCTGTATCACTGATGAATATATATGTACATACTTAATTTTGTTTCTGAGGAGCATAAACACGATCGCCGAAAAAAGCAAGAAATTTGCGACTAGACACGATACATATTGTACGACCGGTTAACATCTATTTAAAAGTTTTGTTTCACCCGCGTTTTATAGCCGGAAAATACGGAACACTATCACGGCTCACAACACAACTAGATATCAAAAATTGGCTTGATTCATCTTGGCCGCCAAGACAACGCGATTATTTGAAATAGAGTCCGTGCTTTTCCTAAATAAACGTTCAAATTAAATATCATTTAAAAATCTGCTAGTTAAGAGCAAAATAATTGAAATCTAGTGCAGCAATTGCTTCAATTTAAATCGAAAAATATAATTTGCTTTCCTTTTAAGAACCCTGTATCATTAAAAAAATTAAGTCCGATCTAGAAAATCATACATATTTCATACTAAAAACTTCTATCATCTATTTATATTCGCAGTCATATTTTGTTCTTCCTTTTGTAATAAAAATATTTACAAAACTCAATAAAAATAAAATAATATTTCTTTACCTACCTTATATGACAGGAAATTCCACACTCTTTCACACAATTAAACACTCTTAAGTCGGCACGGCTCTCTTTAGCTTTTCGCTTGCGCCGCCATTTTATAACATCGCACTTCACTTTTTCACTAGCAAGCAATTTGCTTTTATAGCACAACACTTCACACATTTTACCACTTTTCAACATTTCTCACCACACTTTTAAGCACAAATAATTACACTACAACACTTTTCTAACATTTTTCTCACTTTTTCACTAATAAATACCGCACTACAACCGCACAATAATTCACTTTTCCACACACGATTAGAAAACACAACTTTCGCGACCGACACCTGAAAGGCAACTGATTAGCTGCACTGACTTGCGCAGGAAAATTGCAATTCCTTGGAATTTGGAAGCTTAAGCAGTAAGCAAAGTGCACTGCGCAAGGAATGTGTACTAAGTAACGCGCAAAAGTATGCTACATATGAGTGATATTTAGTACTAAATAATTATTGCTGTTTGTAGTGACTAAAGTGGAGCGTGACTTTGCTAAGAAAATTATTTTTTGTGGAATTTGGAAGATTTCGCCGTTTGTGGCTGTGACGTCATGAGCGAAATATTAACTAACATTCTTTTAATAATGGTAGTGAATAAATGACTGAGAGCCCACCATTCCCTGCAATCGGTGCTTCATTAACATGCTAGCTGAATATGAACAAAATGCAAAGTTCGCGCTCATTTAAGGACTTCACTTTATTTTCTATATTGAAATAAAAAAAATGCATTGGTGCATTGAGATCTCGTGCTAAGAACAACAAAGGTTGTTCCTTTGGTATTTGATTTCTTAGTAAAATGAACATTTCTCTTAGAAAATGATTTCACAATAATATATTCTATCAATCTATAACTTGTATACTATAGAAGCGTTTTTTGTGCATTCCTTTTGAAGAAATGTCGTAGGGATCAATACGAATAAATAAATGCTTATTTTTGCCTAAAACGGCGGTTACTAAATAATAGATATTGATTTAAACACTAATTTTTGAACTAACTTGAATTTTTTTTAATTATTTAAATTCGATTTTTTCTGGTTTTATTGGCTTTTACTATAAAGAGATGTTTAAAGAATATTCAAGCCAAATTGCCAATAAATCGACAGATTATAACTTCAGATCTCATAAAAGAGTCGAGAGGTATTTTTGAAGATCTGAGCTAACGAAATATGAAAAATTATGCAGTAGACCCGTTGCAACATTGGCTGCGCTCGGTTAACTTTCCACAAGAACCTGCGGCCATAGCTCGATAGTAGTTGACGCCGGGATCTTTGCATGGAGCTGAATAACAGTCCTTCAAGTTGCCGGTATATTGCAATAACTTTCAGGCAGAAGTCTCTGTCGTCAACCACGCCTGCCTTAGGAGCACGCAGGATCGCCAAGATCATACCTAAGGTAGCCGAAGGAAAACACGCCAGCTTTCTACTCACACGGTTTGTTGACTTAGTCACAGGTCAGAACTTGCTTGTGATGCCAGCTAGCCATATAGATGTTAAAAACATGTACATAGTGCTAGAAACTTGGCATGAGAGAGGCGCTGCATTACCTACTCTGCTTATGTCCGGTCTTATTGGCCTTGACATACATGAGCGTCACAGTTTAAGCAACTGGCGGAAGTGTTAGTATTAGATATCTTTGCAAAAAGCGACGTCCTGCACGACGTAAACTTCAGCTCGTATTGATACAAAACCTCCAACTGGCGTTACAAATAACCTGTAGGTCTACGCATGGCGTGAAAATCATCCAGTGTAGTCTAACCCAAGCAATAAGTCACCTACATAAAACGGATTATCTTATAAAAATGGAACCCCAATATCACTGATGAATATATATTTAACTATTGTTTTCTCAATGTCTAATTATCAGCCTTTCTGTCCAGTTAATAGAGTTATCCGCTTAATAGATTATACTTAATAAACATCAATAAATTCTGGGACCGGCCAATGTGCATGGTTAATGGATACGCCCGCTTAATAGAGCGTCCATTTAATAGAGCTTTCCCTCTATTTTTTATTTATGGATTGTTTTTTCCTATTCTATCTTCTAAGTTAGTTCGAATTGAACACAGTCTGATAAATTTTGCTAAAATTGGTTCAGTAGTTTAGGAGTCTATCGCGGACAAACACCGTGACACGTAAGTTTTATATACAAAGATTTTGTTCCTGGTGTGGAAGATAACTTGCTGGAATCTTTTAACAAAAAACAGTTTAGTTTTGTACTTTTTTTCTTCCTTTCAGAACTCAAGCTTCATTATTTAGTATACCACGGCAAAAGAAATCTTTCCGGCAATGTTAAGTACATGCCATTAAGCAACTATCAGAGCTGTTAAGGTCACTGCATGTGAAGCTAAAATACCGCAGGGACCCATTTTGAACCTTTTGATATGCTTTGGGCTATGTGCAACAAGTTGGCTAAAAGTATTAATATTCGGCAATGTTGAAAAACGGGAATAAAATGCCAAAACTGAATTTCTTGTTCAGCGTAAAAATTCAATTTGTTAAATTTCATGTGACAACGCGCAATGCTGGCTGGAACGCTAAGCAAAATGAAGCGCTTGCATTGTGAGAGAAGAGGAGGAATAAGAAGTAAAGTTTTTAGCTAGAAAGCCATTGGCAAAGTACAATAGAAACTCCGACACACACACACACACACTTGCATAAGTGCTATGACCATGTATGAAGACCATATGTGAAGACGCCGGAACTGGATATATGTATATACTCATATATATGTATGTATATCGGGATATGTGTGCTTGAGCTTGCAACACGCGGTGGCATAAAAATAATTCTTGGCTTGTGCAAGCGCACTTACTGCTAACACGGTTGTTGTTGTTATTGTTGCTGGTTGCAAGTTTGCACTGCTGCAACCACTGCTAAATCGTTAGGAGAAAGCTGTCGCATGTCTTGAGGGACTTGAGGTTTTTGCCGTTGTGTGCGAGAAATTGCGCAGCGCGCACACATGATTTATGCGTTGCCAATAAATGAGGAAAATTTCGAGCGCACACACACACACACACTTACACATACGAATATTATTTTACTTACACGAATACACACATATGACAACACACATATGTATGTATTTTTCTATGTATTGTTACCTGTGGTTAGCCCCAAGCGCCTCGGTTCAACGGATATCGCCACGCAGCTCGCCGCCTCGGCGCTTTGGCCCCATGCGCTGCACAAAAAACTTTGCCACGGATTGTTTTCAGTTGAATGCATGCAATGCAATTTCATATTCATCAATAATAAATAAGTCGGAGTGTTACTGTGACCTCGTTGCCCCCATTGTTGCTGCTGCTGTCGCTGCATGGTGGCAGTTTGTATTGGTTGCTGTTGTTGTTGTTGTTGTCACAACAATATCAGCGATTTCAATCAAATTTGCGCTTATGACAGCGATACAGCACACTCAACAAAAGGACATTGGAAATAAAATAAGGAAGATTTGTTGTTTGCTTTCTGCTCGGCATAAAGATTTGTATTGTCAAAGTGAGTCATTTGTTGCATGCAACGGCTGCATAAATGCATTACTCCGTTGCATTTTTGAAGAGACAAAGTGATTGAGCGTCGTCTACTGTAAAGTGCTGGTTTATCAAATTGTTTTATGCGGATGCAATATTTAGAATGGGGGGAGAGACGCGGTGAGGAGTGGAAGAATTGCATAGAAGTTAGAAAATATCGGAGTGCCTATGCGGCCTTTTATGACTCATAATTTTTTGGTTTTAGCGAAAGATGTGATTGCAGACAGAAGCAATTTTGTGCCAACCAGATTTTTCTCCCAATTGGATTTGTTGAAAGCACACAATATTGATCTTAACTAATTTTCGAGTCGGATTTCTCTCTAAAATTATTTAAATGAGTCGAAAAAGGGGACGAACACATTTATGCGATGTGTCTCTAGAATATTTTTTGCCCTCTGTTTCAATTTTTGTCTTTTCTGGCTTTTTCTTGCTTTCTCTCTATCCCTTTCTTCCTTTTTCTCTTTCTTCTTCTCTGATATCATTAATGAACCTATCAACATACTTTGAAAACGAATCATAGTCCTTTCAGCAGTCCGATCGGACAATCTCCAGTTAGAACTCCTGCAACTATTTAAAGGTAGACCTTGCTGAGAGCGAAGAGTTCCCTAGACCTATTACGATTTACCTAGCGATTTCACAGCTGCTGATGGTTGACCAAGACTTGTTAAGCTGGTCTTAAGCCCAACAATCTAGTAGTGAACTAAAATTCCATTCTGCCCTCATTGACACTCAGGTACCTGTCTTAGCTAGCTTATTAGTTTAACAGTTTCCTGCAATACCGATCTGGTTAGTCACCAAAACCATTGTACTAGGAAAATAACTCGATATTAGATATAAGAAGTCTTAACATTCTTTCACTAATATCGCTGCCCTGTTATCGGAATGGATAGTCACACTCTGAAGGAGACTGCGCTGTGCAGAAATAGATCCACTGCTATATTTATGGCAGCTACCTCCGCTTAGAAGACACTACTATGGTCAGGAAGCCCAAACTAAAGCTGATGGAAAGTTTCCGCCGTAGACTCCTCCACCAATACTCCCCGCGAAGTTTATTTCTTCTACAAAAAAATGTCATCTGCGAGTTTTTCTCTCCCATGAATCTCATGAAGGCATGTGAGCAGACGAGCGATAGCTAGGCTTAGGCTCTACAATCTGGTAGAGTGCTTTACTATATGTTAAATTTAATGTTAGCTCATGTAGTAAGTTTTTTTTTTACGATTTTTGTTTGAATATACTCGTACGACGGTTTAGTGAAAAATCGACCTTTTAAATAGATGGCTTTAGTAATTTGTACCTGGCATTGAGTAAGTATGGAAAACTTATATGGTCCTTATACCCTAATTGCTAATCACACCAGATCAGAGGCACTACGCTCTAAATCATGGAGCTCGTCGAGTCCGAACATCACGTAAGCACTGTTTTGAATGCCCAGGAACTAGATATTGCACAGAATAAAGTTTGGAATCTTTTCAATTAGGCTGAATACAAACAAAAACGGTAGACAAGCCAGAAATGTTCAGATAAGTTTTGTTAGGGGTTTGGTTTGGATGTGCAATGTCTATGATGGGACCGTCTGATGAAACCAATAGCTAGAAGCGGCCATATTTGGCCAAAGAGTGTGGAGTTGTGTTTCAACACGACAATGCCAATTGCGAAAGCTTGGTATGGAGGCTATTATGTTTACATCTTATAATACGGGCCTGTCAACAATTAGTACAACTAGTAGCTACTTGTTCCTGTTGGTGGCAAATGATTTTGTCGATGAAAAGTTCGACTGGAGAGAAACTTTGGCAAATCGATTGAACCAGTTCTTTTGCAATAGGAATAAGGGTCTTTATGAAACTGAAATTATCAGAACAGCTTCAAAATAGTAACAAGTTAACGAAGAAAGTATTTGATTATTCCAACTTCATAGATTATTCCAAAATAATGTATATCTTTTTCTATACCTATATTTTAATGTGGCTTGGCGCCATTTTTTCAATGTCTAACTAGCAGCAATCTTTCAGTTTTGATCTCGTTAGCATGATTTCATTTTCGATAAAGAGCCGTTTCCTTAGCCAGAACTTAACTGTTAGATGGATAGACTTTATAATTTGTACCAGCATTTTCTATATAAATATATAAAAAACGGTTGTAAAAATCTAATTGCCAGCCAATCGAATTCCATACTTTTTCTTGCAATAATAATATAATCGTTGCCACTTAATCGAAGTCTACGTGCAAAATTCGCCTGGATATGAAACATTAAACACCTTTCAGCCGAGGCAGTTGAGCAACTAACACCTTTTATTAATGGAATTTGTTGCAATCGTTTATATATGTGTATGTACTTGCGCATATATTCGGTTATATTGAGCATAATGCTTTGCCTGACGCAAAATTTGCAACACAAATTTTGTGCACAAATATAAGTACTTCTGTATGCACACACACATGCGCACATTGCACACACCCTCACCCTTTAACAGAGTGCAATAAATTTTACGACCAACTGACCGTGCGACCAACTGACGCTGCGCCGGAATTGCAAGCATGTATAAATATGTATGTATGTATGTATTATTCAGCCAGTTGGAAGCTGGCATGTGGCGAGTGTAACGCAATGGGCCACTGGGGGTGGTGAAAAATTTAATGGAATAAAAATATTATGCACGCAAAAACAACGACAACAACAACTACCAAAGTAGCTACTGCAGCTTTTGGGAGCAAATGACGACAAATGAAGGGATGGCCACCGAAGCACCGGTACTCACATACACACACACACAGACACACATGTACACGCGAACTAGCTGAAAATTTAAGCGCATACAAATAACCCAGAGCTGGTCAACGTTGCTGCGCTCAGCGGAAGCCAGTTTCACCTTCGTGCGGTGAGTTTGTTAGTTTGTTCGTGTGCGCTCCCCAGCGTGCGAGCGTTGACGTTGAATTAGATAATGGATTATTATTTTATTTCCACTTTGCGCCAACACCGCAGAACAACAACGATGACAACAGACATGGCAGCAACAACAAGTAAAAATACAACAACAACAAAACGAAAACAACAACAACAAAAACACACAAAAACGACAACAACGAAACTTACAACAACTACAACTACAACAACAAAATTTACAACAAAAATAACAACAACAAAATTTACAACAAAAATAACAACAACAAAATCAGGAAAAAAACAACAACAATTGCAGCAGACAAAAGCAATAAAAGTGCAACCGCAAAATTGTGCGCAAACTGGCGAGGCTCGAGAGGCGAGGAGGACGGTTAACTTGACTGCGCCACGCAGGGCCCCACGCGCTGTCTGTTCGTTCGCTTGTTTTTGTTTGCTGCGAAAGTGTAATTGAAACAGAGGGGAGCCGGAGTGGCTACGCCGAAATTGCTAACCAGCCGCCGCAAGTGCAAAGTGCGAAGGGTGTCAGCGCGCGAGCGTTGAGCCAGGGTGCAAAGGGTGCATCGAAAAGTTTTGCGCATTTTCACATTTTAACAGTCGCCACTCGGCGCTTTCTGCTCGCCCAGTCACCCACAAAAGAGTCGACACACAGCGCCGGAAATGTGTGCACACATAGTTGAAAAATGCTTTTGCTCAGTTTTTTTGTTGTTCTTGTTTTTGTTGTGAACGCTTTTTGTTGCTCCCCTTTGCGCTTTTTGTTTGCTTTCCGAAATATTTTAGATTTATGAAAAATTTGTTTGCTTGCTATTCAGCAGCAGCAGCAGCAACAATAACAACAACAACGGCAAAACTTTGCAATGATTTGAAGCAGAATGCAATCATAGCGCGCTCCACCCTCAGCTTACTCAGCCACACACATGCATGTGTGCACCGCAACCGCTGCTTTGCTCGTTGTTGGCCATTACAAAATTGGCTAGTTTGTTGGCCATTAAGCGGGAGCTGTTAAATAAAGCATTAAACTTGTGCGCTCGCATTCCGTTACAAAGGGCGCAAAAACTCATGCAAATGTAACGGATACTTATGCGAATTATTCTGGATGGGAATGGCAGGCAGAGTAGAGAGAAAACGCTTCGAACGCATATTAATACTGGATTGAGAGTCAGTAAACTCAATGTCAAAACCTAAAAAGGCGATTTTAGGAATTAAGAAAATCACCCCTAAAGTTGCAGGAATTTCGGCCTTCTCGGGCGATAATACAATGGTCAAAAATTGGCATTATGCCATTACCAACCTTAGTGTAGCAATCTATAAACTCAAAACTTTAACATAAAATTTGACATTTTCAATGTTATACATAATCAAAACGTTTTGACATTTAAACACTATTTGTATTGGTTAGAGTGACTTAAAATATTCATCTCGGCCAAAAAATGGAATTACATCGATATTTCGCATTTTCGCACGATTATTTTTTTACAACTTTCGACGTAGACTATCTCAACAAACAGTGCATCGATGAACTTAATTAAATTTTAGGCGGTGAAGCTCCATCAAGGAACTGAATTGATGGTATAATGAATTTCGATTCACTAAAGTTTTGCTTATACAGAGCAGAAATCGCTTTAACAGATCAATCAAGAGTTTATCTTTGAGAAAAAATTTTACTAATAGAGTTTACGAAAATAACAATTCAATCGACTTGAAAATTTCGTCTAAAAAAGTGTTAAAGAGTTAAAGTATATATACTGTCATTAATATTTCTACTAACTATATACTTTCGAAAAAATCGAAAAATGAAAGAGAAGCTGCAGTTTTCTTACCAAATCAATCCCCATCATAATACAACACTTGACTGGATAATAAGCAAAAACCCTTTCTTTGAAAAATTGAGTAATAAGTAGAACATAATTTCTCCATTTTTCGCAATTACCATCCAAAATCAAAATATTTTCGAATTTCGAAATTGAGCGTGATACAAAAAACTAAATATTATCACTTAATATTGCATGACGTATATGTATGTACTATGTAAGTTTCTAACAAAAATAAAAAATTAATGAAATTTTACATAGTTCACCCCTTTTTCCGAACAGTGTTATCAGATATTTCTGTCATAAGGCATCTAACGGGTGATTTTTTTGAGGTTAGGATTTTCATGCATTAGTATTTGACAGATCACGTGGGATTTCAGACATGGTGTCAAAGAGAAAGATGCTCAGTATGCTTTGACATTTCATCATGAATAGACTTACTAACGAGCAACGCTTGCAAATCATTGAATTTTATTACCAAAATCAGTGTTCGGTTCGAAATGTGTTTATCGACAAATTTTGTTCAGCGATGAGGCTCATTTCTGGTTGAATGGCTACGTAAATAAGCAAAATTGCCGCATTTGGGGTGAAGAGCAACCAGAAGCCGTTCAAGAACTGCCCATGCATCCCGAAAAATGCACTGTTTGGTGTGGTTTGTACGCTGGTGGAATCATTGGACCGTATTTTTTCAAAGATGCTGTTGGACGCAACGTTACGGTGAATGGCGATCGCTATCGTTCGATGCTAACAAACTTTTTGTTGCCAAAAATGGAAGAACTGAACTTGGTTGACATGTGGTTTCAACAAGATGGCGCTACATGCCACACAGCTCGCGATTCTATGGCCATTTTGAGGGAAAACTTCGGACAACAATTCATCTCAAGAAATGGACCCGTAAGTTGGTCACCAAGATCATGCGATTTAACGCCTTTAGACTATTTTTTGTGGGGCTACGTCAAGTCTAAAGTCTACAGAAATAAGCCAGCAACTATTCCAGCTTTGGAAGACAACATTTCCGAAGAAATTCGGGCTATTCCGGCCGAAATGCTCGAAAAAGTTGCCCAAAATTGGACTTTCCGAATGGACCACCTAAGACGCAGCCGCGGTCAACATTTAAATGAAATTATCTTCAAAAAGTAAATGTCATGAACCAATCTAACGTTTCAAATAAAGAACCGATGAGATTTTGCAAATTTTATGCGTTTTTTTTTTTAAAAAAGTTATCAAGCTCTTAAAAAATCACCCTTTACATAACCTAGAATCAGGATATAGGAGTTCGGAATCCGCAATTCAAGCCTAGAAAATGGAATAATAACCTTATTTTGTTATCGACTGCATAACAAACAAATGACAAAAACCCGAAATATTAAATTAAATAACTTCTCAATATGAAATCTTAGTCATACATGCACTCATTGCTGAAAAGTTATACCAGAAATATGATGTAGGTTGCTTGATAAAGAAAATATCTACATATAAATTTAATCTTTAAAACTAAAGGTTGGAGTTAAGTTCACTTAGATCTAAACGCTGATGCATAGTTGTACAAATGACACTAAGAAACTGAAACTCACGTGGACAGCTAAAGTCGTGAATCTGTTGTGATGTCTATAATTCCAATGTATTGATCATGGAAACCATCATATGTTAGTGAAGAAAGCGAAATATCATTTTGGCTAGTTCAAATGGCTCGCCGAAAGTTTAACTACTTTTGCCCTGATTCCTTCATTGCAATTTAGGTATCATTAAAAATCTCGATAGAAGTAGTTTAAATACAATAAGAGAATTATCAGAGAGGCTCAAAAATTCCTTCAAGGAAAGCGTACAAAATTACACAATTTGATATCCATATAATCTAATATTTATATGTAATGAAATATGTTATTCTTAAAAGAATTTATTTGTAATGTTAAGTCTCACAATTAAAGTGATGAAGAAAGTTAGATATGAAATATAAAATCAATTACGGTTTGATGATTTCGGATGTAAACGAAATTTGAATACTCAAATCTAAATATAGCTTTACTAAACATTTTAAAGACCATTCTACCAAATCTATAAAACGAAATATTTGCTCAAGTAGTTGGAAGCGAGATATGAATTCTGTCTGATAATACTAAAAAGAATATAATACTGTAAGGCGGAGGATCTACCCGCCACAATTAGGAGCTCATAAATACTTTGAAAGGCTTTTTTAGAGGTGTCCAAAAATCAATTTTTCAGAGTATCAAGCGAAAAAATATTCGGTTTTTTACACACCCTAATAAACTGTCAAACAATTTGCTTAAAGGAGCTGCTTAAATCGGTACACTTCAGTAGTGCGTTGCGATTTTTACAATAGATAAAAATATCGAACAAAGTACTTGTTCCAAATTTTGTATTACCAACCAAATTTCGTGTTTGGAATCGTTGCGAATGGTGGAAAAGGCTTACGGTGATTAAGTCATATTAGAAATACAGGACTAAAAGTGATACAAAGCTTACAAAGACAGTAGAGATATCGTTGAAGACAGGCCTCGTTCTGGAAGACCTTCGACCTCTTCAACTGATGATGATATTAAAAAAAATGAAGGATGTGGTGCTTGCAAATCGTCAAGCAAGTGTCAGAGAGATAGCAAGAGAGCTTGACACCTTCGGCAAAACCGTTCGAATGATTTTGGTGGATATTTTGGGTACAAAACGCGTTCTTGCTCGACTCGTATCGATCTGAATTTTTTTAAGAGTGCCGTAAACAGACATGATTAATCGTACGAATTCCGATCCCACATTAATGGAGAGCATTATAACTGCCGATGAGACAGGATTTAAGAGTTTGACATGCAAATAAGACAACAATCATCGGAATGGAGGGAAAACAAAAGACGAAACCAAAAAAACACGCCACAGCCGCTCAAAAATCAAGGTATGCTTTGTTTTCTTTTCGATATTCGTGGTTGGGTGCATCATGAATTTGTTGCGGAGGAACAGCCTGTCAATAAGTAGGTCTATTTGACTGTATTGAGGCGTTTGAGTGAAAACATTCGTTGAAAGCGGTCGGAATTGAGGCATAAGTGTATACACATATCTGGTTTGGATTACTTTGAAGGCGACAAATGAAATCTTGATGAATAAATAAATGATTTGGGTTTGAATTTCCGGTACTTTTTTCTTAAGATTTTCTAATCAGGCAGTTTCGAATGACTTAAGCCGAATAGAATCCGCTAAAATAAAGGGTGATTTTTTAAGAGCTTGATAACTTTAAAAAAAAAAAAAACGCATAAAATTTGCAAAATCTCATCGGTTCTTTATTTGAAACGTTAGATTGGTTCATGACATTTACTTTTTGAAGATAATTTCATTTAAATGTTGACCGCGGCTGCGTCTTAGGTGGTCCATTCGGAAAGTCCAATTTTGGGCAACTTTTTCGAGCATTTCGGCCGGAATAGCCCGAATTTCTTCGGAAATGTTGTCTTCCAAAGCTGGAATAGTTGCTGGCTTATTTCTGTAGACTTTAGACTTGACGTAGCCCCACAAAAAATAGTCTAAAGGCGTTAAATCGCATGATCTTGGTGGCCAACTTACGGGTCCATTTCTTGAGATGAATTGTTGTCCGAAGTTTTCCCTCAAAATGGCCATAGAATCGCGAGCTGTGTGGCATGTAGCGCCATCTTGTTGAAACCACATGTCAACCAATTTCAGTTCTTCTATTTTTGGCAACAAAAAGTTTGTTAGCATCGAACGATAGCGATCGCCATTCACCGTAACGTTGCGTCCAACAGCATCTTTGAAAAAATACGGTCCAATGATTCCACCAGCGTACAAACCACACCAAACAGTGCATTTTTCGGGATGCATGGGCAGTTCTTGAACGGCTTCTGGTTGCTCTTCACCCCAAATGCGGCAATTTTGCTTATTTACGTAGCCATTCAACCAGAAATGAGCCTCATCGCTGAACAAAATTTGTCGATAAAAAAGCGGATTTTCTGCCAACTTTTCTAGGGCCCATTCACTGAAAATTCGACGTTGTGGCAGATCGTTCGGCTTCAGTTCTTGCACGAGCTGTATTTTATACGGTTTTACACCAAGATCTTTGCGTAAAATCTTCCATGTGGTCGAATAACACAAACCCAATTGCTGCGAACGGCGACGAATCGACATTTCACGGTCTTCAGCCACACTCTCAGAAACAGACGCAATATTCTCTTCTGTACGCACTGTACGCATTCGTGTGGTTGGTTTAATGTCCAATAAAGTAAACTGAGTGCGAAACTTGGTCACAATCGCATTAATTGTTTGCTCACTTGGTCGATTATGTAGACCATAAATCGGACGTAAAGCACGAAACACATTTCGAACCGAACACTGATTTTGGTAATAAAATTCAATGATTTGCAAGCGTTGCTCGTTAGTAAGTCTATTCATGATGAAATGTCAAAGCATACTGAGCATCTTTCTCTTTGACACCATGTCTGAAATCCCACGTGATCTGTCAAATACTAATGCATGAAAATCCTAACCTCAAAAAAATCACCCGTTATATTAGTTCTGATTTTTTCTTGTATCTAGTCTTTTCTCACTTAATCCTCGCTTTGGTTAGGTAACATTTATTAAATTATGCTTGCTTTTAATTTAGCGTGTTCTTATGCGTACCAATAACTAAATTAATTACTAAAGTTTTGATTAAAATATGCTTTAAACTTAATGTTGGAAAAAAATTAAAATGAAATGTGACATTAAAATGATTTATGATGTAAATTATATACTGTGACATTTAAAATGAACCGTTATTGCAAGCAACTCAAAAGAGATTAATTTTGTGTCAAAGAAAAAACGCGACATTAGTTATTAACTCAACCGTGTGTGTAAATAAATAAAGGTATTAACGGTTATTTAATTTTCGCGCCAACCCACGTGATGGTTTTTTACGTTTTTTACTCTTCAACTGACACCACAAAAGCAAATAATCACATAACGGTTTTAGTTGTCAAGTTAAATATGCACTTTAGACATTTCATACACAATGTGTTACACAATATTAATTTTTAATTTTTTTTTTATTTTTGTTTTTAGTTTTTTTACGATTTTTTTCAACTTTGTTCTTTATAATTTTTTCTTTTTAATTTTTATATCAACTTTTTTTGTAAATACATAGATATATGTATATTTTTTTTAGTTCTCATTCATTGAAATTTCAACTTACAGTTACATGTTGTCATGGTGATACGAGCCCTTATCAGTTCTCCGTCCAGTCGACAATGCACACACGGGGCGAAAGAATGATAAGGGTACGAATGCACCGGTGCCGCACACCCACACGCTCACATGCAGTTCACTAGTGACTGTTGTAAATTGCGTTGGCGTGGCGGCACGCAGAAAAAAAAAACAGCAGCAAACACTTAAATAAATAATAAATATTACCGTTATTAACGAGCATACTGAATAACTGAAATAAATGCCTGTTGACAGCAGTTGACAACGCAAAGTAATAACAAGGTGGAAAAACGTCGACGGGCTCAACGCTTGATTCGTGAGTGTAATGTGGTGTGGTGTGGTGAGATGTGAGGGTCAGAGTGTTAGTTACCACTGCTGTGGGGAAATAAAAATGTGTGAAATGCATAAAAATAATACTAATGTCTTTTATTTTTTTTGAAAAATGTGGAAAAATGCAACAACAAATACAATGTGACAGCGAGCAGCTGTCAATAAGTGAGAGCACACACACATACACATTCCTATTTGAATATGTAAATACAATTTATTTACATAAATTTATACCCGAGTTGTGTGGAGTCCACCTTTGAAGCTTTATGCTTGTCTACAATTGTTGTTGTAGTGGTATGTATGTATGTATGTATGTGTGTGTGTATGTGCGCATGTACTGACGTTGGCCCCAGTATTTGCATAGCAGCAGCATGCCAAATTAAATTCAATTACATATTCATGGCAACTGTTGCTCGTACTTTGTAGCCAGCACATTGGACGCCCCATGACCCCACACGCAACAGCACTAGCAACAATGCGCAGCTGCAACAGTTGTGCGCTGGGTAATCCAAAGTGTTGCTTTTCACTTTTTTATTTTATTTTCTTTTCTTTTTATTTTATTTTTTTATTTTATTTGTTTTTGTTTTTATTTTCACCACCACTGGTTGCTTCACTCGCTCCATTGGCCTCTTGCTCATTCGCCCATTTTGTGTAACACTTTGCATTGCCAATCACAAATATTTCTTTTATTTAATCAACATGGCAGCACTGTCATGATGGATATGCACAAGCATTACATTTGTACAAATGCAGAGATATAAATGTATGTATGTGTATAAGTGAGTGTGTATGCTTATGAGTGCAGTATGTTCCAGCTTAAAGCTCACACCTATACATATGTAAATATCTACATATGTATATACATATGTACATTTCTTGCGACTGCATGTGTCCATCAATCCATATGCTTGGATTATTGCTGTTACAGTATGTTCGTAAAGTAAAGGGATGCGCCTGATGAGATGAAATGCATATATTATAGCTTTTGTGAGTATAATGGTGGAATCATGTTTAAATAGTTGTAGTATAACCTAACTTATTATTAATAAATATCTGTAGTTTAAATTTAATTAGAAACATCACTTATTTTAAATAGTCTTTAATAATATTTTTAATGCTTCTATTTTTTTATTATTATCGAACTATTTACTTAAAAACAAATAATTTTAAAAATTATGTTAAGAAGCAAAAAATTATAAAAAATTTATGAAAAAAGTATATACTCAAAACTAAATAATATTAAAAATAATTTTGATATTTAATTGACCGATATAACATCTGATCAAATTTGACCCGGACTGATATAAAAAAAAAAATTTTAATTATGTTAAAAAGCAAGAATTTGAAATAAAAAATAAATAATAAAAAGTGAATAATATTAATAATAATTTGATACTTAATTTGGCCGATATATCATTTGATCAAATTTGACCCGGACTGATACAAAAAAAAATTTTAATTATGTTTATAGCGGAAATTTGAACTCAAAACCTAATAATATTAAAAATAATTTTGATACTTAATTTGACCGATGTACCATCTGATCAAATTTGACCCGGACTGATACATTTTAATACAATTCTCTATTATCGCTTCCAAAATAGCACCCTGAACCTTTACAAGCATGCTAATGTTTAATCGGTTCAGGTGGCCTTCGGTACCTTCAGCGAGTTGCGATTTGGCTTGGGCTCATTTTTAAAGACCCACTAGATTGTCAGACAGTTTCAACAGCATATTCAGGGGTGTTGTGGAATCTGATAGTTGTCGGAATCAGAATTGAACCGGAAAGAAAAAGTAGTAGGTGTCATGAATTCAGATATTATTGGTTTGATGTTCGAAACAGAATATGTATGTATGTATCGGTTTTGGGTGTCACGGAAACCAATTTTCTTGGTTTTGCTATCAGAAACAAAGCATAATAATTTTTCTACTAACAAGAGAATACATTTTCTAAACTAATTGATTAACTAAACATGTAATTATTGCATTATCTACACAATAAACAGTATAATTAGAAATATTTAAATGCAAATTAATCGATAAAATTGTTTAATTAGCACACACACATACAAACACTTATGCATTTACTAACCGTTTGATTATTTATGACCGCAAAAGTTTTTGTTTGCTAATAAATTTATTTGCGCTTAAATTAATTTGCGTATTCTTTAACATGTGTTTTTTTAATATTTTTGCATGGTTTCTGTCAACGTCAATTGTGCGCTTAATCAGTCAACAACAAAAATCGCCGTTATCCCTACTTTCGAGCGCTTAATAACGCAGCAGCAGCGCGGCAAAGCGTCAAGAGATAATTACATTAAAATTTCTCCTTTGTCATGCGCTTTTCACAACTTTAATTAAATATTTTCCATTGTAAAATAAAAAGGAGAAAGAAAAGTAAACAATTTTAAACATACACAAACAAATAGACAACTATATATACATACATACATATATGGTACCTGTTTCATGCTTTGTAAAAGTGTTTTTTGCGATTGTCCTTCTCGTTAAAGAGTAAAAATACTAATATAGACATACAGTGGCGGACAAAAGTCTACATACACCCCCTGTTTTCTTCGATGTGAGAGTACAAAAACTTTTTAGAAAAATGTGTTGATACAGTTTTATTCTAATCTTCTTTCTAATAACAACAAACTTAAAAAATCCATTAATTAATATAAAACTACAAATTTATGGAATAAAAACTCAAATATTGTGTTGACAAAAGTCTACATACAGTACAAAAATATCTTAGTTCAGTGCGAAAAACTGTAAAAAATGCTAGTTATTAAGACGTTTTAGTATTTAGTTGGGTCCCCATTGGTATCTATAACTGCTTGAAGACGCCATGGCATTGATTCTGCTAAATTTGTCAACGCTGCAAATGTAATGCTGTTCCAAGGTCCCAATATGCGCTCTTAGAGTAGAGCAGAGCTAGAAATTTGGTTCTTTCTAATTCTACGCTCCAAAATCTCCCATACATGTTCAATAATATTCATATTTGGACTTTGAGGTGGTGTATTTAATTCACTTGGAGTATAATAATGCAACCAATCCTTGACAATTTGCGCCGCATGCATCGCATCGATATCTTGTTGAAATATCCAACCGGAACCGAGCCCTAAATTATCCACCAAAGGCCTCAAATTATGTTCCAACAGAGACTAAGTATAAGTACCGTCCATTTCATCTTCAATAAAGTCCAACTTTCTAACTCCAGAGGCCGCAACAGCTCCCCAAACCATTACGCTGCCGCCACCGAGCTTCACAATTTATACTACGTTCTTCGGTTCAAGCGTGGCGTTAGTTTTCCTTCAAATTTTAGCCCTTTCATCACTACCAAAAAGGGTGAATTTAGAATCATCTGTAAATGAAACTTTTTTCCAAAAATCCATTTCCTTTTCTTTGTGTTTTTTGGCGAACTTTAAACGAAGTTTCCGGTTTTTTCAGAAATAAAAGGTTTCTTCCGTGGTGTTCTACTGTGGAATCCGTTATCGTTTAGAGTTTTTTTTTATTGTTTTTGGTTGGATACTCATTTGTGATGTACTTACTACGCGTTCGGCTATATTTGGAGCATTTACTTTTGGATTTTGGTCTACTTCGTTGGGAATCAGGCTGACGTCTCTACGAGATTGTTTTTTTGGGCGTCCACTGCGCGGTTTATTTTCATTGGAACCATTATTTTTAAAGTTTTTTAGAATTGTCTGTACTGTTGCTCGACTCAAGTTAAAAATTTTAGAAATTTCACCATATGATTTTTTTTCTTTTCTTTCTTTTATCACCAAATTTCTTACATCAATTGATATTTCATTTCGCGGAGCCATTATAGCTATTGAAATGTTTAAACCACAACTAAATTCAATAAATATCAAACAATAAACATATTGAAATAAAAGAAAAAGGCTAACGTTACCTTACTGTTAATATTGCAATGTACAAAGTAGGAGATTAGAACTGTATGTAGACTTTTGTCAAAGCAATTTTTGAGTTTTTCTTCCATAAATTTGTTGTTTTATGTTAAATAATGATTTTTTTTAGTTAATTGTTATTATAATAGATATTAGAATAAAACTGTATCAACACATTTTTCTAAAAAGTTTTTGTACTCTCACATCGAAGAAAACAGGGGGTGTATGTAGACTTTTGTCCGCCACTGTATACATACATATGTACATAAAACAAACGTTATAAGCATAGTATACTTATATATAGACGTATATATTTTCGCTTACAAGAGCTTACCGCTGAGCTTAAGGCGCAAGACCACGTGCTCAGCGCTCGAAGCTCAGGGAAATGCAAATATTTGCATTTAAGTTGCAGCCAAGTGGCGAATTAAATAATTGTGCTCGAGTACGTAAGTATATGCATCTGTATGTATGTATGTGTTAAAGTCACGCAAACAAAATGAATAACAATTAAAATGCAACAGTTTGCTGTGAAACTCGGTGTCATTAATTGTATGATAGACCTATGTACATATGTACATACATATGTGTCTTAGCAAGCAAGTAAGGAAGAATGCGATTTATTCGTTTCAAAACACCAAATTTGTAGTCGCTTTTTTCAAAAGTAGCACTCTTAACTTATAAAACGTGAGTGTTCTTTTGATTTTCATGAATGAAACATGAAATTTATATAATGACAAACACCAGTTTAAAAAAAAAAAAATTATACCAGTTTTTCAAACAGAAAGCTTGTGTGTCCCAGTATTGTTTACCCATAGACACAAAAGAGAGTAGATTTTAAGAGAGTAATATTAAATATAAACAACAAAATGACCAATAAATTTATAAACATATAATCAACCACTTAGGGATCCTTAGAAATTCTAGAATTATAATGATGGTTATGTGTGATCAGACGGTTTTATGTTTTCAGTGAGAGAGAAAAGAAGCCGAAAACTGGCATAGCCATAAATTGGTATACACGACAGCAATTAGAAAGATAGAAGTATAATTATAAAATTGTTTGTAATAATCGGACGAAAAACTGGCATTAAACAAAAAAACTGGTATAAATCATACATATGTATGAATAGACCGATGAGACAAATATAGTATTGATGTGAATATTACCACTAGCTAAAACTGGCATAATCCAAGCGGACTAGAATTTAATAAGTCAACTAGATTTATGGAACAGAAAATATCCGCTGCTACCTTTGATTCGCTAAATTTTATGACTTTAACGAATCAAACGATCAACTGGTATAAGTTCCTTAAGTTAATATACATAATAGAACGATAAGATAAATATTTTGATGGAAATACAACCACTAGCTACCTATGATTGGATAAAATTTAAAACTGGAATAATTAAAATGAACTGGTATAAATATAATAGACCAATCAGTTAACTAAATTGTTAGAACTATAATTCCCCAATACCTTTGATTCACAAGAATTTATGAAATGCCAATCGAACGAGTAACTGGTATAATATAAATGGACATTCATAAATTCAATAGACTAATCCGTCAACTATAAGAGTAAAAATTTAAGCTTTCAGCTGCCTTCGTTTCGCTAAAACTTATTTAGTGCCAAATCGACACTATAACAATAAAAGACAGATTTGCAATCATTTATACTACTTTTATGAAATATTCTCTAGGTTTCTTTTATAAAATTTAACTAGGGAACTTTATTGTTGTGTTCATGTACTAGTATAATTCGTTGGACTGGAAAGCTGAGCTGATAATACTCGTATAAAATAACAAAGAGAAGTGATTGTTGAAGTCGAAGATCTTTTAGATCAGTATACATAGAATATATGTGTATAAGCAGTATAAATATATATAATTTTTAATAAAAATCTGCATATCGAATGAACAACTGGTATAAATCGCAGTATAAAGGAAATATTTCAAATTAAGCATTACTTTTTTTCTTAATAAATACTTTTAGTAATAGTTGGTTAAAATTATTTTAGCAGAAGCTCTTAGTATTTCAATGACTTAAAAAATTTATTAAAAAAAAAAAAAATTTAAATATATGTTAAAAATTTAGGAAAAAAAATGGGTATTTTGGAATTTTTTTTTTGATTTCTTTTTTCTTTAGGATGTTGATTTTTATTAATATTATTTCAATTACTTAAAAATTAAAAAAAAAAAAATTTGGAAATTTGAAAAAAAAAATTGGGGAAAAAAATCTTTTCGGATTTTTTTTTTTTAATTTCAGAAGTTTTTTTCTTTAGGACATTGCTTTTTAATAATAAATACGTAAATATAATTTAAATGCTGATCAAGTACTCACAAGAACTTTTGACACCGTAAGTTTGCTGAATTAAGTTGTCTTCCGTATCCAAAATATGTATGTATGTACAAATGTATATGTACATACATATGTATATGGGGCATTTTACAGCGCAAAACTGAATGGTAAATCATCCATCTGAAAAAAATAAATAATTATAAATAAGTAACGGAACAATAAATATATATTAAAATATGAAAGAAATAGGTATTACATAACATTATATAAAAAGATTTTAGTTAAGCAAAAATTATAATTTTTTATATATTATTTGATGAAATATTTTACTATTTATATCAAATAATATATAGAAAAGTATAATTAAAAATTAAAATTGCAAATTGTATTTATTTAAAATTATTTAAAATTAATACATAAAATTTATTACTTGAAAACTATAAAATTCGTTATCAAAAAATTGCCAAGAAATTTCCGTAGCATTTTTTGAAATATGCAAAAATATTAAAAAAAAAGTAATACCACTTCATAAAAGTACTCAAAAGTCAATTCACTTTAAAAAATATTTTATTTTGGCATTCAATATTGTATGAAAAAATCTCCGCCCCCTAAGCACCAACACTTCACCAGCAATAATACGCGTTTTGAATTTCATTGCATATGCACAGGGGCAATAAAAGGTTTCACATTGCAAATGCACGCAGGAATTTATGCAAACGAAGTGTAAGAAATATGATAATGATAGCAATGCAGACATGACTAAAGTAGGAAATGTTAAAGACGGCAGCCAGCGAAACAACAACAAAAATGTGGACGATTGTCCGACACACAAAGGCGCCGCAGCGGCGCGGATGGCAGAAAAAATCTGTATTTTTTTAATATAAACATACATATGTACATACATACTTCAAGTGCATGCCGATATTTGCTGAACGCATCTATATAATTATATAAAAATCCGAGCTGTAACGCCCACGCTTGCACTTCAAATGCATGGCAAAGAAATATTTCCATACATACATTTATGTATGTCTGTGTATGTGTACGTGTAATATGAGCGCTCAACAGGCGACTAGTCTTTGGCTGCTGCAATATTGAGGCAACTAAATTTTGTGATTTCTTCTCTTTATTAGCTCTGGGCGCAAGCATGGAAATACAAATTATTTTGTGGCAATACGAGATCGCAGTTTCGGTTCCTTTTCTGGATATGATTGTGCCACCATGTAGTGCAGCGTTCCACAACCACTTCGGCGGCAATGTGAAGCGTCTCTTTTTGTTTCTTACTTCTTTATTTTTTGTAGTCTTTGTGCTGCCATTATTAAAATGTATTTGTTCAAGTGATTACGTAATGCCTTTGTGTTTTGAGATTTCTTTATACACATATACATATACATATATATGTATGCATATTTTTTTCATGCTCATTATTCGTGTTTTCGCTTTTTATTTTTATTTCTTTTTCCAGTTGCAAAGAAATTTGAATTGTAAAATATATTTGAGGGTGATGTGTAGGTATACATATATGTGCACATATTAGGGTGGGTTAAAAAAACCAATGTCTTTTTCGCTTGGTACTCTGAGAAATAGTTTCTTAGACACCTCTAAGAGAGTCGCTCCAAGTATGAGCTCTTGTTTGTAACTGGAAGGCCCTCAAATTACAGTTTTCTATTTTTTTTCTTATTATCAGCAAGAAAAATTCAAATCTCGCTTCCAACTACTTGAAAAATTATCTCCATATCGTTATGTAGTATATACTTATAATATTTATAAATATACTAATATCGACTAGTTCAAGGAACATAAAATTCTATGTTGAATAGGAATTCTGCCTTCAGCAGTCTAAGAAAATATTCGACCAAAATATGAAATCATATATTGTAACATAGAAAAAAGAGAAAAAGCGTTAATTTCGGCTGCCCTGAATCTATGATTTCCTACAGTTATAATTCTTATAGCAGAAAATTTTATGCAAATATATTTAGTTTGATTTATTTTGGTCCGATTAGAACAATTTCCTGAGACCGTTGCCTTGAATAAGAAGCCTTATCCAATTTCGTAAAGGTATGTCGTGAAACTAATAGGTTTTCCATACAAGAACCGGATTTTGATTGATAAGCTTGTGTCAGTTAGTTCTAAAATGAACCTTTTTCATCCACTTAAGAGGAAATTTCCAATATACTGTCGTGATCATTAAACAAGGTTTTCGGAACGTAATGCTGTAAAACGGTTTTACAAATACAGTTGTTAAGACGAACGATCCGATATAATATACATACAACCTCAAACCTTGAACTTTTAGAACATTTTATTCCAAGTTGCATGTTCCGTTGACATCTTACAGGACAAAAATTCGAAACAGACTGGATTTCGGGTTCATGAACTCGATACGTTTTAGACGTAAAATTTTAGTTCCATGAAATACCAGTGAACAGTGAATAATATTAATTTGAACACAGCTGTTTTTATAGACTTTTTGTATATATGATCTGTAATCCAACTAGTGAGAAAAACATTAGTCTTTGAACAACTATAGAACCATTTTCTTCTCAGTAAATTTATAAAGTGGATATGTATGTATGTTTGTTCGGGTAGGAATTCGAACTGCAAATTCTTTGGTTTAATTTCAAAATAAACCTAATATCACCAAAATCACTAGTATCTGAAATAATCCAGTTAACAGACATACAGTTGTGAAATAAGCCAATAACACTCTAAGGCACCCTCCCTCTACTGCAGTTTCGCTACATACATATACAGCGAGGCTCTTTATAATCTTCAGTTCATTGATTGCAGATATCTTTAGTTGTATGCACCTCTAACTCAACTGTACTTACTTTCAAAATATGCGAAAACAATTGAACTGCGCAGACGTGCCTTGCTGTGAATTCAAGTGCTTACGTGTGCGCTGTTGCCATACACATTTATATATAATAATAGTATATGTATGAAAATGTATTTTACTGATTTAATTTTAATCATATTATTCCCGTTTTCTTTTGTACTATATTGCAGTTGTCTACGTTCGTTCATGCGCATGCGTGATGCAGATTAGCATCGAATTCGAACAAAGAACTCAACAATTGCTTAGAATTTAATGTAAACGCTTGTGAATGCATATTTGTAATGAAGAAGTAGATATGAAAATGATTTGAAAAAACGAAAAAAAAATTATGCCAGAAAAAAATTGCGATTTTGAGGTAATTTGTATAGATATGTAGAGAGATCTACACAAATTTATGCTTAATATGAGTGTACTGTATCTGGAGATGATTTATTTTGAATGCACAAACAGGAACTCAGAAAATTAAAATGTTACTCTCTACCTCTCTCCATAATATTAAATACATATTTTTCTAAGTAAACTGTGAAATTGTATAACTCAGCTCCACTTTTAATAGATAATAAATTTCTTTTTCACTTGGAAGACCAAAAAAATTTAATTTCCTTCCGAAGCACAAAAAAATAACAAAATTGTGGCATGAATATGACGGAGAATGTATCGCAAAGTGATTCTAAATTTTGTCGCAATAAATCATGAATTTACACCAAAAGTGTATCTTTGCGGCATAAAATGCCGTTATATACTTGCATACGAACATATGAGCGCACATAGTCGCATATCCCAAAAGTCAATTCGCATGTGCAGAACTTGTATATGAGCAAAAATTATCGAGACACCGATAGCTTGATATTTTGGGCAAAAAAATGTTCAACCTGTCTGGAAATTCAAATAATTTTGATTTACATGCAAGATCAAATTTGAAGCGGACTAGTTGATATAACCAAATTGAGAAGTATTTTAAATAAGTGGTTGAGAAGAACATTCGTTTGATTTTACTCATTTTTATATATAAATTAGTATCGGTGGTACTACTAGGAATATAATGGTAGGGTGTTTTTATTTTAAACTCTTCAATCAGTGTCTTCCACAAAAAATTTAGTGAGTCTAATGCATTCTAAGGGAATAAGAGGAAGACGTATATAACTTATTAAACTAGTATAACCGATTAAAACAGTTATGTCGGTCAATGACTTTTATACCAGTTATACGTCCGATTCTCTAAATAGTAAGCATATACCTCGTAGAAATGAAGTTATCTTTTCATATGCCAGCTGTTTTTGATTATACCAGTTTATATGATTTATACCAGTTCTAATTTCGATACGCTATGCTCAAAATAGTAAGCGTACACCTCCTTAAAATTATATAACGGCGCGTTATTGCTGGTTTTTTAATTATACCAATTTATGCTATTTATACCAGTTGTATGTTTGATTCGCTATGTTCGAAATAATAAGCGTATACCTTTTTAAAGTCATGTAAATACTTGCTATGCTAGCTGTTTTTGATTATAGAGATCTATGTTACTTATACCAGTTTTATGTTCGATTTGGCACTTTCAAAAAACTTGGTAAATAGTATGAAATAAATTATAGCATAGCATCTCACTCTTTTCCTCTCATAAAAATTTTGTGGGTGCCAAAATAAAATGTGGAAACTCAGCACTATATTTTGCTCATGGTTTTCATTGTAACCGCAGCTTCCATATGAGTATAATTTTATTTATTTATTTTGTTTTTCAATAAAAAACGAGCCACAAACGTAAAAATATCAACAACTTATCTGCAGCCTGACCCATTTTATATTCATATACATATGTAAGTATAAATGTTGTCGTGGACGTGGTAATGCCACTAACCATACGACTGTATCGAGTATAATATATAACTATACAGTTATGTAAATTTATGCTGTTGCTATATTGATACTTTGCTGAATATTTTGCGCCAATTTTGTCGCCATTTCCTTGGCAGCGACTTTGTGATGCAGATTTTTTCACAGACTTTGCACTACTAGGGTCATAATTCTTTTATGCGGCGGACACATGTTTTTAATCTGACTTGTGATGTGATATTTATATATATTTATATATGTGGACGTACACTCGAAACCTGGGAGCGCACAAGCAAAAATATATACATATATACATATATTTACATTAGGGTGAGCAAAAAACTAAACTAACCAATTCAAGGGTTAAAATGAAACACTGTGTATACGGAGAATAAAATCTCCCAAAGAAAAAATTTTTAGCTTAATGTTAAAGGGTGTCATGTAAGCATTGAAAGAATACCATATAAAGACTAAAATAAATATGGTTTCATTTAAAACATCATTGAACCGCTTATGACTTCCATATACAAGTTTTGGCTCATCCTAATGTACACTTAGCCTTTACAATTGTCTCATAACTAACGGAGCATGCTACTGAAGCCAGATAGTCTCAAAATATATGGCGCAAACTGCATTTTCCCATGGAAATTTTTTCGCTGTCGCTCGGAGACTATAGGGAGTATAAATAGTTTTGAACACATGTGTTAGTCTTTTCCACTTTAGCTGGGCTTTAAGGGTCAGCCGGAAGTGAACTCTAAAACAAATACAACAACTACACATCTGCACAATTGCACACATGAGCAAAGTGGTCACATGAAAACAACAGTCTGCACAAAAAGCAAAGGTATAAAGGATAAAAAAGCTGAACTAAAGGAAAAGTGATAGCTAACAAACTCACTAACTCATTGTTTATAAATTCTTCCGGTGGCGGAAGTGAAAGATTGCTCCCTCTGCGAGCGAATGGATTTGCGAAAAATGAGGGAAATGATAAAAAAAAAAATATCGCAAAAGTATTGTCCAGGCGAGAAACAGCAAACGAAACATGCATAGAATAAACAACAAAGCGCCGGGCAGAACGCCAAGCGTGTAGAGATTTTTGCTCGTAGCGCTGCCAATGATTGGTTTGAGGTATTTCTCTCGTTGTCGTTGTTTTTTTTTTTTTTTCTTTTATTTTTTTGTGTACATGAGCGGAGGTTAAGTGAATTTCCGTCATAATATTTTTGGGGTTTCCGGCATTTCGAGTAGCATAGATATGCTCATATGAACATAGTCGCTGCTTTACCTTTAGACCATCAAAAATTTATGTTAAGTATATCAGTTGAAAACAGTGCGGAACTTAAGAGGAACAAAAGAGTATATTAAGTAAGATTAAGTATTTTACTATATTTAAGTATGTTACTATATTATTTTACTTTGGGAGATTACATTCTAAATATGCTGTCTCAAAGCTCAAACCAGCCAAGATCAGAGAAATTCAAATTACGGAAAATTGCAAATCGAACAGCAACTAGTATAGATGCTAAAACTAGTATAATTTTATATCGTACATCTATAGACAAGCTGTCACTGATATGTCAAACAATAGTCTTCGTTAGTGGTGAATCGAACAATAACTGGTATAAATTGTAAAACTGGTATAAACTTATTTCACACATCTATACTCCAGCTGCTGTCCATTCATCAAATGATAATCTTCGTTAGTGATTAATCGAACAACAACTGGTATAAATCGCATAAATTGGTATAATATAATATACAAAAAGAATAACAAAGTGTTTATAAAACTTTAAAGAGGTCTTAAATAGCTATTTTATGCTGAATTAAACTGCAGAACACTTGTTCGTTTCACATGTTAGTTTTTGATCTCTTATTTTAGTCTCTATTAGCTCAAATACAGTTGAACATCTATTACTCGAACTTCTGTAAATGAAAATTCTTTATCACCAAAACTCTTGAATTGGTGATAGCGCGTAGAAGACAAATTTAGATTACTTGTAACTCATTTTAAAAAATTATATTATTAACTTTTATATTTCAGATTAAGTGGCAACGCCGTAAGTTGTATATATTTTGAAAATTAACTACTTTTTTAATACGTTCTATTTTTATCACTATGGTGATTTTTATATATTTTGAAAAACGCCAATTTAAAAATTTAGTAAGGGTGGCAACTCTGAACTTATATTGTATCTTAGAAAAAGCATTTGATATCAATACTTGATAAAAAAATGCAACTTTTATAAAATTAGTACTTTTTGGTTTTAAATTTTTTATAATTTCAAGTCATGTGGCAGCTCTACATTACTTTTTTATTAAAATTTACAAAATAAATTCTTTCTTCATAGCTTCTTAACTTACGAGTATATTCATGTATTTTAAAATGTAAGATTGTATGTTTAAATAATGTTAATTTTTTAGATAAGTATGGCAACATCCTCTTAGATTTTAAGATTTAAAATTGATGCAGTGGAGTTGAAATAACTACTCAGCTATGATAAAGAGAAAAAATATAACAAATAATTACAAGATCTGCTATATTAATTAATTTATGCCAGTCTATATGACTTATACCAATTTTGTGTTCGATTCGACACTCTCTAAAATGTTTTTAAAGTCAGGTCATTCTTTACGGTAAAAAAAAGTATAGTATGAGCGCAATATATGTGATTTTATAGAGGAGTCAATAAAAAGATTTATACCAATTTTGTGTTCGATTCGACACTCTCTAAACGTTTGTAAATTTAAGTCAGATAATTTTTTACTGTAAAAAAATTTATAGTATGAGCGCAATGCATGTGGTTTTATAGAGGAGACAATATATAGATTTATACCAATTTTGTGTTCGATTCGCCACTCTCTAGACTTTTGTGAAACTAAATCAGTAACAAATTGTATACTATAAGCGCAATGTACTACATATGATTTTTATATAGAAGACAATATGCATGCAAATTTCAAATTTTTTAAAGTCCACACAGGCTCACACATTTTTTTACCGTTAAGCGCCTAAGTGTGCAAAGCTTTTATCGTAAAATTTCGCATAACTACACTTTATCAATAATAAAAACAATATGTAACCACGATATACACATATGTATACTAAATATGGAGGAGCATACATAGTCCAGCCGCAAACCGCAATTTTTGGTGAGCCTCAATGTCGGCCGGCACAGCCGCGCCCAAAACGCGCCCGACAAACGCCAGCCGGCAAACAAACAACAACATTGTGACGCTTTTATGGCCAAATGAAAGTAATGACCAAACAAAATATTCAAATGGCTACTTTAAAGTAACGCCAGCGTAGAAAGCCCCAATCAACACACACACAGCCATACAAACATGCATTATACCGTTAGTATAACACGCCATTTGCACCAGGCAAGTTTTTGCACGCCTTTTGTGCTTTGCATCGAAGCCTTATCGAAGTGTTTGTTTGCTTGTCTGCCTGTCGTCGGTCCACCAGGTGCCATTGTATACCCGATGGTACATTTAAACAGCAATAACAACAACCACAAAACATGTACAGTTACGTAAATGGCGTTGCTAAAATTATTCCTGTCGCTGGTGGCCGGACTATCGAACTAACGGTTATGTTTTTTGAAATGCGCCAGTGTAGATGTGGCTTTGTGTATGTGTGTATGACTGTATTTGCAAACAACAAAGGCCATAAAGTAGTAGTTGTAGTTACAACAAAAAGCAGCAACGCATTTAAGCGATATCCCAAAACAAGCACACAGCCAGCTAGGTGAGCGGTTTTTGGCTAGAAAAAAATGGCGGAGAGATTGTGTTGACACATTTACACACACACACACACACGTACACACAGCCTCACATAGTTGTATTCTCTGCTCTTCGTAAATGCATACAAAACGCCATTATCGTGTGAAATTTTAAAAGGTTTATTGTTAGCAGCGCGATAGCGATAAGCACCAGTGTTGCCACTTAATAGCATTTACGTTGCACAACGGTCATTTATAGCGGTGATTATAAGGTTGTTAACACTATTAGCATATCGGTTGGACATTGAAATTATATTCACGTAAATGCATGTTTATGTGTGTGTGTGTATAAGTAAGTGATATTAAAGTTAATAAAGCAGATAAATAGTGGCACATTTTTGGTGTGGTCAGCAAAAAAAGTTTAAAATGTTTAAGGAATAAAATTCGAAATAATACTAAGCGAGAAAACCAGCAAAAACTGATGATTCGCCTTCTGACTTTAGCTCACCATCAATTGGATGTTTTATGGCTACCCAAAGGATACTTGGTCTAAGACTGGAAGTCGTGAGCTGTTTGAGTCATATGTAAAGGAATCGTTTCTGACCACACTTCCAAGTGTATGGCGCTCAGAGAGCTTTCCTCACTTGTGTGAACTTCTACACATGGCTCCGTCCTCCCAAAAGAATGCTTGCTGGGAAGAATTTTTCGTCGAATGAAGAAGTGATCAGTGTATTAGCCTTGAAGGGAATCATGTTGAATAAAAAAAAGACTATTGACAAAAAAATGTATTTTACTATGGCAGACCTGGAACTGTTTATATATACATAAGTGATCATTTGATGACCTGAGTCAATTCAGTCCCAACAGACATAGACAGGTTATCTGTATATACACAAACTAGTCCCTCATCTTTTGAGGTATGTACTGCTTGTTTCCTTAAAAAAGATGTTCATCTGTCGGAACCGCCGATATCGGACCATTGTTATATAGTTATCATACAAAGGAAAGTTCAAATAAAACTTTTGTATGAAATTGTTTGCGCTCGTCATGTATATTGTAGCCTTTGTGCAACCGAAGTTAATAATTCTCTTATTTTTATTTTCATTTCAGACCCAAGTCGGTTTGCAAGGCCAATTTTTTATGGTAAATCAATGAATAAAGAGGTGACTAAGTGAAAATTAGTCACTTCATTGCCAGCTATGTATATAAATATGTCAACACCTTGAGCAATTTTAGCATTTTAGCACTTGGCAAACGCACAGCAATTTTAATTTGTTTGCTTTGAAGTTAAGTGTTGCCATCCGAAGGCCCAGCTGTTCACGATTTTGACAACATACAAAGAAATTAAGATGGGCATGTGAAAAAACATATGACTCAGCTAATTTATTGTTTAAGGGGTTGTTTTCACTTATGAATTAAAAAAAAACTCGGTGTTCTATTTATATATGGAATGAATTTGAGCTTGCAATTGGAGAGAACAGGGTGTAAGCTGCATATTGATTCCCTATCGCCTATCGCAGATATGTATACTTCCAATAAACGAGATGAACGGCCTATTAGTCTTTTGAAACTCGCTTCCAAATAATGGCGGCATTCAATTCGCCAGAGTTAAGACAGTGGCGAAACGAACGCAGAATTACTACAAAAGCAATAGATCGCCATAATTTATTAGAGATTGAATAACTAGTTGTTATTACCGATTTACTGAAGCTTACAAATATCCATATTATTTTGAGTTCAACCGGAAAACTTCGCTGTTACTTTCATAAGTGAAGATTTTGATAAGAGAGCAGAGCTGTAACTAAGCGAGCAAACAAATGCTGAATGGAAAAAAGCTTACAATAATTTAGGAATCAAAGTAACCAACTACTATATATGGTACACCTGATCGTTGGGTTCAGAATTTCAAATAAGAATCCAAAATCACTACGCGGCAAACCATTTTAACCCCAAAATTGGATATCTAATATGTGAAGAATTGTTTTAAGACCCTTATAAGCATTTGAGGATAAAAACAGGACTTGTAGATTTACTTTGTAATCAAGAAATATGAAAATTTAAGAAAATTTTAAAAATGAGAGGATATGTAGTCAACTCCACAGAAAATCCAAGAAAGCATTGCGTCATAAATTTGTGTGGAAACTGATTAGATCTTGTTCAAGAATAAAAGGTGTCAGTCAGAGATAGGCAGATAGATAGTAAAGATATCCAGGAGCCTGCTGGGCGTGACCGAGGTGATGTGATCTCTGCCCACGTAGATGGAACCTAGAGCCTTTAGCTTGCTTCTGCAAATCGCTGAGCAATCCAAAAACAGGTGTTCTGGGGTCAGTCAGAGATACACAAATTATACTATAAGGATCTTGATAGCATAGAGCAAAGTATATTTGAGACCGTATATAATGTTTGAGCGCAATCTATTCAGCTATTTGATGGTGGTAGATTAAAGAGCTCATAAGAGAGAATATTTTGTGAAATTAGTTATAGTTATATAGTGAATTTAGTATTCAGAAATATTTGTAGATAACATATATTAAAATATTTTTCGACAATTTTGCAGAAAAATTTTAATTTCCAACGAAATTTTGAAACAAAACTTTTCAAATAGTAATAGTTTTTTGAACAGATACCTTTAGTATTTTTTACTCTTCGACGAGTTTTACTCTCCAATCAAATTAAACAAGAGAGAAAAAATATTTGCAGAACGCCTTCAAATGTAATGTATTATCCCAAACAAACTTGGAATTCAAGTAAAAGCTTCGAACTAATTTTCTCAATATTATTTCTCAATAATATTTCTTCCACTGCCAAAGAAAATTGCAATGTAGGAAACAACATAAATAATTTTTAATTAGTCTTCTTCCGCCAATTTTTCTATGTTACTCACTTTGTTATTTCTGCAATTCTCAGTTCTGCTTTTAGCACATATTTGGGCTCTTCTTTTCTCTCGTCGTCGTCGCAAAACAAATATTTGCCGAACGGCATTTATGAATGAAATCAGCACACAGCCAAAAAAGAAATCTGCAAATGCAAAAGACGAAGACAAACAAAAATATTATTAGAAAATAAATAAATTACGGTAATTAGTTTACAAATACAAAATGTGGCAATTTGTTGACATGCGGGCAGGTGGAGGGGAGAAATTATGTTAACGCCAAACACGCGACGGCGTACGAAAGACTTGCCGTTTCATGCGAATGTCAGGCAATGAGTTGGCGTTAAAGGCAAGCATATATAACATATACAATACATATATATATATATAACTATATATGGATATAGACGGATATAAGCAGTGGTAGTCTATTAGCATATAAGTTACAATAATATTTTGCATTATTTTTGCTTTTTATGGACTATTCGTGACATTGCTCGGCTGAAGAATGTGCACAATCAACAGATTTATGACACTCGGCGCTGAGACGAATGTTATTTAGAGAAATATATTTTCGCAGGGCGCGCGTTCCAAATAAACAGATTTGAAAATATGAGAATATACATACACATATGTATTAATATGTATCTATGTACTATGCATATTAGGAATATTATGTACATATATTATAAATATTTTTCCGCCAAAACATTAGTCATAGAGCGGATTTACATACAAAATGGAAACCTTGAAAATATTTGTGTAGACTATTTTACTATGTGGCAGTAAACGGAATTAAAGACGATAGAGAACTAGATTATAACTCTAAAGAGTCCTACCATAACAACAATTTAGTTCAATTGTTCTTGATTTTTACAACATTTTTTCAAGATTTACTATATTTGTTTACTGTATGTTATCTCTTGATGACTCCGATCAAACATCTAGTGCGGCTTATATGCTTCCAGCTAAGGAATGTAATGAACTACTCTCCAAGCAGTTTCTGTTAGGGTGTTTTCGTACAAACTATTCCGGAAGTCTCCTACTTGAAGCGCAACCGCCTCCTAGGACCATCATGAGGTATTTTTTTACTACATCGTCGAAAATACGCCGACCAGACTTCGGCCATTCACAATGAAGCCATAAATACCTTCACCGACTGTATTTCAGTGACTGACGTACTTGAAGTCAAACCACCATTGATTGCAGACTAGCACGTCGTCTCGATTGTCGCTAGAATCGAGAATATTCAATGCGCGGCTTCGTTCTGGATACTGTAGTTGATTAAGCTCCTTCTTATCCAGAATCGACCCTAACATACCAAATATATGTCGAGTCCCCGCTTGATTCTAACCACCTTTTCCAATCTCCAGCTAACCCTTGATATCTGATACCCTTCTACCTATGGTCGCACCCATCGAAACAACACATTTTCTGAGTCTACCGTTGAATGACCTCGATGACAACTTATGTTAACCTTACTACTCTAACGGTGGCTACATAACGCTTACAATAACAATAGCAACAACTGTATGTTAAAGTTTTTTATGTGAGGTAGGGTTTAAAGACATTTGTATTTTTTATTAGTTACGGCTTTTTAATTTTTATGAAATTTGTGATTAAAATTCTTTTTTACACAAAAAAATAATTTGAAATCGTTCTGAACCTTTTTTTAAATTTTATCAGTTTTAATTTTTTGAAGAATCTTAAAAACTGTTGCCTACATCTAGGCGATGCTCCGATTAAAACATTCGCAATTTTGATCAGCTATATGCTTGTAATTTCCAGAATCCGTCCTCTCTTCGCTACTTCACAGATTGCTTTGTTTAAGCTCTATTCCCTTGAAAAGGAATGACTCGCAAAAATAACCCTAAGGTTTTCCAACTGAATTCAACATATATCAGTATATACTATAAACTATATAGTATATGCTCATTAAATTAGTATAAACACTCTTTAGTCTAGTACCAGTATCTCTTTCCACATTTCTAAAAGCTTTTTCGATTACATTTGATCTCAAATGCATTTAACTCATTTAATAATTAACTCCTATTATCTGATTAGGGGATCTAAAAGGCCAAAACTTAAAATTTATATTAAATATACCAATTGTTTGTTCGATTGGTCACTCGCTAAAATTTTCGGCTCACCACAATGCGCTCGTCGAAGAGAGTTTTTGAGTAATTTTTAATTTTTTCATATTTCCAAAAAATTTTATGAATTATATTTGATTTATATTATATGATCAAGGGAATTATGAGTTGAAAATTTAAAAATTAACAGCTAAAATGCTTTTCAGTAATAGCTTGACAGACTAAGGAAATTAAGAAGAGGCCTTTGACAATGTCAATTTGGTGAAATCAAAACAGTCTGCTGGCAAATGTTCCAGAGGCTCAGAATGAAACAAAATTATTGTACGAAAGTAAAAAGTGGAAACAAACAAACATACTACGCCAACATAACAAACTACCACAGATGACAGCTAAGTTAAAAGGTCGAACATGTGGCAGGACTTAGACATATGTATGCATGTGTAGAGTTTTACATATGTATATACACTCGAAGATATATACGTACATTAGAGTGGCTCAAAAGGAGCGAATGTTTTTTTTCTCTTCGTAGTCTCAAAAATTGGTTGATAAACACCTCAAAGAAAGGCTTTCCAAGCAAGTATGAACAAATGTATCTTAAAATAATCAAATTGCAACCATTAATATCTTCGAAATGGTTAAGTTTCCGAAAAAAACAAGCAGGAGACCTTTTGGTATAGAATTAATTTTCCTATAAAATCTATGAAACGAAATACTTTTACAAGTATTTGGAAGCGATATACAAATTTTTCTATCCGATGATGGGAAAAAAATAAAAAACCATTAGTCCAGGGATCTTTCCATTAGAATTAAGCGCTCATACTTGGACATCCTTTCTAAGAAGGGTCTACAAAACCAACTTTTTAGAGTACGAAGCGATAAGGAACCAATATTTTTTTTTGTGGAACCACCCTAATGTATATAAAATGTACTTATATGTCGTCAGGATATCCATTAAATCTACACCATAACCATTTTCACTAACTTATACTATACTACATACTTATACATACTCACATGAGAATACCAACTGGCAGATATTTTCATGGCTGTCGTTCGCCTATATCACTCTTATGACGGATTTAGTGCAAATTTGTACCCTTATGTACATATATGTATGTATATATATATGTATATAGACATATAAGAGAGCCAAGTCAGCGAAGTAAGTTCAGCTACTAAAAGGATGAGCTTTAATGAATTCGTTACGTTGTTGTTGCTGCTTGTTAGTCATCTTCCAGGCACAAACTGGACATTTGAGGATAAACATTTGTTTGCACTAAACATAAGTACATATGCATACATATATATAAGAGCACACAAGAAAATATATTTGCATGGCCATATAAGTACATACAAGTACATAACTATGCATGTATGCTGTGTTCTTATTTATAGTCACTGCTGGCTGCTTGTTGACGCGCTGCAATGCTTTTGTTTGCGCAAATTTAATTAACCAAAACTGCTAATATTAATGCTAATATAATAGCCAAACAAAAGGGAAGCCTAAATTGATATGCATGAAATACATTTACAAAAACATGTATATAAGTATGTAAGTGGGCGCATACACTTTATACATATATATTTATGGGTAGATATCTAAATAATTACCCAAATACGTTGACAGTTACTAAAATATTTACTTGCTAATTCATATATACAAACACATACATATACAAAGCTGTTTGTATGAGTTAACCTGCGTAAGCAGAAATGCGGGCAAGCATAGATTAACATATTTCGAACCCAAGCACTATGCGTCTAACCCTGTTTACGCATATATTAGGCTAACAGTTAAATGCGTAAAGCGTGAATTTGCGCAATTTATGCTTAAAACATAATTAATATTTCAGATTACAAAGAGACAACGTGCTGTAAAGGTATGCGATGGCAAGGTGGAATAATGCCCATCAAAGGTACATTTCTGATACCAACTACGAGTATTATATATATGTACTTAAGTATAACTAAATCCGAAATCGCAAAAGGTCAACGGTTGGCATCCAATGGAAAATATTTTGCTATATTTTTGTAGTCACGTTGTTTGATATAAAGAACTTTCAAGTCGAATTCGGGTTGCATACTAAGGAAAAAATATATTTATTTTCATCGGTCAACTTGCTCACAGCTTTATGCTATAGTGGTTTGCTCTGAGCAATATTCGGAAATTGAAACGTTGTTTCGGACAATATTCTATACAAATTTTCGTGAAGATGTATTGTCAAATTGCTGAATTATATAGCGCTACGATGTCAGGAGTGCAAGAAACGTGTAGATTGTAGGAAAGAAGAGGGCGTATGCAAAATTTCAGAGTGATACACATACATATGTACATATGTATATGAGAAAGTTGAGTAAGTTTACTTTAGCCGTTAAAACTTTGACGAAACAGTTTCGGGTTTGTTAGCAAAAATTAAAATAATAACTTTAAAGTTAATAATGTTGAAACTTGCTTTGAGGACTGTTAGGTGTTTTCTAACCAAAATCGTGACCTTCATAAAATACGAAATTGGTGTGAAGGGCTTAGGCTTACAGCTTCAACTTTATACATATGGGCGTTTTCACAAAAAGGTCCACCACAGGTGCAAAATTCAAACAGTTCCTGAAAACTTTTTGTTGATGAATAATAAATCTCAAATGTGTTATTTTATAAATATAAAGGAATTTTTATTTTCTTCTAATTTTGAGCCGAAATATACAACGAATACACAAAATTTACAAAAATCTAACTCTTTTGACCAATATACCAACGTTTTTTTCCTTGTTATATTCCCTAATTCAAAGTAATACTATAGATGTTTTTATAATTTAAAAATCTTCTGCTGATAGTAAACATAATGTTCAACAAGCAGACAGACTGAGTGGACATCGAATAACGGTAGTTTTTGGTGTTTGCTTCTGCTTATATTCGTATGTCGCGTCCGTTACCGAAAAACATCATTTATTGGTCTCATTAGTGAACAAAGTGTTGAAGTGTAAATTGCTTCCAGACTAAAAGCAGATACATCATTGCACTTAAAAAAGTAATAATTGGCTCTCGGCGAAAACGATTAAAAAAATTTATTGGTGTTTGAAATTCGTCGCGTCCGTTACCGTAAACCTTAAATATTAAATAAAGTCGTAGAAATTGCATAAAATTAAAATTTTATTGATGGCAAAAACGGCAAAAGAAACAAGAAAAGAAATAACAATGAAGTATAGAGAGAAATGAAAGAAAACGTCGAGAAATGGCAGGAATACAAGAAGAAAGAAGCAAGACGAAAGCAAGAGTACCGAAAAAGATTATCGCAAAAAATGAAAGTGATAGCAATTTATTAGAAAAGAAGAAAGAAAAGGACCGTGTTAGGCAGCAAGTTTTTGCGGCAAAAAAAGAGCATAAATAATATTGACAATTTGAATTGCGAAATTTACAGATGTAAACAAACGATGGGAAAAAGCAATTAAAAAAGTTGAGGCTGCGCTACCTAAAAACCTGAATAGAAAAATAGCTAATCCTGAAATCTTTATGGCAATAAATATATTAAACCAACAGAAACGATGAATGAAAATACAACCAGATGCGCGAAAAATTAATTGAACAATTCTTTTTGCAAGATGGAATCAGCGTTCAAGCTCCTGGGAGAAAGGATACAATGATAATCAATGAGAAAGTAGTCTCAAAACGTTTTATGCTTATGACCTTAACAGAAGCATATCAACTTTTCAAAGCCGAATATACCGAAGAAAAAGTCTGCAAAACTATTTTTATTCGTTCTAAGCCAACTTACATTCAGTTAATCAATAATTTACGACACAATATGTGTGTCTGTAAGTACCATGCAAATTTTATTTTTCTACTAGAAGGCTGTGCAAAGATTATACCGCAGAATCCTGCCAAAGCTGAATTATTTCTTACATCAGTTTGCTGCGACGTTATGAATGAAAAGTGCATGGCTAATAATTGTGTCAGCTGTGTACGCGATATTAAAGACGATCTAGTTCCAATACAGTTTATTAATAAATTTAATACGCGAATCAAATGGAAACAGTGGAGAAAAGTAGATGATCGCATAACTTTAAACTACACTATTGGTCCATTAATCGACTTAATTCATGATATAGAGATTCAGCTACCAGCTTTTAAAATGCATTGTTTTGTTAAACGTCACCAACAAAATTACTTTGAAACTAAAAAAAAAAAATGGAGCAGCTAATGAAATTGTTATGCAAGTTGATTTTGCTGAAAATTATCGCTTGACATTCCAAAACGAAGTTCAAGATGCCCACTTTAGTTATAGCCAAGTCACAGTGTTTACGTGCGTAGCTTGCGTTCTTGGTGAAACCAAGTCTTTTGCTGTTATCAGTGATAGATTGACCCACAATAAATTCGACGTTCATTGCTTTATTTCCAAAATTATCAATATATTACAAAACCAGTACAAAGGAGTTACCAGCATTTATATTTTCTCTGATGGAAGCACTTCCCAATTCAAAAATAAATTTATTCTTTCTAGTATTCCAAGACTTGCAGCTGAATTTAACTTCGGAATCTTAGAGTGGAATTTTTCTGCCACTTCACATGGCAAAGGTGCTGTAGACGGAATAGGTGCCGTAGTTAAACGAAAAGTCTGGCAAATCGTTAAAGCAAGAAATTTGTTCTCGTGATGCTTCATGCTTCTATGAATGTGCTAAGAACAACATTCATGGAGTTAACATTTTGTATATCTCTGGAACACAAATTGATAGTTTTTGTAATCAACTGTCAGAGTTATGGCAAAATATTCCAAATATCAAAGGAGTTAAGAGTTTGCATTGGTTTTCATATTTCGACAGTAAATTTATTGAAGTTGCTCGGACCGCCTATTCATTAAGAAAATAATTAAAAATAGACCATACTAAAACTAATAACTTTCTTTTTAATTTTTTAAGTCATTTTTAACTATAATGTTACTTGAATTTTTAATTTACGTTATTGTTTTGCTTAATTTTCAATAAAATTGAAGCGTTATAATGAAAAAATTGTATTTTCTTTGTTCATGGAAGATTTTGTCGCGTCCGTTATGTCGCGTCCGTATTTCTTCTATACTCAATTAAAAAAAAACTAAGGGAAAATTAACATATTTCATAAACCTACGAATAACAGTCATCTGTTCGCATTTATTAATATATATATTTTTATATATATAAATCCTTAATTTGCTGAATTTTGTATATTTCTGATGCGCCTCAAAAAAACTTCTATTTTTTGTCGCGTCCGTATCACTTTATAATTGCTTATAACTACGTACTTATTTGTAGTAGAACCTTCCTGTATTATTAAAATCTAGTACTGTGTCAGCTCTTCAAAATAATGTCAATATATATAAACTTTTCCTTTGTCTTCTTTGTTTTTGGACGCACTTAAAAGCGTACGAATGTTTGCGTCCGTTACCGTGAAATGCCCCATATGTATGGAATGTAACGTTAAAAATGTAAATGGCCTGTTTTTGTTTTGATTTTTTATTTCACTTTTAACTTAAAAATTTTTAAGTTAAAAATATATATTTCATGAGTCTTAAGGGGTTATTCTAGGTTTCAAAAAATCCAATTTTTGGCATAATTTGATAGTTAAGATATTCAAAAATAGCTCCCAAAAAGGATTTATCAAAATTCAAATTACTTTCGAAGTTATAACCGTGTTAGTGTCGTGGCAATTGGACCAGTTTAACGGGCGACGATCACGGTGATGGGAGGACTGCGATGCTCTAGAAACTACTTTTTTCGATGCATTTGCCACATTATCCCAAGTTCTAATCAGTCTATTTATTAAAGAATCCATCATTGTTTTATTTTTCAGATATACGTAAGTTTGTCATTGTGTTTGTGTGGTGTTGTGTAGCATATTAAGTAGTAGTATAGCATATTAAAACTGTGTGACCTGCTTTTGGCACTTGCTACACACACTTATTTTCCAAATTCGCAAAATTTTTCGGAAATAATCGTTTTGTGTTTAGTTGACTTTATTTGTGAGAATTCCAGTTAAACCTTTTTAATATTTATGAGATTTCCAGGTAGCCCGTTTTTATCACCACGATTAGTCAGTCAGCTTCTAGTTAGGGCCTACTAAATACTGCTTTAATGTTAATTATCTACATATTTTTGCAAACTAAATGTGATAAGATTTTACTGCGAATATAATATTTGCATTGGCGATTAACTAAAATTTATTTTCAGAGAAAATTTCTAAAGTGGCATATTCTCGAAGTACGAAAGCTGCTTACGGTTGGTAAAAGGTTAAACAATATTTAGATAAATTCGGAGAAATGATTTTTGATGATGATTTTTATTTTCGAACAATGGCTTTTGATAAAAAAATTCACAGAAACTCAAATAAAAGTATACATTTAAATAAGACAAGTGGGCTTTTGGTTTATTTAGTGCTAATAAGAAAAATGAAAAAGCAATCATGATAATTGTAGGAATGCAAAATAGTGAAATTGCGCAGTAATTTTAAGAGAGGATTTTTTTTAATGTTCCTTGTAAAAATATAAAATTAGTAGAATCAAGTTTGAATTCGAGTATAAAGCCGAGATCTTAACCAAGAAACCAAAGAGTAGGGATCGATTTACTTAAATTTTAGATGGCTTGATCAAGGCCTATATACACCAGATGGACTTTGGCAAGAGACCAGCGCGCAGAGAAGTAGCGAATCGAAGACAGCTACAATTAGAAAAACGCATAATGATGAGAAATGCTTTTTATAACGAATATATTCAACTTTCAGTTGCACTTCTATGTATATATGTATATGTATGTACATATATACCCACAAGTGCTATATTGAATCACTTGACACTGCTTTGGCTCCAATGAAATCCCAAATGCCTGTTACTGTTAATTTCCTCAACGCTTGTCCGCCAGCGCTCAGCCCAATTATTTCCAAATGCAGAGCACTCGGGGAACTTCGAGCAAAGCGTTGTATTGTTGTATGTGCGCACGCTGGCAGCTTAGAGTAATCTCTATCTTTGAGTTTTGCTACGCCCAATAAATGAAATACAAATAACCACACAAATAGATAATCGAAATCCGAAACGAAGCCAACATTACAGCCAGTCATAGTTCATGCCATGGGTCAGTTGGGATTGCAAATGTGCCGGAGAAATATGCAAGGCAACAGAGATAAGTATGTAGCAATGCCAAAGGAATATGAGTGAATAAGCGACAGATCAATGCAAAGTGGACGTATGAGTACAAGGAGGAAACGAGAAATTTCAAAATTGCGATGAAATTTTGAGCTGACAAAGGGTGAGTGTTGTGAACTCGAGTAAAATAGAGAGATATGCACAAAGTAGATATATGTATGTACATACTCGTATGTACACATACATATGATGTTTGGAAGGTAAGTTTGCAAAGGAGTTCGCATTCACTTTTTCCTACTTTTGTGGCCATATACGCATTTAATATATACATTTTGATTAAGAATATATAAAAGGAGCGCTAAAGATGTTTTCAATATTTTTTCTATTTTTTGTATTTTCTGCTTTCATTCCTGTTCACTTCAAAAAATATATATTTATTTTACTTCGTCTTTAAGTTTACTTTACAGAAATATTTATATTAAAAGTCTTCGATTCGCCATTTGGCTGCTCGCTAGAAGTGGGCGCTGCTCTATTGTTGAAAAGTTTACATGTAAGCGACAAATCAAACTTGGCGAGCTGAGTGGGATTGTTAGAGAGCAGGTGAATACCTCATCCAAGTTGTTTCTTCAAAGCTGCCGAAGTGGTTTTTCAGCTTTATAACAATTTTTGCTACTGTCAGTGGCTCAATGCCAAAGAGATTTCAAAAATCAACACACAAAATTTTTATAGAAAAAAATCATTTTTTTTTGTTGATTTTTAAAACACAAATTATGAATAAAATTACAACACAAAATTTTTATTTAAAAAAAATGAATTTTTCTATTGACTAAATTTTTTCAAAAATTACCACCCAACTTTTTTTTTGGAAAATGCATTTGTTGCAATAATTTTTGAAACACTAAATTTTTTCAAATATTACAACACAAAATTTGTATTGAAAACATAAATCTTTTTAAATGAATTTTCACACATTAAATTTTTTTAAAAATTACAACACATACTTTTTATAGAAAAAAATAATTTTTTTTTTTTGATTTTCAAAACTCAAAATTACAACACAAAATTTTTATAGAAAAAACATTAATTTGTTTATAGATTTTTAAAACTCAAAATTTTTTCAAAAATTACAACACAAAATTTGTATTGATAAAAATTATTTTTTTTTTAATTTTCAAAACAAAATTTTTTTCTAAAATTACCACACAAAATTTTTATTGGAAATATGTAATTATTTTTTAATTAAATGAAAAAGTTATTTTTATTATGTTTATTATTTCAACATTTTTAATGAAAAAATTATAATTTTCTTTAATTTTTGATACACTAATTATTCAAAAATTGCAACACAAATTTTTTTTTGAAAACATGAATTTTAATAAAATTTTTTTCCATAATATTAAAAAAAATATCGAAACACGAGCCTTGAAATGAAATTTTGAAATTTTCTTTGGACCAGAAGTAAGAATTTCTCTGTTAAAAAAGAAAGCTAACTTCATGTAGGGATGTGCTTAATGGTTCAAGGCGTCACCAACTAAGCGCTGTCTGTTCGTTTCACTACTCTCCAACATTTGGCGCTTCGGATAGCAATTGCTAAGAATTCGCAAAGACTTTGTTTATATTTATGGATATTTCTTGACAAAAGTTCGGATCTTACATCTCTTAAAAGAAAAGGGTTAAAGTTTAGACATTTAATATCACGCATCTAATTTTGTTTTGCTTAGGTGTAAAAAAATACCCAACAGGTTCTCAAAAATTTGAAATCCACCGGAAAGAACACTCTTTAATAGAAATTGAAAGTAAAAATATGCAAAAATATTTTACTGGGTTGCCATGCTCACTCGCCAACTGTCTGCATATTAACCTTATCGCACAACGCCATGTCACTTCGCATATGCGCCATTTTGCATATGTATTCACACATACATGCAGACGTACAAATAAATTTATAAATTTAGCATTCAAAACCAATGAACGTCACACGAAAGTCAGCAATAAGTCGAGGCATTGAAGTTGAATTCTAAAGCAAACATTGCATTCAAGCCAACGACGACAGACGGCGGCGTGTTTGCACTGGTATAAAGTGCATATGTATGTATGTATAAAACATTTGTACGTATGTGTGTGTGCACAGACAGCCATGCAGTTTGGCTGCGTGGAAATTGAAGGCAAATTCATATTGCTGTCATCCTGTCGGGTGGACAAAGGCAAATTTCCATGTGTGTCTGTGTATGTACGAAAAAGTGAGCATTAAGTGTAGAGGCAATCATATCTATACAAATGTATATGTACACACTTCGCAGCTTATACACACGTTCGTTTGGCATCGCACACGCATTCGGGCAGAAATGCTTTTCGTATTGGACGATTTTAACAGATTTTGTTTGTGAAATTTCCATAGTTGGAATTTCAAATGAAGTTGAAAATTGCTTAAAACCATTGAAACGCTTTTCAATGTATAATAACTCGATACCTCGGCGTATAAAGAGATATACTCATACATATGTTGCGCACTATAGCCAGACAAATAGCGACTTTACATATGTATGTACGTGTGATCTGCATAATCTTCATGCATGTATTTATGCAGTTCAGTTTGCAGACAAACTTATACATTTAAAAAACACGCAGATATATACTCACACACATACATACATACATTGTCAATTTTATATCTACACATGTTTGTCACTCGCCTATTTGCATTGATTTGAGCGCCAAATCAGTTTGTCCAGGTGCGCTGAAATTTCCATATGCACACACACACATTCACAAAACACACATGTGTTTGGCAATCATATTTGCGCTAACGGGATATTAGGTCAGTTCAACTGCCATAAAATCGAGAAAGAGCATGAAAATGTAAATAAATAATATAATTTATGTACATATTTGTTTAGGAAAACAGCGAAAGTAACAGCTAATTTGCATATTCAAAGTAATTGAAAACCATACAAATTTGAAATGTATTACAAATAGAGTACATATATTGCTTAAAATATGAAAGAAATTAAAAACATAAAAATGTTTAAATTTTTTATGCTCTTTATGCACCTAGAGTCAAAGAGGAAGCCTAAAATGAGAAATTTTTTTTCTCCCGATTTAACAGTTAAAAATTTGTAAAAAAAATTTTTCAATGCACAAATATGAAAAATTACAAAATTTTTTGACAACATTAAATTGTAAAGAATAATAATTAATATTTATCAGAAAAATAAAGTCTTCCAAAATTAAACTGCATTTTTTTTTAATTTATTGAAATCCGAAAAATAAGATGAAAATGAAAAATTAATAATGAGAACAAAAATTAATTTTATTTGAAATTAATTTAATAATTTTTTATGTAATTAACTTTATAATGAAAAAAACTTCGAAATTTTTCAAATATTACAAGACAAAATGTTTTTTGAAAAAATAAATTTTTTTAATTGAATTTTAAAACATTAAATTTTTTCAAAAATTACAACACAAAATTTTTATAAAAAAAATAATTTATTTTTGATTTTCGAAATTCAAAATTACAAAACATAATTTTTATATAAAAAATTAATTTGTTTATAGGTTTTTAAACACAAAATTGTATCAAAAATTACAACACAAAATTTTTATTGATAAAAATTATTTTTTTTTTAATTTTCAAAACCAAATTTTTTTCTAAAATTACAACACAAAATTTTAATTGGAAATAATTTTTTAATAAAAAAATTATAATTTTCTTTGATTTTTAATACCATAATTTTTTTCAAAAATTGCAACACAAAATTTTTTTTGAAAACATGAATTTTAGTAAATTTTTTTTACATAATATTAAAAAAAAAGATCGAAACACAAGCCTTAAAATGAAATTTTGAAATTTTTCTTGGGCCAGAAAATAATAAATTGTATACAAACATACATAATTATCAAAATTTCTTTAATAAAAATATTTTTATGAATAAATACGAAAACAATCATTTTTGGTATTTTAAAACCAATAACCTTAACTTGTTCAGGATATAGATAAATATAAATTTTATTATTTGAAAAATGTGTTTTTGGATTAATTTTTAAATTCCAAAATAAAATTAGGTAAATTAAAAAGTTAATTATTAACATTAGTTATAAATGAAAATTAATTAAAATAATTGTAAAATAATTAATTACTTAATATACAGTTAATTATAATTAATTTTTTAATTTACTTAATTTTATTTTAATACAATATTTTAATATAAATAAGCTTAAATTTTAAAATTTGTTATAAAATAATAAAATATACTAATAAAAATCTGGCAACTCTCAATTTTTTTATTAAAAATAAAAAATCCGACAACTGCTAATTTTATTTTTATTAATGATTTTTATTAAATTATTTTTAACATTTTCAAATCAATATTTAATAAAAAAAAATGAGATAAAAATCTGACAATTTTTATTTTTTTTTGACTAACGATTTTTATTAAATTATATTTAACATTTCCAAACCATTTTAGATACAACAAAAAAATAAAATATATTCCATTTATCTATTAAAATAAAATAAAATAAAAAAATTTAATTAAATAAAATGCGATAAAAATATGGCAACTCTCAACTTTTTATAAAAAAAAATAATAATAAATAAATGATATATATTATAAATAATTATATAATTATTTTTTTATAAAAAATTTATAGTCAATTATGATAATGTCCAACATTATTATGACATTTAGTGTGGTGCCCTCTTTTTATTTTGTAATACAATATTTAAGTCGCCTATTTCCTTGGTCATGCGAATATGATAACTGAGTTCTGTCCAAAAATATTACCGAGTCATGAGTAAGTTGATCATTTTTCAATTGTTTTGACTGGCAGGGGTTTCACTCGAAAATGGTATATTAAGCACAACACAGTTTTCGTCGGGATTTTTCCCAAATGCCTCATTTAGCAGACATTTAAGTCTATAAAATAGTTTCCACAAAAAAAAATTGTTTGAGCAATTCATTACTCCAACCTTAACTTCTAATATAAACACAAACCAATTAAAACACATATTCACATAGTAAATCACACACACACATGACAACAATTTGTGATCGAAAACGAATGGAAACCGTACAGACCGAGTGTAATGACTTGTATTGAATACCCAAATAATTGGCACATGGATAGCTGACATTTTATCGGCGCCTGTCACTATATCATATACCGAGGCCTGTTAGTTGCTATCACACCAATATTACTTGCGTTAATTGCAGCTGCTATCATGCCAGGCCGAGCAACACTCGTAACTGTCGCTCAAATTGTTATTACGCCAATAGGCAATAGCCAGTCACTCAGTGCTCGGCGGCAGGAACTTGATTGTTTTAATTTTTCGGCTACACGAACGAAGGCTGTGTGATTACAGCAGGAAGCCAGAAGAGTATAGCAACAACAAAAGCAAAAGCAAGCACTTAAAACATCACTGACAATACAATGATAATTACTCATATACACTCAAGTCGCGCAATCACTCGGAAATGTTTCTTATCCATCGAGAATTGTCAGCTATTCAAGTGGACACTTTCGCAGCAGCAGCAGCAGCACAATAACAACAACAGCGCAAGTGGTAGTTGGCATGCTGGGAGATTGACAGCGTGTATCAGATGGCTGGTTGCGGGTGACTTTGTGTGCCTATAGATACTAACGGCGTTGGTGGTTCGTATTTACACACATACGAATGCAATGCGAAGGCGAGTGCGCTGCTTGAAATGGTTGCAATAGATATATGGCAGTATTACTTTTCGTAAGTACGATCATGCCGCAAGTAAGCCTTAGCATGCCATTACCATCTAATAGTGGGTCCCACACCCCACTACCCACAGCAATGAGAGTCTAATTAATCATGCTGCTCGGCAACGCAATTTCATGTTGCTCAAATGTTACAGCTGGGACGTGCTTGGCATCGAAGCGCCCGGAAGTCGGCAACAGAAGCTGCAATTGACGCATGCAAGTCGATGTACAGTGGTGTGCTTTTGCACAAAAATTAAAAAAAAAAATAATAATTTCTAATGAAATTGTTGGATTTTTGAGTTGAAATAAAAATGTTATAAGTTACAGAATGAAACAAAAAATAATATTAAAGAAAAATTTAAAAAAAAAATAAAATTTTTTTTTTTGACTTTTTGTGGTATTTTTTATAGCAAAATTCATTCTATAGTGTCAAGCCAGATAGCAAAACTAATGCCTTCTATATCATGGTAGATGATGGAAAGGAATATAGGATAATAGGATAGGTAGGAGGCTGACAGATTCGAATATTAAAGAGTAACGAGAGAATTGTGCCACCTTTCTGGACAATTTTTTAATACTTAAACCAAAAATATATTATAAAATTGGGCAGAAACAAAAGAAAGGTATACCCTACACGGATTTATTTCTTATAGCAAAAAATTGTTTAAAAAAAATCTTTATCTTGATTTTTATCGGTCAGTTTGTATGGTAGCTATATGCTATAGTGCGTAATACAATCTGAATAATTTGTTCGTAGATAGTACCATTGCACTTAGCAATTATCAATGCCAAATTTCACAACGATACTTTGTCAAATGAAAAAGTTTTCAATGCAAAAACTTAATTTTACCAAATTTTGTGAAGATATCTTGTGAAAAAAAAAGTTTTCTTTACAAGAACTTGATTTCGATCGGTCAGTTTGTATGGCAAGTTTATGCTATAGTGGTTCGATAACAGCAATTTCAACAAATGAACAGCTTCTTTGGGATAAAATAATGCGTGCAAAATTTCAGTTCAATATCTCTTAAACTGATACGAGTATGACTAATCGACTCAGCTCCTCAAGCTGTGCATTTATATATGGCTTTCATAGGATCTCTGACATTATGAATGAGTTAAGTTTTTGTTATTATCGCCTTGTGATTTTAAATTTTTTTTTCGTATCATAATTATTTTTCAACTTCAAGCTTAAATTTTTGCCCCCAAATCACACCACTGTGCACTGCCACGGCTTATGCAAGCACATAAATTAAGTAAAAGCACATCGGAAGGAGCTGCAAAGCTACGAGCAAGTTGCATGAAATTCGTATCTCCACAGGTTCTTACACGCCTAATTGATGAGCTGCTCAATAGCGCTGCCAACGAAGGTCTTGGAGGTAAAATTAAGAATATACAAATAACGGTGGAGCTGCTGCTAGGGGGCAGTGTGCGCTTATTGCCCTCTTCGCAGTCGATTGGCAATCGGTGACTATTACCGAATTCGTCCTTTTATTGCTGTTTTTGTTCAATGAATATTTTTGTTGTTGGTTGCGGCAAGTCGTTGTGTAAGTACGACGTCATTCCAACGTGCTCCATTGTCATTTTCAATGGTCATTTGACAACATTGTTTACAAGAAAGTGGTTTTCGAGTAGCAGAAGTGCGTGCTTAGGTGTATATATATGTATGTGTGTATATATCAATATATTCTATAGATAAATATGTGTCTTTGATTCTCTGCCGCGCTGCTTTGCATGCATAATTTGATGAATTACATGGCATTTTGCGTAACTCAACAAGCCACACACACACATAGCAACTATTTAATGAGTGGTTGCATGCAACAACAACTAGTAAAGTACAGCGTCATTAAGTCACTGCAGTACCAAGTCGATACGCCACTTAGAAGATGTGTCTGTGCCACATAATGTTGCATGCGAAATAAAATTCTTCGTAGAAATTAAAGATTTAGTGGTTGATTGGCGCGCGGTGGCTCTAGTATAAGTAAGAGCATATGAGAACGAGCGCCTCATCGAGGGTGTGTTGTAAAAGGTATGTACTTGTATATCGGCAGCAGCGCCCAATTTGATTAATTGCCTTTAATGATAGTCGAATTGCGGCTGTGCTCGGTTTGGCAATTTGAGAGCAGATTATGTAATTTTCGAAACTTATCTTCATAGCAACCGATACCATTACACTAATTGCTTTCTTGTTTTGTTCGAAAACAGGGTCAATTTAAAATAGCCGCTCACAATGTAAAGCCTCATTGGATTGACCAACATTTTAATTGTAGCGTCATAGGAGAGATGTTAAGAGATGGCAGCATGTAATGAGAAGCTGTTGGAATTTTACTTACATATGTATATAATACTCTGTTAGAGTTGCTTAAATTAGTAGTAACTGAGAGTTTAATGTGGTTAAAAGTACAAAGTTCTTACTGGCACTCGATGGAAGGAACTGTAGAAACATGTTTGGAACTCTTACTCGTAGTCTAGTAGGGGCTCACGCCTGCAAAATGAGGCTAACAGATCTAGAAGACTGCTGAAAATGTCAAGTGCAAATCATCGGGGAAACCATGAAGCATATCTTATGCATTTATTCCGTATTGTCAAGGCACGCAGTGTCCCATAGTATGAGACACAGGAAAAGGTTTCGTAAGTGAAGCCACAGAGTCTGTGGGAATTCAAGTCAAGCAAAGGCAGGCATCCTAAAGGATGACTTTTACTCAAAAACTACGTAACGGCACTATGTCTGGTAACGCTGTGGGCCAAATGTGTGGCTGATAAACCTATCAGACTTAATTAATCCAATCTAACCTTACTGAGATCCCAAATGCCGCGTAACAGATGAACTCAAAACACATAAAGAAAAGAGAGTGACCTTTGAGACTCGAAATCATGCAGCCAGCCAGGAAATTTTGATGAAGAAAAAAAATAAAATATAAGTAAATCAAGGTGATCTTGGGTCTTTAATATATTTTCATCAAAATCCATTTTCTTGGTCATATTCCATTCTTGTTATTCTACCAAGATGTAACCGAAGGCTTTACACCATTTTTTTCCATTTTACCATTCTGTTGTGGTTTGAGAACGGGCAAAAAGTATTTGAATGGTGCCTTCGTGTATATAACTCGAACACTAGAATCTTTTTAAAGCTCAAAAGTTATTAGTAAATGTTCTCTAATATCACAACTACCTTCCAAATGATCTGAGATGAATGGACGCATCTTTCATACAATTTTTCTCTCACTCCCTTTCTCTCTTTTTCAGCTGCAAGAACGTTCTGCAACTGTTTAACTGTTTCTATGCAAAATGTTTTTTTTTTTTAGAAAAAACCGACACACCCTAATATATACAAATATGTACATTTACTTCACTACTGATACAAAACATATTTATGTAAGTAATCCTGAGTATTTGAAAATTTATTCATGTATATATGTATGTATGTATGTACATACATATAAAGTATATATCAACTCATGTGTGCCCTAATCTCAATGTAAATTTTTTTCTCTGTTTGTTTGTGATTTCCTTTCGCAGATAAGATAAGGAAATATTTACTTGATTGTTATGTCGATTACTTGCAGACACACACATACCAACATACGCATGCACGCAAACATTTACATTTATATATATATTTTTTTTTTGATGTTTGAACTTTGATGAGCGTTCTTTGTCACTTTGTCATTAGACAAAGCCGATTTGTTTTTTGTGCTGTTGTTATGTGCCAAGCTGTAGTTGTGATGTAAACGGCGATAATGTGTTATGTAGATTTATATACATATGTACATATATATAAATAAAGAAAATAGAAATATGTATATGAAGAAATAATGCTACAAAATTTATTTTTTTTTTTTTTGTGAGCTAAGGTCTCAAAGGTTGCTTAAGCGTAATATCGGTTCTTTAGGCTGATAGTGAGAGTTGGACTTTGTCAAAATTCTCTATAGTGAATAATTTTTTTCGAATTATAGAGAAATGAATTATGTGTGAATAATAGTCTGTTTGTTTGATAAAATTAATGCCTTGAGTATCCATTTACTGACACCATATGTTTGGGTAGATAAGATAGCATATTTATCTGCGCACGATAAATGGAAATTTGCAGAGGCTTCAGTGGCAATATTAACTTCATAAATTTACACAAATTTACGAATATGTACATATATGGGTTTTTTTCAAATTTATTTATTGATATAAATTTGGTTGCATTGTTTTTAGAATGACTCATACAAAACCAAAAGACGCATAAATCAAAATTGTCAAATTTCCAAATTTTCACTAAATTGGAGAATTTTATCGGAATTTTTAACATTTTAGTATCGACTACAGATATAGAGAATGTTTTAGTACAAAGAAATATTCTTCAAAAATGTGAACAAAATAAGCGCCTGCCTTTATTCGTTTAATTTAGTAGTTTGTTGAAAGAAAATAGCTAAATTGATTCTCAAAAAGTGTATAGAGAACTCAGCGTCTATTTATAAAAATTTCACATTTTTTTCTAGAGTATATACGATATAGCTACTCTTTATGAGGGTGATGCAGAAAATAAATTTAATTCGGGGGGTTAGCTTCTCACATGATAATATTGTAGAAGAGTATTGCAAACGAAAATTATAATTATAAGAAAAAATTACTTGTAGTTATAAACCCTTCACCTGCTTGTGTGTATGTATGTACATATGTAAGTCGAGCTTTTTGTTGCACCAAATAAAAACTAAAGTTTCTCGAAAAAAAGAGTTAATTTTGCTGACTGTTAAATTTTACCCGAAATAAAGGCGATTTCACTTTTTTATTTATGCCAGTTCAATGGAGTAGTATTTTTTGATTTATGCCAGTTTTATACCAGTTGCTTGTCCGATTCATTTTTGATTTTTCTGACCGGTATATTTTACCCGAAATGTGATTGATATATTTGTTAAATTTATACCAGTTTATGAGACTTATACCAGTTTTCAGTTCGATTAATTTTTGATTCTTCTGACCGGTGTATTTGCCCCGAAATATGATTGATTCATTTTTTTTTATTTATTGCAGTTTATGAAACTAATACCAGTTTCTTGTTCGATTAGTTGTTCACGAAATCGAAAAAGCAACTTGTTTAAGACTCATGAACCGAAAAGTACTATTTTCAAAGTTTTTGCCAATCGAACAGTTAACTGGTATAAATCACATAAGCTGGCATAAATAAATTTACATAGTAAATTAAGCCATGTTTTTACTTTTGTGGAGTATTCTTATAATTCCTTATATTTAATTCAACTGAGCAACACTGTTGTTACTTTGAAATGCATTAATTACATTTATAAAGAGAAAGTAGGTTAAAGATAAACGAGTAGAGTAGAAATAAATCGAGGATGGCTAATAATAGTCAAAAATCTCTAAATAGGAATACTAATTCTTTACATGTACAAACTACTAGTTATTAATGGAATTCGCAGTTCCTCCCAGTTCTCAAATGATTTACAATCAATTCATTTAACTCCTAACTGTCTGTATGAGTAATGCCTAAATTTATTATAATTTCAAAAATATAAAACTAAAAATAAATAGTTTCCAATATACTACATGTTTCTCCTTCAAATCCAAAAATATTTCACAAATAACTAGCCTTCAAAAATGTAAATAACAAACATTACTTTTAATTATTTGAAAAAATATTTTTAAACAAAACTTTTTCACTTCAACACTTTGAAATATTACCCCTCATCCATCAACTCAGGGCATATTGAACTAATTAAATTCATTACGGTATGAAACGGCTATAAATTCTTCACAATTGAAAATGCCACATCAAAGGCGAACCATAAAACCAACCGCAATTGTTCACAGCTTCCAAGTGGAATCACTTGAAATCCCAACAACCCATATGTTTGTGTATGTATGTGTGAGTAAAAATAATGCATAAATTTACGAAGAACAAAAAAAAACAAATATTAATAAAAATACGTAAAGTAAACAATCAAATATGATGTGGCTACAAAGTATCACGAACGCAGCGGAGCAGACTGGGGGTGTAGAAGTAGGTGGGGGGCAACGAGCAATTGAAAAGTGACGGCGATAATTGCAAACAAAGGCAGCAGCAAATAAACATTGCAGAGCTATTAAGTAATATACGAAGGGGCACATATGGTATACGATATGGACACTCATACGATATTCTAGCCGCAGTGACGTTGCTGGAGGCAACATTGAAGTGCTGCGCGGAAACGTGCTGCAAATAGCCAGTGGCGGCGTGTGTGCTGCCAGCGAAAGGCGGACACAAAATAAATAAATGCAAGAGAGGCCACGAGCAATTGCTGGAGCTGCAAGACAGCCGGAGAGGCAAATGAGCTGGCTAATAGACTGTAAAGTAAGTGTCTGTGTGTGTGTGTGTGTGTGTGTGTGTGTCGCTTGGTTGGGCTGTGAGCCGCCAATCAAGCAACCAACTGTTGCGCGTCTGTCAATCGAGTTTAATGTTGCAAGTGCGGCATAAATATGCCAGGAGGCATCAAAACAGTGCCAGCAAAGCAGTGGCATATATTAGCACATACTTTTATGGAAATGTGGAAATTCATATACAAATGTATGTATGTATGTATGTATATGGTATATATGTAGTTTCATATGTGCAACTCTGGTAGGTTCGCCAGCAAATTTTTAAAAAGAAGAATTAAAGGCATAAGCACTTCAATTTTAAACAAAAAACTAAATAATTGCTTATTATTGAATTAAATTCACATAAAAATTAAAGAAAAGGCAAGTTATATTATAAGCCGTTTACGGCTTGCCAACTTATTTGTTTGCTTTTTTGGCGTAAGAACCGTTTTCCAACATATGTGTATTCGATTATTCGAGTTTATCAGATTTATACCAGTTTATTGAATTTATACCAGTTTAATATTATTATAATTTTTGAAATTTATATCGTTTTACGGTATTAATGTCAATTTATGACTTTTATACCAGTTTTTGATTTTTATACCAGTTTATGAAATGTATAATATTTTATTAGATTTGTACCAATTTATATTATTAATATAATTTGTGATATGTATATCAGCTTTATAATTTTTTACCAGTTTATAGGTTTTACACCAGCTGATTTTACATTTTCTTGCTCTACGAAGGTAGAAAATTAAAATGCTGTGTGAATTTAGTGCAGTATTTTGCTTTTTTTGTTCGATTCTACACTATATGTAGTTTTGAGACCGATTATGCCAATGTATGTGATTTATACCAATACCAATTGTTCGATTCGCCATTAACTGGTGAATGGAAGATAAGCTTTTAATGATTACAATGTGGAAAGAGGATTTTAGATGGCTTAATTTCAGTTATTGAAATATTTTTTCAAAGGCTGGGAAACATATCTTAATAGTTTTAACTATAAGATATAACTAAAGCCAAAATCACCAGAAATGTATACATGCACGTATGTACTTATGTATGTATGCTATGGCGACTGATTTTGCTAGATAAAAAATACGACTCATCAGAAAGTAGCTTAAAGTCCATAGAGAATATATTGAGCAATAAATTTGTGGTTGGGATTGCCTTAACTTTCCAAAAATTGTCATTGGCTCTGAAGATACAGGGGAAAATACCCATGTATAGTAAAGAAAAATTGTCTTTTCATCTTTGCTTTGATTTCCATAAACTATTTTTCATAATGAATACTGTTGACACACAGATATACATACTTATACATACGTACACCAGCAACAGTTGACACCATAAGGGTTCCTATATAACATATACATATGTAAGTATGTATGTATATAATTATATGCAGCTATGCGCCCAAACGGTAATCATATGTGTATATGTACGTATATTGTATGTTTTTGTATTTAACTATACAAATTTATGTGTCCAGCAAGTGAGGTCACTGGCGTTGGCCCCGCTAAAAATGGAAGCATGATTGCGGTGTCGCGTATGTGTGTCGACTTTAACTGTTCACTTCCTGACGACGATGGCCCGCATAAGTAATAGATCGCTGAATTAAATATAAACACAAAGTGTAGATAAGTATGTGTGTTGTAGTTTATGAGTGTATGTATGTATATGTGTGGCTGATTAGACTTTGACAGGCATGGATAGAGAATACACAGCTCTAATACTTTAAAATATGCAATAAATATAAGTACTTAAATACATATGTACATACATAAATTGAAGTGCTATTTTGCCATATCGGTCAACATTTATGTACATAGTACACACATTGTATGTACATATGTATGTATGTATGTAGCTATTTTCTTAAACAGTGTTGCTCAACGCAGTGCCTTTGAGTTAGAATTTCAATTCCAATTAGCATTTTAGCGGCATAGAGAGTGTACTAGCTTACTTAAAAATGCTTGGGTGTGTGTATGTATGTGTATCTAGTACATATGTATGTATGTATATGCTCGTATGCTATGACTTACCACAAATTTATTCTCTTTCCGTCATTTTACTGCCTTAAGTGGAAGTACTTTCGAATGTCTATCAATAAAATTATGATTTTTTGCTTTACGGCTGTTGTTAGTGTTGTTGTGGATTATGCACAAATAATAATTATAACCTAGTGCAAACGGTTATACGCGTAAAAATATATCACAATCAGTTTTAAAGTTAAGTTTTTGGCGTTAAGTTGTGATTACATATGTATGTATGTAACCTACATATAAATATATGTTTCTATGTTTCTACACATATGTACATATGTATGTTCATATGCGTACATAATATGCGGAACCGCGCCACTATCAATCGAACACAATTCTTAGCCGCCTGATCACGTATAAATGTTCACTACTTTTATGGTTATAATGGGACCTGAAAAACAGTATATTTCCTTAAATGTATTTGTACGTATGTATGTATATACATACACATGTATAGTTGTAATTAAGTATATAACAATTTGATTTGTTTATTTGTACACGTAGGCGTATGGTATAGATACTTTGTAGGTGTATATTAGTGAGGATATGCAAGATTGATAGCTGTCTTTTGTATTTAGTTTGATTTGTTTATAATTCGTAAATATGTTTTACACAAAAATACGAAAAATATACAAAAAAAAAATCGAAATGAAAAATTATTTCCAAAGAAAATTATGAACGTACATACAAGGTCTGTCGCAAAAGAAACAGGACTTATTAAATATAACTGTTTCTGGTGGCGCCACCTGGGTATATGAAATAAAAAGCTTGATCTCTTGTTGACATTTCGTAAAAATTTTAAGACAGTTGGATAACTAAAATCGATTTTATCGACCAAAAAGTGACAGCAGCTTTTGGTCAGCGGTCATAAAATGCATATAAATGCATATAAAGACAATGCTGATTTGTTTTTACGATTCCGAGGGTATTGTACACCTAGAGTTCGTCCCACCTGGCCAAACGATTAATGCTGTGTTTTATCTTAGTGTTATGAAGCGTATTTTGTCACGCATTCGTCGTGCTCGACCACAATACCGTGAGGCAGGGTCCTGGCGCCTGTTGCACGATAATGCGCCGTGTCATCGGTCGACGCTTGGCACTGATTTTTTGACAAAAAACTCCATATTAACCGTTAATCACTCACCCTACTCACCTGATCTGACACCCTGTGATTTTTACCTATTTGGAAAACTTCATTGGTTTTAGGACATTTTAGCTATCTAAAAGGCGACGACCGATATTCTTGAGAGCATTCTGAAAAATGACCTTAGACACTCATTTGGATTTCTAATTGACCGGGCTAAATGCTGTATCGAAGTACAAGGAAACTACTTTGGATAAAAAAATATAACTTTTGAAAAATATTAATTTTTCGTTGTTTTTTTTTAACAGTCCTGTTTCTTTTGCGACAGACCTTGTATGTATAAGTATATGTTTGTAAAATATAAGGCAGATAAATATTATTCTTTTAAATAAACCAGTATTACCTACAATGAAAACACAAAGTTATTCCTTGAAACAAATATTTTTTTTAATTGTAAATTAAGCTTCATCATAAGCAGAGGCTTAAAGAGATCTCTGCACAGTAATATTTCTATTGGAAGCAATTCATACGTTTACAGATTGGGGATCCCTGGCTTACTATTGTTTTTCAATGAGCTATGTATACAGTCTTGCACAAAATTATGGGCCTGCAGAACGTAATTTGCATATTTTATAAAAAAATTTGTGAGAAAAGTGTTAATAGGGTTACCGCCTATGCAAAATCTGAAATTATTGTAATTATCTGAAACTAGGTCATAAACTTCAAAACTCAAAATTGATATAAAAATGGACAGAAATCACATTGCTGTGCATGGGAATCGCTATCGCTTAATGATGACCGAATATTTTTGGTCCAAATTGGTTGATATGGACATGGACAATATATGGTTCCAACAGGACAAAGCCACACACCGAATGTCACAATCGATTTATTGAAAACCAAATTTGGTGAATGTGTTATACACACAAAATGACTCAGTCAATAGGCCGCCTCGGTCGTCGATTTGATGCCGTTTAGTAAGTCTTCATGTAGGGCTGTGTCAACTCATTGGTCCATGTCAACAAGCCAGCGACGGTTGATGAACTTTGTACGAATATCGAACGTGAAATTGCTGCAGTATCGGCCGACTTATGCTTGAAAACCGTCGAAAATTGGGTTCGACGACAGGATTTCTGCAAGCGTGGTGGTCATGCAAAATAAATCGAGTTCCGTACATAATGGCAACGAATGTGCTTTCACGGGAATAAAGAATGTCTTTGATATTCCAAAACGTTTTTTTTTTTATTAAGAAAAGGTTGTAGTGCTCTTACTGAAAGACCCGAAGCCCCATTCATATTTTTACTATCATAATTATGAAAATATGACACTGTAAAAATTAGTGACAAATTTTCGACATAAGTTCACCTTTACAGTACTTAAGGTCACAAAAAATAGCTAACAAAAGTTTGGCAAGAGCTTAAAAACTTCAAGAGAGCGTACTATGGTATGCTTAAAAGCCTAAACATATCAGAAAATTAAATATTTAAGTAATGCAGAAATTTGAAAGTTATGGGCTCAAATCACTTTACCTAAAAAATTACTTACAAACAACTTCAAGGCAGCTTCTGCTATTGACAAAACCACGAAAGACTCTTATATTTCAAACCCACAAGCAAACTAACTTCAACCCGCCAATAAACTTTTTGTTTAGTCAATTAATTCCGTTTGATAGTTTTGACTGCCACAAAATTATGCACACACACCAACACCAAATCATAAGCACCTCAAGCAACTGTTGGCAGTCAAATAGTCTTGGCAACGCGGTAAATGAAACAAAAGCTTAAACACAAGCAATACATCATTTTGAGGAAGTGACGGTGAGTAAAGCTAACAAAATCCACAAAAGGATTAAAAGCGCGCGCAGAAAATTTACGAAAACCTGTGCGAGCGCACACCAACACACATACACATACAAATGAACGACATTTACAGTGCAAACCAAATGACTATGCTTACGCTAGTTGCGGCAGTTTTGTGTTGTTTGTAAAACACCGAAAATTTGTCGCCAACCAGAGACGCCTGACGCCCGAGTTGGTGTTGCAAGTGAGCTGAAGCTTAAGCGCAACAGCAACCAAATAGCAACAGCAGCTGAGCCAGACAACAGCTGGCTAAAAACACACACACATACAGTTGGATGGGATATATATACATATGTGTGTAATATAAGGCAGGATACCTAGCAAGTTGGTAAGCGGCGGAATTGGCAAGCGCGTTGACATCGCCATTTAAATAGCATTTCTCTAGCATGTGAATGTGTGTGTGTGTGTATGTATGTATGAGTGTCTACTAGAGCACCATGAAGCCACAGAAACCCAGTTGGAAGACAGCGAACCGCGCGCAAACAGCTTGACAAGGGGCGAGATATGCAAAGAGCACTTTCGAGCGCACACACACACAAAAATACCAATACAGAAACAGATAACCGCCGTGTGGCAGGATGACAGTGTCTGTGGCGCACATGCAACAGGAAAATCCCTTAATTGGAATAAATTAACTATTATGTGTGTTGTACGCAATGAAGGTGTTGTTGGCATTGTTGTTTTTATTATTGTTGCTGTTGTTATTGTTATTATTGCTATTGCTGCCTTAGTTTGCTGACTGCATGCTAGCGAAGAAGATTTTGTTGTCACTGTTGCTGGGCGCTTTATTGGTATTTATAATTGTTGCTGTTTTGTTGTTGATTGCGCACATTTACATACCCATGGCTGGTTGTATGTGTGTGTTTGTGTATATTATACAAGTGTGTGTGCGCATTTGTTGTCATTTTTGTCTAAAAGCGTGTTTTATTGCCTTTGTAGCTTTTTGAGCTCGCTTTGGCGAAAGTGTGCATCAAGATAGGCAAGTACACTGAGAAAAATTTTTGGAAGATTTTTTTTTTATAGAAATTTTTTTTTTAATTTAATTTTTTTGTTATATAAAAGTTTATGTTTAAATGCTAGTTAATGTGAAAATGTAAAAATTTTGGTACTTTTTTTAATTCGGAGTATAGCAGCCAGTCAGTTTTGTTTATATGACAACCATATGATATAGTTATCCGATTTGGCAAAGTTTTTTTGAAATTTGTAGTGGTATCTTCGAAAATTATACATGCCAATTTTCGTGACGATATCTCGTAAAATAAAAAAGTTTTCCACAGAAGAGCTTGATTCTGATCGTTCAGTTTGTATGGCAAGTATGTGCTATAGTATTCCGATTTGGAAATTTTTTTCGAAATTTGTAGTGCTGCCTCAGAAAATAATATATGCCAAATTTTGTAAAGATATCTTCTTAAATAAAAAAGTTTTCCATATAAGGACATGAGCATGATCGTTCAGTTTGTATGGCAACTATATGATATAGTAATCCAATTTGAAAAATTTTTTCGAAATCGATAGTATTGCATAAAAAAATAATACATACCAAATTTCATAAAGAAATCTAGTCATATAAACAATTTTTCTATGCAAGAACTTATTTCTAATCGGTCAGTTTGTATAGCAAGTATATGCTCTAGTAAGCCGTTTTGAAAAAGTTTCTCAAAATTTGTAGTCTTGCCTTAGGAAATAATTTCTGCCAACTTTCCTGCCGATATCTTGTCAAATAAACAAGTTTTCCATATAAGGACATGAGTTTGATCGGTCAGTTTGTATGACATCTACAGACATATGTACATATATGCTATGTCGGTCCGATATCGGATTTTTCCTACAAATAAGCAACTTCTTGGCAAAAAAGGACGTGTGACAGATTTGAAAATGTTTCCACATAAATTTTTCTCAGTGTATGCTATTTGTAATTAAAAGAGAATAGATACCATATGGCAAACAGCGAACACATGGTTTCGCAAATCAAGCAAAAATCTCACCCAAAAATCCACCATATGGAATCGCATTTTCATTAAGCACAAAAGACAGGAAGGAACACAGGGCACATAGCGTAACACAGCATAACACATAGCTGCGCATATTTTACAAACATACTCATACATATGTATTTATGTACACACAGTGTTATTTACCATAGCGTTATGAGTAAGAATTAAAGTATGTATTTAATGCCTGGCTACTCTGGGAATATCGTTTTTGTATTTCAAAAAGCATGAAATGAAAATTAATGCACTCGCCAAACAACAAAACGGCAGAGCGTCTTTGCAACGTCGACAAAAAATTCAAAAAATGTGTAAGAAACCAACGCAGAAGCACAAGCACCGCCATACACATTGCGGCAAACTCAACCGAGATATGGAAAACAACACCGAGTTGCAAAAAAAAACTATGTTAGAGAACAACAATAACAACACCATGTAAAATGTTGTGGGTTATTGGCAATATAATCACACATGAAATTTCTCATACACACAGGAGAGTCACCGAAGTCGAGCGATAAGACCTTGGTTGCGAAGGCACACATGGGAGCTGTACTCATATGTAGATGGGACCAGCTAATGAATATGAACTTGTAACTAAATTGTTGTATATGTAGCGTAGGCTGGTTCTATAATGTAGGAAGACAAGTTTGTTGTCGGTTTGTAATTCTATGTTGATACTGTATTCTTGATTGGTGGATAAAGTAGACTACATAACCTCACGATTTATTTGTGAGAGAAGGTTTCAGGCCACACTGAAATACGGTGGTTGGCAGAAGCATGCGTTTTGTCAGCAAAACTTGCAACGTCTATACAGACGTATCAAAATGGCTAACGAAGTGGAAGCCGACAACTATTGCTCGTAGCTGGAGGTGACCCTACAAGCTTTCCGAATATTGCAGTATCTTTCAGGCAAAAGTTTTTTCTGTTAGGAAAGCGGCCGAGATAGCTAACAACTCGGGAAAAAACTTGAAGAAGATCAATATATACGTCGTAGCTAGGCGATAATTGAGATTATAATCTCAGATCGCATTACGTAAGAGAAACGACATTGCTGATGAGATTGCCAAAACCGCTATCCGCGTCGCTATCGAACCAGCATAGGAATTAAATATGTAACTAAAAGCCTTTGATCGCCAAGATTATATTAAAAAGCCTCAGGTCGATTGTTAGCCTAAAGAAAGGTCACAATTTATTTGTATTTCATGCGAACCTGATAGGCATAAGTAACGACGATACATGCAAAAAGTTCAAAGAAGCCATTACAAGGACGTTGGAACGCTTCCTATGATTCTGTCCATCTTTACATAAAACAAGTCTTAGATATCTAGAAGCTTCACAGTTCAAGAGGCTAAAGAATTATCGAAAGTTGTAAGATAAATACACAAGAAAACATAGTTTTGATTGAAGACTTTATCAGGTTTGACCCGTATTATCTCGAACGTCGTACAATGACAGATCCTTATGACTTCGCCGACCACCTCATTTTCTTAGAAAATTCCTATAAACTAGGGTAAAAACTTAAAATCATATTTGACAATAAAAACATTAATAAGTTTTGACTTTTTCTGGTCAAGCTTGCAAAAGCGATGCATGATTTATCTACAGAGGTAATTAAGTTAGATTCTCAACAATTTTTATTTGCTTAAACGCTTGTTGAAAGAGGAAGAGAAAAGAAGAAAAAATGCTTGTTCGAATTTTACTGGGCGGCTAAAAAAGGTAATATTAAGTAATCTGAGGTAAATGCGTAGATCGAGCAAAATTGATAATAATCGTAGAAGACTGTATACAACAAATTAATTGAGGGAGTAGCGAATGAGGCAGTAACGCACTAAAGATCCACCAATGGAAGCTTTATTCATGTATGAAAGCTCTACTCAGGCGCAAAAGCTCAGCTTTTCTTCGGAAAGTATAAAATATCCGGCTACTTACTGCCGCTGGAGACCTAGTGAAATGTTTTAAACGCTGTTTTGCACTATTTATGACCTGTTTTATCATTAATGCTGCTCTGAACAGAAAAAAATATATACAAACATTGTCACCCTTTTTGTTTTTGATGGCCTTAAATCATTGTCCTTATACAGTGGACGTGTCTCTTTTACAAAATGTTTGTTTGCCAAAAGTGCTCACACATAAATTACAACTAATTAAAAAGGGATACACCAAAGGGTATTTCATGCAAATAAAGGATTAAATCGAGGTATATGGTGTAAACTTACATGATATGTTCGAGCTTACATACATATTGACATAATAGTAAGTATGTATGTATGAGGATTATTTGTAGCAACAGGGCAGCAAGTCAATTGAGCTGAAAATGAATGCAGAAAAGAAACCAGATTGTAATTAAGTTATGGGTATGGGTAAGAGAGTGTAAATAATAATGAATATACTATATAGTATACAATAGTAAAAGTAACTATAATTTGAAAATAATTAATTATTATTTATGATTGTATATTAAATAATGTAACATTTGAAATTTAAAAGTAATCACATTTCATAATTATTTTTTTTTTTATTTAAATAAGTTCTTTTATAGTTATTTTGCAAATATTCTACGGAAAAGATAATTCAAACGAAATCTTTAAAAATAACCACAAAATCATCTACAAATTCTTTCCAGCCTCAATAGCTCGTCTTTATATATTTTATTTATAATGACTTTAATTATTTCACGCTTCCACATTTTTCGCCAGCAAAGTATACTATAAATGGTCACGCATTCAATTCGAAAGGTTAAGTTTAACCGTTTTTCATTTCCCTTTTGTTTTTGCTTTTTTTTTGTGTTTGAAGTCTTATCAGCGAATGCGGTGTGGAGCGTACAAATATAAAATAGATAAGGCCAGCTGCCGTTGAATGAACCGACATTTTCGAATGTGGAACGCTAGGAGTTTATGTGCCAGTTTCAGCTTTCGTGAAATTATAAAAAGAATTTATGTTATGAAAATACAAACGTTTGCATTGATATGGAAATATTTAGTTATCGCTTTACAGGGCGCATAACCGCAAATATCCGTTCTAATGAGAATGAAAGTATTTATTTGAAGAAATATTTTCAAAGAAATTGAGATGTGGTGTTATGTACATAGATTTTTTATTTATATATATAACTTATATACATACAAATAAATTTTTGGTTTATTACACACATATATAATTTTTTATTTTTTTATTGTACAAAAAAATTAATGTTTTCTATTTGGAAAAAATTCTATTTAAAATAATTATTTTTTTTAACAAAGGAAAAATGTAAGAGCTTATGATTGTTCGATGCGTTATGAGAAGTTGTGAGTCCCCTAGTAATGTTAATTATGTAATACCAGCAAAGTCATCGTTAGAAAATTTAATTTCAGTGGACAAAAATGCAGAAAATATTAATTCAGAAAACATTTTGGACAGATATTTCAAAATTTAGTAAATAAAAGCCTGGTAAAAATTTTATTTGAAGTCATGTAAAATTTTTGATTAACCCTTCTTAATTTCTACGTGTAATTTAATAAGGTTTCATGAGCGGAGCGTACTCTTGTAGATCCCCCAGAGGTGATATGGTCACTGATACCCAAAACATACTGAAGTTATGGAGGGAAAACTTCTCAAACCCGCTGAATGGCAGTGAAAGCATGACACCAGGAGATGACGAACCCTATTCCCTAATCGATGACGAGGGAGCAGACGTTCCACTGCCCGACCATGAAGAAGTTTGAATAGCAATCAGCCGACTAAAGAACAACAAAGCGGCGGGAGCCGAGCTATTCAAATATGGCAGCGAATAACTGATAAGGAGCAAACATCAACTTCTTTGTAGAATATGGTCAGACGAAGGTAGGCCCGACGATTGGAATTTAAGTGTGCTCAGCTCAAACTATAAAAATGAAGACCTGCTTTTGACAGCACGAATTTATGTAGCTTTTTTTCTGAGTTTGATATCTCCAAAAAACTAATACGGTAATGTAAACTGACTATGAGAATACCAAAAGCTCCGTCAGGATCGAAAAGAACCTCTTTGAGCCGTTCGATTCCAAACGAGGTTTCAGGCAAGGCGATTTCAATAGGAAGGAGATGGGCGTGGCGAAATTTTTAAGGGTTAGGAACGCTTTATTTCAATTTCAGGCGAAAATAAGAGTCCTACGGAAAGTGGTTATATGAAAAAATTGTAGATAATGAAAATATTTATAACTTCTGTTTAGAAACTTCTTTCACATAACCTTAAAATTTATGTGAAAAATTCACATAAAAAATCTTCGAGTCAAAATGTCAAATTACAAAAAAATTTTTAACTCTTAAAAATTTAACCACGCCACTCCGGCTCCTTTTTCCTAACATAGATCGGCCGTAAATTATTTTTCCCTCAATGTTTGTTCTTTTAGCTTTCGTTTCCGATGGCTTCCAATATGCATACTATGAAATTATTAATTTTATTTTTTTTTTGCGCTGTTCTATTAAATCTAGTTAATTTGCTTTTTAATAATTAAAAATATAATATTTCCAAAATATTTTCTACTATTCACACATATACATATGTACTTATGTATGTACATAAAATACATGCCCTCCAACACCCAATCATCTCTCACCACCCTATTAATTTCTATGACAATATTAACTGTTCGTTGGCCAAACAGTTTTTCACACTTTCATTTAGTTAATAAAAATCTATCATTTCCAAATGAAATGCCAGCAAAACAATCAAATGTGATCAAATAGCTCAGCGGCGGCAATTACGTTAGCCGCCAAAAATTCACAATTTTTCAATTCATTTCAATTTAGGGCAAGCACGCACACAAGCACACTTACACACGCACATACTGCCAACTAGAAGTACAAATGTGTTAATATAGATAAATAGAAATTGTGATAAATAATAAAAATTGTACCAAAAACGACAAACCGAATGCGAGGAATAGGCAACCCCTTTTTCGCCAAGCGCTCGACGGCACAAACATGTATATGTACATATACTCGTTTAATTTGTACGTATGTACATGCAAGTGTAAAAAGCGAGTCTCGTCTCCTCGCCATCATAAGCCAACGCAAATGAATTTATTCGTTTAACGATTTCGGAATCAATTTGAATTTCATTTGAACGTTGTCAACGCCAAACAGTGGCGCGGCGAGAAAAGAACTGTAATCATACGGGTTGAGCACTTGTGTTGTTGTAATGTACATATGTATGGTACATATGAATGCTTGTATGTTGTGAAAAGCAACAGTTCGTCGCGGAAATTTGGAATGTGGCGGCGTACAAGCACGCTCGCCTTTCAATTAAATTCTATTGAAGACAATTAAAAGTATCTCGCAGATACCTCAGCCGGCGGCAACAATTTGAATGCGATACATGCTTATGTACATATATACAGATATACAAGTATGCATGTACGTGAACTTTTAGCAGGCACAGTAGTAGCGCGCCACATGTATCTGCATGTCGCAGAGTAACCGTTAAACCGACACACGCAGCCAACTAAAGATGCCAGGCTGCAGCGCCTGTGCATATGTATGTATGGATAGATATGTACATATGTGTATGACCTATACATACATATGTTTGTTGCTACACTACAGCTAGGAATATACATTGAGGATTTTTTAATTACCGTTACTTGCATGACGCACTGTTGCGCTATCGATGACGAAGCCTGCGAAGTCAACGCCGTCGTCGTCGTCGTCAAGGGCGTGTATATTTGTAAACATACATACATGTATCCACTGATTTTGAACTTTGCTGTTGCTTGCGTGTCAAGGCGCACATATGCGAATATCCTTCGTGGTTGTCCTTTCCCCCAACATACAATAGACACAACTACATACATGCTTACATACCCACACGTGTGTGATTTCATTGTTTGTTATTTGTTACTATATTTTGCACAATCGCTTTGCATTTTAGATTATTTTCCAACAATTTTACTCACTCGCGTCAGAAAACGCTTATCAGTGTTGTTGTTGCATTTTACACGCCTGTGTTTATTTTCACTACAAAATTAATGTTCGTTTTTGTAATATTTCAACACCCATTTTATACACTAATCGCGCATTTATTTATGTATGTATGTCCTCCCTTCGGCGGCACACGAAAACCCAAATGGCATTTGCCAATGTCAAAATTATTTCTCGTTGTGATTCACTCGCCACGCTCACAGTATTGCACTTATTATTCCTTTCGCCACCGCTGCACGCGCACGACTGTCCACAGAATTCGTGGCTGGCACTCGAAACGCAAGCGAAAAACAAAAACTCCTCTTTTATTTTCTCATTCACAAAGGAAAGCCGTGATCCACAAAAATAATACAATAACAAAAGTACAAGTACAGAGAAAAATTTAGCTCATTATTCGCTATCGCAGAACGCAACGATAGTGTCGTCGTCATCGTCGCTGGCGCGGTCGGAGTCAGCGTTGCGATTGCCTTTATCGCTGGCGTTGCGAAGTGCGAGCGCAACGAACCCAGTGAGAATTGCAATAACAATAGGGTGTGCTATTCACAATGGATATGATCATCAGCTAAATAATCTTAAAACTTGTCGTATTACTCTGAAAACGACAAATGGAAAACCCTAGTTTTCCCTAATAAAAATTAACGAGTTAAAAGTCGAAATATTCAAATTGATTTCTATTTCGTTTTTCGCTATGAATTGGTCAAATTTGATGACTAAGCGGAAAGTGTTTCTTGAAATTTTCAGCCTGGAACTATTTATGTATTTTTGGATCTCAAATTTAAAGTTCAAGGTTACTAATGTAAAAGTTGAATGACTTGTGAAATTTATATAAAATTATCAATGATCTTTTAGAAGAGTGGGTTTTCCAATGCAATCCTTTTTTGGAGTTGTTCTTTTGGCAGTTATTACTTGATTTATACTCAGTTTGATTTGGCATTTCATAATAAGAGACTTATACCGGAATAACTTTTGAAAATGATGCAAATTGATTATCAAAATAATGACTCCGTTTGCGCGACGCGTAGCGCGCTGCGTCCAATATTCGGTGGATATAAGCGCTCAGCAGATTCGGTAATTTGAACAACCATCGATTCGTTTCACACCACGTTAATGTGTATAATTAGAGACGTCATACAAAGGGCACTGAGAAAAGCATACCTTTATGGGAAGAAGGAGAGATGTTGATGTGGACGATATTTGGTTCCATGAAGTATATGCTACATATAGGCACAATCAATTTATTGAAGGAAACTTTTGATCAGTCCATTATCCGTCTCAGTCGGCTTGTGTATCCTCACAGATCGAAGGATTCTTCACATCTTTTATGAGGTCGCTATACAGGTAAACCAGAGACTTTAAATAAGAAACGTAGAAAGACTAATAAGGCAAGGGATAGTTTTATTTTTCGTCAAGTGGTGAAATTTTTGACAAATTCTCGTTATGACCCTAATATTATTACAAACATACACTTTTCCTCTAGTCTGCTTAAAAAATGGAATTAGCCTAGCCTAGATTTATTAAAATAAATAATAGTAATAAATTTGTTTGCTAAGAAACCTGAGTACCAACTTTTCATCCCATTTCCTACTGGGCCATCACACTGAATCTTCCACTATCCATTCGTGTCATGTTCGTTTCCGATTCTCATTCACTATTGCGCTTCTTTGTTCCGTTCGTGCAGGGCGAGTACGAGTGTTCTGTATGAATATGCGATTGGATTGTGGTTGCTTTGCGCGTGTGTGCGCTATGGGCATTCAAATTGAAAACGCACAAACGACGCAGCGTGTCACTGCCAGCGTTGTCGTTATCGCGCGCTGACGTCGCCGTCGCTGCTGCGTTACTCGGCAGCGAATCGCAATGCTTCGGTTACGCCACTGCCAACGGTCGATTCGCTTGTTGCTTCATGTCTTACGTTGTTTTTGTTTTCTTTATTTGTTTGTCGTTTATGTCTGCCCTTCTTCTTGGCTGAGTTTTCATTACGTTTATGCATTCTTAACATTTCTTCCTGTGTATGAATTTGATTTATTTGCAACGGCTTTTGTCGATTCATGTTTTTTCATGATTGGAGTGCTTACATAAGTATGTATGTATGTATGTAGATGCATGTGTATGTTAGTATCTATCTAAGTATCTATGTACTTACTTACATATGTACTTACTTATATTATATGCGGATATAAGTTTGTACTAGTTTTGTATGCACATATGCACATACATGTGTATGTATGTATTTATGTATGTATGTGTGTTTAATAAATTTCTGAAATATTTTTGCTTTGAAATCAACAGCATTTGAGCTTCATTGCAACTGCAACTGATCTGCGGTAATTTTTCTGCAATTATTCTAAAAGGCATTTTTGTCCGTTAGGGTGGTTCTTAATGTTCCAGAACAGTTTGAAATTGAATGTTCTAAACCTCAACGTTTAAGTCATACTGTCAACCAATGTACAGGAAATTTCAAGTAAATAAATAAATAATTGCCTCATATACAAAAGGGAGATTAATTTAGGTTCATCTAAGATGGAAAAAATATTTAATTTGACTTTTAAGGACCACCCTAAGTGTATAAACTCGATCTTTCATTTGCATTTCAGAAAGCTACGTAAGGGCATACATATATTTAAATTTTCTTTGGAAAATTTGAGTAATAAATAAGCCGATCATATGAGATGCAGTGTTTTTCCAAAAAAATTTTAGATAGCTATGTATGACTTGTTCGGACTATAAAACAGTCTTCTCCTTTTTCGGAGCAGTTTCGCGGGGTGAAGTCTACCGTACAGATCGTTTCTTGATTTATTTTCGGGCCTAATAGATCCATGCTTCATTGATGGTCACGAAAAGTTGGAAAATCTCTTTCGGAATCCGCTTAAATATCTTAATCTCATGATAAGCCTTCCCGTCTGAAACGAGCAAAGGTGGCACCAATTGCACCGATAGCTTTACCGTGCGCTTTATTTCATGCCGTCAATTACTTACGGGGGTCTTTTAAGATGCCTAGTGTCCCAGCTATCTTGTGCATCTGTAATCGGCGGTCTACTAAGACGTGATAGTGGACTTTTGTCATCCTCAACTACCAATTTGGGGCATGGGTTTGGTTTATCAAAAACCGGCATGCGATTACGTAGAAACTCGTTAAATCATGTTTTGATAGTCACCATCAAAGGAGAGGCGTCATTGTATGCATAAAAAAATATTCGTAAGCCCGACCAATAATGCACTTTTTCCATTAATCTACGTATACGTCCTGTTCCAAACGCGTTCAAAACAACACTATCACTTACAATCGGCTGAAATTCTGATAGTAGCCTTTTATGAGAGTATGATATTAGTTTTTCTCGACCCCTAACGCTATGTACCTATCGGACCGCCCTCGTATGCACCATTCATGCCAATTATTATATCATAAATGTACATATGTATGTATGTACATATTGGTTTATAAAATTATTTTTGTGTATTTCGGTCTTCCCATGAGTTATGCAAATATATTTTTGGTTTTATGGGTTTTTCCTCAAAGATAAGCTATACCCAATTTCGTATTGCAAATTCAGCTAAACAATCTCAAAACATGACAGAAAAAACCAATATTAGATATCATATACGTAAGGGTATAAACATATGTTTTTACCCTGCAGTGATATCAACTAGTTACAAACTACTTTAGAACTAGTAAGAATCACAAGCGGAACTGGTACCAGCAAATATTTATTTTATTTTTTCAATCCAAGAAACTGGTGTTTTTACTTATTGGTGATCAACACGTTAATAAAATTAAGAATTGGTGCTTGAGAATCAACGATTAACAATCAGGGATCTTACTGGCATCGATGGAATATGGGAAGAATCAATGAAAATCCAATTGAGAGAAATTGGGTCTAAGAAATATAAAAACACGATTGGTTTCAAAATCACTAAATTTTTTCAAAAAACAGCGTCCGGTTAATGTCTGTGAAACAAAGCTTCCCGTCTGAAAAGCAGTCATGGAACGTATTATTACTGACGGTGAATCTTGGACCTAAGCTTACGAACCGGAAACACACGGTCGTTCGGCCGAATATTGTGGCAAAGGTGAGCAGAAACCGAAAAGACCACGGCAAAAAAAGCCAAAAATCAAGGTTGTATTGACAGATTTCTTGGATTATCGAGGTTTGGTGCACTCCGCCTTCCTTCCGACCGGCCAAACTGTCAACAAAGAATACTATTGGAGTGTTATGCGTCGTTTGCGCGAAGATATTCTAAAAAAGCCAGAATTTTGGTCCGATAAGTCTCGGTTTTGCACCGCGATAATGCACCGTCGATTACTGTGTTGATTCCTCGTGAGTTTTTCGCCAAATTTTCAACAAGTATCGTGCCGCAACCACCGTAATTGGGGAAACCGTTTTGAGTCAATGGAAGACATTAGACATGAATAGCAACTTGCCTTGAAAACTTTTTCGGAAATTGACTTTAACAACTGTTCCGAGGAGTAGAAAAAACGTTGGCACAAGTGTATTTTGACCATGGGGGATTACTTGGTTTGTTTCATACTGATCTAAAGCCGATTCTGCTCATTGGATTCATAAGAGTCTTGTTCAATACGTTCACTTAAGAACTGCTCTAATCTGTGTTTTTGTTCAGGTCCTCTATGTTTTTCTGAGAAAATACTTATTCGCCACCGTAACAATGCTCTCTTTCTGCAGAAACTTTTCAAAAACCCGCTCTGGTTCTCTTTCTCTTCTGAGTGGTACGATTTTGGCCAAAAATATTCTAGTTACAAACTAGTACCCTACGTAATGGGTTTGTTAAATTTCGCTGCCAGGTAATTGGCATGTTGCGTAAATTTAACTATTAGCTGCTTTTATGGTCAACATACAGTATACAAATGCATAGATACATATGTACATATGCACACATACACGTTCCACCATTAGCATTACAACAACAGCACGTCAGCAACATGTGCTGTCCAAATGTTTTTGCTCCTGCTGTTGGCGCTGTCACACACTTGATTTGTGAAATATCTATAAATATATACATATGTATATGTATATATGTACATATGTATGTATGTATCTATGCATCTTAGTTACGGCAATCAGTTTCGCACATAATTCTCACACATGTTGACAAATAAATATCTGTTTATACTCATGCGTAGCACAAATACAAACAAACATGCTTTCAAACATACATTCTTACATACATACATATGTAATGATTAAACTGCAACTTGAGTCAAATACCAGCTTATCCTTGGGAGTGTTTAATTTAATTGTTGCTTAACTCGAAGATTTAATAAAATCTTAAAATGTGCTTTTTCATTTCCCGTTAGCAATCATGTGGTCTCTCAAATCGTTTTAGCTTACCGCAAGCAAATGCGTATATGTACATATGTACATACATACGATTTTCTGTGCTTCTGTTGTGTTAGTAAGGACAATCTATATTTACTTACATATGTACATACATTCATATTTATTTTGGAATTCAAACGTCAATTTCGTAATTGCTGAGAAAGTAATTAAAAATTGATATAAATTGAGTTAACAATTGTGCTGACAGTGAACACAAATACTTATGCGTATGTATGTACATATGTATGTACACAGATAAATTTGCAAATATACACATGAAGAGACATTGGATTAAACATTATTTGCTGTTTTAAAGTTTTTCCGAAAATATTTGCTTACTTGTAAACACAAAAGCGCTTATGTACATACACATGTACTTAAATATGTACATCGAGATGCAAAAGTAAAAAAATCCGAATTTATTAATTTTAATACTATAAAACATTGTTTACATTAAAATTAAAATGCTTATATGTGTAAGATCAATAAATAAGAACTGTTCAAAAGCATTTTTGCTCTCATTTATTTCAGTCGTTTGAGACAGCTCTTAAATATAGTCGATTAACATACTATTATTCTCCATGCCTTCCACAAATACGAATGTGTACATTAAGTGAGGCTAAATTTATGTAGTAAATTCTCGAAAGCAATTAAGTTATTTATTGACTCATCCTAATTGATGTTCAAACATACTCAATTAAGCGTAAACTAATAGTATTTGACAGCTGACCAACTTCAAAAACACAGTTTCGAGCAGAACACGTTTAAAGACAGCGCCTTTTGCCTAACTAGCCTCGAGCGCACAAGTTCTCAAGGTTGTATCGCCGAAACTATCACACGGATTAAATTGAAAATTTAGGACAATATTCTAGAGTTGTTGTAGAGTTTAATAAGAAAGTAAAAAAATCGATTTTTTGAAACCCATAAACCCTTGTAACCCTTTAAGTGCCAGTTGCATAATTAGAAAATCCCTCTGTGTATTTTGAATTAAGAACAATTAGCGAACATTGTTGTATTTAACTTAAGAAACTCGATGTAAATTAACTTATACTATTTGTGCTCAAACACAGTCAATTAAGCATAATTAATTAGTTTCAGTAAATGTTCTGTTTTGGCTTCCCTCCTTCTCTCAATTAATATCTTCACAGGTCAGGACTATCTAGTCTATCAACAATGCTTGCTGTGATTCTCTTAACTAAATATTTAACAGGTCACTTGAAATTGGCAGCTGTCGGATCATTAGTTTGTGAATTACATATAGCAACTTTGGTTATTGCCAAAAAATGGATAAAAAGGAATTTCGCATGTTGAGAAAAGTTAGATTTTTGGAAAAGATACAGTTGAAAAACTTTCCTTGATGACAGGCTTCCGGACATTCATCCAAGAAAATCAGTCATCAAGGATTGGTATGTTAAGTCCAAACGTGGTGAAATGAGCACCAAAGACGGTGAATACAGTGGACGCCCAAAAGAGTTTGTCAGCGAGAGAAACATAACAGAAGTCCACAAAATAATTTTGCATGACAAAAAAGTGAAGTTGTTCGAGATAGAAGATACTCTAGAGATATCAACTGAACGTGTACATCATATTCTATTATTCACGAATATTTGGATATGAAAGAGCTTTGTTCTAAGTGGGTGCTGAGCGAGCTCACCTTTGATCAAAAGCAATGACGAGTTAATAATTCGGAACAGTGTTTGGAGATGTTCAAGCGTCGTTATGTGACAGTGGAATATGGTTCCATCAGTTCCTACTGAAGTCCAACCGACAGTCATACGAGTGGACGGCACACGATGAATCCACTCCAAAGTGTGGAAAAACGTAACAGTCGGATGGGATTATGGAGTCTGTATTTTGGAATGCGCATGGAGTATTTTTTATTGAATGCAATAATTTTTTTTATTGCTTTAAAGAAGGAAGGATCATTAACAGCGAATATTACATAACGTTATTGGACCGTTTGAGGCACGAAATCACCGAAAATGGTAGCATTTGAAGAAAAAGAAGGTGCGGTTTCACCAAGGTAATGTACCGTATCACAAGTCACTTCATATCGATGAATTGGCCCTCAAATTGCTTCCGGTTCCATTCCATATTCTCCAAATCTGTCTCACAACGAGTATTTCCTGTTCTCATATCTCAAAAGAATGCTCGCTGAGAAGACATTTTCCTCAAATGAAGAGGTGATCGCTGAAACAGAGGACAAATCGTACTACAAAAAAGTTTTGTCGAAAAGCTGGCGGATATAATCAGTGTATCAGACTTGAAGAAAACCATGTTAAGTAAGCAAAAATAGTTTTGCCAAAAATTGTGATTTACTGTGGTAGGCCGGGACTTATCAATAGACCTGTCATATGCAAATATCACTTTTAAATAAGCTAATGAAAATAGTGTTGACGGATCTCAAAAAAGATGTACGTAAAAAAAACACTACAAATAGAATATACTCATATATAAAATATAGAAATAAGTTCAAATTATGTGAGTAATCGAGTTGTTGTAAATAAATATTTTTTCAGCTTACCTGGGTTGCCAGTTGGTTCAACAAATCTGAAAAGATAAAATTGGACTATTAGTATGATAACTTCAAATCATTTACGTATAAATGTTTTTATGTAACGGGTGATTTTTTTGAGGTTAGGATTTTCATGCATTAGTATTTGACAGATCACGTGGGATTTCAGACATGGTGTCAAAGAGAAAGATGCTCAGTATGCTTTGACATTTCATCATGAATAGACTTACTAACGAGCAACGCTTGCAAATCATTGAATTTTATTACCAAAATCAGTGTTCGGTTCGAAATGTGTTTCGCTGACAAATTTTGTTCAGCGATGAGGCTCATTTCTGGTTGAATGGCTACGTAAATAAGCAAAATTGCCGCATTTGGGGTGAAGAGCAACCAGAAGCCGTTCAAGAACTGCCCATGCATCCCGAAAAATGCACTGTTTGGTGTGGTTTGTACGCTGGTGGAATCATTGGACCGTATTTTTTCAAAGATGCTGTTGGACGCAACGTTACGGTGAATGGCGATCGCTATCGTTCGATGCTAACAAACTTTTTGTTGCCAAAAATGGAAGAACTGAACTTGGTTGACATGTGGTTTCAACAAGATGGCGCTACATGCCACACAGCTCGCGATTCTATGGCCATTTTGAGGGAAAACTTCGGACAACAATTCATCTCAAGAAATGGACCCGTAAGTTGGCCACCAAGATCATGCGATTTAACGCCTTTAGACTATTTTTTGTGGGGCTACGTCAAGTCTAAAGTCTACAGAAATAAGCCAGCAACTATTCCAGCTTTGGAAGACAACATTTCCGAAGAAATTCGGGCTATTCCGGCCGAAATGCTCGAAAAAGTTGCCCAAAATTGGACTTTCCGAATGGACCACCTAAGACGCAGCCGCGGTCAACATTTAAATGAAATTATCTTCAAAAAGTAAATGTCATGAACCAATCTAACGTTTCAAATAAAGAACCGATGAGATTTTGCAAATTTTATGCGTTTTTTTTTTTAAAAAAGTTATCAAGCTCTTAAAAAATCACCCTTTATATAATAAATGTTTATTGTTAGTCTATTACTATATTCGCTCGGATTGGACAGTGATAGCGTAACTTGATAATTTTTCCAGTTTTGCAATTTTCTGAACATGTGTTGGAAAGCTATTCTTCTTGTGCACATTTTACAGTATATTCCATTCATCTGAAGTATAAACAAAATAGATTTGTTGACCCTAAAATGTAAAGAATATTGTGCATACAAGAGTAGAGTTCTTCTTCACTTTAATATGAAGAAAATCTGAGCCGAAAATTATCGTATCTTCATGGAACATTTTGGTGAACATGCTCTAGATGAGCGAAAGGTGTTTTGTATAATTGAAGCCGAGAGAATATCACCAAGAGAATATCACCTGATTGCTCTAAAAACACAGCGATACAAGTCACTGACTATCATTTAAACAGTTCTAAGAATTTTTTTTGAAAATTGCAAAAAACTACAGCAAACCCAGATTAGGAGAAGCAGCAATTGAATATAATTCAAATAACAATAATAACGTACCATAAATCTCTTATAAAAAAGGACGGCGAACCCTTTTCAGCAAAGTAATTGCGCCGGACTGAGTAGTGAGTGCAAGGCGAACACAAAAGCCCGCCAAATGAGGCGTAACACCCGAGATGCGTATCAACCATGAAATTATGCGATAATTAATTTTTTGAGCATACACACACACACCGAGACATTCTCATAAAATAAAACAATGAAAGAAGGATGCGAGTGAAGCCACAGCAAGAAGTAAGGCGCGGACAAGAAGGAGCAGATTGCAAAGCCAAAGCGAAAGAAGAAATTAAAAGGGATGGGACCATCGGCAACGAGCTGCCTAGTTGTTGTTGGTGATAAGGGTAGCATGACTTTCGCGGTTATGCCTTTTTATTGATACGCTGGCTTTTTATTGCACATTTTCTCTTTTTTCATTGTTTTTTTGCCTTAATTTTTTTTCATTTATTTTTTTTTTTTTCATTCGATATGCGTTTGCATTGTTGTTCTGTGGCAGTCGGTGCTGAATGCGTTTCACGAAATGCATTAATAAACCGACTGCAGTCGCGATAATCATTTGTGCTAACGCAGCATTTTAGCAAAGCGGCCCTTTAAGCGATGAAGTCCTTCAACGTCATTGAGCTGTCAACCGTCCTCTTTTCGCGCAGTTTTTTCCCATTATTATTACCGTTTTTTGCGCGATATTTGTTCTATTGCATTTAAGCGAAGTGCCAAGTCAGCGAACCAAAGCGACGCTGTTCGGCTAACGAGCGTGCACTGTGACGCAGCCTAGCTGGCTGGTTGGCCTGCCTGGCGGGACGGCCGACGTACGCTGGGAGGATACGCGCTGTGCATGTGCAGTGGACTGGAAAGAAATGGAACGCAAGGACAAGCGACGGCAAACAAGGTTGCATGCATTGGGCATGTGTCTGGCTGAGCGCTGTGTTTAATATATGTATATGTATGTGTATGTGCTTGTGACTAGCAGTGAAATTCGCCTATAGCGCGCCTTAAAGTAGGCTAAGGTGCGGTGTTTGAGTTTGAAAAGCGTGCTTTAAAGCGTTTATAATAGTAAAATGTATATTACTTGGGTTTAATTGATTTTTTTTTTATGAAATAGAAATCTATTTTTTTTCTTACAAATTAAATTTTTTTAAGAATTTTTTTTTTTCAATATAATATATTTTTTTTTTGCAAATAAATTATTTTGTTTGATTTAATGAAAAAACTTAAAAAAAAATTTAAAAAAAAATTATTTTGTTTTTAGTTTTTCAAAAAAAAAAACATTAAATGCTTTTGGTTTTGTTTTCATGGAAAATACGATTCTGAAAACTATTTATTTTATTAAAAAAAAAATAAAAAAAAACATTTTATATTTCTTTATTAAATATATGTAAAGTAGGTATTTATTTCGTAGAAAAACTTTTGAAGGAAAATGATATAAAGTATTTTAATTTTGTTTTTAAAATTAAATTGTATTTGGGTAAGATTTTGCGTTCTTTTATGAAATAAAAATTATTTTTTTCAAAATTTTTTTTTTTCAGTTTTATTTTTAAAATTAAAAAAAAGTATATTAAAATTTTTTGAATTTAATTAATATTTCAATTATCTTAATTTTATGAGTTATTAATTTTATTTTTTTATTTTATCAAATAAAAATTATTTTTTTGCAAAATATATTTTTTTTAATTTTTTTTTTATTAAAAAAATTTATTTCAAAAGTAATTTATTTTTGAAATTAATATTAAAACTATTTTACTTTTTTTGCAAAAACGTAGAAGTTAATTATTTTAATTTATTGCAATTTAGAATAAAATATTTTGTTTTGCTAAAAAAAGTATTTATTTTTTGGCAAAAATTGCATCACTGCGCCACAACTACAACAATAATTAAACATCTGTCCCATTTTTGCACTTTTTTATGATTTCTTTTCGCAGCTTTTTTTTACATATTTTTTATTTTTACTTTTTGCCTTCGCTAAAACAAAAGCCTCTTCATTGCTATTGTGTAGGATTTGTGTTGTTGTTATTTCTTTTTTGGCTTGTCTACATGTCGTCGTATATTGTTTGCCCAAGAGCACATTGAAGGACTTCACAAGCAGCACAAGAGTGCTTTTGTCTTTATCACACACACAACGACACACAAACAGGCTAACATTGAGTATGAGTTGCTAAAGAGAATGGAAAACTACAAAAAAAATCAGCTAAACCGGTCGTGATTTTGTAGACACATACAACTGTATTTATTTGCCTTTGATTCACAAACGAATATAACACATTTACACTGTACATAAATAAAAAAAAGTTCAAAAAATACAAAAATATATATCTGCTGGGCGAAACAACAAAAGCAGCCACGAAAAGCCAAAGGCAAATACTTGAGTTTTGTGCTGATAGTCATTTGATCAGCAACAGCGTGTTTTAAAAATGTATATGCTTATTATATATGCCCATATGGTCACACACATACACACACGGATACCAAAAAGCATCTGAATTCGCAAAAAGGACATCAGCGCGAAGAAAGCGCACACATAGCGGCCTAAGAGCACTTCACTTTCAACGCGACTTGAAGACGTAAACAGCAGCAAACGACATAAGAAAGGGATCACAATTTAAATGGCAGAGAGCGTGGTCCTTGTGGCCAGCCGAGGCAGGCCTTGTACATATGTAAGCAGTGGGTTTGATTGTCGTCGCCTTCAGCTGCCTACGCCACTGGCCTCATTCGCATTGTCTTTTGTGCATGCATTATGCACATAATTCATATTTTGCACTAAGTATACAGTCACACAGTTACACTTTTGACTCGCGTTCATATTTTAGGCTTACTCAGTTGCCTTGAGCTGTATTTCGGAAGGATTTTCATATATTTACACCTACATGCATACAAGTATATGTACCGTATATACCATATATACATACATACATATAATACGTACATATTCATATGTCAATTTTGATAAACTAATCCATGCTTAAGCATTTATGTATGTAAATATTTACAAAGCTTCACATATTTCAGAAATGATAAAAACTCATCATTTTGTAAGCTTTAGGTGTGCCATCACTTCACTCTACCCTAACTCTTTCTCCTTCCACAAACTCTAATTTGTTTGAAAAGTGTTTTTGTTTCTCTCTTTTTGATTTTTCTTTGTTTGTCTTTCCGTCAAAGTTCTGTGGCAACAACTCGCGTTTTGCCCCTAAGCGCTTGAAAATTAAGAAGATTTCACGGCATTTCGCTGTTGCATGTGCCTGTTTCTGTCACGTGACATCCCTTTTAATGAAATGTTTACTCAAGAAAGTGAGAAGCTTTCAATTTTTAATCTGATCTGTGCTTAGGTAATGCTTAAAATGGTTGATAGAATGTGCCTAAGAGGCCAAATCGATTTTAAAGTAATTAGTATTTGTTGTTTTTGATAGTTTCAAAATATATTGAAATCTTAGTAAAATAATATTTTTTTGAAGTAAAATTATTATTTTTTAAGTAAAAATAATTTCTTTTTAGTGAAAATATTTCATAAAAGTCAGCATCATACAATTACCCCACCATTTTTAGCTACTCTCCATTTGTATCACCTTCGAAATTGATTTGATGAATCGAACAAACAACTGGTATAAATGCAATAAACTGGCATAATTAAGTTAAGACAGTATAGCAAGTAGTAAATAAAGATCCACAAGAGAGGTTCAGCTAGCAGAAAAGTGATGAAAATGAAGATATTTCGAAGGCTCTGATACAGACCTCTTAGAATTTTCCTCTCCATTGAATATTTCTATACGTTGGTATTTGCAAGATGTATAAAAATATTCTGGAAAAGAGTATTAACATAAATACTATACTATGTGCGCTGCAAATCCAATGATATAACAATCTAACCCAACTTTAAACTCGAAGTATGATCGTTTCAGTTATGGTATATACAGAAGTATTGGTAATTGATAGTTGTACCAGGTTTGGGAAGTAAGGAAGGTTCTCGTGATTTATATCTGATTTATATTGGGTAATGCTAAAGGAGTTGCGGTATTTACGACCTGAGAAAACTTCTTACGGACCCGACCTCACTTGAGACTTGCGCTATGATTTCAGGACCGAAGCTCTTTTTTTTGGATTTGGTTCAACTTAGGGCTGAGATATTCCCTCATCTGAGTATTTGGGAGTGACGACCGGCAGTAGGGTAGGCAAAGGCTGCTTTTGGATTTAGGGAAGTCGGATTTACGAACAGTCTCGCCCAGGAACACATTGAAATTCTCCAATTGCATTCCTTACAAAATAGATCACTGCATCGCCGAACAATAGCCTGGCGGTGCCTTCCCAGCTTACACAATTGCAAGATATTTGTGTGCGGGGCAAAACTGTGCGAGAAGGGGTATAGTAAGCTTTTTCACAGAAGAATCAAAATTAAAAGGGAAAGTGGGGAAGGGTGACGTCTTCTGCTGAGAGCTCTCCATAACCTCTAGTTTCTATTTTTCGAGCGGAGATGGCTGCCATCAAGGAACGATAGATGTACTGCTCCGAAGTGTTGCTATCTTCAGAGAGGTGTGCATTTACTCCGTTAGCCGAGAAGCTATAAGGGTTTTTAACTTGCTGATTGTGCGCTCAAAACTAATCAAAGAGTGCCTGGCCTCATTTTCAATAGCTTCAAGCTTCTTTCAACTTAAACAGGAACCCTGTCTCAGCCGTTTAAAGCGAGTCGGCGTTGGTTCCTTGGACCTCCTGGAAGCTCAACAAGTACAGGTCAACAATTAGAACTTAAGCGACTTTCTTCTGACCGAGAGCGCAGTGACTGGGATTGTTTGGATTATTAACAGTTTTAGGAAAAAATTATGTCAAGCTAAAACCGCTTCGTCCATCTAAGAGGATCAGGTAATTCAGCTCTAAGAGTTTATGCGTAACACAAAAGATATCTACACAAGTGTGATGCATCGTTTTTGAATCAACCCTTTGACCTAACCTAACCTATGTTGGAAGTTAACGATGAAAATAATTCCATGTGAGCCTAAAAAATACTACGTGAAACATTGCCGGTCTGTTTACCGTGAGTGTGAAGCTGATTGTACAAGGCACCAGACCAAAGAACAAAGATTTTTTCAGATTCGTTTGCTCTTCTTGGAAATTCGCCATATAAACTAATCTCACCTAGTGTTTCAGTGTATATTAGAACTAGACCTTTTTCTCTTATAAACGTTGACAAAACCTATAAAGCATGTTGAGAATATGCTTAAAATTCCATGAGAATAATGAGGTGATTAAAAAATATTTTTGGTGAATTTTTAAGGTTGTGTGGAGAAAAAAATCAGGTAAAAAGGTAATGCGAAGCAAACAAAAACATATGTATAATATATATTACTATATAGAAATTAATTCCTTACGATAAATGCATATTTGCCACAACCTGTATAGGTTTCTATAGCAACGAAGGTTAAATAAGAATAACTTTTGCATAAATTACTTGTTTTTCAACTTTTCTGCGTCATATATGTAGTTACTTGCATATGGGTTTCTTGGAAGAAATAAAGCACCTCCGCTTGAATGGCGACAGCTGTACATATTTTCTATTCATATGCAACACCGACGCGACGCACAATGCCGCACTCAACGAGGTGGCAAGCAACTGTTTGCAATATGAAGTGCAAAAATGCTCTTAATAGGGTCGATGTGCGTAAAGGACTGGGTAGGACGCGTCAAGAAAATTGCTTGCATTTCTATTTGCATTCTTCGGTGGGAGGTTAGCCGCTGTTAGCTTTTTGCCCACTTTTCTTGGGATAAATGCAGCTTGTTGGCGCCAAGTACAAATGGGTGCATAGTGGGCTTGTCACTTGAAAATATGAAGTAAATTTAATGATGTTCACATCCAATTTAACTGAAAAATTATTATTCATTTTTTAGTATAAAAAATTATGCAGAAACTTGATTAAAGAAAATTTTTTGTTATATTGTCATATGTCATCATAAATTGATAACAGAGACTTTTTTCTTAATTTTTAAATTTTTTTTTGTATTGAGACCTGAACCTATTATTTCTACAAGATATAATCTATTTATTTTATTTTTTTTTTTTCAAATATATTTTTTGAGTTCAATAAAAGAAAAAAAATATTTTAACTAAATTTTGCCAACATCTGGCAACTAAATGCCCGCAAATTTATTAAATATTTTTTCACTTTTTTATTCCTCCAATTCTCCAAAATATTTTTCTATCCGCTTTGCTTCCACAAAAAAAAATCCTTAATATTTTCTTAATTTTTCGTTATTTTTTTGTTCTTTGAATTGGGAGATGATGTAATAATTTTTAAAAGAAATTATAATTTTTTCAAATATAATTTTTTTTCAATTCAAAAAAATCCAAAAAAAAAATATTTAAACTAATTTTTAACCACAAATTTTCTGCGATTGACCCACTGTACTTTTTTACATTTTTTTCAAATATATATAATTTTTTTGAATTCAAAAAAATAAAAAAAAAATATTTCAACCAAATTTTAACCACAAATTTTCAGCTTATGACCCACTGTGCATTTCTTAAATATTTTTTTCGCTCTCTTAATTCTCCATGCTTTCCACATATTTTGCCAGACGCCTTGCTTCTACAAAAATTCCTTACTTTTGCCACAAAAATGTGCTTCTTTGCAGCTTTAGTCAACCCGCCTGTCCCCCAGTCATGTGTCTCCTTGGGTAACAACGGAGTCAGCGTGAATTTACGTGCTAGTCGCTTGACTCAGTGACTTCTTTACCCAGTCAACGACACGGCGGCTTGTTGCTAACACTGATAGCAGCATCCTGACTACATATTCCTACTTCATACTTATTTTTGTGTGGTGATTGTTGTTGTTGACAGCCACCCGCATGTTGCCATGCTTTTGTTGTGCCTTACTGCACTTATTTTGCATTTCATTGTTATGTTTTTTTGTTGTTTTTTGCTGCTCTGCTTGTGTTTTCTATGAAGTCATACGCTTACGGGTAGCTCAACTTCAGGCGCATACATGCACGCACACCATCTAACGGTACGTTTATGCGTTTCCTTTCCGCTGCTATGAAATATTTACCATTCAACTTAAAAACCGAGCAACTTTTGTGCTAAATTTGTGTCTTGATCATATATTTGTTTTTGTGCGGTGCATTCTTTTTTTTGTGGTTTTTTTTGCGATTCTTTAGCTCAGCGATGATTTATTTTCACTTTTGTCGAAAAGTTGTTCCCGCAACGCGCAGCCACAATGGCAACTGTGTTAGGGTGTGCAATGCGGCTCAGTGATTTTTGCTCGTTAGTTGCGCTTGAGTCAATTTGGTTTGCATTTTTTGCCGCTGTCTTTTTTCTCAGTGTAACTGGGAGGTATTATGTGCTTACAGTTTGAGTATTGAGGCATATAGTATATGTGTATTTGCTTGTAGTATATTTTAATGGAAATCGGAAGTTGTGTTGGAGGATTTTTTTTTTATGGTATTTTTAATCAAAAACCGATAAGTACTATCATCTTAAGAAAAATCTATGAAAATCAATGACTGAGCAACTACTTTTAAAGTTTTGATTCTTAAAAACTGTCAAGTATTACGCACACCAGCCTCTAATGATCGCTAACGGGAGTACGAAAGATTTATTGTGTGCCCTATGGAACGAAAAGATTTTCATTTTCGGACAATAAATTGAAAATATATTCCATTAAATTTGCTTTTTATCTTTTGGAAAACATTTGGAACTATATCCAAACTGTAGGCAGTAAGATCAAGAGTATTGAAATCTAAGTCCTGAATGAAGAGAATGGTCCACGTTACCAAAACCCAAATCCTAAATAAGGAGAGTGGTTTAAGTGCTATGACAATATGGAGACTCTCGACATCCATCTAGTGCTTAAATTATCATGAATCTCATAAGAAAGATTTTTAAGCAATACGCTTATTATCTGCTTCTACCGTTCGCTTAATATTTTCTTAATAATTTCTGAAGTGTTCTGGTCGAGATCATAGATCATCTTGAAGTAAATTCCTGTCTTTTTTAAATGCTCTTTGCTTCTGGTCAAACATGGGTTTCTTCGAGTAGAGAATTCCATAAGTAAAAATCAATGCTCCTAAAAAAATTTCCGTGACTATTTTGCTTACCAAGAAGTTCTGTTACAGTACGTACTCGATACTTAGATTCTGTAAATTTTTTGAGAACACACTAGTCTTTAGTATGGTGATTTTATTAACTGTAAATATTGCAGTGTAAACATATCTGTCAGATGTATATTTTCATTCAATTCTAATACAGCGTTTGTTCAGTTTAAGTGTCAGCAGTGAAAAGTTGGAACTCATTTCCCACATATTAAATATTTTAAGACGCGGTTAGGTTAAAAGATCAATCCTTAGCAGAATCCCATTTGTACAGCTTAGAACGACGGCCCTTCATGGTACCTATAAACTGCTATATAGTGGATTATAAGACTCTAATAGATCGACGAAGCGGTTTGAGCTTGTCAGAAATACCCGGTACTATTCCACACATCCGTATCAAAGTAAGTATTGCATGTTGCTTATTTCGAGAATTCTTTATACGTATATGTTATGGCATAAAAATTATCTAAAAACATCTCTCCAAGTATTACTATAGTACAATTATTTTGCATCTGGAACTTGAATTATATATTTTTCTATTGAAAAATTACAAAATTTTAGAATAAATATAATAAAATAAAATAATAAGAAACAGATTATAATGCCTAGAGTAGATGAAGTTAAATTACTTCTACCACAACAAAGAATAGCACAATCTACAAAGGCTTTATTGAATACCGTTGCTGTATGTGCAAGACCTAGAATAAAGACCATCATACCTGTATTTACCCGCAAGTGTGGGTACAGAGAAATATCAAATAGCTTTAGTTGATAAGTTAAGATATTTTTGGAACTATGCGCCAACTTGAACTCCGAAGACATTTGAAGTAATGAATATTCAGGAATAAAAATAACTGCAAGACTCTTTTCAGCACATTAAAGCGGTTGCCTTTTTTAGACGTGTGGTTTTCAATGAGGCAATACTTTCTCCATAATTAGTGCTTTTCATCAAGTGGGTCGCACTTCGAAGAATGGACCTATAACGAGATAGCCACCGTTACTGATTTTCAGAAGAAAAATTTGTCCAGCAATGAAGGTCACCTTTAGATGAGCTTTAAGAAACACACCTGTATATTTGGAGCAAAGATTATTCATATGCATTTGTGAAGACCCTATAAAATTTAAAAAATAGTTACTGTTTGGCGTGCCCTATAGACAGAAGGTTTCATTGGTGTATATTTATTAAAAATGCAGCCATTTATAATATTATAGTCAGTCAATGGGAATCGCTATAGAGCTATATTAAAGATTTTTTCGGTACTGTAAATGGTTCCAACAAGGTCGTACTACATGTCATTCAGCCAACGAAACAATCAACTGATTGAAAGTGTGGCCTCCAAGATAGTGCAATTTAATAGCTTTGGACTGTTTTTTGTAATGTTATGAGAAGTCTTTTTTCGCCGCAGATAAGCTCGAGACGACTGATGCCTGGCAAGAGAATATTCGGCGCATTATTGCTGAACTATCTCTCGATATTCGAATCACCGGTGGCAGTCACTTGCTCAAAATCATTACTAAAACTAAACTCTTGGCCATAACCTTATATACATACATATATGCGTTTTGTTTAAAAAATCATAAAATTAATGACAAAAAGGTGCTAAGATAACAAGATAACACCAAAAACAATGTCAGCCTTGAAATCCAACGCAGAATTATTACTGCCAACAGTTGCTTCTTCGGACTGAGTAGGCAATTGAGAAGTAAAGTTCTCTCTCGACGAACAAAGAACAAACTCTATAAGTCACTCATTATCCTCATCTTGCTATATGGACACAGACAAAGACAATGACATCTGATGAATCAAAGTTACGATCTTTTGAGAGAAAGGTTCTGCGGAAGATGTATGATTCTTTGCGCATTTTGCGCGAATGCCGCAGTCGTTGAAACGATGAGGTATATGAGTTATTCGACAACATTGACATGGTTGAACGAATTAAGAGACAGCGGCTCCGCTGGCTTGGTCATGCTATCTGAATGGTTCCATCCTCTGAAGTGTCTAGTAGTGTCTTGGCTATTTCTTATAAGGATGGCTTTTCGACAGTCTAATAAATGAGCTGAACTAACTCTTACTGGTGTAATCCTCTGTAATAGTTTTTATCAGATAAATTTTAACCTAACCAACACTGTTCAATGCTAACCTTACCTAAACAAAAATGTAATTAATATATATTTCTTAATATATTGTATTTTTCTATGAAAAATGTCATTTCGTAACATATCAAACACAACAACAAAAACTCGCAAAACACTAACAGCCTATTGCTTTATAAATATTCGGCAATCAATCACTCAATTACTTGGGATCGCTTAAAACGCCTAATGAAAAGCAAATTGACCGCTTCAGCCAGCATTTAAGCAAAAAACTTAAAAACTTTTTAATGGATAACGAAAAAACTCAACAAATGTGTCAATAAAGTAAAATGTAGTGCCACATTGCCATATGTTTGCACTCTAATTTTATTTTGCTCCTTTTAATTTTTGCAGCGAAAAAGCCGGAAATGAAGGCGAACTGGGTGCGATAGGGAGAAAGAGGCACGGAGTTTAATATAAAAATCGCTGTGCGCACGAAAGCCTTTCTAAAAATTCAATTTAGTCATTATGCGAAATACAAAACAACAGCAACAACAACGCGCATATTTTGCATGTAAAAAGTGCGCCGCATAGAAGAACGAAGGGCGAGAGGACGGTGAGGTGAAGGCAGCGTGGCACAGCTGCGGGCGAAATCAAAGCTAAATCAATTCGTTAGCTGACAGATTCGAATGAAACGTTTGACGGCGTAAACGCGTTGGCGGTGATGGCAGCAACAGCAGTAGCGGCGCGCTTGCCAGACAGATAAACAGACAGACGGCGATATATACATAGAGCGTGAGTTAGAGTGCCGCTGGCGCGTAGAGTGGGTGCTGACGCCGCGCCACTGATATTGGCAACAGCTGCCAGTTGGCTGCCAAAAGCAACAACAGCGACAACAACATGAATAACAATTTAGTAGCAGCAGCAAAGAAGAAGCAGAAAAAAATTTATAAAAAACAAATGTAAAGCGGGTGTTTGGGGCGGCGGCAGCTGTGCTAATGTCACAACGGTGTATATTTTGCTTTTTCAACGTATGTATGTACTTTTCTATATGTGCGTGTGTGTGTGTGTGCGTTCGTTTGGCTGCGGGCGCCAGCAAAGCCTAATCAATAACGTTTCACGCTGTTTTTGGTGTTGAAAAAGCATTTAACCAAAGGTTGCACGGCACGAGTGAAAGAGAGAGCGAGAGCGGGTGTGATAGCGCTCCTGGCAATCCCCGCGGTGACAAGAGCAACTTTAAAACATAGCAAATAAGCGAAATAAAGCTGGTAGAACACAAAGCGCAAACCAATTGAGTTGATAAAAAATTTGATATACGAGCTCTAGCTGAGGCCAGAGTATGTGCCACAGCATGCTGCACGTTAAAGCATACAAAAAGTGAAAAGCAAGAAATGTTTTGAAGCCAAATATATTTTATAGCACGTGAAAATGTGGCGGCAAAGTTGCCGTTTTGTGGCCGAAAATGTAATAATTTGGCGCAAAATCGAAAATTTCGCTGGCGGCTGAGCGGAGGGAGGGCTGCGTGCGAAAAAAAGACCGAGTGCTTGCGTGTTTGCAGAAGATAAATGGCTATTTAGTGGCAAATAAAACGATTTTCAAGTTGCAAATGAAAATTTCAATAAAAACAGATGCGATAAAAATGTTGAAATTATTTACTATGCTGGTGGTAGTGTGCATATGTGGATGTGTGTGTGTGTGTTGGTGTATTACGTGCGTCGGGCAAGACTTTCGTAAATAAAATTTTCAATTTGGCAGAAAAATAATTTCTATATATAATTTCAAGATTAAACTTAAATTTTGTATATAAAAAAATATTTGGTGTATTTATACATAAAAATATGTATATAATATAAAATAGTATAATTTATGTCTTTGAACTTTAACAATTATTACCTTTTGTTTTGACTTTTTGGTTTAATTTGAAATTTCAGCGCTGTAGAAGGTTTATTAGGAAGAATAATATAGAGTGTTGCCACATGTAATTTACTACTGAATATTAAATTGCACAAATATTTCATACAATTGCACAATAAGTGTGGTCAAGAATGTTATTATATGTAAACATTTATTTTTTCAAAAATATACTTTTTGGAGTTGCCACCAGATTTTTTTTTTTTTCATTAAGGTATGCTTTTGAACTTAAACAATTATAACCTATTGTTTTGACTTTTCGGTTTAATTTGAAGTTTTCACGCTGTAGAAGTTTTACTAGGAAGAATGGTAAAAGTGTTGCCACATGTACATATTTTCCCATCAAATTTTAAATAACGCAAATATTGTTTAAAATTGGGCAATATGTGTGTTCAGGAATGTGATTGCATTAAAAGTTAGTTTTTTAACTATGTATATGTTTTGGGGTTGCCACCTTACGAAATTATTTGTTAAATAATACAATTTTGCAACAAAACGTGGAAATGCATGGTCTTATGAGTTCAGTGATCTGACTTGAAAAGCAATTTATTCAGTGTTGCCACCTATTTTTATTTTTTTCGTAAGCTTAAACCAAAAGTTAGCAAAAAACTGATTATAGCTAATAATAATAAGATAATTTTTGTAATCGAAATAAAAGCTGCGATGGGCGTCCGTCAAGGCCGTGTTTAACATCATATTGGATATAGCAAAGAAAAAGGCTATGGATGAAACCAGAGAGATCGTCTAAATAGACCGCACGAATACCTCGACTATGCAGACGATATGTGTTTATATGACATACGTCTTCGTTGACAATGCAAAAAAAAATAGCTATTGTACAAGAAACTACATCGTCTCAGAATCAAAATCGTCAACACACAAAAAATCAACACCGACTGTACACACAAAACTTTCAAGTCGATAATATAGTATGCGAAAATGTTAAATCCTTTTGTGATTTGGACAGTGTTATATGTGTAAATGGAGGATTGTCTTAAATGACCGTATAAAGAAGACCAAGCAAGCTTTCGATGCTCTCAACGCGGTTTGGGGCTGATCGATCATTACGCGGCGTTCAAGAATAAAAACATTAATTTCCAATTTAAGACTACATTTCTACGCGTCTGAGATCCAAAAGCTGCAAGTTTTCATAAATGGATGACTGCGAAATATTTGCTATTGCCACTTGATTGAAAGTATTTCCATTGATATCTACTCGTATGTGAGTAATATAATACTCGTAAGTTAATAAAGAGAAGAAATAAATATTTTGGGCAGTCAGAGAGCGTTGCCACTAAGTTTACATAGACAAACTACAGCGAAAGTAAGGGGTAATTGCTAGAGAGATTACACAATCCATTTATCTGAAACTGTCGCCAAGAGAACATAATTAGATTTGATTAGTCATATAGATCTATTTGCTAACAAGCACATATTTCAGCATATTCCCCACAAATTTCAAGTTTATCTGGAAAAGAGTTTCGGTGACATTTAGCGTATAATTGGACACAATAGACCTAAGGTCGCGGTGCAATCTTCGCTTATCTATCTAGCGTTTATTTTAGGGATCTCTAACGTAATGTAATTGGCTCTCGAAACATTGAACGCGTTTTTCGGCGGTCGGTTTTCAGAATCGGTGACGAAATTTTTTCCGAAACGTGTTTACCGACCGCAAACGGTTTGAAAGTCTCAACCACATTCTTAGATATATTTTTCGGGTAATAATCGAAGAAAGATGATTTTTGATAATAATTTAGAATTTTTAAGCAACTTTGAAATATAAAGTTTTCCACAAATTATAAAAAAAAAAAAACCGATTTTGACTGGTACTTCGATTATTACCTATATTCACTTATAATAATAATCACTTTTGGCTATCAGAAAATTGTAGGCACGAAAATCTTGCTCATCGCCAGACACCTTGTCTTGAAGGACCTCCTGCAAATCGACTACGAGATCAGGGAATCCAAAGTTTTTGATAATAAATCATATTTTTTCTATCTTGACTGGATACAACCCCTTAAGAAACAGCTTAAAGTTTGCTTGAAACAAGCAGAAGAGTACAATCGTAGAAAAAGAATACACGAAGTCAGTCTTATCTTTATAGATAATAAATTTTTTGTATAATATCAACTACTCAAACGTAATGGAGTTTACTAGAAGTTTAATTCTGTTAATTTTTAAGGGTTTAGCAAATATAAAAACTAAAAATAAATATAATCATTCAAAATAAAAACAATTTTTGCATAAAATTAATTTTAGGCTACTTTAATTGCTTAACTTATATTATTAGTAGCAATAGCAAAGCAGTATTGCGTTTAATAAAAGCAAAATAACAGAAAAATACGATTATTTAGGCACTCAAAGCCACAAAATTCACATAAAAATTTACAAATTAAACAATACTGCGCAGGAATTTAAATTAAAACGTCAAGATTTTCGAATTTTCTAAATTCAAGAGCCAATTGTAGCATACTTTAAGGCGTTATTCAAAACAATCGTCACACACTGACAAAGTACAAGCTAAACAAATTTCGATTTAATAATTTATAGTAAAATTAATTTCCATAAAATATATAAGAACAACAAATTCCGTACTTTAGCAGTAGCTGTCGCTCAAAGCAGCTGGACGCCGTGGCGTATGAGTAACTTCACAGAACGCAATGTCATAGAGTTGAAGTCAGCTGTCAAAAACAGCAAACAATGAGTAAGTTGCAAAATCAAAGCAAAGATTGTAAGCAGCAAGCAACAACAACAAAACCGCTGCCAGTGACACACACACACACATACAGTCACATGTACAACTAATCAGTCATCTAGATCAACCAGAACACACAAATTGAATATTTTCAATTTGAAGAATGGCAACTTTTAGTGCAGCCTTTTTCAACACCAAAACTCCTCCACTCAAATCAAATCGTTTGTGACTAATGCAAGCAGTGATTTAGAAAAAAACAACAATAACAATGATTTAGCTGCAGTTAGCAGCTGGTTGCTACAAATAACCTCAAAGCCATTTAAACACTCCGCGCTCACCACTCACCGCTCACTCATACATTGTGTTGTTCGCATAAATCCCTCAACGCTAAGCACTTTACAGCGCAAAACATTTGCCAAACCGCTACGCAAGGATAATAACCGATGTGCCACAAACAAATGTATCAATATGCAACGAAATGTTGGCGATAGGAGTTACCTATACAAGCAGAACTATATACATACAAACACACATAAGCAGTTGTGTGGATTTTGGCTGGCAGCATGCCGTTGCTACATTTGTGCCAGGTTGCGAGCACTCAGCGTCGCTTGTATCGATATCCTGCCCCAATTCGATATCTATGTATATGTATTTGTAAGCTTTTATCTGTGTATGTACTTTTATATGTATGCGTATGAAGCATGTACAAATCCCACTTAATACCTACACATGTACGGCTTTGCATGTGTATTAGTGCGCTTTTCCGTTTGTATTTTAGTTGGCAAATCAAGCGATATGAAAATGCCATTTAAAAAGCCGGAACCAGTTCATTTGGAAAATTAATGCAATCAAAAGTGGTTTTGTGTGACAAAGTTGGAAATTCCAATTTTTTTAAAGCTTTGTGTTTGACTCGCACGTTTCATGCACATTATTAAGTTTTTTGTTAAGCAAAAATTTTTGGAATATGGCACAAATCGCTCGATGAGTGATTTTCTGAGGAAATTCGAAGGAATTTGGTGCTATGATGCTTGTTTCCATGTCTCGCACCTTTGAATGCAACACTGTTCTATTATATATCTATGGGACCACATCTGAAATCAAGCATATCGCTCATTTGCTGCAAGACCGGCATAATTCAAAAAACGTGATTTTGAAGTTAATGCTGCAGAATTGTTCGTTATATCATACTTCATGTTGAGTGAAAAATTCATATGAATACCTCTTATATGCTCCGCTTGAGAAGAGGTGTAAGGCTGGAGTCAGTTGAAAACTTTAAACGCGTTTTTTGGAGAATCGATTTTTTTGACTTATGCCGGTCTTGCAGCAAATGAGCGATATTATGTTATTTAACGGCAATCTTTCAGTAACGAAAGGTCGATAATTCTGACAACTTTGGAAACGAAAAAAATCTTTATGAAGAACTAGTATAAATTAGGTTAATATACTATACATTTTTTTGATTAAGAAATGGTGATTTATTAAGTTTTGCCTAATTCCTTCCAAGATAAGTCAGAACAAATGTACTGAACGCTCAAAAGTATCGCTTAATCCGAAATATTTAAAAATATTCATAAGTTCACATTCAAATAATTTTTGAATTTCTTCAGAGAGAATTATTTTTTTGATCACCAAGTGCTCCAACTGGTTAAAGAGTCTGTTTCTGACATAAACTCGAATTTAGTGTTTAAGTACAAAAATATGTTTGAAACAGGTCCTGTTTATTCCTGCCGGAAGTTCGAGTTTAGAATTTTCTTTGAACAAATTATGAGATAAAAAAAATATATATATTTGAAAAAAAGAATGGAAAATTTGAAAACAGTTAGTTTATTTCTGACATAAGCCCGATTTTAGTGTTCAGTTTCAGCAATCCTTGATGTTTAAGAAAACATAATCTGTATATTTCTGTCATACACCCGAGTTTGGTATTTAAATTTCAGACTAATCTGTTTATTTATGCCATAAACTCGAGTTCAGAGTTTGGTTTTAACTAATTTAAAACTCAGAGTTTTAGAAAATTAATCTTAAAAATCCTCATTTCGGCAAAAACTCGAGTTTAAAAGTTTTTTTTAATAAACTCAGAGAATATTATAATAGTTTTCTCTGAACATACTATAATATAAGTTTCAGAAAAGTTAATTTCAAAAAATGTGTTTTTTTTTGCGGTAAATATGAGTTTAAGGGTTTATATGAGTAAACTCTGAGTTTAATGAGAGTTAATTTTCGAAAAATATCAGTCTAAATCTACCGCAAACTCGAGTTTGAAACAAATTATGAATTTGTAAAAGAGAAAGTTCAAAAAAGTCGCTTGGTTTCTGCCATAAGTTCATAAACCGAGTTTGGAGATTAGCTTGCATGTTGAGTTTATTAAACATGAGTTAAGCAAATTCTGAGTTATATTTTTTTAATAGAACAGCTAACAGTGTTGCCAAATTTTTCAAAAGTTGTAAAACGTTGCGGTATTTCCATAGAGACCAATCCAATCAGGGCAAGGGAGAGATATTTAATAAAAGGGGACATCTGCGAAATATTCAGACGTAGATGGCCAACTCGAGTGACTTTGTGAGTAGTGTTTAAAGTTAGGTCCGAAATCGAATTATAAACTTCATTAGTGTTCAGTGCAAAATTTACTTATTTTAAGTGTTCATAGTTAGTAATTTTTGAGTTTCTGCTCTCTTATGAGTTCAAGATTAAGAAGGGGCTTGGGTGTGTCATTGGTGCGGAATGATTTTCAAGGGTGATATGAATTTATTTTATCAACAATTTCACCGACGTGAACAGGAGGCTTCTAGATGTTAGGATAAGATATAGGTGACAAGTCGAGTGACTTACAAGTACATTCGTGTCGCTGGGTCCGGAATCTATAAATTTCATTAGTGTTCTATATGAAAAAAGACGATATTCATTTTGACAGCTTATTTCATATTTGAGTCGTGTTTTTGATTCTTCCCTTAATATTCAGGTTCCAATCATTTATAAATAAGTATACTTGTATGCTTCTGAGTTATTGAAAAATTGTATGCACGTTTCCCCCCCAAGAATCTGCTCGTTTATCAACAATTTCAGAGACGTAGTTTTGAGCAAATAAAGAAGGAATTTTAATTTTTTTGATCTGAGAAGTGTATACTGAATTTGGCCACACAGTTTGTAACTTAAAGAAGGAAATGTCGGAGATACTACAAAATATATATTATATAAGTATGATATCAAGGATTAATATGACAATATGCTGTAAGCTGTAAGCTCTGGCGATTTAGTCAAGTGCCTCTGTATATTCGCAAACTACTGCCTCGGCTTTTGAGTTAATGATCTATAATTTGACGCACGCCCTTTTCTTTAACGGAAGCTACTAATTTGTCGGAATCGCTACTACAGCTTCCATGCAGCCTAAGTAAATTTTTTTCTTGTTCATATCTTAAATAATTTTTGATATACTTTTTGCATGAGATAACATATTTTAATTATATATCAGACTTCATATTTTTTAAACTTTTTGAGAACTTTAGTTTCGCATTAACATAATTTCATTGAAATTGGCTCATCTATACATAACTCTGCTTCCAGACAGCTGCCACTCATTTTAGGCACATTTTCATAATTCTGAAAACGCAGTTGTGCGTGTGCGCGTCTCAGTGAAAAATCACACAAAAACAACACATTTCTGACGCTTTTTTCGCATAAATATTCCAACTAAATTGTTTCTGGTCATGTTCGTTGGGGTTAACAATTGCAAATGTACGACATGGCCGCATTACATAACAGTGCATGCATATGTTGGCGTTGTTCAAAAACAATTGAAGCAACCAATGCGCACAATAAAGCATTTCCGGTTTAAAAGAAATTCTCACCAAATAACTATAAACATTTTTTATGAGCACACATTATTATAATATGCAATGGAAACTCATGTAATGTTGGCAATTGTACGCACACATATTGTATGTGTTTGTGTGTATGTGTACACGTCTGCATTTCATTCAATCATATATGTATTTATTAATAAAAATGCCTTTTTGTATAATATTTGAACAGCTGCGCGTTTGGAAAGTAGTACAGTGAAGTGTAAAAAAGTTGACACCCTTTTGTGTGCATTTTAATTAAAAGCGTTGAGTTTTTCTTGTTTTTGTAATTACGCGTAAGCGTGTGAAAATAAATATTTAAAGCATTAAATGGCTAGGAAAATGCACTTATATAAAATGGGCGTTTGTAGGCAATTAATTATGTAATTGATGCACGTTTTTTTTTTTAATTTTTTCTAAGCCGATTGAATTAAAGTTTTTGTGAAAGGTTTTGAGTGAACGGTCTGTATGGGTTATCTATGTGTGTATGTATGTAGGTGTAGGTATGACAATATGCAAATAAATTTTACAGTTATCGGTATTTTTTTGTTGAAGAAAATAAGACTATTTTATTCTCAAGCAATTAAATTTTTACGCGCCGAAAGGTAGGCAACATTTTTTGGCACATATATATGGGATTATACATATATGCAATCGACTCACGAGGCAATGAGTCCTCCTTATAGTCTCAAAAAGTCAGTACGTGGCTCTATAAACAGAGTGAATATTCTATAATTTTTCAAAAGTTAACGTATGACTTTTTCGTATCTGAAGTTGAAAGGAAAACAACATTTTATAAAGCTGTAGCCTACTTTTCTGCGCCATGGTAGAAGCATTTATCTACATGGAAAATAAAATATAGAAAAAAATTCATTCAAAAATTTGTGTATTTTTTTGTAAATTTAGATATTGTATTAATTTTTTTCTGAAAAAATTGAGTTTACTGAGATTAATATATTTATATATAAATATATCTATCTATTTTTTAATATTTTTGCATGGCTCCTAAATGTAGGCAACACATTTAATGCTAGAAAATTTGCTTTAATGACAACCTGACAATGAAGGGAATTTACCATATGCAGAAAATTGCTTATATTTAGTGTATTAGAGCTCGCTTACTTTTATTGCTCTGTTTTTGATGCCTAAATGTAGGCAAACATTTTTTAAATAATTTTTTTTTATTAAAACCACTGCTTATTTTGATAAAAATATAATTTACTGACAATGATTATTTCGTCACTTAAAATTCAAAATATCGTAACATCACTTATCATCGGTTTACACTCGAAGGAAAAACGATTTAAAGAAACCGCTCATATTGAATGAAAATTTATGTTTTTGTTACAAAAACGGTTGAAAAGTGGTTATATTTCTTTCCAACACTATATGGTATGACCAATTTGATTGGTAGCACTGGAGATATACGACTGCAACGACATTTATTGACAAAATACGAAAAGAATTTCCCGACTACCCAATATATTGGTTATATGTTGTGCTTAAATGTAGGCAACGATTTCCTTACAATACGGTCGAAATGCACATAACTGTTATAAATTGTTTGTATGTCTTAATACTTCACTGAAATAGATATTTTTGAATATTTTCAAAGCACTATTTCTTATGCGTTAAAATTTTAAATTTAAAAGCAGAAGGTATGAAAAAATAAATGAATTCCATTTTCGGTTCCATAATTTAAAATTCAATTTTTTTTTTTTATAATTTGCGTGTAAATATTTTCCCATTAATTTTTGCTTCATTTATTCTATTCACGCCATTTTATGCAGCAAACAAATGTGATTTATTCACTGCCACACCGAGGAGTCCATTTCTAATATTCAGCCTACAATTATGCTGAAATAAATTGCCTTTGAGGCATCAATAACCTTCTGCTCGATGACTTTTCATTGTTATGCAAAACAAGTTCAGAGTATTTAAAAGATACACCCACAAACAAGCACACCAAGCTCCAACTACTTGGTCCAGCTGTGGGTAGAAGAATGAATAACAATTTCAAAAGCAAAGTGAGAAATAAAAATAATATTAACAAAAGAATTTGCGACACAAGAAAAACGGCAAAACATTTAAATTTATGTCACAGGACCAACACTTAGTTGTTGTGGTGTAGAGTAAGCGAAGCACACCACACAACAGGCAGGAGGTGGTGAGAATACAATATATTGAAGTGAGAATAGAATTGATGACAGGAGCGTCAAATGAATATAAAAATCGCAAATAAATAGAGCAAACACACAATAGAAAATATAAAAAGCTAGTTCAGTTCAAAAAGCTGGAAGAATGCGGAGAGCGCGAAAACGAAATAAAAAAAGTACGATAAATACAATTTATTGAGTGGATAGGCCTTCGCCTACATAAAGTGCTCAAGTTGGTGCTTGTGGCTTAATGGCAGACACAGGTGAAGGCAGGTTATGTTGAAAGGAGGAGGTGGTGTTGAAGCTTGAACTCTGTCTAACATAAAAATAGAAACATATGTATATAATAAATGGCTGCACTTTAAGATAAATCGATAGCAAATATAAAGACTGAAGAGCAGACACATATGCATAAAAACGCTAGCGATAAATGGCTAAAGCACGTGTGGCAAATTAATATATAACGGGAATTTCCAGCAACAAGTAAAAAATACAGTTCGTTAAGTGAAAGAATTCGTTTTGCTGCTATAAGGGAAGTATCCTAGCTCAGCTGATGGATCGATCAATACAAAATATTTATTCCCGAGGCAAAGTGAAGATCCATTTTTATTTAAATATGAGAAATATCAATAATATATAATTATTCTAAGTTCTCTTATCCTTACCTTTATTAAAGTAAAACCGAACAATATTTTTGACGGCGAAAGGATATTGATGGATGAGACGGATTTTAACTGAGCTACTTCGACAAAACTACAGTGGTCTGAATTGGTAGAGACTCTTACCAAGGAGGTTACATAAAAAAGGTAGCGAATTGCATAAAAAAGGTAAGGAATGTTTTTTTTCGTTATCGGAATTTCCAATAAAAATGACTACATTGCATGCAAGAAGCCCTTTATGAACGAATATTTAATAGTATAAGTTCGTGAAATGCGCAACATCTTAAAGAGGTAGTCATCTCTAGGCAGAATACGTACGTGTACCTAAAAATGAAGTGCTCAGAGTCTTGATTGTCTTTAGCAACAGGTCCAAACATATAATACACCAAACAATTCAAACTAAATAGACTACTTTTGGATAGACTGAGCACACACTGGTATCAAGTGCTCAGTCCATCGAAGAATATTAGATAATTCCACATTCCGATCACTTAACTTCGTCAACGTAGACGATGTTTTCGGTTTGGGTTATGAGTACGACAAAAATAATTGGGCAGTATTATGCGGACTGAAGTTAAATGCGGTCAAGACTGAGCTGGAAGTATGGTTCGTTAGGAAACACAGAATTCCAGAAGTTATAACAAGTCACTGTATAATTGACAGACATGACAGCGGACTGGGAACGCTCTACAATAACTATTGTAGAAGCTGTCAAGAGGTAGAAGAAGAAGAGACTTTAGAAAATTTTCTATGCGAACGCAAAGCTTTATAGTTAGATGAAAAGAAAGGCAACTATCGGTGTGACGTCTCGGAGATTGTATAGATAAAGCTTTTGATAATGTTTATATGAACTTCATTTGGAGCACAGTGTGGTTCAAATGGGACATAATTGAAAGGCTTTTAGTCCAAATAATTCCAAAATAGGCCTTCTAAAGGCCTATGTGCGCTGTCGGACCTCCGCTATACCTACTTAACGACCAACTACACTAAGTAACGAGTGAATGGATGTGCTACGGACTACCGGCCCTGGAAAAGGCATAGAGTTATCCACATAAGCGAGCGTCGCAGAACATGTAAATGTCGCATGTAAAATTTATGCGAATCTCGACGCCAATAAATAGCACTTGAATTGAAAGACTTGATTATCTATTGTCAGACACCTTTCCTTCCTTTCATACATCAGCACAGTAAAATCAAATAAATCGGCAATTTAGGCAAATTTTGCAAAAAGAAAAACTCATTTGTAAACAATAAACAAATGGAAGTCGAAAATATGCGCAAATATTTTAATATTCATTTTATGTAAACGTTTCTTTTTATTTCACTTCAACTCGTGTGCTCGCTTGTAACGCAGCATGCTAAAGTTGTTTCCTATTTATTGCATACTTTTCCGCTTGCTGCAAATTTATGACCTTTTGCTTATCAAGCCAACGCGGGATCCCAGAAAGTACACGCACATCTATGTAACTAGATCGTTTCGCATATTTACGAAGCTGTAAACAATAAAATTCGGCATCACATGCGCGTTTACGATGTCATTGGGTCTACGAAATGTTGATGAACTCATAAGAACATGGTTACAGCAATAATGCTGACCCCTGCTGAATGCGAAATGTGCTGGGAGTGCGTAAATTTAAGCGAGGAATTGGGTAATGATTGAGTGGAAATTTTGTTTGTAGAAGAATTTGCGAAAGTTCGAGAGCTTCATGGGTCGAACTTGTTGATTTTTTCGTTTATTTTTTTAAGAATTATAAATAACTTAAAGTATTGATGTTTTCATATTTTCGAGATTTTCTAGATGATATTAAAGATATCTGTACTTGGAAGTCAAGAAAGAATTTCAGCAATTGTGGAAAGCTTTCATGTCAAAATATCAGATACATTACAGAAACATTCCGCATGATGGCGCTGAGAACGAAAAGCTCGTGAAATTATAAGTTTAAGATCAATCTGTATTGACCATATATCTTTCTAAATGACAAAAATTGTATATTTTAGCACTACGAGTATTCCGAAAGCTTTGAAATTCAGCAGACCAAGAGGTGATTTAGGTTTTCAAGCCCTCTAAAAGCTGATAAAGAGATATTTGATGTGTAAATTGTACTATTATTCAGTCAGTCAAAATGGTAATATCAGGTTGCGGTATGTAGGAAAGAGGTTTCGTTTCACCGGCCTTGAAAGCTCGTTTTTTTACTAGGAAACCTTTCATAGCAAGAAAAGATTTCACTATCAATAAGCTTTTTTAGCTTGTGAGTTAAACTTTGAAAGTTCCTGGTGCTTCATAAAATAGGACTCCGATATAATAAAGATAAACTTTCATAAGATTCAGAAATGCGGGAGAGAAAGCTCATTTGAAACACTGTTAGAGAGAACATTGTGCTGAAACTCAATTCGGTCGATTTGAGGTCTGATGAATTAAGCCGAAAAAAGCTTGAGCGTTTTATTGACATACTCAGTGATAGTCAAGCTGCTGCCGATTTCGCTGGTTGAAATCAAACCAACATCGAAGCTGTTCTGGGATAGTCCAATATAAAACGGTTCACGAAACGAACCGCTCTGCGGCCAGTTTTTCGGATTTTATTCAGATAACTGCAGTCTGCAGTGTCAGCTTGAAGCTGAAACCTCCTGCAAACAAACCGTCTAGTTCTTACTTTGAAAAGCTTTAAGGACTTTTACAAATTTTGTGGTCTTGCAGAAAGGCATACGGCCTACAATAACCTAAATTCATACCTTATTGTTTCTAGAATTTTTACTCTCAGACTCTTTACATCCACCCACGCCAGCTCGGCACAAGTAAGACGAAAAAATGCCACATTACCTTCGGTAGAATGCCGCGATTATCTGCAGCAACAGTCAAGGGCCACTTGCCTTCAACTGTTTATTGCATAATTAAGGAGTCTCGAATTACCAACTTTTAACCCGGCATTACTACTTAAATGTTAAGCGACAATAGTCGACCGAATCGGCAATGAGCGAGATAAGGCAGAATAAACAACAAAATAGCAACTTCAAGCTGCACTAGGCGCACCACTTCAGCGCAAGCAAATAAGGTTAAGACGAGTGCAGCAAGGAGAAAGAAGAAGCCACCAGCAGAACTAACGGTAATTTAAGTAACTCGCAAGCCGAAAAGGGACAAAAGTGAAGCAGAGCACAAGCAACAGCAGCCAGTCAAAGGACAATGGCGAAGAGGCAGGGCAGCACAGGTGCTTGTTGCTAACTACGAGTGCAAGGCAAATTGAACGGGCAAACATGCAGCTTGGACCACCAGCTATCGCGGAGTGGGTTAGTTGGCCACCGTGCGCCTTTGCTTAGACAACAACACACTCAGCTTGCACTCAGGCGGCAACAACAACACTCGACACCGGCAGAGACCAGCGAAAGGCGAAGCTTCAGTCGTTTGTGTGTGGGTGGGAGGCGAAGGAAGGCATGATAGAGAAGAGCTGAGTGAAGAGCGCATAAGCAGTTGTGTATGTGTGAGTGCAAGCATTCGTCGTAGTTGCGACTAAAAGCATAGACAATATAAACTACAAACGACTTTGTCGATGGAACTCGAATGCAAAAGGCAAAAGTCGATTGCACAGAGAGGAGGTGAAGCTGGGCTTGAGATATGTAGTATTGATAGCGACTTTTTTGCGCAAATGTATGTTAGTTAAAGGGAACCGAGAAAAAAATTGTTAATAGTACGAGTAGCATACTTAACGGTTATACTAACTGGATGAGTACAACCTACTGATAAATATATTTAAAGAGACACGAGCTAAAGGAAACAATTGAATATATTCACTAAATTGCATTACACACGCACACATATACATACATTTTGTATTTGCACTATATGTTCACATTTAAATTTTAGTTTTGCAAAACTTTTTCCATGTCACTTTGATTTGTAGGGGCATGCAAATGTGAAAAAAGCATATGATAATCATTTCAGGAGTTAAAGGCAGAGAAAAAATCATAGAGTTAGCTGGAGCGCATATTATATGGTGACATGATAATAACCTCACTTCACAAATCGTGGAAAATACAATGGATGTGGACAGCATATACTTTAAGTGGCAGATAAGCAGTGAGATAATACTGAATGAGGCAAAAAAAAAATTAATTGGAGAGCTGCAAATGAGTTCGCTGAACTAAATGAGCCCTCATAGTAATGCATCATATGTCAAACAGCTGTGATGGAGCACTTTGAGTGATGCAACTAGCCTTATTCATGCTAGAAAGCGCTTATGTTGAAAATAGTTAATAATAATTATTAGAAAGAAATTTTAAAGAAAAGAAAAAATGAACTGCGGCTACTCCAAAGCTATGATAACCTTCGCAGATCAAGTTTCCTTGCAAGAACTTGATTTTGTTCGGCCAGTTTGTATTCCAGCTATATGCTATATTTATTCAATATCAGAAGAGAAGGCATAAGCAAAATTTCAGATCGATATATCAAAAACTCAGTGTTAGGTTTGATGACTGATCCAGAGATCACACTTAGACTAGTAGTTTATAGTATATGCAGTCATTTGTATTGCCATATTAATATACTCGTAACTCCTGTAATTCGAACTTAAAAGTCAGCAAAATGCCATGTGACCATAAGAAATTTGGCGTTTAATTTCTATCCCCACCACTTCAGTGAGCTCCCAAAATTGTGAGCTTTCAAGTGTTAACCCGCAAAACCCGGACAATCAAAAAAGAAGTCCTGAGATGTTTACAATTCTTCCAGTGAGCTTCTTTACGGATTGTGTAAATCTCTGGGGGAAAGATTGGTGAAAGAGTATATTGTCAAGAACTCAAATATGAACTTCAGATTTCCTGACTATTGCAGTGATTTTCAAGCCAAGGTTGCTGCCTTTAAGACATCTGTGCAGCCATGTTCAACGATATGACTATCCACTCTGATAGCAGGGCCGCGATATTAGCCTTGAGCTACTGACCGTACGTTCAGGGCTGGTTAAGTAATGCCTAATGGTATCTAGTCACTTTGCGATAAGACTTAGACTTGTATGGGTGGTGTCAAGCCACCTCCAAATCGCTGCCTAGTATAAAGTTGGTGAACTGGCAAGGAATGATTCCCCAGACCCGCTTTCAATGGAATGGGAAAAGGTCGATGTTCCCCTCTCCTCATGTGTTCTGCTAGTGGATAGCTGGCTGTTGCAAGATCCGTTTGGCCCATGACTGATAGTAAAATATGCAATATGAGCTTTTTGGCCAGAGTAAGGCTATTCTCTTACTAGTTATGCGAGATCCAAGAAGCCATTGACCTATCGGTGTCTGTGTTGTAAGGTTGAGAATTTTACTGAACGCAAGCTATAAAAGCTGTATAGAAGAAAACAAAGACTTTCAGTAGGACTTTGAAGTGCGACACCAATATATCGACAAAATTTTGACCAAGAATAGTCGACGATAACTATAGCTTTCTTTATACTAAATTTTATGATTTTCTTTTAGAAAATAATTAGTTTGAAATTCAAAGATTCACAGAAAAATTCTTCAGGGTCTTCATTTTCGATAAATCAAAATTTATCGATTTTAATAATCGATTATTATATTTTATCGATAAATGGTTAAATGATCGAAAATGCCATAATTTGTTAAGACATAGTTTTTGCTACTTTTATTAGCATTCGAGTCGCTATAAAAGTATTTAAAATTGAAATACAGTGTTTAAAAAATTCCAAAAGTTTTGAATTTTCTTTTTAAATTTAACGCCGATTTTTTTTTTATTTTTTTAGTTAATTGTTTAAGAAAAGTTAGTGGAAGAGGTCCAAGTAATAATATCTGTGGAAATTTCCCAAAACAAATTTTCTGGACTTAGCCTTTTTTCCTATCAAGCTCTAAATGACAGATCACATAATATATTTGAATAATTATAACAGTAAATCGAATATTTCGGAGACCAGATTCCTAAAATATGTATTCAAAATACAAATTTATTATCTAAAGTTTGATATTTCTTAACATTTTAGAACTAAAAGTACAAAACCTAGTCTGAAAAGTCGGTTTCATTTGAAAACTATTCTTTTGAATATAATTCTGGTATATAAAAATATAATTCTAGTATAAAATTTCTTTTCTGAATTATAAAATATTAATTCAAACATATAAAATTCCAAATTAAAAATTATAAAAATTCAAAATTCATAAAACATAATTTTAAACCCGAAAATCAACGCTTCAACTTCCCCCTTGACGATTTCACAAAAGCGATTTCGTCTGTAACGCCTCATAACCACTAATATATACTTATGTGGTATATGCATAAATGTGGCATAAAATAAAGCTTATACTGCAACTGCAAGGGCTAGTAGATATTATAAATGCGCTGAGAAGTATGTCAACGTATAGACGTAAAGGCTGGCAAGCTCAAATTGATTGTGATTACATTGCAGTGTGAGCGTGCGCTGAAGCTGTCGCCGCTGCCTGACTGACATGGAAATGTACATAGAATAACGGTGACGTGGTTGACAGCGCAATAGTGGCACCCGCACATAGTCATCAGAGCCAACATTCGCAATTGACACGCTGCAGCTGCACTCGAAGCGAATGTTTTAGATGCCACTGCCTCTCATTTGCGACGATTGCTCCGATTCTCAGCAATTACTGCTGTCGTCGCAGTTCGTTGGAGGCTGTTGATGACTTGCATGTCTGATGCCTAACTATCCATGCACTTACACTAACTAGTATGCTGGTCATATTGGCGTAATGTTAATTCAAGGAACTATAGGAATAGGGGTAGAGATAGTACACACATTCTGACATATATATGCAAACATACGTTTGTACATATGTTTTTATAGAAATATATAGAAAAAAATGTATAGAAAAAAATCTTTGTTGATAGGAGTCAGCTGGACCGACTGTAAATACTTTGAAACATTATCATTTTGTTCAATAAAGAACTCTTTCAGCGTTATTAGAAGCTTAGTTTGATGAATATGGCGAGTTTTCTTTTTAATAAATAATAAAATATGTTTAAATGGATGTGCCAAATTATCAAATTTTCATAAATTATTGTAAATTTAGCTTGATTATCTCTCAAAGCTTTTTGCATTTAAAGCCAAATCGAGTCTCGAAGTGAAATTCGAGTTTCAATGTCTTCAAAGTCCTAAGTCAATTATCAATATACATATTGATTAATAATTATCGATATACGATTATTATATGATTATGATTATATCACATATATCATGCACCCACACACTGAGTAGTAGAGAAAACCTACTCCAGTCACATATCTGTCACCGTTTTCCTTAGAAGTGCGCCTTACAAAGGCAAATCGCTTTCAAAGTGCACTTACTTACACATATTTATATTTAAATAAAAGATGGTAGAATAATTTGTTGCATATAACATGGATATGTATTATAAGTCCATATGTATATGCTTGGTTTTGGCAAAAAAAAAGTTGTTCAGCGCATATTTACCTCTTTTATATGAAGTTCTACTATATAGTATATAAGAATATATTCATACCCTAAAAAGTGCATATTAAGTATGGCACGAAGTGTGTATCACCCAAAAGGAAATGTCACAGATACTATGAAATATACATATGTATATGTGTATATGTATATATTTATAAGATTGAGACAACCTAAGTCGAATTAGTCAGAGAAGGCTCTGTGTTTAGCCGCCCGTCTGTCTATATATACACACTGATTATTTCCTTAGTTTTTGAGATATTGATCTGAAATTTTGTACACGTTCTTTTCTCTCAAAAATTCCTCTTATTTGTCGAAAAACCCGATATCGGACTATTATAGCATATAGCCGTCATACAAATTAAACGATGAAAATCTAGTTCTTATAAGAAAAAGTTTTTTATTTGACAAGATATCTTCACGAAATTTGGCATATAGTATTTTCTAAGTCAATGCTATAATATTTTCAGACATTTTTTTAGATGGGATCAGTATATCATATAGCTGTCATACAACCCGAACGATAAAAATCAGATTCTTGTACAAAAAATTTTTATTTGACAAGATATCTTCACGAAATTTGGAACATATTTTTTTCCAAAACAATCCTATAATATCCGAAGAAATCTCCCAGATCGCATCACTATATCATATATTTGCCATAGAAACTGAACAATAAAAATCAAATTCTTGTATGAAAAACTTTTTTATTTCACGAGTTATAATCGCGAAATTTTTAAAGGAATATTATCAATAGCAATGCTATAATCTCCGGTAAAATTTTTCAGATCAGACTACTATATACTGACTGAAGAAAATCAAGCTAAAGATCATTTCTTCACTTTTGTACTATAAAAATATAGCTGTATAGGGTATATAGACCGAAGTTAAGGTATTTTTTTGTTTTTATAATTATTTTTATTTTTTTCCTACACTTTTATCATAATTTCATTCCACATTTGCCGCTCATACACGATTTTTCCTTTCTTTACTTTTATTCCAATTTAGTTTATTTCGTTTATCTTATTCATCTGCTTCATCTTTTCAACTGCACAAAGTGTACTATTAGTGAGTGTGTGTGTGTGTGGGCGAGTAACAGAGCACAGGGGCCAACACACACACACACACACATGCGCACACGAGCAGATTCATTTATTTATGCATGCTTAACAATTGTACCGACAACAGAAGAGTTGCTGCCCGCCGCGCCGCACACGCCCTACAACTGCACGCCCCCAAACAAATTGAAGCAATGACTGTCGGCAGACAGTCGAAGTGAAGTGAATATGCGAGTGTGATTGTGTGCGTGTGTGTGTGAGCGCATTGTAGTAAATGGGGGAATAAATTTCTGTGCACTTAAGTGTATTTGCATACTCGCATAGCGAACGGCACAAATATTCATACGATTGCACACACTCACACACACATACATGTATATATTTTTGTATGTTTGTATATGTGTATGCATATACATAAGTAAGTGGCTGTCTGGAGAGATACGTTCCGAGATATTCGCCTGCAATTTGCTTGTCGGCATTCAGTGCACTTACTAAATAATCAAACAATCATACTGGTGGGCGCACACACACATGCGCACATACATACGTTACTGCATATACAAATGGCAGCGTAGTACAGCATTATTTATTTATGATTATTTTATTACATTTATGCGTGTACGTGCAAATTGTGGGTCCCAAATATGAATGCCACTTCGTGGACAAGCACACATATACACGTAAATATATGTACATACTTATGTATAAATATATATATCATATACATATGTATATGTAAGTAAATATGGTATATAAATGCCAGCTGAGCTACTTGACTGCTCTTGTGTGTGGAATCCTCGTCATGCAAGTGAATAATATACGCACACAGGCACCTATACATACAAACATACATCTTGGCGTACACCCTAGTATTTACTATATCTCTATATATACATACATATTTATAGCGTATAAGTCGTTTTGTGTGCCTTCGCTAAAAGCCGTAGCGATTTGCTGTTCACGTGTTCGGCTTCCATTCTCTCCACTTCACTTACTGGCGGCCACAATTTTATTGCCTGTGCTTTTCGTTTAGTTTCGTTGTGTATTTGTCAATCTTTAGCTTGCTTGTTCTGTCTATTCTCTAAGTTATGACAAGGCATTTGATTTGCGTGTTTATACCAAGAACAACTTCTTCGCTAAAAAAAAAGTCCGTCCAGCAATTGTTTGTATTGTTCTAAGAGCATCAGATCAGATGATCTTCAAACATTTTACTTTTATTAAAAACTTAGTGTTTTCTTAATTATATGATAGTCAATATCAACGTCTCGAGGTTCCTTAGGTGGAACCTTTCTTAAGGAATATTCGTAGGCTGCTATATAGTTATATCTCTGACGTAGGCAACACTAAGTGTTGCCAGATGCAATCTGACATTTCCATTGGAAAGTTTGACATTTTCTAGCATAACATCACTCAGAACGTTTTGTCATTTAATCGTGAATTGTTTTATTTACAGGGAATTAAAAAATTCATCTCGGCCAAAAAATGGAATTAACTCGTGAACATTTTCGTGCGATCATTTTTCACAACTTTCGACGTGGATTATCACGACAAGAGTGCATCGATGAACTAAAATCTTTGTATGGCTATGAAGCACCATCCTATAGCACTGTGAAAAACTGGTACAACGAATTCAATCGTGGCCGACGCTCGCTCAAAGACGAATTCCGTGAAGGTCGTCCAAAAACAGCCGTTGTGCCAGAAAACATCGATGCCGTACGTGAACTGATAATGCAAGACCGTCATGTAACATACCTTCAGATAGAGGCATGCCTATGCATTTCTCCCAGCAGCATGCATCCGATATTGCATGAACAACTGGCCGTAAAAAAGGTTTGTTCTCGTTGGATGCTGAAAAAATACGATCGCGGTGCTTCAAAAGAAGTTTATAAGATCGTCACAGGTGACGAATCATGGATCCATGCGTATGAGCCCGAAACGATACAGCAATCGACTTTCAGGACGGTCTTGTTGTTCGTGGAAGAAGCACTTCGAAGCAAATGGTCGCCTTTTTCTTCGGCAAAACTGGTCATGTGGCGACTGTTCTACTTGAGCAACGTAGGACGGTCTATTCTGAGTGGTACACCACCATTTGTTTGCCTGAAGTCATCGGAGAAATTCGAAAAACGAACAAGAGAAGACGAATCAATGTACACCATGACAATGCGAGCTCTCACACATCGGCTCAAACCAGTGCCTTTTTGACCGGCCAAAACGTCGAATTGATGGGTCATCCGCCGTACAGCCCTGACTTGGCACCCAATGACTTCTTTTTATTCCCACACATCAAGAAAATAATGCGTGGTCAACGAATTTCGTCGCCAGAAGATGCTGTTGAAGCATTCAAAAACCATGTTTTGGAGGTGTCTTAATCGGAGTGGAAAAAGTGCTTCGAAAATTGGTTTGAGCACATGCAAAAGTGTATAAATCTTGATGGAGAATATTTTGAAAAACAATAAAACCATTTTCGTTGATAAATATTCCTATTTTCATTATTAGGCCAGAGATATATATAGCAGCCCTCGTAATGATCGAGATTTTCAAAGAATATTCTGAACTACTACTGTGGGCAAAAAATGAATTCGCAAGTGCAAACATCACATCAAAATAATCTTTAGTGGGAAAGAACAGAATCATTTTATAAGATCATTTGGGCCTTAGAAAATTGAAGGCACGATTTGTTCCAAAATCATAAAAAAATTTCGAAAAACAGCGTCGCATTAACGTCTGTCATACAATGCTTTGCGACTTCCATAAAGTTATGAAACGTATTACTACAGGCGATAAATCTTGGATCTATGCTTACGACCCGGAAACAAACGATCAATCTGCCGAAAATTGTGGCAAAGGTGAGCCGAAACCAAAAAAAACACGCCAAGGACACTCAGCAATTAAGTTCATGCTCATTTCATTTCAGTATTCGTGATTTGGTCCAAATCGAATTTGTTTCGAAGTAACAGACGGTCTGTAAAGAGCTCTATTTGGCCGTACTTAGGTGATTGTGTGAGAACATCCGTCAAAAATTGCCGGAATTGTGGAATAACAATTTAAAAAGCCAAAAAGCAATGAATACATACCACCGTATTCATCAGATTTGGTTTCGAGTGATCTTTTCTTGTTCCTCAAACTGAAATTGCCGCGCGTTGCATCCGTTTTCAATCGATCGTAGGGATAAAACAAAATTCGATGAAGGAGCTGAAAGGTAATATTGATGAATAATTAAATATTTTGCGTTTTATTTACAATTTACACTGAAACTTTTGCCAGATCAGCTTCGAATATTCAGAGAATATGCATGTCAAGGAAAAATCGATTTTTTGAAATTGATAGTGGAGGAATTTTCCAAGTGCTATGATGACTGGAAAATTCATTGCCATAAGTGTATTGCAGCAGGAGAGGATTACTTTGAAGGAGATGAAATGGAAAAAATTCACCTTACAGTTTGATCACCGTAGTATTTAATCTTTAGTGATTTTATCAAAAAGAATCTAGTGAAATTATTCTGGTGAAATAAGTTTTCAGTTTTGTTCATTGTGGTTCAAAATATTAATTTTCGCTATCACATACTTTCTTGTTTTCTATAGAGCTTTGATTTATACACTTGACACTGCGAAGAAAATATTGAAAAACTTGTTACCTTTTTCAATCTGTCAGATTTTGTGCTATATATAAAAGTATAATATGAATGTTATTTTCAAATATTTCAACTTTGCTTAAGTTTACTTGATTACAGTTTTCGATGCAAGTTATTATTTTTCATGCATATCTCCTATAGAAAAAAGTTTAGGTCATGAATAATCAAAAAAAGTATGCATTTAGAACTCAAGAAAATATATAAACATTTTCCTAGTAAAAATCTTCATTCATCACGGGCTTTACAGTAAAACAAAAATTGTTATATAATTGCCAAGCACATTTTTCATGCCACTAAATCCGCACACTGCCACATATCAACAAACAAAAAAAAAAAGAAATGAAAAATCCACTCTGGCTGATCATCAAACACAGATTTGAATCTTTCTAATCAAATGTAATGCCACAAGTAATGCGAGAAATTAGTTCAACATTATAAGCGGCGGCGTTAAATGAAATGAACATAAATTAAGGAAGTGCAAAAACTGCCAACTAACTAAATTAGGTGTGATTGGGAGTGTGAATATGTATGTATGTGAGCGTGTGTGCGTGAGTGTGAATGTTTGTGAATCGTTAAAATCATTTATTTACTTTTACGTTTGCCTTACTTGTCAAATGTGCACGCCAACGACATAATCCCGCCGCTACACTGCGGCAGCAACGAGGGCGGCGCACACACACCTCCACATGCGGAGGGGAGTTGTTGGTCCATGGTGGCGCGTCGTATAAAATAGGAAGTATACGGCGTAAAAAAGTCAGCAGTTGGCAGACGTGGCAGCTAATATGTGGGTGTATGTATGTGTGTTTGGTTGTGTGTGGTCCCGTATACATATCCAATTTCCGTAACAGCTTCCTGCCGCGCAACGCGCAAGCAACAAGAGAGCGAAGCAGCACACGGAGCATGAGGGCGGTTAAACAGCCGCCTCCACTTGTAAATGGCACATCTATTCAACGCGATTTTAATGCAAGTCATTGGCAGGCAGCTCCAGCTAACAACTAGCAACTGACAGTTCTGGCAGTCAGCAGCAGCCACTAAACTCAGCGCAAACAGGCGCGACTAGGCAGACAGGCCGTGAGTGCTCAGTGCCGAGCAGTCAGATAGTCATGCTGGCTGGTGGCTTGGCATGCGTATGGGTGGACGGACGGACGCATGCACGAACGAACGAACGGACGGACGGACAGATGGGCTGTGAGTGTGGGCAACTAGCGGCAGCATCATTAACGGAACAGAAACACACGCACACATACATTGCTACAACGAGTTGTGTGCGTGCGCGCGCTGAATGAGCTTTTTTATTGCTTACAACAGCAACAACAGTAACAGCAGGCATACACACTCACTGCGTCGGCCGTAATAATATGAACAGCGAATTACCGCAATTGTGCGGCTGATTTTCAACAAAGTGCCTGGTGGCGGCAGCTGCTGCAGCTGGCGGGAGCCCCTCCAAGTAGTGCGCCCACATCGGCACTGTGCTGCTGCGGGATGCGCTGCAGGTGGCGGCAGGCGTTGATGAGTACGGCTGATGTAGGCGCGTAAGTGGCAAAGTGGTGGCAACCCACGGTGTGTGGCTGGCAGCGGTGCGGCGCGACGCGGATTCACATGTCGTTCGACACATTCGACAGCTGTGTGTGAGTGAGCGTGGCTGCATATGTGTATGTGTAAGGTACAAAGTATGCCAAACGTAAGCATGCAGGTTTGCAAATTTGTTGTTATATTTATATATTTGTTTTTATATGTGGCAGTGTGTTGCAAGTTGTTGCTTTTTACCTTGTAAATATATACAAGTTGTTGCTTGTGTGTAAATATATTTAAATTTATAACTGTAAATTTTATTGTGTATATATTTTAGCTAGCCCTAAAGCAGCGAAATGCGTGCAGAATTTAAAAAACCGTTATTTATGCGCGCTTAGTTGCTCCCACTCACACATAAGTGCTTACAACCGCAGCAACAGCGTGGCATACTTGAATATAACAAAGATACAGATGTATATGTGTAAATGTGTGGCGGAAGTGCTTAGTACTTGTTGTTGTGTACAAAAAACGGTTGAAATTTGTTATATTTTGTGCTAAATATCTAAGCAATTGTTTGCTTGCTTGCTGCCAGTGGCAATGATCCAGCTGTTGGTGTCTCATAGCACAGAAAATATTTATAAATTTTTTTACAAACAATATCACTTACATAGTGCACTTTTGAGTCAAAAAATCGTAGATTGTAAAAAAAAAAAATATTAAAAAAAATTTCAAAAATATATTTAAAAAAATTTCGAAAATTTTCAAAAAAAATCGAATTCAAAATGGTTTGATAATTAAAAAATATATTAAAAAAACATGTTTGGAAAAAAATTCAAAAAAATTTCAAAACCAAATTTCGAAAAAATTTCAAAATTTTTCGAAAAAAGTTTTAAGAGATTTTAAAAAGCAAATTAAATAGAAATTTAGCAAAATTTTAATATTTTCACAAAGGTTAAAAGCCTCAAAAAGCCTTCGAAGTCCACTTTCAGAACCGTTAGCTAAATATTTGCCTCTAAAACTGCCACTTAAAAGCAAAAAATATACAAAAAAATTCATAAAAAAGCTGACGCCTTGCCTTTAAGTCAACCGCCTTCAATAAAGTTTAATTTACCCATTTCGTGTCTCCAGCCGCTACTCCGCTGCTCCCAACGCTTACCGCCGCTCTTCTTAACTCAAATTGTTTATAAATATTTTTTTTTTCATACTCAAAGTCAATTTTTTGTGCCACATTTCCATTATTTATCACTATGAAGTTCACACGCAAAGTCACGGTGCAAAGCAAACGTAGAAAATCGCCAACTAGACAGCCAACAACACAAATCTACACCACGCAACAACATCGGCGCTTTGCTAGCCACACAATAAAAAAAATCATAGTCGGTTTTACAACTTCACTACTAGCTACCCACAGCAGCTTTTTCTCAAACAATTTTACTATTTTTCTACAACTTGCAAAACTATTTCTTCCGCTTGCACCAACCTCACACGAACGAATTCTGTAACTGAATGAATCTCAACGAATCGGCAATGATGCTGTGATGCTCGACGGCTGGCGCATTGATGATGAACGCACGCGAGAGTGTGGCAAGAAAAGTCAGCAAGACAACAATAAAAATGCCAACAGCCAGCAAACGAGTTGGAGAGCGCACATTAACGCGAAGCAACAAGGAAGCGACATTGTCGCGCCGGAAGTGTGCTGAAAAGAGCAGCGCACTTACTAAGTTTGAGAGCGGGTGAGAGCGCGAAAGCGTCCATCATGTTGAGTGCTGGCAGTGTAACGGAAGTGTGGTAAGTGTGTGTAACAAAACTATGTTGTAGCTTGCTGCCAGCGTAGGGGATGCTGTGACTCAGTTCATCCATTTTGAAGCTGGAGAAATGCACAGTCAAGTGAATGAGTGAGTGCGCGTGGCATGGAGTAAGTTGAGGAGCGAGTGAGTGCAGCAGCGTTTGAGTGAATTAGTGAGTGTCAAAGTTGAAGCTATGCCTAGTAGGGTGGGGACTTGCGGGTTATATAGTTGCAGGTGTGACTGCTTTGTAATGCGGTGTAAGTGAGTGTCAGGTTGTTTCTTATTGTGGCAGTTAACTTTGGAGCGGATTTTTTTCGGTTTCTTTTATGGAAATTAATAAATATTTTAGTGGAAAATTGAGGTAATCAGTGTAGAGCTATTTTTGATAGCAATAAATAACTTTTGTCTGGGATCCCTGCAACTTGGGTTAGGCGTATTATTATTTTTAAAGTTCTGAAAATCAGTTTTGTTTCAGTTTGCTGTAGTCCTTAAGGCGTTGCTAAAATTTTGAGTCCAAATATTTTCCTATTGGAAGGCTGACATATCGAGAAGATTGCAGGAAATGACTAGAACAAGGCTCCGGGGAAACAATGGAACATCTGTTGTGCACTCACATTGGCAAGACTGCGCTTTCAGCATCTCGGATCCTCATGGTATAATACACTGGAGGATGTATCGATAGTGAGACCACAGGATCTGTTAAAATTCGCGTCAGGCGCAAGAGTCCTGAAGGATGACTACTCTTCTTGGATCAAGAAACTGAACTCCATCTGGTATCGCAAAGAACCAATACGGTCTATGCGTGACCCAATAGTCTACCAGATTAACTTAAATCCTAACCTGAACTTTCGTATTAGAAAATCAAGATTAAGCTCTTTTATTGCTCGAATTTTTAGTTATAGAACTGGCTGATTATGAACTCGAAAATGTTGGCAGACTAAAATAGAGTTGCCATTAAGACCTAAGAGATCGTTTCAGCTGCTGAACCAATTACACAATTTGAGAAAATACTCTGAGATCTTAGAAAACTTCCTTTGAAAAGAAAAGTTTATAATCATAAAAACTTAAAGCTGCTAACACTTTGCTGGAGTAGTATAAGGGCTAACGATCTATTCAGGCGGAATGTCAAACTGGAACTGTCTCCAGCTGCTGTTAAGGAATTTAGAATTATGCAGGCAAAAAGCTTAAGAATATTTTAAAACACTGTATTGATGCACAATATGTCATCGTTGTTGTTGGATATATGTAAGAACAGCATATACCTGCACTCACTTTTCTCAGCTTTGAAATTTTCAAAAAATTAGCAAAAAATATGAAACATACTTTAATATTTATAGTTCAACAGGAAATCCCCCCCCAAAAAAAAATAGAACAACCCAACTTTTGATAATCTCATCATCATTATGCCACATTTAATCAACCCTTACAAGCACACCTCGCCCTCCAGCCGCCGCCGAAACTCATTTGTGACACGTGTGCTGTCATAATTTTAATTAGCCACCTTTTGCATATTTGAGCAGCTCAACCAGAGAGCTTTTACTCAACTGGACTACACACAACGGCGCTTACGAGTGGCTGCAACAAAATTTACACTCACTCACTTTACACGCTCGAGTTGGCAATTAAATAAGCATCATTACACGTTCTACACACGCCCACTCACCCAATGACCCAAACTACGAACGCAGCCAGGGGCTGAGTTACGGGGGTGACTTGGCCAGCCGAAGGCAACATTTGCCCGACTTTTCGAACAAGTCACATGCGACACGAGCGCAACGACTTGGTGTGCACACGATGCCTCGTCGTCTGTGTTTGACAGTTCGGCACGCATTGCAAGGCTACTGACCTCGACACAACTACAATCAGCGGCATACATGTGGGAGACAGAGTTATATACGCGTAGTTGGGGTGTGTGGGAGAGAGAGGGCGCTTATATTGTGGCATGCATTCATTTGCGATTTATTGCAGGCGATTGTAGTAGTAATACGAGCGTGTAAACGAGCGCAACTATGCAGTTGATGCTATTAATGATGACGAGCGCTAGTGATGATGATGATGCTGATGCTGCTGATGAAGTTGGTGATTATGATTGCGTGGCTGCTTATGAAGGTGATGATGTTAATTTACATTGTTTTGCACGTGTTCGGGCTGCAATTTGGCATTTCGGCAAGATTATGCTTCCTTGCGGGGAAGCGCAGATATGTATGTAACTGTGTAGCCACTCAGTTGCTGTCAGCCACAGCTATTGCCAGTAAGCGACTTGATACTGTTAATTTTCATTAAAATGCCAACAGCTTGCTATCATGCTTAGAATTCCGATGCGGTTTATGTTAAAATCAAAATTAATGCGCGCCTGTTTGCATGTATATACACATGTGTGAGTGTTTCTGGATAGTTAGCAAATTTTAGCAGCATAATCAATGATTTGGAGGTGAGTAAGCGAGCAAGAAGGCCAAAAATTAAAATCCAATCTGTTTAAATATGATTAAAAGATGTAAGGAGTAATCCATGCTCTAAGTAAACTCTCGAATTAGATATTTTTTAAGGAAGCTTTGAAGCGTCGTTAAGCAGTTCCAACCACACAAAAAATCCATTCAAGTCATATTTTTCTTGCTTACATATTTACATACATTTCTCCTCAGCGAAATTACTGCCTTTTTCACAGCGACTGATATGATTAATGAATCTCGGCAATCTTCATAAGACGTTTGGGACATATACATTTTTCTGGTGTAAGTAGGGATATTATGAAATAATAAAGGTAAAATGTGGATACACGTGTAAAACACACCTGCTTTGTATTAATTCCTGCATGGTTGAAATAAAGAAGCGTAAACGGATAAGACGAGCAAATATTTTGTATTACACACAATAAATATATACGTTACGAATACTATTACGAAAAAAATCGTAAAAAAGTAAAGTCAATAATATCTCTTTCTTCAATTAGCTTCATAAAAAAGGTCTGCTTTTGTATACAAATATTAGAGATTTTAAGATTAATCGAATAACTTGATAACCGATTCTTCGAATACATATCCGGTTTGTAACCGTTCGTATTATGATTGTTATTAATATTAACCGATTAATTATGTACGAATAGTCGTAATCTTACGACTACTAGCTTCTTCCAAGTGAAAGTACTGGGCATAGAAAAAGCATGCGAAGTTCTATTGGAAAACCACGATAATACGAGGTGTGTTCGAAAAGTATCGCGACAGTTTGCTGACAGTTTTTTTCGATTGCAGGGGCGTGGTGCTTCATGAGTTCTTGCCCCAGGGAACAACGGTCAATACGGAATATTACCTGCAAGTTATGCGCAATTTACGCGAAGCAATCCGCCAGAAACGCCCGGATTTGTGGAAGAACAAAAATTATCTTTTGCACCACGATAACGCCCCTGCTCACACACATCGTTGCTTGTGCGCGACTTTTTGGCCAAAAACAACACACTAAGGATGCCGCAGCTCCCGTACTCCCCAGATCTGGCCCCCTGTGACTTTTTCTTGTTCCCTAAACTGAAGAGGCCCATGAAAGGACGACGTTACGCTTCTCTTGACGAGATAAAGACGGCATCGAAGGAGAAGCTGAAGAAGATAAAAAAATGATTTTTTGAAGTGCTTCGAAGATTGGAAAAACCGTTGGCACAAGTGTATAATATCTCAGGGGGATTACTTTGAAGGGGACAAAATAGATATTCATGAATAAATAAATAATTTTCGTAAAAAACACAAAATTCGCGATACTTTTTGAACACATCTCGTATACGTAAAGCAGCCATATTTTTGGGTAGCCTGGCGGCGCTCCTGGCCTTGTCTTCGCCCCTGACAAATTGCAGTATAGTCCACAACTGCAAGAAAGTACTAAGCGCAATAAACGACAAAGTCCAACCAGACCTGATCTGGGGTCCCGGTCACAGAAACATTTTCGGTAACGAAAAAGCAGACGAGCTGGCAAAGGCGGGAGCTTTCCTTAACGAATCCGAGGCGGAGCAAATACCAAGCCTGCTAGGATCGATCAGAAGAGGGATCAATAGACAATTTCAACAAGTTGCAAAAAACAGATGGAAAAACATTACAAAATGCATCATACCTAAACAATTATGGCCAACATATGGCAGGAAACGACCCAACGACTTTAAATTATTAAATAGGAAACGTTGCAAATGTTGGAAAACACAAGCCTCTGAGTGGTACAAAGCCTTCAAAGGTGGTCGAGGGATCGTTGAAGACATGACATGAAGACGTTATGGATTACCTTCGACCTCTTCAACTGATGGAACTATTAAAAAATGTGCTTGAAAATCGGGCAAGAGTTAAAGAGATGGCACGAACGAGTATGTTCGAATGATTTTGAGTATGCAACGCGTTCTTGCTCGATTCGCCCCGATAAGCTGAATTTTTTTCAAATAGCACCGTAAACAGGTCTCCTTGGACATCTTTGATAGTGCGATGCGGGTTTATGAGTTTGACATGCAAACAAGTCAACAATCATCGGACTGTAAGGGAAACGAGCCGAAACCAAGAAAAAAAAAAAACACTCTAAAGCCGGTCAAAAATAAAGTTGATGCTCATTGGTTTCTCAATATTCGTGGTTTGGTGCATCACGAATTTGTTTCATAGGAACAAACGTTTAAGACGGGAGCTCTATGTGGCCATATTGAGACGTTTACGTGAGAACATCCGCCAAAAACGGCCAAAATTATGGAGGGACAATTCATCGATTTTACACGATGACAATGCACCTTTGCACCGAGCCACGATTGTGACCGAATTTAAACCCAAAAACCCATTGAAGCCCATCGATCAACCAAAGCATTCACCAGATTTGGCAAAGTATGATTTTTTTCTTGTTCTACAAACTGAAATTAGCGCTTCGTGGAACCCGTTTTCATTCGATCGATGAGATAAAAAAATCCCTGAAGGAGCTGAGGCTTTCAGCCTCCCAAAAAGTGTTTATGAAAAGTTTGAGCACCAGAAAAATCTTTGGCATAACTGTATTACAGTTGGTGGGGATTACTTTAAAGGTAACAAAATAAATATTGATGAATATTTAAATATATTGCTTTTTATTTACAATTTTCGTGTACTCACCTCCATCCTTTCACTATTCTTTGCCCAATGAGCTTTTGAATATGGATCTTTTGAATTTGAATTTGAATTGTTCAAGATTATTTCTATATTATATGCGTAACTATACTTACATAGGTGGGTTAATTCAGATTTACTCTTATTCGCTAAATTCAATATTCCACAATAGAGGCAAAAGAAGATAATACAGTATCTACAGTCGACTTATAATAGAAATTCAGACAGGCAGTTTGCTAAATTTTCCTTCCGACTTGTTTGTTGTAAGGATAACTATGAAACTCTATTAATAGTTTGACTAATTTTTTTTTATTGAATATAAAATATTTGGTGACCGTTTTCTTCGTATTTTATGAAGTTTCATTTAAAATAAGTTAAATTTAGTTTCACAGCGTTCCTAGTTTACCTTTCACAGCGTTCCTTGACCCAGCTTTCAGCGCAAAATGCAGGCACATTCATCTTGCTCTTCTATGCTTTTGTCAGTAAATTACATGCTTGCCACAAACTGAAGCATGCAACAACAGTAAACAGTCACATAAACTTTTGCAACTTGAAGGCGTACATTTGTATTTCTATATCAATTTGTTCATATGCGCACATCGGTGTGTACATGTGTGTGGTGTATGTATGTGTGATAGCAAGCAAAGAAGCTGGCTGCCTTGGCCTGATGTGCTTTTCATGGCAGCTACGCTTTTGTGCGCTTTTTCATACAAATGCCACTTTCATTTGAGTAAAGAGACAAGCCAAGCAGACACATGCATATATATGCCACATATGTATATGTGTGTGTTTGCGGGTGGATATATGTGTGCGAGCCACTCCACGTAGGAAAAGGAAAAGGTAAATGAAAGCACAGAAAAATAATCATTTATGTGCAACTATGCAGCTTGAAACTTTTTGTACTGCATGTGTGTGTGTGTATACATGTGTTTATGTGAGTGTGCGTGAGTTCAACGTTGACACAGCATCAGCCGTAATTGTTGTCTCCGTTATTGTTGGTCCACGCATATCCTTGCGTTATTTGCCTTTAAGCAAGCAAACCATAAAAAGCTTACCAAGGTTCCTTTGCACACACACACATACTCACACTACCACATACAGTTATGAAATAAAGCATTGTTGCATCTTTGCCATACTTTTTTACTGCCACTCGCTTACTTCTAGGTAATTGCACTTAATATTTGCATAACTTTTGCGCCCTTTCTCGCACATTGTGCTTGTCCTAAAAACCTACTTTTAGGCGCGCACGCTCTTTTCTAAAATGACAATATGCATTAAATTAAACGAAAAAGTATTATGACCTCTCAGTAATAAAAAATAACAATCATTTCCACACTTCAGTGTAGAAGATTACAATCTCATCAACATTTTAACACACATTTAGTGACAACATGGCAACCCTAATCAGACAGCGCTTCAAACTGAACTCAGCTCTTCAACTGTGCAACATTTGCGTGTGTAAACAATTATCTGCCAACAAAAGTGTGTCGCAAGCACAAAGGAATATGTGTCGTAAAAACTTACAGGCAGTCGGGCTACTCACACGCAGTTTGCTTAAACGCCTAAATGTAGGCAAATCTTTTTATTTGTATACTCAGTGTGGCAAATTAAATATTTGCTGTGAAAATTGTTTGTAATAAAAGTGTATGAAAGTAAACACAGCGTAAGGTGTAAGCAAACAAACACAGGTTTAAAACGGGCGCTTGCGCCTAAAAGTATGTTTGGCGAGGATTTTGTTTGAAAACGAGCTCATTTTTATATTTTGAAAATGTAAACTAAAATTATATATATGTTGAAGTATTAAGTAACACTTACCGCAAGATTGACTGTGAGAGATCTGAAAAGAAATGGAGAAGAAGCGTTTATTAATTTGTTTCAATAATCAATAAAAACAAACAAAAAAATTATTTCGTTTCTTTTTTTCTCAAAGTTGTTCAACTTTTCAAGAATCTGTCTAGTAGATAATTTTTCAAAATTCAAATTACTTTCGGAGATATATTAGGGGTTTTGTGGATTCGGCATCCAAACTAATTCAGCCGGAACTGAGACTTTAAATGCGTTTTTCTCGAAACTGTCCTTTTCAAAACGATATCACAATTTTTTAAATTCTACTCGACCGATTTACCTGAAATTTTTGCTAAGACTTCTTTACGGACTTGTCTATTTCTGGCATTAATCATATGCCAAACATTAAATTTTTTCTGTTTTTAAAAAATTCAAAACAGTTGAAGTGCATTTTCCCTTACTTTTTCGATTTCTTAGGTTATACTGAACCGGTTTACCTGATCAAAGACTTCTTCATAGTTTTTTCTATTTATGGAGCTATCCATACCCCAAAATTTCAAGTCAAAAAAAGTTGTTTTAAGTTTCCATTTTTCAGGCAGTCACCATTTCCTATATAGAAATAGGACTGCCGAACTTGGCAAGATGTGTGAAACAATAGTTACGGTCATCAACTGTCAGTCTTCCAAAAATGCCTTCATTCAGAGCTGGTAGAAACTATGAAATACATAAAAATATACGATATAATTTGGCTGTATCTGACAAATAATGTAATTTTATTGAACTAAAGACTGGTATAAAGATTTTAACTGAAGAAAATAGACCTCAGCGATTTAATCTTTACTTTGGGGATATCGGTGAAAAATTTCTTAGTTTTGGAAGCCAGTTCCTGTTTAACTTTATTTATCACATTTGATAAAGCATGTGAAGTTTATTATACTTAATCAGGAGCATATAGATTCAAATCCTAGTCGAATTATCTCAACCTTCCTAGCTGTCGTTTATTCTTCAACTATCTTGTAAGAGTAAATGTTTGGCCAAGAGAGATATATTTTCAAATATTTTAAGAGTAAATGACTTGATGGAGCTTGATCGAATGGAATAGATTGAGTGAGAGTTCTGCTCCTCCTCATAACTTATACAATTATTTGAATGAGGCTTTAACCGCGTAAGCGATATCAATAAAGAAAATAATATTTGAATAAGGTACGCTGGCTGTCTTCCGCCGCAGGTCCCCAATAAAAGCTGTACTTGAGAAAGAGTGTATATGGAATATAAATGGTAGTTGTAGCTTTTTGTGCAGCTATAAAATTTCGTAAAGAGATTATCGAGCCTTTAGCTGGCAAACCTAATCTCAATGTAGATTTAAACTTTAATTACACGAGTATATGTAAGTTTCAGGCATAAGAAAATAGTAATTTTCGATACATTTTTAGCAAAGACTCCAAAAAAGCACCCTTTAAGCATTTTGAGCCTTTTCTTTTTAACTTAATTAACAACATTTTTAATTTTCAACACTTATACATACTCATATTTGTTGGTATGCTGTAGCGTTAGTGCTTCGCCAACTTCTTGGAGCCGCCTGCAATTGCTTTGCGCTTAGAAATTTAACACACACACACGATACAAAATATACACAAACAGACAAACATTTACAAATTGCATTACATTTATGACTGACCCGCATCGTTTCGCACACAACCCAACAGCACAAGAAAAAACAGCAACAACCATAACTAACAACTTCGCTTTGTGCGTGTATGTGTGTGTGTGTGTGTGTGTGGTGTCTTAGCTTTGCCGTCTGTCCGCTCATTACTTATAAATGAACAAAGTTTTAAATTGTTTTGCAGAAACAAATTTATTATCAGTTTAAATGAATTTTTGAGTAAGTTCGCACTGTTGTGAGCGTTCTACGCTGGACGCGCAAGTGTGGCTCAAGCAAAGTAGAGCAAGAAGCGGAACTATAATGGAAAGCCAACTGAATTGTTTGCAGTAAATGTACAATGGGTGAATGAATGGATGGATGAATGAATGAATGTACACGAGTTGCTCGCATAACAATAATGCCTACGACGGCTATGTTGGAGACTGTGGGTCCACCGAAAGCATTGTAACCCGGCGAATTGGCTGGCAGATCATACAAAGCAGTGAAGAAAGCGAGTTGTGTATGTGTGGTAGTGGTGATGGTAGTTACAGTTAGCTTTGGAAATTGCACGCTTACAATTTATTTTATGAAGATCCTTTTGCGCCTTTTTCGCCTTTTCTTATTGTGCCTTGTGCCAATTTTGCGGACTTCAAAGTGCGAACGAAATAATTAAAAGCCATCAGTTGTTGTAGCAATTTGTGCCTAGAGCTTAAATTCGACGATGAGACCTCTATGAGTTGATGTCTTCGTATAAATACGTATTTATGGCAAAGTAAGAAAGCAGTAGAGTTGATGAAGGGTGGTTGGTTAAATGCGTTCGTTTACAATATTTTGTAGTTGCAACAATAATAAAAACAGCTGTGTGAAAATTTAGAGCATTAAAAAGGAAGATGTGAGAGGATGTACGTTTAGGGTTAAAGTAAACAGTAATAAGCCAAATACGTTTTGTTTGAATTTGCCCTCCACTTGTGTATATCATAGGATCGTCAGCTTTGTTTGCAAGCATCAATTTCGCAAGCTTTACTCGATGTCGTTTTTTCAAAAGATTCGGGTCTTTTGGTATGAGTCTAGCGTTGTTATGCTTTATACCCGAAATATTAACTAAAACAGTAACTAAAATGTTAACTAAAATATTAAGGAAAACATTAATTAAATGAAAGATTAATCAAAATGAGTCAAAGAAATGTTGAAATACCCTGCCATCCTTCTGAAGCTAACAAAACGATTTTCAAGTTATTTTATCACTTATGGTAGAATAAATTGAACACCAAACCATTTTATTAATTTTAAAAAGCTTTGCCTTTTAGTTTGTATTCTTGGAAAAACGTCTGCTAATGGGAAATGTAAATATTTTCCATTTTAAGGCGAAATTTTATCGTGGCTTGAGGATTCCGGGCAATTAGTTACGATTTTCCTTTCTACAAGCAATTAAAACTTATATCAGTAATATTTATTTCAATTTCAAAATTGACTCAAAAATTAATCTGAAGTATGGATCTATTATCTTTATATATATAAATCTTCTGACCGTGTATTTGCATTTGAACTGCTCCTAAACGGATGGACCGATTTTGATGAAATTTTGTGTGTATGTTTAAAGAGATTCGAAAATGGTTTAGATTTAATATTTGGTCCACTAGAAAATGTTTTTTTAAATTAATTTTTCATTTGTAATTAATTTGCTAATTTTAAATGTTTGACCGATGGATGGCGCTACCATCGCAGTATTCAATATTCAAACCTTAAATTGGCGTAAACGTGCATTAAACAAAACGATGCCAAAGTAAAAGGCGACATCTGTAGATCAAGTTTTCATATTGTGGACAGAGTTGTTCGTTCTTAAGTAATGAATTGGGTCATTCAATACATCTATGGGTAGCTATAATATTTTTTTCATACCTGCTAACTATTGGGTGGGGTATCTTGACAGGCAATTTACAATTGCAAAAGGACTGGCATAAAAAATAGTGGCATAACTGAAGTGTTGATAAAAAGGTCTATTAAAATTTGAGATATACAGAAATCTTTTCGAAGCATTGCACAGAGCAATGCAATATTTATGCGTACTATTTCAAACTGATCCTTCCTGAAAAATATTAAAATTGCTAAATATTAGGAATGGTAGAATAGAACTGCAATCAAACACACAATGCAATGAATTAAAACTGGCTCATTTATCATTCGATGAATAATATACCACGGGCATCCCAAAAGACTGATGCCACAACCTTGCCAGCCGATTTTTTTGTCTTTCCACGCTTGAGAACCGTTTCTTAATATGCAGTCCACTAGGCTGACAATCGATTGGACTTGATTGATTTCACTGATGCACAGCCCAAATTCAATAGCATTTTTACCCCAAAAACCAATTCTTTCTTAATGCACGAAATTCTTTATGTTTCATTTTTTTGTAAACTAACACAAGTTGCTTCATCAAAAATGCGATTATTCCTTAACTAATATTTATAATCTAACTAATAGAAATCATATAAATGGTATTAGTAGTACTACCTATGTAACAGCCACAGTAAAACGTGGGCGGGTCCTCTAGTATTTTTATAAAAACGAAAATATTATATATTTGATATACATATTCAAAAAAATGTCGAAGTAATTTTGTCCATTTTCCAGCTGAGCCACAGACGCTACACTTCGCAGCACTTATTTAAACTTTCCCACAACGCATTTACTACATTACCCTACTAATCACATTTTGTACCAAGAAAATAACAAAAACAAAAATTATCTCAAAATCCGCATACGCGACGTTGCACCGCCCTAAATATACACGGCACACACACAAGTCAACGAAACAACGCTTATGTAGTTTGTTTGCTGTCCCAAGCGCCCAAGCGTGGTCACACTTTAATCTACTTGCAGCGGCGTTTTTTGTCTTCTCCCCACTGTCGACGCGCACTGCTTTCGTTTACGCTTTAATATGCATGTTTAGACAAGTCCATCAACGCAACTAACTATTTTACAGCGCGCACAACACGCCTACGCAGCTTTGGCTAACTTGCCCCCTGCGCTGCTGCTTCGCTGTCCTCAAATTGCCTGCTTGCCTGCCACCTTCGCGCCCGGCAACGCTTGTAGCGCCGCTCCGTTCGCCGTTCACAGTTGTGCTCACCGTTTTGTCATTAAATTTAATGCATATAATATTGGCTAATGATGTTTACAGTGGGGATTAGGCGAGCATTAAAACTGCCATGGAATGCCACAGTGGCCACCTGCGGTGCGGTTATGCTGCCCCGCGCCACATTGTTACACATTGTGGCAACTTTGGAGCCACGATTACTGAGCATATGCCATTTTGTTGTTTTGTGTAGTCAACAGCTGCTCGACTTTAGTGGCTGTCGCTGTAGTTGCTGTTACTACACTCATTATTATTGTTGTTCATGTTCTTATTGTTGTTGTTGGTGAAAGTGTTGTAGCGCGGAAATTGCGACATAACTGTTTGTAGGTTGTGCGGCATGTAACGGTGCATGCGGTTGTCGGCGTCCTGTGTTGTTGCCAGCACACACACATATGCACACCCATACACACATACACAGACTTGCAACAAATATACATTTATGCCACCACCTCACCTATGGCTCTCATTTCCTTCCGCCATGCGGGGTATCGCCGCAGCTTTATTGTCACATGTTGTTGCTGTCTGTCATAAAAGTGGTGCCAACAAAGATGGCGTCCAGCGTCAGTATCACCGCAGCAACAACAATAGCAGCAAGTCACACAATTAACAGCTTCACCATTATCATCGACACCGTTATCGTCATCGCCTTCTGCTTGGCTTTTGGCTGTGCTCATCACAATGCCGTTGACGCCCTTTTTTTCCTGCCTTGTTGGTGTTGTCTTAATTGTTTGGCTTTGCTCGACTTTCTGCCGCTCCCGCTGTTTACCGCCGGTGCTCGTATCATATTACGTCTATTTTAATTGTTGTTGCCCACTACTTGCTTTGCCGCATTTGCTGTGTGATGCTTAATTCTTTGTGTTTGCTTCGCATTTTCCTCCTTTTTTATTTGTATGTGTTTTTCTTGCTATTAAATATCGGCCTATAGTTTTTCGTTTATTTTCCCATTGTTTTTGTTTTCCGCTAAAAGTTACCTCACATAAATGTGTATAATCTGCCATATATTTTTATATACGGTGCTTAATTTTTATATGTGTATGAGTATATATTGTATAAGTTAAGAGATGATAACGAGCAACTGATCAAATTTCATCCGGACAAAAGGAAAACTACGCGGCAAATTTGAGGCAACATTCGATTGAGTAAGAAATCTACGTCTCTTCACCAGTAATGATGCTCTTGTCCACAGCCTCATTGTCAAACAGCTCTCTCCCCACCTCTACTCCACTTCGTTTTAGCAAAATATTCAGTTGTTTTGAACTAATCCAGCATAAACACGCTTCATACCCAAAACATTAACCGAAATGTATTGAGTCGATTCACAAGAAATGTTGGGCTCTTCTGTTATCTTTTAATGGCAGCATGACTATTTTAAAGCACTAATTTTTTAAGAACCTATATCGATCTTATCGCCATTAGCTGAGGTGTATGAACGACTCGATCTTACTTTATAGCTGACTTCACGTCCTTGGATGAATGCTTTGTATTTGGGTGAAATTTGTGTTCGTAATACAGTAGACTCCCCAAAATAAAAATTCGTTTGAACAAAAAAATGTGTTGATTGAGGAGAAAATGTTTCTCTATTAGGCGCACAGTTGCAATAGAGCAGTCCGGGTCAGATTTGATCATGTCGAATATATTGCTAAAACTGTTGAGAGCTTATTTTGAAATCATTGATGAAAAAAGTTCTTAGATGAATACTTTTATTTTACCCAAATTCAAGAAAATTCATCGTTTAATCGTTCATTTCGTTTTCATGGTAAAAATTGCCAGCCAAGCTTATGTAAACAAACAGCTGTCAAAAACACTCTAAAAGACATATGGATTTAAAAATTCTTTGGAACAAAAAAATTATGTTGATTGAGGAGAAAATATTTCTCTATAAGCGCACAGTTGCACTAGAGCAGTCCGGGTCAAATTTGATCATGTCGAATATATAGTTAAAACTTTTGAGAGCTTGTTTTGAAATCGTTGAAGAAACAAGTTCTTAGATGAATAACTTTATTTTACACGATAGTTACACGAGAATAAGCCCTTGGTATAAAAACACGGCTTTCTCATTAAGTCTCTAAGCTTTATTCGTAGATTAAGAGATTGATTCTTATAGAATCTAAAAATCCATACATAGCTGTATGCCCTCCTCGTAAGCTCATAAAATATTTGCAAGAAAATTTAAAAATTAAGGTGATTAAGGACTATGCATATCAAAGTTGGACCCGCAGAACTTTTGGAACTTTTACTAACAGTCAATAGTTCCCACAACAAAAAATTAAAATTAAAACGAACACAATTTCCTATATTTCAGAGCACATTTTGGCGCAGTATTGCAACGCAAGTGCTGTAAGTTTGCTTTATCATTTGCTATAGTTGGTTCGATTCATTACTCTCTATCGCTTGGCGAACCGAAGATAGCTTATACTGTTTTTTGCTCGACCCTTGAGAAAACAATCTACCGATGCGGTTACGGAAGGCTATAAGTTCAAGTATTAGATAATGAAAAACTTCAGCTAAGCAAACAACGATTGCGCTTAGGAAGTTAGTCCTCAAACAATAGTTATCAAACGAATAAATAGTTAACTATATTTCTCGTGACTAGACCTTAGCGCTGGACCCGTGATAAGTAAACCATCAATGGACTGCATCATATGGACTCCAACTCAGCAATATGATGGAACTGATCGTTATTTCTGACTGAATATGATACCGTACTATCAGGAATCATAAGTTCGGTAGCTTTACTTTGCCTTACTTACTACCGAGTACTAGGAAGCGAGTAATTTATAGTCAACTACGAATAGCGAGTACATATATCATCGAGATTCATAAGCTCTATACTGGTCAAAACCAGACTATTTTCGTTCCATTAACTTTTTCTAAATTTTCATCCCGCTGGGTTATGGATTCTTGGAAGTTGAATCTGTTTTTGTCTTTTGGTCTACTTAATTAAACTTTGTTGTTAATGTGGTAGCAGTGGGACAGCAGATTTTATCCACTCTATGCAACCTGTCGCAGAAATAAACAAAATTCCTTCTGATGCAGCTTCCCTCATAGTGAGATTTTTTTCGGTAATTCTTACGATTCCCTCCGAATATTTTGTTCGGAACTTAAAGACTCTATGATATTCAACTTTACATGAGCTTTGGCATATCTGCATCCGTTATTTGAAAATTAGATAACATTGGTGACTATAATTACACCAGGTCTTGAGTTATACATTACAAGGACAAGCAGCGAATCTCTACTAGGTCATTCACATATACATACATAAGTGACAACTCTTTCTTTTTATTATAAATTTAAAGTTATGACTTCCCTGTGGCAAGTCTATTCATTACAAAGATTTCTGAACATTTACCAACGTCATGCGTACCGTTATACTATAATATTCACATAAGCTTATTAGGTATTTATGACAACGAAATTTATTACCCGCTTTAATTGCAGAAATCCAGCTAAGAGTTGCAGAGAATTAATCACACCTGTCCACAAGGAAATCCCCAGGACCGGGCATATACGTATGCCACAAGCAGACATACACGCACACACATATGCACAGGCAACTGCGTTAAATTTACAGAATTTGCAAAGGAAGACATGGATCCTAAGGTAGTATCCTACGAGCTCAACAAATTGCAGTGCGACGAGTATTTGTGGCAGGCAAGCAGGCTGGCAGGCAGGCAGTTATCAAGCCACTTAGTTGAGTACGCACACTAACACAAGTGCATAAATGTGTGCTACGGAGTTTTCTGTGTGTGTGTGTGTGTGTATGCATGTGTGAGGTGTGTGCAGGCAATAAGCAGCGTAGCATAAAAATTTTATACTTCATTAAAGCTAAACTACGCCAGCGAGTTGTCGGCGCACACACACAGGGGACAAATAACGGCATATAGGCATGTGTAAATGGTTTGGTTGTCATGAGTTTATAGGTTTAAATAATTAAAATGTACACACAAACGACGTTTAAGTATGTCAATCTGTCCTTTTGCGTGTATTGGTGCATGCCACATATATGTTTACGCATATACACATATATGTGTGTGTATGTGTATATTGATGGGTGTGTGTGTGTGGTGTCATAAAACGCCAAATTTTCACTAATTTATTCATTAACTCGTTACGGCCATAAACAAGACAAAGTTTGTGTCACCAATACAGGCGCAGCGCGCCAGTCATTTGTAGCATATGTGCGTGCGACGTTTAGGCAGTCATGCAGTTATGATTCATATGTGTATATATGTATGTATGTGTGTGTTTATATTTAGTTATTCTAAAACATATTCAGTTAGGTGAATTATTGAAAACGGCTACTTTGCCAGTGCGTGGCTCTTTTGCAATCAAAAGGGTGTGATATTTTAAATGTTTATATGTACTAAATAATACACCATATATGTACATATATCGTCAGCTAAAATATAAAACAGCGTAACATCGAACTTCAGTTGTTTATTGCTTCCGATTCACTACATCATATCACATAAATGTACCACAAAATTTTAAGCTCTCGCTGTCAGATATAATCAATATATAACCAATCTATAACCTATTTATAACCATTTTATAACCAAAACTCAAATTTTGTTTCAATGTGGCAGATTTCTATTATATTGTGTTTCAACTTAGAAAAAGTGATGTTACGTTATTTTTCAGCTTAGGTGACGATATGTAGTATATAATATAGCATATATATTATATACATATGTTAGTTATGCCAAAAATAATTTTTTTTTTCGTTTAGCACACATTCTTAGAGCCTCGAGTTGTAGTAAAAATATTTATGCAAACAACCCTGCAGATGTAAATGCAGTAATTAAGTATTGTATGCTTTACAAAATACAAATTTAGGCAATTTTTAATTTGCTGCAAATTTAATCAAATCTCATTTAAGTTTTGGTTAACTTTTCCTTCGAGCAAATTTCAAAAAAAACTTAAAGGAAGTTCGAGCAAAAAAAGAAAAATCTCTGAAATATAAAAAAATTGCTGGCGAAAGAAAAGGTAAGTAAAGGTGTCAGCAGTAAACCATGGTAAATATTCGAAACTCGACTTGTCAGAGCTTCAGTTAGGAGTAAATTTTTGATAAAATTGAATATTGAGCATAATTGAAAAGTACGATCAATGCGATTTCATTATTTACTCATCTCTGATAAAACAAATCAAACTAGCAATTCCTCTCCATTCTTCATTTCAAACAGATTTATTATTTGCCATCCTAAAGTATGTAGTTTAAAAATACTTATTAAGCAAAATATATATATTTTGCTTGAAGCATCAAGTCTCTTAAAGGTAAGACTTTATAAAAATATTAGCGAGTGGTGTGCGTCTAGGGTGAAATTAACAGCCGAAATTTGGTTCTGAACTATACTAAATAATTTAAGCTGTATCTTTTTTCGTATAAGCCACCGAAAAAAAAATAAATTCTTTAAACATCTGAGTTATTATTATATTAGGCACCATCCACAGTTGTATTTCTTTCACACACCAAAATAGCCTTAACATTACCATAACCTACAGATAAAAATAAATTTCCGGAGCTCACGCTTTGACTTTTGAAACTTACAGATCAAAAACAATATATTTTAGAATATGAGTTTAATATTAAAATAAAGAGGTGTTAGGAAATTGTTGGTGTAATTAAATTAAATTTCTGATGAAACGGCTAAAGGCTTATTGGCTGTCAGACTGTCAGCGAAAAATACTGATTAAGCATAACTATTAAGGATATACGAGTATATGAAGATACTGTTGTTAAGCAAAATATATAAAATATATATAGAAAAGGTCCATTATTAATCGGTAGTAAAAGGCATGTATTCTCATTTAGGACCAAACATTTATAACCTGCGGTCTAAGTAGAAATAAGTATATCAAAGTAATTTCCAAACACTTTTTGACGAACAAAGTTAGGTAAATGCATACTGAGGTTTTTTTTAACACCATAAGAGGTTGCTCCGGCAATCGAAATCCACGTCTATGAGTTAACTGCTACAGCGTTAAAAAAAGGTTTCAAAAATTTTATATCTTCAACTTAAAATTATGTCCCTATAGTCAAACCAAATCAAACTGTTTATAGAGACCATAAAATTTTAGTAAACGAATTAATTTTTTTCTTTGAAGCAAAAGAAAACTTAAAAAAAATTTTCAATATCCAAGACATCAACCCCGTTGCCTTTGCTAACATATACCATAAATGTGGTCTATATACTATATATTTCATCTAAGAACACACAATAAAAGAATATGGTTTGTTTTAATTCTCTATAAACATCAAAAGCTATTCCAAACTACTTTGAACATTGTCTTTTTTAAGTACCACCTTAACGTCTGCATATACCAGTGTGAGTATGAAAATATGGCAACATAAGAACATCTGCACACGCACAGTTACAAACCTATGCCAAAATAGTCCATATTGTGAGGCGCTGCTCATACCAGCACGCCAGAAACTATCAAATTGCTATGTTTGCTTTCTTATCCTTTACACACTCAACACAGTAGAAGAAATGGTGCCCATTTAATTACTTACGAAGAACGGCAAAGGCGACCACAACATGAAATGTAGCTGGCCTTGGTTACACTGGTGGAGGTGACACCAAAAAAAGTCTAGGGTTAAAAGCGAATGTTCGAGAGAAAGGCAAACAAAGGCATGGAAATGCTACACCGCTGAGCCTACAAGGCGTATGAGCGACAATTGAGCTGCTGGTCAATGGAAGGCTTTGTATCGAATGCTCGGAAAAAATACACTTGTGAATTGTAACGGTACATATGGGCTAAATGTGTCTATGCTTCTTTCACTTATTGCATTTCTCATATCCCGTTAAAGATCCGTTCGTTTCACTTTTTGCATGCGTCCATAATCGATTTGGAAGTGGCAAGGCTTTACATATATACATGTACTCTCATCTCTAATGGGATGACTGCACCTCCACGCACACTTACACATATCTACAACTTATCACTTTGGCTTCTCACTTTAATTTTGCATTTTCCTCTTCCGCACACTTAAGGCATCTCAACCGCCATCTAGTCTCACTAATCCTCTTGTTCTTTGCTTCGCGCTGCTTTTCGTGTGTCTTGCCTTATCTGACATTGAGTTGCGTGCTAATTACCAACAATGTTAACGAAAATTCCATTTTAATTGTTCGCAATTTTGTGCTTATTTCCGGTCTTCTCACCAACTATTCTACGATGCGTGATTTTATCGATTTCGATTTCGCCGCAAATCCTTTTTAAACGTTGCTGCTTTAGTTGTTGTGGTGTGTGTTTTTTATTCTGTGTTTTTGGCGATTGTGCAATGATCTGACACGCTGTTGGTCATTAAGGTCACACATGTGTTTTGTGGCACTTTTTAGTGGTATTTCAGGGGATTTTAGTTGTTCGTTTGCTTTCTGCTTGCCTTGACTTCTATAGCATTTGTTCGCAGTGTCATTGATTAATTTTTCGGTCATTAGCACATAAATTAGAGACGTTTAGTGGTCTAAATTTGCAGCTGGGATTAATTTACTGTAGTTCTTTTCGAGTGAAATAGCATTAGTGGAGGTTGTTAGAAGTTACAATGCAATACAAATACGAATTCTTCGAGCTTATTGAAGAAAACAATATTTGGAAACAGACACAGTACTAGAAAAGATAGATGGTGAAACAAAAATAGATATATCAAGCTCTGAAATGAGTTACCTTCCAGTCTGCGGTATCCACGCAAAACTAATACGGCTGTGTGAACTGACATGAGCAACATCAAAAACTCCGTCAGGATCAAGAAAGATCCCTCCGAGTCGATATCACGAGAGGTTTGAGATAAGAAGACTCTCTATCGTGACTTCCTCAATCTTGTATAATACAAACTACAGAGCTAGATAAAGAAGGTATATATAATATAAGAGGCTAAGAAAGCGAATCATATGGGTTTGGTTGTGAATGAAGACAAGAAGAAATATCTCTTGTTCTCAAACAAATAGTCATCGCAAGCGCGACTTGGCTCACTGGTTACTGTTGGCAGTTATAACTTTGAAGTCGTAGCTATATAGTAATATATCTCGGAATCAGTATTAATACCAACAACCATATCATGCTAAAAATCCAACTAAGAATCACTCTTGCCAACAAGGGCTATTTCGGACTGATTAAGCAATTGAGACGAATAAAGACCAAACTCTACAAGTTCCTTATAAATCCTGTGCCGAGTGTTTGAGAGTAAAGTTTTGCGGAAGACTTAGAGTCCTTTACGCTTTGGAGAGTCGGTGACTACGCAGGTTTGGTCAAGTTGTCCGTATGGATATAACACTATAAATCTTAAAATATTCGACTCAGTACCCGCCGGTCGGAGAAGATGGAGCCATATGTAGTAATTCATGCAAGTGAGGAAAGTTCTCTGAACGTCATTCACGCGGGAGTGGCCAGAAACGATTCTTTTACAAAAGGCTTAAGCAGCTCACAACTTCCGGTCTTACACCAAGTATTCTCTGGGTAGTCAAAGAACATCCATTTGAAGGCGAGCTAAAGTGAGAAGACATGCCATCCCTCCTGAGGGCTATGAGCTGGGATTGAGATCCTCCACTTAAAAAAACCTCCAATGAAAGGACGAAAACAGTGTCAGATAACGGCTATAATGGCGTAAGCGGTGTCTTCGTCATTAAAGAAGAGCCACCGATGGGAGCAGAGAAAGAAGAAGAGAGAGATCAGGTGGAGAAGGACATGGCTGCCAGGTTTCTATTCAATTAAAGTCTTGTTCAAATAATATTATTATTTATAGTCGTAAAGGATTCTCCGTGAATATTTGGGAACTACACTGTACGAAGCGAAAAATTTATTCGTTGATGAATCAATGATGAGGGACAATGTTGGAAACTAAAAGAAATTTCTATAACACAAACGATGCCTAAAATGATTCAATAAATGTGACAGAGGAGTAATCTTCGATATCTAGCTTATAAATTTCATATTCACTAAAGGTAAGTCCTTTGGGGACAACGCACTTTAGGCGAGGCTTTTTGTGGGCTTCACTGCAGACCAGATGGTAATGGAATTGTGGACGTATGTTATTAACCTTGAAGAACACAAACGTGATATTTTAGTAGACAAAATGCTTGCAAACTTCAGATTCTAAACGCATAGCCTATCAGATCCCTGAATCTTTCAATGGATCTTGCGAATTGTAGTTTAAGTTAGGTTTTACGACTTATCGTTGAATTAGAGATCACAATTGGATAGCCATAGTCAAATACTTCGAAAATTTGTGTAATTGGATTTGCTATATTGAAAAGGTGTCTTAAACTCATCATTAATCAGGCTTGTCAGTTTTATTCCCATTCCCGCTGGTTCGCCTGAAAGAAATGGCTGAAGCTCTGAAATATATGGTAACTCTTCAGTCTTGACCTCGTGATACACTGGACAAGTAAGTCCTGAACTGATTCTGCTTCGCCTTCCTATCTCCTAGTGAAACTGGAACCGATATAAATCTTAAAAACATCCAGAAGGAAACGCAAAAAAATATGTATGAACATGACCAGCGTGATATGTGGAGTTGATTTAGCCATGTCTGTCTATTCGTTTGCTTATCTGTTCGAGTGCATAACCGGGAACAAGTCTCTCAGGTTTTGAGGCATCGGTCTGGAATTCTTTTTTCTACTCCGGAACCTGCTTACATTCAGACTAACATAATGTATATTTGTCATACAAGCCCATCGATCAAAATTAAGTGTTTGGAAAACTTTTCGAATGAGTCAGATATATCAGAATATAGCAAGATAAAATCAGTAAAACTTTTTTCCGCTGGATACGTCGGATGAATTTGTATATACATAAGTATGTATATTTGCTTTTAAAATAAAAATGCACTAGTGAAGAGCATTATACCCTTAACGTCGCCGAAGTTAAAGTTTCTTCCTCTTCTCAGTTTTATTTAAAATTTTCTCGAAACTTTATATTTCAACTTCTCCGACCCATTAAGAGTTGCTGAGTTGCATGCAAATAGCCAATTTCGGTAAAAGAAGCTTCGTGGTTGACATTCGGTTTACATTTTGCCACTCAACTACCACACGTTCACACATTCAAGCATAAACACACACACACACACACACAAACGCAAACAATTGCCTGTGCTTACACACTTTCGCCCGAAGCCATAAGTTGACCTCACACATTGGCTTATTTTCACATTGTGTACGTCCGAGTGTGTGTGTTTGTGTGTGTGCTGAGGTCGGTTATGGTCATATTTTCTATGTAAATATTTTGTTTTACACATTTTGCTAATGGGCAAATTTGAGCAATTTTCTGTGGAAGGTTTTAATGTTGGCAAACAAATAATAATAATAATAACAGGGATAATAGTGGGACCAACTAACACATGCGCATATATACCAACACATACATATGTAAGTGTAAATATGTTTTGTGGTAGAAATTTGAAGTAATTTCCATTAGCATATGCATATCCGTAGCCAATTTACTTTAAAGTTACGGTTATTTAAGAGATTTACATAAATATTTTCACTCTAAGCATTTCAGTGCAATTTGGCATTTTAATTAATGTTATATAATTGCATATTAGAAGAATTATGATTAATATATGCAAATTACCGTTTGAAGATTTTTGGAAATAAACTCAGAGCTTTTGAAATATTTACGATTTTCTAACGAATTCAACACTGTAATTTGAGGAACAGTGGGCTGCATCTGAAACTTCGCTCATATGGGTATGATATGTGCCTGGCAGGCTGAACACTTTATGTCGTTTCTATGGAATGCAGATACTAGAAATGTATTCTCAACTATTGCAGCTAGATTTAATCTGCTAAATACAGGTAATTTTCGTAGTAAACGAACAGTTGTTTCATAGCATATGGTATTTGGAGTGAGGCGCATGTTTGGGTATCTCGAAACAATCATGATCGAAACGGACTTGCCCGTGTTTATGAAGCAATATTATTTGATAAAAAAATGCTGTTGATATCAAAAAGTGTTTTACGGGCTCTGCGTCGGCTAAGCAACCACTGATGTATCAGACTGACGACGATAAATGCGAAACCTTTTATAAATGAAAAAAAATACTTCGAATGACCACAAAATGAATTTGCTCGACAAAGTCACTATAAAGTTATCAAAGGAACGTGTAGAACATATTTTTCATAAATATATGATGACTGAGACCTATTTTGAAACAAATAATAAAAAATGCAGATTGATTGAATAATAAGATAAAATTTTGTTAAAATGTAACGTGTTTGAAATACAATTCTCAAAGACTTGGACTAAAGCTCTTTTTCGATTACAACTATAAAAAAAAATGTCGCGAAATCTTTACTGAAATTTTTATTTGTTTATAAAAATGCCTGCCAAAACTTTCCGTTTGTTTTATTCGTCCAAGTTCTAAGTTAAGGATTCAACTAAAACACGTAATTTTTCACTTTAGAAAATGAAAGGTATTATCCTGCTAACGCGATCGCATGTTTTTCCGAGGGGTCACCGGAAATGGCGTCACAATGGGCGAGTTCAATTTTTTCCAAAAATTTCGCAATTTCTTTTACATGAGAAAAACAAATGTTGAAAAAATACTGTTTTTTACCCTAAGGAACCCATGTAACCCCTTATTAAAATAAAAAAAAAACACAATTATTCTTTCAAGAGATGGCTTATAATTGCAAACGAATTACGTTGTGTGCCTTCAGAAAGGTAAGATTTCGTACCGAAAGAAGGTCTCAGAATGTTTAGTGACAGCTTGATTCAGTATTATTTGAGCACGCGACAAATATGGGCACCGCTAAAAATAAAATATGCGAACAGTAAAGTAATAGCTCTTCACGAGAAGGACGTGGTTATTGCTATTGAAAAGAGGGCAATATCAATGGAAAATGGTCGTATTCGAATCGCAGCCAGCCAGCGTAAAAAGGATGTCGAGATAGGATGCTATTTCCTAATTGTTTGATGAGATAGGCTTGGAATATTTATTATGACACGACTGGGCCCAAATCCGTATTTTCTAGTGAATATTTGCCTCAAGCGTAGTTTTGGAAAATCGTGTCTTTAAAATGACAATATATTTTCTTATAAAACGGTACATAATTGACCGTGGTCCAATCTACTTATCAGCAATAAATAAAAGCACTAAATCAATTAAAAAAAAATCAAACAAAAAATAGTAAGACTTTTTAATTTAAATTTCTCGCGAAAACCCAATCGTCAAGATATTTTCCTCCAGGTTGGTATGACTATCAGTGACATCTGGCTCAAATGTCACATCAAAATAATCATTAGTGTGTAGTGTATTCTTGTCTATCTGAAGTATATAAAATGCATTCGGTGATTTTACAATAACACGTCAATAAAGTATAGAAATTGGCGCTTGTGAACTGACATTTAACAGTCAGAGATCCTACTAGCAGCGCTAGAATATCGAAGGATCAGTTAAAACCATTTTTAAAGATAATTTAAGCCTAGGAAAAGTGTAAGCATTATTAGTTCCAAAATCGCTGAGTTTTTTTAACAAACAGAGTCGAGTTAACGTCTGTGAAACAATGCTTTCCGACAATCAGGATGTTATGAAACATATTATTACTGGCGATCTATGCTCACAGTCTTGGATCTATGCGGAAAGAGTCGATTAAGCCGAATAACGTGGCAAAGGTGAGCCGCACACGATAAAACAAGTCAAAACGGGCCAAAAATTAAGGCACTGATGACGGTGATCCTACTTATGGAGGTGTGCTGTCCTTTAAAATACTTTGGATCGGCTAAACTGTCAAAAAGCAATACAATATAAGTGTTATGCATTATTTCCATCAAGCTATTTGCAAACAGAGGCTAAAATTATGTACCGACAACTTTTGGTTTTTTCACCATTATAATGCACAGTCACGTACTGCATTGATTCTTCGTGAGTTTTTCGCCAAATTTTCAACCAATATCGTACCAAAACCCCCGTATTTGCCCGATTTAGCCCCGTGAGACTTGTGGCTATTCAGCAGACTCGAAGGACCGCTTGGGGAAATCGTTTTAAGTTAATTGAGGACATCGCTACGCGCATTGAAGGCTTTTCCGGATATTGACTTGAACTGTTTTAGGGACTGATTGAAAAAAAACAAACGTTGGCACAATTGTATTGAGGCCGAAGGCGATTACTTTGGGGAGACAACATAGATTTTGAAGAATAAATTAAGAATTTTTAAATTATGAACAAAGTTTTACTATTTTTGGTCATAGTAATATATAATTTAAGCTTTTTGTTACAAAAAAAAAAATGCAAAATACAAACACGATTAATGCGAAGAGCATTTCAGTGCATTTTTCTGTGATTTCTTTACTTTGCACAAATACTACGCTGGCATAATAAATCACGTGCTTGCGCTATTAAATGCAATTTGTAAATTGAGCAAATATAAAAGAGGCACATTTAATGCTGATTAAGTATTTTTTTATAAAGCAAATAAATTTTTTCAAACAAATTTACAGCAATTTGTCCGAAGGCAAGCGCAACTAAGTGACAAACGCGTGTGTGTCTGTGAGAAATATATTTTCATGTATCAGTGTAGGCTTGTGTGTGTGTGTTTGCACGGCTCTATTGTAATGCATAAATTAATTTAATTTTCTTAATTGTTGTACTAAAATATTCTGCGGCACTTTATCTACAGTTTTGCACATTTGTCTCACACGCTGACGCGGCACACACACACACCCACCCACGTGTTTGCGCTCATCTACACCCCAGCAGCGGCTGAGGCTGGCAAAGATAGCGGTTTGTTTGCCCACATGCGAGAGTGTGTGGGTGTGTGTTTACTTGCCAGCATATGTGCGGCCTCTACCTGTGCCGGCGCCGACAGCCGAAGTGCTCATATCTCAGTTGCCGAATGAGACACAGCAGTAGGCGCGCGCACTCCGGCGCAATCTAAGCGCATTTACTAAATGAAAAGTGAATTTATTGCGCTTGCATGCAAGTGGCTAAAGGCCAGTCGGCATGTGTGTGTGTGTGTGAAAGCGTATTTTGGTCTATGCTGCGCTTGGTGAAAACACACATAGTTCAGCAGCAAAGCTCAGACAGTATTAACCTCGTCACTAACCCGTATGACTAGGAGTGAGTCTGTGTGTGTATGTGTGTGTGTGTCCGACTGTTTATATGCATGTGTGTTTGAGGTGTGGAGGACGCAGCACATGCGAGGCGCCGTCCATTACTACCGCCTGATGGTGCCGCAAACGCACTGGCAGCACTGCATGTGGCACTTTGTTGGAGCTGACGGTGCTACACACAGGTAGGTGTACTTTTTATACCCTCAACAGTCTAGAAAAAGTTTGCAGCGATGTTTGTAGCATCTAAAAGGAAACGTCGGAGACCCTATAAAGTAAGCTCGCATATATAAATGACGAGCCGAGTCGATGTAGCCACGGTCGCCTGTCTGTTCAAATGTCCCCCTGTAAAGTTCCTCAATTTTTGAAATAACGAGCTGAGACTTTGCATGCGTTCTTTTCTCACCAAGAAGCTGCATATTTGTCGGAGCCAACGATATCGGGCCACTATAGCGTATAGCTGTCATACAAACTGACGGCTGAAAATCAAGTTTTTGTATGGAAAACTTTTTCGTCTGAAGAGATATCTTCACGAAATTTTGTTTGTGTTATTATTCAAAACAACCGCATGTTCTGTGAAGAAATTCTTCAGATCGGATTGCTATAACATATAGCTGCCATACAAACTGACCGCTGAAAAAATATTTTTGTATGAAACTTTCTTATTTGTGTAGGGTATTGCAGCTTCGGTGCAGCCGAAGTTAACGTTTTTACGAGTTCTACACATATATGTATGCGTGTAGATGTTTTGTGGCATGTGTGGCACTGCATTTGCTGGAACATGCAGCAATTTCCAGGTTGCATGTTAAATGAGCGAGAAAAAATGGAGTGAAAGAAGTTGAAGTTGAAGGTGCAGTCAACGCACAACACACCTACATACCACACAAGTAACTGTAATAGCACATGTGTGGGCAACAACAACAAAAACTGCTGCTGCTACACCTCTTGCTGGCGTTTTGTTGCCGCAATTTGGCGATAAGACTCAAGCGCAGCTCCGCTGCAAAGCAGTTTCACTACATTTATGCAACAACAATGCCAACAACTGCGCTTTAAGTTTACACTAGTCACCACTAACACTGATGTGGCAGCACTCATACAAGCGCTCAGCTCCAAATCCCGCAAAAGCAGTCGCCGAGTGTTGGCAACCATGTGATCGCATGTGTGCGTGTGTGTGTGTGTGTGCTTAACCACACACCGACAAAAGAACTTGGTTGCGGCCGCACACGTGTGTACCTTTGCCTTTTTTGTGGTTAAGTAATTTAGAAGTTTGCAGCAGCCAATTGCCAAGTGCTGGGCACATTCATGCAGAAAGTTGACAATCTTTTGGAACTTTGTGGGCGAAAGTGGATAAATGAACTGACTTAATGCAAGGACACACACCTGCCTGCCTGCATGTGGCACTACCGGGCGAGCACACATGCGCTTATGTGCTATAAGTGCGATATCTGTATATGTATGTGCGCTTATGTGTAATATTTGTGCATGTGTGTGTGCGTATGTTGCGTATGTTGCATGTGTGGCAACGTGGCAAAGTTCCAAGTGAAAGGCGTCGCTCGCTGCCTAATAAATGATGAAGCTCGTGATTGAATTTGAGATATTGCCAAGCAGACTCGTTTATTTTGAACTTATAACGGTTCTTTTTCTTTCATGTTCTACATGCAGTGGTGTGCCAAAAGGTCGCCTAAGCGCAATGTGGTGTAGAAGGGAAACGTGGAAATATCTTTTGATTTAATTAAACAAGTGTTTCTGGGTTGAAGGTTTAAAGGATAAACATTTTTTTTTTTTTTTTTGAAAGAGAAAATAAAAGTTTTTCTAGTTTAAGCCAAAAACTAGTTTAACTCTGAACAGGGTATATGTTTGCTACAGGCAGAAGGAAGGAAGGTTGGAGACCCTATAGAGTATACTAATGATCAGCGCGATGACCTATGTCGATTTAGACATGTTCGTCTGTTTCGCCGTCTCTCTGTCTATGTATGGTACTTGCGAACCAATCCCTCGGTTTTTGAAATATAAATCTCCTATAATATAAATAATAAATCTCCTTTTTGATTTTTCATGAGATAATGTAAAGGGTGATTTTTTAAGAGCTTGATAACTTTTTAAAAAAAAAAAACGCATAAATTTTGCAAAATCTCATCGGTTCTTTATTTGAAACGTTAGATTGGTTCATGACATTTACTTTTTGAAGATAATTTCATTTAAATGTTGACCGCGGCTGCGTCTTAGGTGGTCCATTCGGAAAGTCCAATTTTGGGCAACTTTTTCGAGCATTTCGGCCGGAATAGCCCGAATTTCTTCGGAAATGTTGTCTTCCAAAGCTGGAATAGTTGCTGGCTTATTTCTGTAGACTTTAGACTTGACGTAGCCCCTCAAAAAATAGTCTAAAGGCGTTAAATCGCATGATCTTGGTGGCCAACTTACGGTCCATTTCTTGAGATGAATTGTTGTCCGAAGTTTTCCCTCAAAATGGCCATAGAATCGCGAGCTGTGTGGCATGTAGCGCCATCTTGTGAAACCACATGTCAACCAAGTTCAGTTCTTCCATTTTTGGCAACAAAAAGTTTGTTAGCATCGAACGATAGCGATCGCCATTCACCGTAACGTTGCGTCCAACAGCATCTTTGAAAAAATACGGTCCAATGATTCCACCAGCGTACAAACCACACCAAACAGTGCATTTTTCGGGATGCATGGGCAGTTCTTGAACGGCTTCTGGTTGCTCTTCACCCCAAATGCGGCAATTTTGCTTATTTACGTAGCCATTCAACCAGAAATGAGCCTCATCGCTGAACAAAATTTGTCGATAAAACACATTTCGAACCGAACACTGATTTTGGTAATAAAATTCAATGATTTGCAAGCGTTGCTCGTTAGTAAGTCTATTCATGATGAAATGTCAAAGCATACTGAGCATCTTTCTCTTTGACACCATGTCTGAAATCCCACGTGATCTGTCAAATACTAATGCATGAAAATCCTAACCTCAAAAAAATCACCCGTTATAATGGATGATATGGATTGATAACCACAGCTAGTCCCCGTTTAGATAAATAAATGAGGATTCTATTGTTCCCCCTTACAAAGGACTGATTCAAAACTACTAAAGGCCGAAAAAATGTCTGAAGAAAAAAGTCAGAAATTCTTTATTTTTATTTTTCCTTTTACAACTTGGATATTGCGCCCCTTTAAGGTCTCATACCTCAAAAAATATCCAACAGACTTAAACCAAACTTGGTCCAAATCTACTATTCATTTATGATACCTTGAAAATGGGCGAAATGAACGCCACCTATGACCATATAACACAATTTAAATTCCATCAGATCCTAACAATGGAGATGCCAACTATCAATGAAGCTATCGGAACAATTAGTACTCTTAGGGAGCGGAATCTCACTTCTAAGGTTGGTCGAAATCGAAACTATACTTTTCAAGACCTCACGTGTCGACCAGTACCTATGGGTGGCTTTTTACTGTATGAATATCGGTTAATCTATAAAACTGTATTCAATTCAGAAGGCATTTTCTGTTTCCCTTTTTTATGTTCGTGGGAACTTACATTTTCCATATGCCAATTAGTGTCGTTTTGGCAGCTGATTTGTCTACGAGGCGAACGGTTTGCCCGGCGATTTTTACGATGAAAAAAAAAATTAATAGCAAGTATACTTGAATTTTTTTGTTTTCAATGAAATCACGGTTACGGAATCATTGAAAATAATGCAAGTTTGTTTTGCAGACTCTACTTTATCACGAACTTAAGTATTTCAGTGGCAAAAATTTTGCAATGAAGTTCGTGAAGTCATCAAAAACTTGCCTCATTCAAGTAGTCAATCCTTTCTCTACTCTGTTAATGAGAATAGCATGAAACCCGAGAGATAACAGAACATCTCTTATGGATCGTCTGAACCCATTTTAGTTAATGTTATGGTTATAAAGCCTGACAATGCGAGACTCGTACAAAAGAACTTGCATCTTTTGAAAGAACGAGTTGGAGGACGCAAAAGAAATGTTTGTAAAAGCACCTGAAGACCCCGCATGCATCAAACCGGTGACAAGAGGTGGGTTATAAAGACCATGATGCCACATTTCAAATGGGAAAGAAAGTTCAAAGTAAACATAGAGAGATGACTTAGCTGCGCGCAACTCTCTAAACATCTATACGGATGGCTCAAAAATTAACGACGGAGTTGGTGCGGGAATATACAGTCTATAGTTAGGCTTAAGGCAACCTTTTAAGTTCCTGAATCACTGCAGTATATCTCAAGCTGAGGTCTTTGTTATAGCAAAAGCTGCGAACTGGCCTCGAATGCATCTGCAGTCAATTCCTGAGTCAACATCTACGTAGACAGCCAAGCAGCAATCAAGGCAGTAACCTTGTATCGCATATCGGCTAGAAATGCCTTGGGAAGCAGGGCAGCAGTGAAAAGTGTTGCCAGAAGTAAACAACTTCACTTCTTCTGGGTGCCAGGCCACAATAGCATCGAGGGCAAAGAAATAGTGCACGAGATTGTGAAGAATGGTGTACGGCTAATATCCGAAAACGTGATCAACATTATAAAACCCGGTAGAGAACATCAAAACCCAATGGAACGATCTACCTTGGTGCAAAACTGCATAAGTCATATCTTGATAGAAGAGACTGTAGGAACATGGTTGAAATTTTAGTTGGTCACAGTCTGGTGCCGACCACGCCAGCAGAATGGGACTGATGGATCGAGAAGACTGCATGAATGCCTAGAGCAGGGCCCCAGTGAAACAATGAAGCATCTTTTGTGTACATGTCCTGCGACAACAAGACTACGCTGTAAGCATCTGGGGTCCCCATGATATGATACTGGCGGAGGTATTGATAGCGAGGCCGCAGAGTATGTTAAAATTCGTGTGAAGCGCAGGCATCATAAAAGATGACTACTACTCTTGAACCTTGAAACTGAACTCCGACTGGTATCGCAGAGGGCCAAAACTGGTTTATACGTGGTTTATTGGCCTACCAGATTAACCTAACCTAACTTATCGTAAAAAAATGTATTCCGTTTTGTTAAATGATTTCTCAATGGAACATGTGTTGAACAGCTCTAAAAAAATTTTGACCGAGTTGTAGTGTTCTTTTGCATCTAGATTGAAAATAAAAGTTAGTATTGAAATTTAACAAAATATCGAATGACAAGTCAATATTTGAATTACCTCTATCGGGTTTACTAGTATAAACTGTGTCCTTTCGTAGAAAATATTTCATCAGCAATATAAACATTTTTCCATTACCAAACACTTTAAATAGCAATACTCAATGAAAAAACTTCCTCTTTTTGTGTTTAAAAATTGCTTTTCAGGATATTAAAAAATAACAGTTTACTTTCCTTTCTTTTTTCTAACCCATTTTCCAATAACCATGCCAGCTTAGCCATTTGTGCGCCAATCAAAAGAATATATTTATACTTTTTCTGCACACTGTAAAATTATTAGAATTCTTTGCCAAATGCAGAAACCAATTAATCAACATATTTTAGCACACACACACACACACACACATGCATAGATGCTTGCAATAAGCAAAAGCAGAACAATAACAGCTACTAAAAATATTTTCTTTGTTTTCATTTCTCGCTTAGAGTAGACAATATAACGGGCCAGTTAAAGTGATAGCAAACAGTGGCAAAGCAGCGAGGCATAGCCGAACATATCCGAATGCAACAACAGGATATTAAAAGTTCGACAACAAGCGGAGTCTAAATATGCATGTATAGGTGAGCGTATGTAATATAACGGTTAAACTGTGTATGTATATATATGCGTGTGTATGACTGTAGTTTGTGGTAGTTTATTTCGGTAAGTGGCCATATGGGCAGGCAAGGACATTGCGAGCACAATAAACAAGCGCGAAAGAGGAGCGGACAAAATTAAAGTGGAAAAGTGAGAAAAAAGCAAAAACGTATAAATAAATAGATAAAAGTGCATGTTACCGTGACTTCTTTGTTTTTTGTAGTTTACTGTTGATGGAGAAACATTTCGCATTCATTAAGGGCGTCCAAATAAATTGAGGAATTCGTAGCAAAAGCAATGTATATAATTGCAGCTAAGCGGGAAGTTAGGAAATCACGCAAAAATAGATGCACTGCTATAATATTCTGCGCAGTTGCAATTTTTTTAGCATTCAAAATATTTGTTAATTTGATAGTGAACGATTAGTTTGTATGCTGTTGTCAGCTGTATGCTATAGTAGTCCGATTCGAACAATTTCTGCTGAGTTTGTAGCGTTGGCTTAGGTAATAGACTGTGCCAAATTTTGTGAAGATATCGTCTCAAATAAAAAAGTTTTTCTAAGAAGGACTTTAGTTTGATTGATCTGTTTATATGGCAGCTATATGTTACAGTCATCCGATCTGAGTAATTTATATAGAGGTTTTAGCCTAAGTATAAACAATAATCTCTTCCAAAATTTAGTGAAGATATCTGCTCAAATAAAAAAGTTTTCCATATAAGGACCTTATTTCGGTCGGTCAGTTTGTATGGCAGCTTTGTGTTCCGAGTGATCCGATCTGAACAATTAACTCAGAGATTACTTTAAAGATTTGGAAAGTAATCTATACCAAATTTCGTGAAAATATCTTCTCAAGAAAAAAATTTTCCGAACAACAACATAATTTTTATTGGTCAGTTTGTATGGCAGCTAGATGATGTAGTAAACCGATCTGAGCGATTTCTTCGAGAATTATAGCCTTGCAACGAGCAATCATCCTTTCTAAATTTAGTGAAGATATCTGCTCAAATAAAAAAGTTTTCCATATAAGGACCTTATTTCGGTCGGTCAGTTTGTATGGCAGCTATATGCTGTAATGATCCGATCTTAACAGTTTCTTCGGAGATCATAGCCTTTGAGTGAAAAATAATCTGTTCCAAATTTAGTGAAGATATCTTCACAAACAAAAAAGTTTTCCATACAAGGGCTCGCTTTCGATCGGTCAGTTTTTATGCCAGCTATATCCTATCAATGTTTCCTTCAAATAAGCAGCCTCTTGAGGAAAAAGCAACATATGCAAAATTTCTTATCGATATCGCACGGAACAACGGACTCAGTTCATCATTTGTGAATATATTTTGTTAGGGTCGTCAAAGCTTTCTTCTTATGTTTTACAAACTTTATGGCAAACTTTTGTTCAAGGTACAAAAATAGTGAGAGCAGTCATGGAAAAATGCACATTTGTAAGAAAAAATCTAAAAAGTGTGGATTTCTACTTGAAAGGATTAAAATAAAAATTGGCAGGGTTGCCAAGAACATGCAATAATATATAGAAATACATATGCACATATGTATATTATATACAAGATAATTAATCCACACTCTCTACCCAAATATGTCAAACTTATATACATAAGCATTATAGCAAATAAAAATATGAATTAACGGCATATTTAGTGTATAACTGTGCCACCTAACTACACATTTACTTAATCATATACAAATATAACCACTAAGCAACAACTTTTTTCCAAGAAATATTTAATTTCTTTTCCCGAAAAAACATATCACCACCTTCACCTACAACACCAACAACAACGCTGTAGTATTATATGAGACTTGCTAAGTGCCAGTAATGTGCCACATGCCACAACGTATAGTAACTCAGCCAGTTGTGGCACAGCAAGAGCCAGCAAACACAAACAGTTGGTGGAAAAAAGATTAAGTACGAGCGAAAATTTGGGAAAACAGATGTTGCAAATGTTGAAAAGCAGCCAATTTTTGCTAGCAAGTAGCAGCAAGACACCAACTTACACATACACATGAAGATAGCAACAATTGTAGTTGAACTGGCACAGTGACAAAAGTGAAGAGTCGAAAAAAGTAACAGTCACCTATACTCAAACACACATACATACACGCATTTGTTTTGCTTTGGTGCGAGGTGGTGAGCACAAATTACGAAATCTCTGTGGGTCCTGGACACTCTAACTCTGGTTAGGTATATATATGTGTGTGTATGTATTTTGTAGTGGTGTGTGTATTTTGTAGTGGTATGTGAGGACAGAAATTTTACTAGCAAATAACGGCTGTATAATCACACATTACATTGGCCGCATGCCAAACGTTGCCACACTGAGCGAGATAGCAGCAGCAATAAAGGACAGTGATAAAGTTTCGGTGGAAAAAAAGTGACGGAATTTAAGCGCAAAGCAGAACTATTTACATGCTATGAAGCTGTTTGATTTTAAAAGTTTTTGAAATAAATTTTTACAAAATATTGTATTTCTCATATGCGACGTTGGGCAGCACCACGGCGTAGACAAAAACTGTGAGGGAAAGTTGTAAACCGTTCAAGGAGCGATATTTCAGAAGTTTAAGAGCAGAAAAATTAAGTCAAAGTCTCAGTCGAAATCTCATTCAGTGGTTAGGTCGACAAATAGTAAGCTGTATGATCAATATGAGTTCGGTGATAATCTATTATGATATCCAATTTAACCTAACCTCGATTTAGAGCACGAATTGGAGTCTTAGACACAGAGAACTCATTATAGTGCAACCTTTGCAAAATAATGGTTTTCAATAGGAACGCAACAAAAGTAGACCGATGGGGACAACAAACGATGAAAAGATATACGATCCAACAACAAGTCGAAATTATTAAAATTTACTACCGAAAATCGGAGTCAGTGGCCTCAACCTTAAGAGCGCTAGGTCCAATTTGTGGTCGGCATAATCGCCCGGTCAGATCAAAAATTGCGTGCCAGTAAGTCAAAGAAGAGTTCATAGTGTCAAGAATATTGCTGCCGTTAGTGCATTAACTGAGCAAGACCCAAATTAGTCTCTCACACGTCTGTTTCAAGCGAGTTTTGCGAAAAGATCTCGACCTACAGCCACACAAGATCAAATTGACATCGCATGATCGTGAATTGCGCTGAGCAACAACTTGAAAATTATCAGGATTTTCATCGGTAAATCATCTTCAGCAAAGAAGCTCATTTCTGGCTAAATGGCTTCGTCGATAAACAAAATATTCGTTATTGAAAACCAAGTTTTATGAACGTGTTATCTCACGACCTAGTCAATTGACCGTCGCGTGCGATTTGATGCCGTTAGACTATTTCCTGTGGGGCTACGTCAAGTCTATGGTCTATGCCAACAAGGCAGCGACGTTTGATGAACTTCATATGAATATCGAACGTGAAATTGCAGCAGTATCGGCGAATTCGCACCTAAATGACTACCACGATGGTTAACAATATCGCTTTCTTATTGGTCGCAAGAGATTATTCATTCTAAGCAGTGTTTTATGCTGTTCAAGCGCAACCTGAATGAGTCATTTGCTGTTTATCGACGTATTATGGATACGCTCGTTGAAATCAGGGACCAAAACACAGTCGTAACAGTAAACTTCCCCCGGTGAACCTTCTCCGAGGAAAATGAAGTATTTTCCACCGACTGGGAAGGTTATGAAAACCAATATATGGGAGTCATAAGGTGTGATCCACATCGAGCATTCATCGAAAGGTACAGTTTTTGCATCGGACGAATTATTTTTGTTTCGAAATAGTCCTCTCCGTTACGAAGGCCTATTTTGCAGACCTTCAGATAACGTACAAAGATTTCATATTTCATAGTGATGAGTGGTTGAAAAGTAGCTATATACGAGATTACTCTGCCAAACTATATCTCGTGATCTAATGGTGGATGGATTTGTACCCATCAATAGTTTCTTGATAGTAAGATCCATATCCCTCCACATAATACACAGAGCTGACGTCTGAGCATGCAACTTTTGAAGATTAGTTTTCAATTAGTTGAAATCCAACTTTTCAGTGGCCTCTCATAGAAACCCTCGTCCCTATTGGTAAAAAACTAGACATTCATAAAAAAAAAAACAGTCGATTTTCCTAAGCTTTTCTTTAGGCTAATATTTCAACAGCAAGATCATTCGTCATAGGCATAAACATACGAGTATATTAATCACTTGCTGCTGGGCCCGGTCTGTAAGCGGGATGTATAAGAACCATCCAACCAAGTTCACAGAGCATCTAGTGAGTTACTATGGATGTGTTTGGCCTAGCATTGAACTGCTGAAACACAATTATTCTGTTATTGCTTCTTTCCAATACTCTCATTGTTGAATGTACAGCTCTGAATTCGGAGTTTGACAGTAAGAGAGCAGCTCGGGATAGATAATTCTCTAAAAATCTCACCAAACACAAAGCAAAGCAATCGTGAGCTTAAATACGGCATTTACCATAGCTTTTGCCGGCTCATTACGATGCGGTCAACACCGTTATCGCTTGACGTCATTAGAAGTGACTAACTTTTTATTACTAGAAACTATGTATATTTGCCTCGGTCAGCAGAAATCAATTTTTATGAACCTTCTAAGTAGAAGACGAACGTCCTCAAACAAAAACTAAGTTAAGTTCAGTAATATTGAGTCATGAACTCAATCTCTCTAATATGTGAACTGAAAATTTTGATAAATAGAAAAAATATTATTTCTTTAATGAAAACAAAGTTCTTTGAAAGCGGTTTTGTGGCATTTACTCATTGTCGTGTAACCGCAAACACAAATAACTGTAATTAATTAAAAATTTCACACGATTGCCGACAAAATTAAAGAGAGCAATTTAAGAGCGCGTAAGTGAGACCGCGATTAATTGTACAATAAAGCAAGTATAATATATGAATAATGAATAAATTTACACCTACAAACACAACAACAACACACGCGCACACTCACACAAATACAGCATTCTTAAACCATGCCACATAACGGTGGCAGGAAATAAATGCTGTAACTGATAAGCATTTTAAATGTAATGCATTAAGTGCTGCAACTGTAAAAGGATGAAATTAATTATATTGGTGTTGGTGAGAAAAGCACATAAAAGGCTTACAAATTTCCACCTTTCCAACTACTTAACGGCACAAGAGCGCTTTTGAGCATTTTTCATTATGCAACTACCACGTATACCAATGTGTGTATGTGTGTGTGTGATTTTAATTTTTATAATTTTATTTTTTCGCTCACACTCAGCACACTCCTGCTGTGTTGTATGTGTTGCAGCATGTGGCACAAACGCCAGCCGCTAGCCACCCGCCCAGTGCATCTCTCCCAGTGCTGAGCTTCGTTGCAACTTCGTTGGTTGTCTCCTCTTTGTTTGCCAGCTCTCCAAGTGGACACTTCACTATACTAATTAGTGTTGCTGGCAGAAGTAAATCGCGTCGGTTTGTAACGGCAAACCGAGGCATTCTCAATGCCTCTTCAGCCTCGCCAGTTGCCAACTAAAGTAATTTTTTTCTCCCATTTTTGTTTCTGGTTGTCCCGCTGCGCTCGCTGCTCAACCGCAAAGTTTGTATGTATGCATGGCTGGCGTTTTTCCAAAGACTGTTGCTTTTTGCTTGTTTTTGTTGTGTTGAGCACTTGGTTATTTATAGCTTTTGTGCTATTTTTAATTATATTTTCATACTTTCGCAGGTGAGCTCGGACAGACGTCAAAGTCATATCGGCATGCTTATCCGTTAATAGCCTTTGTGGGTAGAGGCGATAATGTGTGTGTGTTACAGTGCGCAGATGTTCGTGTTTGTGTGTATGTGTGCGTGTTGCCAATCATTCAACGATTAAGCTATTTGACAGTAACCAACACATCAAAGAAATTGCATAAAAACGGTATGAAAAGGCGGCTTAAACGCATATGCCGTTACATTATTGAAAAAATATTTCAAACCAGTGGTAATATGAAAAAAAAATTTGTATTTAATAATTTAAATATTAAAATACCCGAATAAAGGACTTTAAGGATGCTATTTTCTTTGATGCCAAGGTATTTTTTAAATCCGTAAATAACATTCTTAAGCTGCAATTATTTAATTAAAAATTTATTTTTATTTTTTGTATTTTATTTAATTTTATTTTTATTTTTACTTTTATTTTAGTTTAAATTTTAATAATTAATTAGTAATTGAATTTGAATTTTTGGTAAAGACCACAATAACTTACAATTAAAATTAAATTAATCACTGGGTTCAGAAAAGTTTGAGGACCCCTGATTTCACTGGAAAACTACGCGCTTTCGAATTAAAAGGTCTCGAAAATTCTTGAAGCAGACCAACAAGTGGTATAAATGAGAAATACTGATAAAAAATAAATGAACTAGTATAAATTTATAGTACTGGTATAAATAAAAACATTATATAAATATAAAAGATTGGTATAAATAAAAGAAACTCATATAAATTAAGCGAACTGGTATATATAAAATAGACTGACTCAAACAAAAAAATATTTTATTGAAAGTGGTATCACAAACTTTCGGTTAAAAAAAGTTTAGTCACCCCACATGGAGCAGTATGTATACTATATCCTTCCGAATCAACTTCTTAAAAGTGACAAAGAAAGCAAACAGGTGGTATACATGAAAAATAAGTATTAATTGAGGAGAATGGTATTAATATTCAAGACTGGTATAGACGTAAAATACTGGTATAAATTGAAAAGACGTCAATAATAATTAAATAGTGGCTTAAACAAAATAATATGGTATAAATAAAATAGACTGGCAAAAATGTGAAAACTGGTATAAAAGAAGTAAACTGGTATAAATATAAAATCCTGGTATAAATGAAAAATTTTGTTACAAATGAAATATACTCGTATTTTATATTGACAGTATAATTAATATAATTATATTAGTATAATTCATGTAAACTGGTATAACTGAAATATACTGCCACAATCCAATAGAGATAATATTGAAAGGGGTCACAAGATAAGATAAGAAGATTGCAGTTAGTCAACTTTGCTGGTGGAAAACCAAATTTGTTTGTTAAGGAACTTAGACGTGGTAACAGAAACATTGTGAACCGAGCAGGTCTCCTGAAAATGATTTTTAGTTTTCAGTAACTTTGTTGAATCCTTCGCAAGTAGCTAAACACAAATTCGATTTCATTGTAGATATACATAAGCTTTAGGGCCTACAAATTGCTGTTTGGAGAGTCACTGAGCGCTAAACAACTCCTAAGTCCAGAAAGGATGAATTTGAAGAAAAAGTTTTCTAAAAGTAAAGTTTCTTTATATTAAAGCCGTTTTTTAAATCTTTAAGAGTTACCGTTAAATTATAATTGATTCTGCAACAATTTTTTTTTTTTTAATTTTTAAAACAAAGATTTTTAAATTAAAAACTTCATCAGTCATTAAAATTTTATTCTTATAAAAATGAGTTATTGAAATCTTAACAAAAAAAATTATAGTCATTTAAGGGTTTTTTAGAAAAGTTTACAACGTTCGAATTTTTTTTAATAAAAAATTAGTTTTCCAAAAGAATTTTTGTTTTTTCGGTATTCATGTTTGGATTTTTTTTACAAAAATATGAAAATTTCTTTAAGTAGATGTGTGACTTTGTTTAGTTAAGACAATGTGCGCCTAAATGTAGGCAAGATTTGTGTATTTATGGTAATCAGTTCTAAGATGCCTTAAGTTCACGGAACTGGCTTTCTATTAAGGAAGCTATGGCTACAACTAATTTCCCAATAAATGTGTTTAATCTGGCAACCTTTGCATAGAAGGCTATGCAACAGTTCAAGGCCCGAAAAATCGCCTCTGAAGCTTATAGCAAACATATAAATTTCAATTTCATAAAACACAAATGTATGTTTACGCCTAAAAAAATATTCATATATATTTGTATATATACAGATCTACATGTGTATGTGCTTATAAATACTCACAGCTGAGCGCTTTTGTGACCCAGTGACAGGTAATTCGCCAAAAAGGATTTAAAACGTCATTCATACGCGCCAACGTTGACATGCGCTCGCATATCCACCAATACAAACACACATAAAAAGCGTGATGTTTCTGGCAACACCGCGTACGAGCAAATCCTACCGCAATATGCAAACGATTGGCAACAAAGCGAAAACCAACCAAAAGGACACACGCACACAGCGACACAAAGTAACCCAGGCTGGCAGCCGACTAACCAAGCTGTCAGAGTGGCAGGCAGGTCATGCCAGCCGGCAATCGGCCAACTCAAATGTCACATGCCGCTTCACTCACCAATGCACACTTAAGCTCTCAAACACCAACACACGCAAACAAAAAACCAAACAGTAACACACTAACAAACACGCACACATACAAACAAGCTTAATGCCTGGAGTTTGTCGCTTGACTTTTCACTTGCCCACTTTTTTTCTTGCTGCCGCCGTCGCCGCTACTCATTTCGTGCTACGCGACTCGCGCTCGTATGATGATCGAGTCATGTGTAACGGGATGTAGTGGCACTTCCCCCGTTGTCGACCAGCCACGTTGCATGCCGCACTGCTTTGTTGCGCGCTTTGTTTCCTGATACTCGACTCGCTTGGCTTTTGTGCGATATTCATAAGCATGTGTGCGTAAGCCTCTCTGTGTGTGTGTGTAGTTATGACACGCGTTTTTATTAAATAAATATATGAATAAAAAATTGTGGGCACATATATGTATGTAGGTATATGTGTGTGTGAGTGCTTATGCGCTTGTGAGCTTTCAGGCGTTGGTGTTGAGTTGCGGGTTGTGCATATTTGAACACTTTATAATAAAAGGCTTGAAAAGCGCGTTTGCGTCTTTTCATTTTCGTTCATAGCTATGTGAGTTTGGCAGGAAGTTGAAAAAATAATTAAATAAAACAAAAATTATTGAAAACATGAAGTAATGTGGATTGATTACAAACGTGTGAAGACAAATTAATTTGACGTTTTGAGAGAAAATAATTAATATTTTGCAAACGTCTGAAAGATTTCATATATTTCTGTCTTCATGTGTACGAGTAATACTTCAAACAATAATGCTCTTTAAATTAATCGATTAAAATAAAAATCGATAAAAAGTCGATCGACTGAAAAATTTATATAGCTTTGAAATTTCTTCTATAGTTTCTGCCAGATCGATTTTTTTCGATAAATTTATATGTCAATCGATTAAAAATCGTTTATTAAAATAATTTGATGTAACTACTGAATCAACATTCGGATATAATCTTAAAATTATCGGTAGTTGATGAATTGAAAAATTTATATAGCATTAAATTACTTCTAAACTTTCTGAGAGATTGATTTTTTTCCATAAACTGATATGTTAGATTAATCGATTATATGATGTTTAACCTCTGAACTAACATACTAATATAATCTTTAAACTAATCGGTAAAAGGTCGAAGAATTAAAAAATTTCTATAGGTCTGAAATTTCTTCTAAAGTTTCTGCGAGATCGTTTTTTCGATTAATTTATATGTTAGATTAATCGATTAAAAATCGGTTATGAAGAAAACTCAGTCTAATAGATAAAAATTCGGATAGTTGAAATTTTTAAAGCTCTAAAATTTATTCTAAATTTTTTCCGATATCGACTTTTTGATAAGTTCGATTAATTGATTATTCAGATAACTCGGTTATACTTCTGAATTGACATACTAATACAATTTTTGATAAAATTGCCAAATACATACTTTTCTTCTAAAGCTTCAATTCACATTTCGATTTTTCAATAAATTGATATTTTAGATTAATCGATGAAAAATTTAATATTATTAATACTTGATTTAATATACTGAGATGTAAAAACAGTCGATATAAACTTTTCCACTAAAGTTTCAACTCAATTGATTTTTCTCAACATATCGATATATTTTAGATTAACCGATGAAAAGTCGATCATTAGGAGTAACATACGGCCTTAAGCATTCTCATATCCAATACTTCATCAATAAGAAATAAATTTTGTCGATAAATCAATATTTTATTTTAATCGATAAAAAGTCGATTATTATGATTTCTCGAATTGCCATATTGAAGCAAAGATGAGCTGAATTAAATAAAATTAGCTTCTAATGTGTCTGCAATATAGATTTTTTTGATCAATCGATGTTTTATTGTAATCGATAAAGAGTCGATTATTATGAAAACTCGTATTAACTACTCTTTGTTATCTATACCTTAGGGTATCCAGATTATACTCAAAAGTTAGATCGAGATATTTTTCATTAATTAACGCCTTGAAATGATAATAGTAATGAACTCAAAATTAAGGTTTCACTAACGGTTAACCCAAGTAGAGGTACTTTTTTCAATAGCCTTTTTTAACAGTTGATGTTGCTCTTTTTGCTCAATATTGTTTGACATTTCATTATAAAAAGACTTACGTTTGAACATCGTTTAATCTGAAGACGTCGAATTATCGATCAAATTTCAAGAAAGTAATTATCGATATTTTCGATTAATCTAAGGATGTATTTTTTTATTATATCACTCGGAATAGTTTACAGGCCAAAATATGCATTTATTGTATTTGAGGGTGAAATTAGTTGATACAAAATTTAAATTTTGGAGATGTTCACTAAGGCCGTCTCCACAAACTTGTAATAGCCTTTGCGCATTTGAAGTGATCTTATGACTTATTATAAAGGAGTTTTAAGCACCACAACGTGGCGACGTTTAAGCCGTCCAACTGAGATCCCTATTAGCATCATTCTGCGATCCAAACTTAACCCTGATAGAGGCTATAGGAGAAACTTTTCTCTGCAGAATTGAAGTAGATCTGTTTCAGGCCATATTTGAACATCACTTTAGAGTTATTTATCAAAATAAAAAGCTTATTGAGGATCTTCCAAAAATATTTATAAGTATTTGAAAACGGTTTCTGCACAAAGATTTATGTGAACTTAATGTTTTTTGAATTAAAATTAATGATTATTTTTTTTCGAAGCAGTTACCAAAACTTTCTTTGAGACTTTTTTTATAACATCTTTTCAATACTGTTGGGGATATCACTGAAAATTTTCTGAGGTTGTATGGCCGTTAAAAATAGTTCAATATCAAAACTTTCAGGAATGAATTTACTTTGGGTAGAAGAACATGGCGAAATTGAGACAAGCTTCTAGCTTTTTCGCTATTCTTTAAGTCTCAAAACGAACAGACAACATGGAGCCATAATTATTGCTTGACAGTATTGAAAGATTTAGAAGACAAATAAAACGAGAGCATTGGACAAGGTTGTCAGGAAATCATTATCTGTTTTCTTATAAAGCCTTTCGAAGAAAGTTGCCAGATCATAGTCAGACTATGAAAATATGATACGGTACATGTACATATATTTATAGTGTTCTTTTCTGGGCTTGAAGAGCTTTTTCTATCGAAAAAACCTACTTATTACATTTGTTATAAAACCAATAACCGCACAGCATAAACATGAAATATTTTAAATTCCACAAAATGATTACACAAATTAACAAATACAAAGCTTTTTAAAAAATACACTCTAAAATACTTTGTTTCAAATAAAAATTGTAAAAATTTTGTAATCAATCAAACTCGAGGGATTATCCAACCGAGAGCAAATAAAACCGAATCCGCGCAACAAAAATGCAAAACTATAAAAGTGAAAATTGTGCGAACTGCAATTTTGATGCATGAATAATTCAATTTTAGTTGCCGCAATTCTGCGGATACGTGCAACAAATAAAGCGCGCTCTCAACAACAAGCACGGCTTACGCCATACTACGTACATAAAAGCGCAAAACAACAAAAACACAAATCAGTAACGGTACCAAAACTTCAATGGCGGCGGCAAAGGCAATTTTCCAAAGGGCAAATCCCCAAATATCCATGAACATGCCACAAATTGCACGCAAACTAAACGCTTAAAACCGAAACTGGCAACAACAACAACACGCTGCTGATACGAATATTTATAATAAAAGCAAATAATAAACAAAAGCTAGCATATCGAAACGAAAAATTGCGAAAATCAAAAGCAAAGCGAGTAAAACGGGGCCAATGCATCAATTGCAGTTCAAATTTCGCCAATAAACGAACCGTTAGATCGCAAGAGTGAGAGCAGCACTGCCAGTGTACCATATTTGTTGTATTTGTGCATTAAATATTTACGCTTTGCTTGCTTTGCATAGAGAACGGAGCAAATATTTTAATTTTCTATGCGAATAAATCCATCAAGTGCAGACAAACAGCTGAGCGTGTGCGCGGAGGAGCGAGCTTGAAGGCTGAGCGATATATTATATAGTATGTCGATATAATAAAGCACTGCAGAAGCACTGCATGAGCGCTGAAAGCGGATGTGCAGAGTTGCTTTGGCACCCAAATATGATTGAATGGCCTTTGAGTGGCAGCGAAAGCGAAGCGCACGAGCAAACACGAAACTAATAGTTGGAAACGCACGAACAAGCCACTCTGCGACCCTACGCAGACCTCTGGCAATAAAGTTTTTTAATAATTCTAATAACAGAAAATTGGCTAAAAAGTTTAGATTTCAAAAAAGGCTTTTTAAAGCCTAGAGTTTTTTTTTCTAAAACAGCACTTAAGCATTTTAGGCTTTCAAAGCGAGTAAAGCAAAAATTTCAACAAATGATCATTAGAAGGCATAACTTTGCGCAGACAGAACTCTATGTACCATAAGCAATAAGTATTGAAAGCTGATGAAACAAAAAATAAAAAATACTCTTCGCGGACTGCAAATTTGCAGACGTAACTATGCAATGAAATATACTTGTAAGTATGTATGCGGACAATAAGTGTTGAAGTTTATTGATTTTTTCAGAGTGGTTTTCACACTAATGCTTTTAGTTCCAATTACAGTTTGGTAAATATTCTCCTAACATGCCATTAATGCCATATTTACTAATATATTTTAAACCAAGTACTCATAAAAGAAATTCTAACCAAATGGTGTTGATAAAATTTTCGGTATAATGTTCGCAAAATCTCTGTAAATTGAGTTCGTGCGGTTGGTTTGAGTCTTGGCTAAAATGCGTCAAGCTCACTTTCTCTTCTAATAGTTAATGAAGTTAATAAAAAAAAACTTAGATTATATTTAAAAAAACAGATAGTCTATAACACTATGAGCCCTTTCTGCTATTTTTTTTAACTCGAAAATTTTTAAATTTTAGATAATTTTTATAAAAATAATAGTTAAAACTGAAATTAATATTATAAACCAGATAGACTGTAGTAAAATTGTTTATTTAGTTCGAATCCATCATTTTAAGGACTTAACTTTTTGTAGAAAAAAATCTATTTTGTCCCCTTCAAGATCAACACCCCCAGATATATTGAACTCCTGTCAGCATTTTTTCCAACCCTCAAATCGAAAAGTACATATATTTTTGTGATCTTGCCTTCGATGCAATTTTTAGCTTCTCAATCATATAATAGCGCCCCTTGTGAACAAAAAACAGCCACAGTGGATGAGGTCTGGGGAATATGGAGCTACGGCGTCATGTATGCGTTTTTTGGCTAATATTCGGGCACAAGGAGTGAGTGAGTGAGTGTGTATGGTCCTCAGGCCAATTTTTTGTTTTTCCACAACAACGAGCTGATTGTTTCGCCTATATTCTTTATTGCCCGTGCGACCCCTTGGCAAGAACTCATAATGCACGACGCCCATGCGAACGAAAACTGTTTCTAAACCTTCACGTTCGAACTAGCTTGGTGCTTTTTGCAGTCATGGCTCATGCTGTTGCTTTAATTGGGATGTTTGAGCTTCGGTTTCCACGCCTTAACCATAAATCCATGATTCGTCAGCAGTCATGAGCCTCTGGAGCAATCTGGGCAATATCAACGCGATGCTGTTCGTGGTCGAAAGTGAGCAATCTTGGAACAAACTTCGCTGCGATTCGACTCATAACCAAATCATTTGGCATTCAGATATAAAATATAGCTTTTTGGCTCAAAGCTGTATATGAGTTTACTAAGGCAGTAAGTGAATTTTGTTGAGATGTTCATAAGAAACATCGATAATTTAAGTTATTTCCGTGCAATGAAAGCAAGAACGAAGTTCCACAAGATCAAAATTTTACCATGGAATTCCACACAAGTACGTCTGTGAATATCACATGAAGTGGCGTAACTATTTACCTACTAGATATACTAGTTACGAGAATAAACTGGCATAATTTGATTTGTGCCTGTTGTTTGTTCTATTCTCCATTTTATATTTCAGGGTTTAAGGAATCGAAAGGAGGTTTCATGTAACTGAATTTAAAACAATTGATTGAATTTGAAATTGTAATTTAATCAGCCAAGTTGGCAGGGTTTCCTTAATTACTATGCCAGACATGATCGCGACCTCTCAATCAGATTGTTTACGGTGTAATTTATAAAAATATCGAACCAAAAATTTATCTGAAATTTAATATTTCTAACCAAATTTCGTATGAGGAATCGTTTCTAATGTTGGAAAAAGCTTTCAATATTTCTATTTTATCAAAAACACAAGCTTGCGAGTGGCACAAAGCCTTCAAAGACGGTCGAGAGATCGTTGAAGACATGCCCCGTTTTGGACGACCTTCGATCATTGATATGGTGCTTCAAAATCGTCAGGCAAGTGTTGGAGAGATTGTAAAAAACGTCAACATCTCTCCCGAGTCCGTTCAGTGATTTTGATAGATAGTCCCGATAACGCTGAATTTAAAAAAAGTACGATTGAGACCAAGTTTAAAGCCAACAAAAATGCAATGTGGATGCTTCGATCAGCAATCGTATTAAGCCGATTTAGTTCTGTGTGATTTTTTCTTGTTACCCAAACTTAAACCGTCGCTCCGTGGAACATGTTTTCAGTCGAGATGAAACAATATTCGCTGAAGGAGCTGAAGGCCATCCCAAAAAGTGCTTATGAAAATGGTTTCGAAGATCGGAAAAAACGTTGGCATAAGTGTATTACATCTGGTTATACTTTTTTGTCACGATGCATTTATATTTCTAGGGCAGTCTCTCGGAAGAAGAATCTTGAAAGCCGAATTTCAAAGCAGATATGCTGTCTAATATTTTTTTGTTATAAAAGCTTGGATTACTGGGCCTTAGATAAAGAAAAAAATTATTAGCTTATTGACAATTTTCAGATGAATCAAAGAAATAATGAGAGATCACTGCTACCTCGAAGCGTATACTACTGGGTTTCATCGTAAATACACAACTGTATATAGTATTTATGTGCGTTGGAATGATGAATACCCGTATGACAGTGTGTTCATATATGCATATGAATATTAAAAACTATGCGCCCACATATCAACATTCCGTTGCTGCCAACAAATTTTAGCTTCAGCAAACAAAGGACAAAAGCACCAACAATGCCGTTTGCATTGCAATTTTCAAAACACTTCAACGTCAATGTTGTTTCAACGCGATTGTTTTGTTTTCAGAATTTCATTTTTTGCCAACCTTTTTTCTTTTGTATGCGCTGTAACCGACGACCGTTACGATAAGTTTTTTGCAATGAAGCGAGCACGGCAATTGCTTTTACTCCGCGCTTTATTGCAAAAGGACAAAAAATCGTGCTCAGACTACAAAGCGCATAGTTCAGTGCACTATGTTGCAGGATGGCATTCGTGCTGCGCTCTATTTTCTATTTTCATTTTGCGTTTCGGTTTTCATTTGTTTATACGTTTGCTTAGCGCGTGTGTTTGTTTGTGTGACAGCTTTTGCCTTTCTAATGCAGTTTGTGGGTGTGGCTGTCGGCTGGCCACAAACCGGATATGCAACATGAAGCTGCATGGAATTCACTTTGTGACTATTTTGTTTTTTCAAAACTTAATTTTCACTATTTGCTGTGGCCAATTATTGCATAATTCAATAGTAGTGCGAAGGCATTAAATTGATTTTTGGAATATGTTAAGGGAATTTTGTGATTACTGTGTACGGTTTTTTGGAAAAAAGTTTTAAAACTTTTTATGAAAAAAAAAAAATTAAAATTTTTTTATGTAAAAAATTTTATGAATTTTTTTTTTTAAATGTAACATTAATGAACATTTTTGGCAATTTACGAAATCGATTTTTTGAATTTTTTCGAAATTTTTTTGGACCAACTTTTTTTTATATTTTTTTGAATTTTTTCTTCAACTTACATAATTATCTTTAATTAAAAAGAAATCTCATAAAAAGTATGTCAAAAAAAAAATTATTGCACTCAGCTTCTTTGGGGATTATGACCATATTTCTTGCTTTCTTCAGAAAATCTTAACACATTTGTTGCGCGGAAATGAGCTGCTACTTTGTTCTGCATAAAAGAGGCTGAATATTCTTAAGCAGTGTTCTTATATAATTGGGGTATTAAATGCAAATTGAAGTGGCAAGTATATGCGAGAGTGCAGAAAATAGCCGTAGTATCTTTACTCAACTCAATTATGTCCTACATTGTTTTTGCATTTTACTACTTTTCTGCTTTTGATTACTTATATAATATATTTCGTTTAAATTATGTATATATAAATGCATATATCTTGAATACATTACGCTATGATGGAGAGAAGGTTCAGTAGGGGAGAGTATTATAATATAACCTCTATCTACAGAAAGAAACCATACACACAATAATCAAGCGGCATTACTGGCCTTGTCGACGCGACTTGTTCATTCCAGCACAGTCAACAATAGCAGGAAGGCTCAATGGCAGATCAATTCCACGTAATATATACATATATACTAGTGATGAGCGATATTTCACTACCGGTGATTTTTTCACTGTGATTGAAAAATCGCAAATCGCAACTGCGATCACTTTTTAGAAATAGCAGTTCGCTTCTATGAACGCATCACGATCGCAGTTCGAACCAGTGATTGCGATCGCAGTTCGAAACTGTGATCGCAGTTCGAACCAGTGATTGCGATCGTAGTTCGAAACTGTGATCGCAGTTCGAACCAGTGATTGCGATCGCAGTTCGAAACTGTGATCACATTTCGAACCTGTGATTTACGATAGCAGTTCGAACCTGTGAATTACGATCACAATAGCAAATAGCAGAAAAGTAACAACTTTCTTCAGGGTATTGTATATATCGTATATGCTATTTTCGTCATAGCGGTTTGAAGTTTTGAGTGTAACGTTTTTATAATTTTTAATAATGGCAGGAAATGTATCAAGGAAAAGAAGTGAAGTGTGATGTTTGAAGTGGTAGATGAAATATAATCAAAATGGAATATTTTAATTTGTTTTAATAAAATTTTTAATTTTATTTATTGTTAAAACCAAATTTGAAAGCTTTTTGTGTTGAAAACAAGAATTGTAACTAATTAATTTCAGAAAAAATATGGAATAAAAAATTACGCGTTTTTAATATTTTCCCAATTGGTCTTGAAAATATTATTAGCGGGTATTCAAAACATTCTGATGGATTATGGAGTTTATAGTTTTTCTTTGAAAATATTAAAAGCGGATCATACCAACATACAAATGAACTATGCAATAAGCTCTAAGTTTCAGGTAGCCGAAGCGCTCCAACATTTGCAAAAATGTAGTGAAAAGAAAGGCGTAAAAACTTGACTCGAGTTACAGGAACCAAAAGAGAATTTACCGCCAATAACGACAAAAGGTTCAGTCATTCCCACGACAGTCGGGTGTACGTAACTGGACGGGACCCGAACTTGTATTCGGCCAAACACTGTCAAATCGGCAGAATCTGCCGCTACAACAACAACAACAAAACGTCTCCGTTTTAACGTTAAAGTTGCGATCGCAATAGCAATATAAAATCACAGTGATTTAAAAATAGCAATATCGCTCATCTCTAATATATACATACGTATAATTTGGTATATTTTCGGTAAAGAAAAGGAGATTGAGTCGATCAAGCTAGGAACCCAAGACGAATCCGAAACGCAGTTAATACCAGGCCCGCTGGAAACGATGGATAGAACTAAGCACTTATTACATATGTTTAGGAATAGTACTTAGAGACTTAAAGCTTTTATTTACAGGCACTGATGTTTTGAAGAACATGCGCTTAACATAGGTCTACCCTATAACAATATACACTATGCGAATGCGAAAGAAAAATCTTTGTGGAATATCGCCAAAAGCTGTAATTCCCAGTTCTTTAAGTAGAATCAACATTATTGAGGCAGGGGTCTCTTCCAACACCACTTTTCACACTTCACACATTTGGAAAATCTACAGCTTTAGGCAAGATTAGATTACGAGGTCGATCCCAGTAAGGATCTCACTTGAACAGCTTATAACGACTAGTCTGTTGTGGTACCTATAATTGCTATATAATTGGACGACAAGGCGCTTTAAGTCTATCCAACATGTGTTAAAGCAGCCAGCGTCAGTTTTGGCTTTGTTTCCTCGTTCACCGAAGGTATGACTGTCGTTACAAAAAACTGGACTTTTTCCCCATTCAACTTTAATGACTTGTATTCAACAAGATTTTTAGCAGTAGTAGTTCAGTGGTTCTGGCAAGGGAGCTCGACATCACTCTGTTCGAATGGTTTTGGTGGATATTTTGGGTATCTGCTCAGACGAGTAAACAATCATCGAATTGAAGGGGAAAAACGACCCGAACAAAAAAACAAAGCCAAAGCCGCTCAAAAATCAATTGCGTTCTTCGATATTCGTGGTTTGATGCATCATGAATTTTTTACGGAGGGGTAGACGATCAATAAGGAGTTCTATTTGGCTGTATTGAGCCGTTTGCATGAGAACATTCTTCGGAAAGGCTCGGAATAGTGGAAAAACAATTCATTGATTTTAACGATGATAACGCACTATCGCATCAAGCCACTATTGTGACCAAATTTAAAATCAAAACTGAAAAAAAATACTATCGATCAACCATCATATTCACCAGATTTGTCTCTTTGATATTTTTTCTTGTTTTTTAGGTCTTTCTGATAATTAAAAAAGGTATGAAGGTTATCTAAGCTTTTGTTTGATTGTTTTTGTGATTAGAAATTAGTACTTTTAAATCAAATTCCAAACAAATTGTCACCAGTTCTTAAACACTTATTTTCAAACCTTTAATTTATTAGCAAAAGTTTTCGCGGCTCGAAAGTCACTATGCGCCAAATAGTAAACGCGGCATTTCGACGCATTATAACGCAACAACATCAAACAACGAGATGCGAGCCGCGACAACAACCTGGCGCATATTAAAACACCACTTCCTTGTCAACACGCGTTCGATGGCTTAAAGCACTCACAGCGACAGTGTATTTGTGCACACTTGTGTATGATTGCTGTTGCTCACATTCAACATGCAGCGCTTGCAGCAATGCGCCTGCGGACCTTACCACCACTCAGCAACAACAGCGACGCAGCACTGCATGCCTGTATATATATTGTATATGAGTGTGTGCCGCCTGCATTCAGTCAACTCGCATAGTAAATGTCATCGTCAGCGTCACGGCTGTGCCTGCCTGCCTGTTGCCACATTATCGCTGTCGCATGTCCTGCCGCATATCCGGTGTGGCGCAGCTACAAATAAGCGAGGCACATTCATCTCTTCCCAGTATACATGTGCTTTTCGGTGTATGTTTGTGTGTGGCATGCAAAGGATATCTCGCGCATTATAATTGCAGCTGGCTGGCAGGCAGCAGGCATCATGCAACTTGCAGACACTCTCACTCCGCATCTTTTCATTGAGGCGTCATTTTAAATTTGTCTTCTCATTTAACACAGCTGTAACTGCTGCTGGCGCCAAAGGATGTGCTTTTGTGAGCGCTGCCATGTGTTATAACTGAGTGAATGGGAAATGTGAACAAAGATGCGGCAGAACGTTGTGGCATCTTTACATTTGTACATATGTATGTATGATATCCAAGAGTTAACCAAAAATTATTAATTATTTTTATACCCTGTGCATTTAGCAGTAGATAATAGAAAGAAATAGAGTATAAATTATTAGCGTGACGAGCTTGGCCGATTTGATTTTTCTATGTCCTTCTGCCTTAGTATTTATATGCGAACTAGTCTCTCAGTTTAAGAGATATCGAACTGAAATTTCACAAGCGCCCATTTCTCATTAAGAAACTGCTAATTAGTCGGATTTGTCGATATCGCACAACTATAGCATAAAGCTGCCATACAAACTGACCCATCGGAATCAAGTCCTTGTATGGAAAACTTTTTTATTTGACAAGATATCTTAACGAAATGCGGCCTACATTATTTTCCAAGCCAATTATATAATATTCAAAAAAATTGTTCAGATCGGACCACTATAGCATATAGCTGTCATACAAACTAACCGATCAAAATCAAAATAAATATTTGTTTAAATCCTTTCAAGCTATAAAAAAATGCAACTGTGAAGGGTATTATAGTGTCAATGCAACAGAATTTACGTTTTTTGCTGATTTTTTATTAATTTCAACTTGCAGTGGACCATCATATTCATGCTGCCACAGGGCTGCGTTTATAAAGAAATTTATATTTGTATATATGTGTACATACATATGCATGAGCGTGTATTTGTGCGCTTCCTTATCTCATATGCATCTTTTATGGCTCTTCTGTGCCGCAAATTGTGAAGAAAAAACGTTTTCTTTATATTCACGTATATATGTATATGTATGTATAAGCGTGTGTGTGTTGCGCAAACTTTTCTTAATATGAAAAGGATATGAAACATTGCTTAAGGATATATTGTTCACACTGTTTTCCTTCATGCACAACTTCATTACCCGCAAACTTTACCCTTCATTGCCGCAATCGACGTGGCTGCGACGCTTTCTTGTCGGCTCTTTCTCTCTACTTTCCACCTCAATCTGCCTCTCTTTCACTCTTCATCATCATCTCTGCGTCATCTCGCCTTTATTATGCTTCACCTTGTTAATAGTGTGTTTTATAATGTAAATCTACTTACAAAACTAATTATATAAGAAACTGAAGCGCCACACCCCTCACGCCACCGCGCACTTATTGCAAAGACATCCTGTACGCTTGAGTTTTTCTTTAAAGCACATTCAAAGTTTTCTCTCATTTTGCTGGCCACAGCTTTGCCTTTCCGCATTACTTTTCTATTCATTGCCGCTAAAGGTCCTTAGAAACCCAGTTACCGTTAGCTGGCAGCTGCCATAATGATGACCACGTTGATGATAAAGTTGATAATTAGAAAAATACTCAAGCATTTTCTGTTTGTCTGCTTGTTTGTGTGTGTGTATATATGTATGTATGTGTGAGTGCGCAATTATTGCATAAAAAGAAATGTTGTCGGAAACCGGAAGGAAGGATGGTTGCTATGGTTTGCTTGTGGGTGTGCGCTACGCGTAATTGGACATTTTGCATTTGTCTCAATTTCCATGTAATGGCGCGTATGTGTATCTCCTTCTGGGTATGTGTGTGTGTGGCTGGCTGTTTTCATGAAATTTCATTTCCGCCTGAAACTGTTTACCTCTACGTTACCGCATTACTTTACGTAATATCCTCAGCCAGCGAGTGAGAATTTGCTGTTAGTGGATTGCAAAAATGATGGGCATTATGGCGGGAGAGATAACTCTAGTATTTTCAAAAAAATGTTTAGTGAAACATTTTTTATTTAAATCGATTTTGTTCCACATACGAGTAAAAACTTATTTGGGTTATACATGCCACAAATGATGATAATATAGGCAATTTACTCTATATTCGTAAACTTCTAATAAATGTATAAAACAAACGTTGTAATTCGATGATGAGAATGGCCAATGATCTATATTACTCTAGAAATATGCTGAGTATTGTCTATAGAAAAAACTTCGAAGTTTGCTTATCCACAGCTCCTTCATTCCATCCTCATAAAGTTTGACAAAATTAAAAAAAAAATATTGTCTTCCGACGATGAGGCTCTATATTAGTTCAGCATTCTTTTAAGTGCGATATCACCTAACGGTTATCTAAAATTCTCTCTTAATTCATGGGCCATTCCTTCTAATCCCAAAAATTAGCAAAAAATTTCTTGTCTTCGAAAGGTGAGCATTGCTTTGCCTTTTTCACTTAGTGTACTCGTATATGTTATATAGATATCCTGTATATATAAATAAAATTGCTTAGATTCCGATGGTCTGGTTGACGTTTTCCACCTTAAGCTAATTTCTTGCCTTTGATTCTTGCAAGTTCAAAGAGTATAAAATGTTCGGTTGCACCCGAACTTAGCTTTTCCTTACGTGTTGTAATTTTTTGATACTTCTTAGTGTTAATTTTACACAACATTATTCGAATGTCATACTTTAGTAAACTATTAGTTTTAATATGTAATAAGCAGGCCGTTTTTCCAAGAATAAAGCTTATGCCTCTTTAAGGCCCATCGATATTAATGAACCTGCACAATCAAGGTCACACCTTCAGATTTATATTTAATTATTTACAAAATGTGAGACAAAGATATCAAAAGAAATGGTTTCAAATTGATAGGAATTAATTTATATAGCATAGTTAAGTTTACTCACCAATTAAGAATATTGAACACGTAGTAAATCTAAAAGAGAGATAAAAAAAGATTTAAATATGCTGCAAGGATTTATATAGTGGGAATAATTCGTAAATAACTTTGCTAAAACAAAAGTCAAAGAACTAATAAAAAATGTGTTCCTACTATAAAATAGATTATAGATTACGTATAGCATTTCCTGTTTGTAAAGCTGTCACAGTAAACACATAAACATAATTTTTAGGTTTAGTATATTTTTTAATGTATAGAAAGCTATACATTATCAAAAGGTTTGAGAATCGGTCAAATTTATTTAAAAAAAATGAAAACGATTCGGACTTAATAACACTAATTCGAAAAATAATAATTTACGAGGGAATGTTCACTATGATGATAGAAGGGATGCAACAGGAAAGATTAGGATAATCGAAGTGCCCATAGATATATCTAAACTCCTGTCAAATCATTTAATTTAATATAATATGCGAACTGGCAAAGCTTTTACTATTTCCTTTATGCCATATGATGTCAATGATGAATATTATTATGACCTTTTATTTTGACTGAATAGTCATTTAAATAATTTCCTGTTGATAATTCATTTATGGTATTGATGAGGGAGAAATAGGAAGCGCACCCAGCGCAAAATTTCAAAAAAATATTGGTTATTTCATGTTTCGATTTTACATACTTTTTAAAATACATACCAATATATATACTCGTATGGGAAGGCTGTCAATTTAAGATATCGACGCAAAATGCGCGAAGTCGTTCCATAGGTCAGTCCTAGTAGCTTCGAAAGGCGCGAAATCGACTCTCCAAGGTCTTCGTGTACATTCTCAGTTACGGCTGCTATATTTTCTTCACTGCGTGCTGGACGTAGTGTAATCAGTTGAGTATTATCCAATAATGAATCCTGGGTCTCAAGAAAAAAAAAGTACACTCGGTAGGCCTCTTGGGTTGACCATAAGTTAAGCGAAGCGCTCGACACACATTCATTACAGAACGTGAATAAAGTTAAACAATTTGGAAACGTTCTTCAAGCGTAAGTATATATTTCCATAATGAAATTCCGAACATTACTAAACAAAAATAACATGACAGTTTGACACGACTCGATTATTAAACAGATTTTTTACTGATTAATCCAAGATTTTTTCTCAACGAAAAACATTTTTTATAAATAATTTAAGGACGAAATTTTGAGTATTCTCGATTTTTTTTTGTAATAACCGCCATTTTATCAAACAAATTTATTTTGCTTATTCCTTCGATTTAATTACTAGATTTAACATTAGTTTGACGAATTATTATAGGTTTTTTAATATGAGAGGATCAAGTTCAGAGATATAGTGGTCACCGCAAAACGTATGTTTTGATAGGGGCGCCCGCAGATCAGCTGTAGGTCCTTTCCAAATAAATAATACCAAGTCTTAAAATACAGTTATAAGATACCATGGTATGTGTATAAATTTTTGGACAAATTAATTTAAAAGTTTCCTCCGAAAAAATTCCGGAAAATTCGCTTGTTTTCGGCTTTCTAACTGTATATAACCCTTAAAGTAGCATATTTTAATTTTTTTGAAATTTTTGGTAGATATGCATTTATGAAGAATATTTCATAAAGTAAAAAATGAAATCTTAGAAATCACCTTAGTAGGCGGTGGAAACAGATGTGCCCCTTAACCCACTGCGATAAACTAAAAATCACATACTAAAGACGGGAAAGAGAATCCAGCTGATGTTCAATTAAAAATGTCAATGAATCATGTTTTTTTTTTCTGTTGTGTAAATCACTACTTTCAAATCTACTAAAGGGCATATGATGCCATTCAATAAAAAGAACTGCTTTGAAAGCAAAATAATGCTTTTTAGGTCATTTTGTTTCAATAAACTGGATATGCTTGGCAATGCTTCACCTTCAAATGCTATGAATATAGAAATCGATATTTTTTCATTGCACATTTTGCTGCTAAAAATCTCGGGAGGCAGCAGGTAGAGTATGTTAAGAAAATAGTTAAGAAACAACGACATACAGACACACATATTTTATACAAACTTTTATTTGCTTTTGATTTGCTTTGTCTGCACGCTTCAATGACTCAATTGAGGGCAATAGAATAAAGCAAGAGAAACAGAAACAGAAACAGCAACAGAAACAGAAAAAAACCAACTCGAAAAAATTGCAATAAAAAGTAAGGAGAAAGCAAGCAAAATTTTCAAGTAGAATTTAATCAAAAATTTGCTATTTGCATTGTGTTTATGCAATGTTATGTCAGTATGTCAAACGCCTATGCTTATATGAGAGAGAGAGAGAATGTGTGTGCAGCCAAATGTCTCAATATGCTGGTCCGACAGCTAGGTGGCATGCAGCAGCAGAGTAACGGTGCAAGAAAGGCCAACGAATGAACAATGAATGCGAACGGAAGGATGTGTCGACAAATGTGTGTCAGTGCGCAGTGATAAATGTGTGTGTGCGTCATGTGCCAATGTGTGTGTGTGTGGTTGTAGTAGTGCTGCCATTCAAAATGGTGTTAGCCAAGGATACACTTAAGAAGCATTCAATGGAAAACTATTTGAAAGCGATACAAAACACAAATCAACGGACAAACAGACAAAGCTACCAAAAGACGGACATATATATACATATTAGACATACGGTACAAGAGAGCACCAGACAAAGAGATAGACCATTAGACATACATTTGGACCATTAGACATACAGTCGAAGCTTCAGACAGGCCGACATACCGTTAGACAGACCGAGCGCGTGCCAGACACACCAACAGTTATGCAGACGTTTGGGTTTGTTGTGAAAGCTCCGACAGTTATTTTCGGTTTGAACAGCTTGACAGACGGTCAACCAATATTTTCAACATTTACAGAGATTTGTATATGCAGAATTTGCATATTTACATATTTGCATATGTATTAGTGTGCAATTTCGTAAAATGCCTGCTTTAAGTGTCTTACAAAACCCTCGCCTTCTGTCCAGCACGCAAACAAAGCGTTCATGTGCAATTCACAGTCGAATTACTCAACTTAACATTGTGTCGGTGTGTTAGTAAAGACGGCTAAATATTTATTCTATATACAAATGTGTGGAGGAAAACATTTATTTATTAACCACTTTACTTGCAACAAATATTTATGCTTTAATAATTGCCAATGCAAATATTTCTCTTTGCTGGCTGATGGAACGGAGCAATCAATAAAGTAGCAGCAGACAAAGCTTAAGGGAATAAATGTAAGAACATAAGTATGTAAGTATGGAAACAAGAGTGAATGAGAGTTGATCAAATTTGAACCGGACTGGCAAAAAACAATATTTTAATGAATATGAGCTCCTTTTGAACCAATACAATCATGCGATTATTTCGATTTTCCATACACTTCTTATAAACCTCGGCTGGGATCAGGATCAGTGTCTTCAGCGGATAGCTTTTAATTACTTCAATGGACTCATGACACGTTCCCCGAAGCAGATTTTTCAGTTTCGAAAACAGAAAAGCCACTGGAAGCCAAATCTAGTGATCACCGTGATTTAGCAATGACTGTCGCTTGGTGTTTGGTAAAAAAGTCAGCCGCTATCTTACTAGAATGTGAGAGCCCTTAATCGTGATGAAAGATCCATGGTATGGATAAAAAAGACCGTCGCATATAAACAAAGTTCCTAGAGTCAGCCACACAACTAATATATCCGCCGAATATGTATTCTAGGTAATTTGGAGAGTATGGCGACCGAAATACTTCAAGATTAGATTGGTGAAAGCTTGGCAGTGGAGGAGAAAGAGCCTGTATGTTTCCCTATCATCTTCCCTTCTGAAACTTTAACAAGTTGCGTCCTCCAAAATTTTGCCAATCAGACAATATCCAGTTAGGACATATACATGTTCCACACTGAGCCAGAAGGCTTTCGCTACACCACCAGTGCTGGTTGCTGGTCAACGCTTACTGAGTTCACGCGAAGCACATAGATCCATCGCCTTTTTTCCTTTCAGTTGTCAAGCAAACATAAAAAATGTTGTCTAGAAAAAACTTTTTATCGATTCGATGGACCAGTCCGGATCAAATTTTATCATATGGTATATAAGCAATCACAAAACTACTTGCGTATTCACAAAAAAAATATATATATAATATAAGTATTCACATTCGTGCAGCAGCGAGTAAGTAACTAAGAAAGCAAGGCAGTAAGTAAGTGAAGCAGTGAAATGAAATGGCAGTAAAAGGTGCAAAATGCCCAGGCGCTTATGCTAAGAAATTATGCAATTTTACAGCCATGCATTTGGCTAATGAATTCCAGCACAGCGCCAATGCCTTGCGGACACACGAACACACACACAACAGCACATTCACACACACACATGTATCTGCGCTTAGCTATACACTCGCTTCGCCATTGAAATGCTTGCAAAGGCAGACCGTACAAACATGCTTTGTTAATGGCCTTCCACATTGGCTGGGCAACAAAAGGCTTACGCTCGAATAAACATTGCATACATGCAGGCGTTGAAAGCGCATCAAAGCCATTTAAAGAAAAGGCGTTGAGAATAGCAGCTAAAGTGATACCGGCTATATGAACTACAGCCAACAAGCTGATTTTCAACGAAACGAGTTTTAAATCACTATCTAGATCTAGCTGTAGTGTGGGTATGTAATATTGAATTTAGGGCAGTTGCGGTAGTTTGTACTGGCGGTTGAGTTTTAATTGTGTAAAATAGTAAATAATTCTTTTTTATTTTTTAATTTTTTATGTCACTAACTCTTTTTTCAAATGACGCCCTTTTTCCTTTGAATCAATATTGGCACTGACCAGAATAACTGAAATGTAGTTTTACTAACGCCCTAAATAAGACCTTTTAATATATAAACTTTTCAGCATTTTGAGGTACTAAGTAAGGATTTCGACGATTCGATCTTCTTCTCAAGCTAGTATTAACAAAATTGTTAGATTATTCCATTTTTGTTAAACTACTTTATTCCTTCCAACTTCTTTATATTCAAAGACATCTTAAATGGTTTAGAGGTTTGAATGAATAATGTCTCTTTTGTCTAATCCTTCAATAGGCTAGTCTATAAAAATTGTGTGATCGGAAACACAACTTCAATTAACTAGGTTTGTTACCAATCTGGTTTAAAAAATAGGGCGACCGATTTCTTCATTAATGAGTTCATGACTGCAACTAACTAACTATACATAACTCTTTCCCGAAGGTCTTATGAAAATATTTATGAAACTAATGTAAATCGAAAACTAAGTTGTCGAACAACGTAAATTGGAGGAGAAAAGAACAAAATGTCTAAAAAGTCAGTTCAACAGGTCACTCAGCTCAAATAAGAGCTCTTGCTAGAAATTAATTTCTCAAAACATTCCATCAAATTATAAAGAATTGTTTGTCTTATATGATCTTACCTGGTAGCTCTTTTGAAGGCAATGTTATTTATGAACATCGCCAAAAATATGAACTGATTTGGTTAATACTTTTCGCAGCAAAAAATTGGATATATAAGGGTATTTGCTTTGAAGGATCGTTCAATTCGAAGAAAGGTTCTAAAGTAATTAAAAATTGTGTTAAGTATTATTAAGCCAAACGTTATGAGTTTCAACCCAACTGTATTTGGTTGAAGCTTAACCTGTCAAAAAGAATTAGGTTAAAGTGTTGTTGAACTTCAACTTTCTTTGGTATGGTATTAGGATGTTAGGGGTAGTCAAAATTTTCAAAAAACTTATTTTTTGTTTGCACTTTCGTTACGTGTATTATCTTAAAATATTCTATATATTTTAGAATACATATAAACTCGAGTCTGATCGAAGGATTTTTGTTTTTTCAAAAATTTCGATTTTTTAAGACCAAGTAACTGTTGATTTCTTCGCAAAAATTTAGAAAAAAATTTCCTGAGACCGCCATTTTGTTAATTTAAAAAAAATCCTTCGATCAGGCCCAGGAATTTTTTTTGTTCGATTGATTTTAGATGAATCTCCAAGGACTTATGGTTGTCACCGCAAGTACCTTTTTTTGGAACAGGGTCAACACAAACAACTATAACTTTGGAAATAAATTTTTTTTCTTTTTTAAATTTTCGTGACTTCAAGTCAACACATTCTATAATAATGCCATATTACAACTTTTGTAAAATAACGCGATTTAATAGCAAAAAAAAATACTGAAAATTCTCATTTTTCGTGCCTCTGACTACCCCTAACCCCTTAAGGTTTTCAACTCTGTGCCGGTGGGGTTGACAAAAATTTCAACTGCCAACCAGCTGTAGTATTTAAATGAGTATATTTGGAAAAAAATAATATTAAGAAATGGAAGATGGCTGAAAATAACCATTTTATGTATAATTTCAAACCATTTGAAATGGTTGGTTACAAATCCCCGGAAAAGTGAAGCATTTTTTGAGAATGTGAATTAAAATTCTGAAACTAACCGAGACAAGCTAAAATTTGGAAACACTGAGACAAAATTAGGGACCGTAGGAAGTGTTTCGTACATAAAGAGTCGATATACGATATACTCGTAATCTATTACTTCAGGGAATATACTCTTTGAAGAAAATCAATTTTTTGAGCCTTTTGCTCCTCTTTAATCTAGTCAATGGCGTTTTATCCAGACCACTCAAATATATTATGGTTATTCATAATATTTAAAAGCATACTTTTTAATAATCTTAGTTGCCTCAGCCCACAGTTAAAATCATTTAGATATGACAGCAAGGAAAAGAGAGTAAAACACCAAATGAATCCCCATTTAAACGAAAATAACTTATGAATCTAAATACAGAAACGCTGGTGGAGCTCGAGTACAACATTCAGCGGACTATATCCGAAATTACAGCCGAACTACTGCTTGGGATCATCGAAAATTGGCGTACACAAACGGAGCACTGGATGACATTTCATTAATATTATATTATAAATGGCTTAAAAACTTATAGGCATTAAAAAACAGAACCCATTTGGACCGAAAGTGGTGTTTTTTCATTCTTATATCACGTCGTTCTTTCTGGTAGACCCTATATTTCTGTATATATGTATTTCTCAGTTTTCTTTTTCTGTTTGAACATTTTTCTCACCGCTATTTTACACGGTGACTATTAAATGCCGCAGCCGGCATATTTGCTGCTTACTCCAACTTATTTCAGCAAACTGCCAACGCCACTGATTGCCTGGCAAGGATATTTGTCAAGTCTACAGACGGGTATAATTTATAAAAGCATGTGCAAGCACGAATGCATACAAAGGCCAGTAGGAAAGCGTTAGCGATTGAAAAAAAAAATTTAATAAAAATGTGGAAGTAGAGGAGAATTGTTTTTCTTACTGGCTTATTCATGAAATTTTGTTGTTGGTTTTTATGATTTAACAGGTATATTGAAATTTCCAAAAAACCAAACAAAAATTGGCTTATGATCTTAAAGCTCAGAAAGCCAAGACTTCAGTAAATCAGTAGAAAATGTGGGAGTATATACATATCTCAAACTATACTTACAAAGTAATACTGTGCAATATTATTTTCACCAGTCAAACAAATGTCTGTTATAAACTTAAGCCTCTTCTTTTTACCATTTCAAACCTTTTTTTCAACTATAGATTCAAGGTTTGTTAGTTTTCTGAGGATATTTTTTTCTCAAATAATCATGCCCAAAAGGAGATATAGAGAGACTACTATCTGTCGTGAGCTATACTACTATACTCTTCGTAAAGTACTCATTAAATCATTTTGATTCCTCGCAAAATCTTACGAAAACAATCTACAACAAATATGAATAAAAAATGTTGATTGTCTCAGTAATATTCGAACTTAAAAGTACACTTCTTAGACTGAAGGATGGAAGTAAAGGCTGCTAGTAATCATAGATCATACTTTGCCTTCAATTTTAGTTTCTTTCCAGAGTAAGTGAGGACCGAATACTAAAATTTCCACTAGGGCCTCCAAATTGCTGTGTATTTTTTTATATTTTCTTTCTACTTGCATTTCGTTGGCCGTATTGCTTTCGTCGTGTATACGCTGTATTTAAAAATGAATAAATTTTAAATAAGATTTACACATTTGCGAGCGGTAAACATATACACACTTAAACGACATACAGTACAAGTGCTCGTAGGTGGATTTTGTGGTTAAGCGAATAGGACTGAAAGGCTAGAAAGATATCGTTTAACAAGGTTTACTTTAGAAAAAAAAAAATCAAAATTAAACCTTTGAAAGCTGCTAGAATGCGCTTAAATCATGAGGACTTATCACAGCTTTTTACATTTTCGTAGAAGGCTCTACAAGAGACTCTCTTGGCTTTCCTTTACTCGGACTATTATATAGCCAATCCTGCCTCATAAAGCGTCCAATAGTAACTACAGCCAATGGGCTTAATTAATATTCGGACGACTTGGCTTCCAAGTCACTATTGACAGTCATAACTTCGATGTCTCAGACATCGATTTTGGAACCAGTATTAACACTAACATTAATGTCAGACTCATTCGTTGCTACATCGAACTATGTAGGCAATTGAGAAGTAAATTCTTCTCTCAACGAACAACCAAACTCTTCGAGTTCGTCATTAGCCCGTGCAGGTATATGGCGCAGAAGCGTGGATGATGACAACATCTGATGAGTCGACGATACGAGTTTTTGAGATAAAGGTTCCGCGAAAGCTTTATGGGCCTTTGCGCGTTGGCTATGGCGAATACCTCATTTTATTGAACGATGAGCTATATGAGGTAGGTATACGATAGAAGAAAACTATTTAATATAACAATATTTTCCTTTTATACAGATTCAAGCTCCAGATATTCAAGGAGTGGCTAACGATCACTTGAGAAATTAGCGTTGATTTACAAAACTGCAAATTGTTGCACGGTGTATTTGTGATTCTAAGGTTTTGCTCGCATAATTCACAAAAGCATTTGCCTATCTACGCTTCACACTTCAAATACCACTTCGCATGCCAAGCTTTTTTGTCTAGTTTTGGGATTTCTTTCTTTTCAAAACAAATATTTCAACAATTTTCCTCAGTAATTTTTTAAATAATTCTACACAAATATATATTTTTGTACTAGCCGAATTTTAAATTGACGTCGACGTTGAAAACAATCAGACAAACAATACAGTAATAACAACAATAATAATAATAAATTGAAGCATACAACAATCAAGAATAACACAAAACATACAAAGAGAGGCATAGAAAAGTTGTCAGCCATTTGACAGGCTGGAACCGATCGAGATTTGAGTTGACTAAACACTCATATTAGCAGCGATCGGCCACGAAGCCACACGAATAATGAATAATATGGCCGACGAAGATAATAATAATAACAATAATAGCGATAGCAATAATAAAAAAGTCAATAGTAATGTAAATTGCAATAATAGTCCTAACTGTCACAAGAGTCGCACAAATGCCAGCTGCGATGCTAAAAAATTAGCGAAGAATCTAAGCAATAAGCCCAGTGGCAGCGCTGCCGCTGGTGAGACAAGCAAAAGCGAACGCTGTGTGTTGTGCCTCGATGAGAAGCGCTCGCCGGTACGCATCACGTGCGGTCACTCTTTCTGCAATGAATGTCTGGAGGTCTACTTATCGTACCAGAAGTACGCATGGGCCAATCGCTGCCCCATATGCCGTGGTTCGTTGAAGGACCAACGACGTTCAGTAAGTTTGTTGAGGGCATAATGTTTTGCTTAATTGAAAAATGTCTCTTGTCCGCCTCGTTTTCTGTGTGCTTCTCTCTCTCTCTCTCTCTCTCTTTACGGACAGGTCAAGCGAAAACATTCCGAAACGGACCATACGACAGACGCAGCTACAATGTCCGGCAATGCAGGTGCCAGCAGCAGTCAGTACAGGCCCACACGCAGGCGTCTACATGCCACGTCGGCTACAGTTGCTGCAGCAACAGCCGCTGTGGCCACAGCCACGGCCACGGCGCTATCAGAATCCACCGTGGAGGCATCTGCCGAGCAAATCTACTTGTTGGAGGAGTTTATGGCAATTGCCGCCGAAACGGATGTGTTTGGTATTGCTAACAGCATGGGCTTTGGCAATACGGCGAGCGCAACCACGCCCACCAACTCAGCATCGACTGTGAGCGCCAGTGAAGCTGCCGGCGAAGACGATGAAGTTGATTTGCAAGCGGCAGAGTTTGGAGAGGAAGTGGAACAGGGTATAAGTTATAGCCAAGACGACTTTGCATCCGATATTGGTGATGAGGAAGCCTTAGAGGAGGAGGACGATGATGAAGAGGTCTTTGGCGAGGACATTGATGTGGAAGAAGATGAAGAATTCGAGGATGAAGAAGACGATGGCGATGACGATTACGATGTCAATGATGATGAATCAAATGATCTATACTTTTTCGATGAGTACGACGATGAAAACTATGATGATCATGAAAACGATGGCTTTGACACAGTAGATGAAGGTGATACCGACAGCATTGCTGGTAGCGATGCTTACAACCAGCTGGCAGACAACAACCTACCGACGGCCGAATACTATGATGTGGATCAGAATGGAGACGATGATGTGCTGCTAGTCGACGAAGTAATTATTGTAGACTGAGCGCGTTACGCAGTTCGGACGCTGCGACGAAGAGTGTGACAAAGACAAATAGACAAAAAACATTTAACGAACTAAAGAAGGGACGTTTTGCCGACACTTGTGGTTTTACTTTTGACTGCCAGTACGCTGACCCTGGGTGCATATGACTAACTGACGCTTCGAACTATGGACTTGTTGTTACAACTGTGATTTTTTGGGTGCTAACATGACTCTGTTTTTTATTTCATCATGTGTCCTGCTGGTGTTTTTTATAGTTTTTGATGTTTTTTTTTATGAAGAAAAAAATACAAGAGACATTTTTCAAATGGAGAAGCAAAACAAATTTGTTGCCATTATTTTCGGTTTGTTGAAATACTTATTTTCGGTATTGTCAATATTTCTGTTTTATTTCTCTCTTTAGTATGAAAGATGCAATACATTCATGACTTATCTAGTCAGTATATCCGCGGCGTCTGCCGTTATGGTTTCCTTATATAACTACTTAACGAGCTAAATTGCTAGCCAATGGATCTTAGCTGTTGTATGGATAAATATGTATATATTTTGTAATAAAATATACTATTATTCTACTCAATTTTTGTAGTAGATGCTTGATATAAAATATTTAAAAATATTTTTGTTAAGTTTTTTTGGGGAATAGTTTTAAGGAGTGTTCATTTATTACATGAAGATTCAGCTTCAAAGCTTTTTTTATATCGCGTGAGTAATGCATGCAAGTATATCATATAAAAGGGTTAGTCATTTTTAGTAATTAGATTGAGGGAAATTGAGGGATTGAGGGAAAATTACGTTTGGAGAAATACCATGGTAGGTTTTGGTACCATGTTCCAGATATGATGTTGAATAGTGGTAAGGTGGACAACGACAAAAGTGTAAGTATCTATAAGGATGAGCTCAAACAGATAATAAAGTTAAAGATGGTGTATTTTCAGCATAGTTAGATACCAGAATCACCTTGCGACTACCAGACCACAGAAGTGTCTGCTAAGCGGAGATCACAGCTGTTAAAGAGAGCCCTCTTGTACTAACCAGGAATGTGCCGACATAGAGGAATACATTTATACATATATACAAATCACTGAAGTCTTGTCGGGTGTCATTAAGGATGAAAGAATACCTTGATCTCTTAATGGGTTCCAAGACATAGTGAAGCAGATGATCTAGACAATAGAGGCACGCTGAAAAATAGTCAATTTATATGCTTCTGGCTACTTCTAGATACTTAATCGACAGTCTTGTTGCAGATATAGCTGAGGCTCGGTGAAGTCAACCTTTAAATTCAATGACTTCTGTAGAGGGTGTCAAATGATTGAAGAAGCATCTTCGCATCTTCTAAGTGAAAGTATATATATCAAAGTCCATATATCAGGGTATTTTAGTCCCGGTGGTTTCACAATGGGCCCCCAGGAAGCTTAGATGCGTCGTCATACATTCATTCTACGTATCTACATAACGATCAAATGGTCAAACGGAAATAAAATTAATCGGAATTTAACTAGTAATCAGTTTTATGGGATATAAACCACTATTACATGAGCAAAACTATTATACTCTGTAGCAACATGTTGCATGAGTACAAAAAGAATTTTTCATAAACCTGTAGAAAGCTTTAAGCATATTTATTCCGTTCGTTCCTTTTATTTTTGACCGCTTTATACCCTGAACAGGATATATTAAGTTTGCCACGAAGTTCGTAACACCCAGAATTGAGCATCGGAGACCCTATAAAGTAAACATATTAATGATCAGAATGTTGAGCTGAGTCGATTTAGCCATGACCGTCTGTATATATACGAACTAGTCCCTCAGTTTTTAAGATATCGTTTTGAAATTCTGCAAACGTCGTTTTCTCTTCAAGAAACTGCTCATTTGTCGGAATTGCCGATATCGGACCACTATATCATATAGCTGCCATACAAACTGAACGATCGGAATCAAGTTCTTATATGGAAAACTTTCATATTTGACAAGATATATTCACGAAATTTCGTATAGATTATTTTCGAAGGCAACAATGTAATCTCCGAAAAAATTGTTCAGATCGGTTAACTATAGCATATAGCTGCCATACAAACTGAACGATCGGAATCTAGTGCTGGCATGGAAAACTTTTTGATTTGACAAGATACATTTTCCTCTCCCTTATGCAAAATTCGACTTATGATTTTCATCACTTTGCATATTTATTAAATATTATTAAATTTAAACTAATTATTTGACCCAAAACCGCGCGTGAAATACAACTCACTAAACATTTCACCAATCACTCGCTTAAACAACAGTCTTGCAACGTCACTCAAAAATGTTTTAACAGTTCTTTAGCTGCTCGCTGGTCTTTTCCGTGGTTCAGAAATAAATGCGTACACATCAAAGTCATTGTCAGCGGCAGCAACAGCTAAAACTACAACAACAGCTACAACATTATATAATCATATCATCATAAATCCTTAGCAACCAAGGTGCCCGCGATATTGTTTTCACCCAGAGCAAAAACAACAGCAGCAACAACATTTCCATCAACTTCATAACCGTTTTCCTCATCACTGTCGCTTTTATGATAATACATAACCGCACAATTTATTGTAGTCTCAGCATAACTCAGCGAATTAGCGGGAATACTATGTATGTAAGTGGGTGCGAAAAGCCTTCTTCAGCACTGCCTTGACTTTTTAACAGGTTGTTGTTTGTAACAGGTGCATTGCGGTTTTATTTTCGCCTCCATCTTCAGTTTATTTTTCCTTGAGCTATTTAATTTCATTACACTTTTCAATTATCGCCTTGCCAACGCAACTTCCTTGGCAAAAGCGATGCAGCTTTGGATTTATATATATATATATACATATGTATGTAAATGTTGGTGAGAAAGTATGCCGTTTATTGGTTTAATTTTCAAAAATTGCTCAGTATATTTAATAATAATAATATTTAGCTTCGTAAAGCTTTCAGGAGTAACAACAGGTTTACCATGACCATCATAGACCCGAAATGGATTTAAAGCCACCTCGAGAACTGTCACCTACGATATATTCTAAACCTTGAAATAATATAACTGTTATAGAGTTTATGTTTTCGTAACCTTACCGAAGCTCTATTTCATCACGAGACGGTACTTCGATATTTTCTATCGCTCTAGCAATGATTCTAAAAGTCTACAGCGGCATGCGCTGATCACCAATCAGACCTTCTGGCTCAAAGTGCAAGAAAAGTTGTTCTCTGAACTATTAGTTTTTTCTATCTATCTATCTATCATTTCACCACCATGGTAGATATTCTGACTGGAACTGTTCAATCGGCTAACAAGTGACAAGGTAAAGTAAGGTTACATGTCTTGTCGGATGCTATTTTCTAAAAAACAGTATGGAGAAAGGCTAGCTGGAGTCATCTCCACACTTTGCTTTGAACTGTCCACGGTTTGCCAGACTGAGGTTGGATCATTTCGGCATACACACCATCATTGAACCTGACAAAGTGCCTGAGATGAGTATTGTATGCTTTAACAAATTTGTGGTATACTCAAAAGTATTTGATCTATTGATGTCGTAAGAGTTTTATGATCGATAGCTCAAATTTTAGAAATAGCGTTGACAGCTGTCCAAGATCTTTCCTGTGTTACCTTTGCAGCGAGGATCAGCCATGTGATGCGTCAATGCATCAGAAAGTTTACACATACATACATACTTTTAGATACACTTTTTTCACTTATTATATAAGACTTAATAGAAGAAAAAAAGAGTTTTGAAATATCAACACAATGAATCATATATTCGGGATTGCAAATAATGAACTAACAGTGCAACTGGATTGACAGCTTAGTTATTATTTTTTATTTTGAAACATCGGAAATCTTAACCTAAAATATTTTTTCAAATTTCTAATCCAAAATATAGGGTTGAAAGATTAAAAATCAATTTTTAATTTCAAAAATGTTATTAAAATAAAAAAATTAACATTAAATTGAAAAAAATTAAAATTAAATTGAAAAATGTTATTTCAAAGAGAAAAAAAAATAAAAAAATAAAACTTTCTAAGATTTTTCAAAAATAATTTTCGATTTAAAAAATTTCATTTCAAATTCTTAGTACTGATTTTGTGATTTGAAATTAAGTTTCCACAAGTTTATAAGTAAAAAATCAAAAAATTAAATTTTGAATTAAAAAATTTTATTTCCAATTTTTAATTTCGAATTGTAAAAATGGAATCAAAATAAAAAAAATTAAATTAAATTAATTGAAAAGTGTTATTTCTAAGATTATGAAAAAAAAAATTCAAAAAATAAAAATTTCAAATTTTTAAAAAATAATTTTCAATTTAAAAAATTTAATTTCAAATTCTTAGTTCCGATTTTGTGATTTGAAATTAAGTTTCCACAAGATTAAAAGTAAAAAATCAAAAATTAAATTTTAAAATTTTCAAAAATTAAATTTTGAATTCAAAAAATTAATTTCCAATTTTTAAAGAAAGAAAGAAAACCAAAACCCGTTTGAACGATGCATAACTGCAATAGTCATGTGCAAAACGGTAGATTGGACTGTGATCAAATTGAAAGGTGAATTTTGTCCATTTCATCTCCTTCAAAGTAATCCCCTCCCGCTGCAATACACTTATGCCAACGAATTTTCCAGTCAAAGAAAAACCTGAATCTTTAGCAATCTTAATCGACATCGAGTTGCGAAGGCAAAAGAGATGCTTTACACGGAGCTGAGCAACATATATTCATCAAATGCATCTTTACGGGTGATGAGTGGTGGTTTTTTACGACGTCGAGACTGTTCAACAATCCAGCGAATGACACTCTTAAAATCAGCCGACGCCGAAAAAAACAAAATTCGCCAAATTCGCTGAAGATCATCTCAGCCGAGGCTTATAACAAGTGGATTGAAATGGCATGCTTATTATTAGCTCAGATGCCTATTTTAAAGGCGATATTTAAGGTTTGCGTTAGAATAATTGAAGTTTTTATGTTTTAGGTCAGTCCGGGTCAAATTTGATCAGATGTTATTCAAATTTTTCATACATATTTCTAAATTAACTGCTAAATTGATTAATGTTTGGCTTTTACAGGCATCGGTACGTATATTGCAGTTTTTCGCTGCTGCTTGTATATGTAGAACTTGCAGAATAATATGCCATATATAGAAAATAATTGGTTGATTGGCAGCCCTACCACAGATAACACCAATTGATACAAGTTAATGGCTTTGAGGTCCGAATTTCTCTTTTTTACTTCCTAACCAAGTTATACAGCAACTTTAAACGCTTTACTGCGCTGCGCTTAGCTCTGCTGCCTGCCGCCATATGCCTTGGCAAAGTGACGAGTTAGCACCTTGAGCGCCATAACGGCAAAAGGCAACCGCGTTTTTATTGCACACCAAAATGAGTTTGGTTTAATTTAATGATTGCTTCTTAATTAAAAGTGAGTCAGCGAGAGTGAGTTAGCGGGTGAAAAATGACAGTGCAAAAAAAAAACGATAAATTTCGCAAACAAACACACACAAACACATTAACCTTCGTAGTAGACACGAACAGCGCTGCACTTGCAACAGCTGGATAGCAGTGTGCGGTGCGCTCAATTCGGGTTCATTTGCTGCAATAAAATTTAATTATTTCAAGAAAAATTTTATAGCACCGAATAGCGGTGATCCTGCAGCAGCAAACCGCCACCCGCGCTGCACTCTCGCCCCCCTTAAGCCGCCTTCAGTCGCTATCAATGTCTTCGAAAATGCGATTGCTGCTAAAAGGATATACGAAGAAATTAAATTGAAGTTGTGCGCTGTTCCAAACACACACACACACACACGCACACAAAGACACCCCCTAAGCAGTGTGCGTTAACCTACTGCTTGCCTCAACTCACGCCTCGGCGTCTATGCTGGTATTTTATGGCAACCATAAGAATCAAATGCAATTAGTAGCGTGTACAACTCAATTAGACGCTGGAAAAATGCGACGAGCTTGACTGCCTCGGCTGCCAGTGCTGTTGCTGCTGCCCCCTCCCCTCGCCACACTTAAACTTGCGCGCTTTTGCTCTTTGCCAGCCAGCCAGCAAGGCCAACTAACTCTTTCTTTTTGGCGCTGCGTAGGTGTTGATCAGCGTCTGTTGCGGCAGTGAATTAGCGCAATGCCTTGGCTTATGCAGCAGACTAACTCTCCTCAACTCCGACCGCATTAAGCGCTGCAAATTTAGTCTAGTCTCGCCGCCAACTCCGCAAGGATTTATGTTGTGCCACCGCTTACTGCCGGCTACGAGCGCCACACATTACTGCCTGCAATGACGCCGCTAAATTACGCGTTTAGTTGCCGCTTTACAACAACAAAATTGTGAGTATTTAACGCGCAAAAAAAGCATGAGTTGCACAATGATGCGCCGCGCCTTTGGCTGCTGTTGCGCTCCCGAAAAAAAACCACATCGTCCGAGATTTATGAAGCTTTAATTGTCGAGAAAACCCGAATTTATTTGTGATTTTAATTATTTGCCAGCGATTTATTTTACTGTTGGCAATGGCGAATGAAGTGGCAATGCATATGTGTTGGTAATTAAATTGCAGAGGCTGCCAGCCTCCAGCTGCCGTGTGAGCGTTTAAAGGTGAATGTTCTTCAAAAATTGCATTCAATAGTGAGTAAAGAGTATATATGGAGCTAAATTTAGCTAAAATTGATATACAGAAGTGGTAAGCGGTCAATTGAAAGATCTCCGACCTTCCATAGTAAAACACAAATTTTCCTTTTTTTCCTTTCAAGGCAGATACACTGAATATAACGAGACTGCAACTTTTCGATACCATTTTCAAGGTGATTCTTTTGCTTCAAAATTGGCCTTAGTTCCGCCGATCACCTATTCATGCGACAAAAATTTCGACCCAGCGAGCATTCTTTTGAGAACTGAGTACAGAAAGTAATCGCTGGAGGCCAGATCTGAAGAATATGTTGGAAGCGGATGCAATTCGAAGCCCAATCCAGGGATTTTTGCCATCGTTTCCAAGGACTTGTGACACAGTGCACTTTCTTTTTCTTCAAATGCGGCCCTTGTTCGGCGATTTTAAACGGTCTAACTACGCTATATAATAGCCGGTGTTGATAGTTCTTAATTTTCCAAGGTAGTCAATAAAAATTATTCCACGCGGATCCCTAAATACAGACGTTTTAACCGGCACATTCCTTCGATCTCTTCAGAGTCTCAGCTATATCGAACAACTTCACTTTACGGTCATCCAAAATTATTTTGTGAACTTCTTTGATGTTGTCGTCGGAAGCAACCTCTTTTGTGCTTCCATTGCGTTTACCATCTTCGATGCTCATTTTACCACGTCTACACTTATCATGCCAATCCTTGATAGTTGTTTTTCCTGGAGCAGCGTCCGGAAACTCGTCGTTTAGCCAAAATTTTGATTGAACTATATCTTTGCCCTTCAAAAAACAATATTTCATTAACGCGAAACTGCTTTTTATCAAATTTTCCACAATAACAAAATCTGCTTCACCCAAAATGTGATAGAAGGTGCTTTCCAAAGTAAACAGGACTTAAAAAACAAAGAAGTTTTCTCGGCAAAATCAATTTATTTTATTCAACATAGTCTCCTTCTGCTTTAATATAGTTTTTGCAGGGTCCAAAAGAAGCTCGTTGGCCGGTATATCCGCAGGATGCTGGTGCAAGCCTTTTGAATGGCCTATAAATGTGATTTTTGGTCAAATAATCGTGCTTCGAATGTTGGTTTGTGAGCAATTTTTTGTCGTCAGTCAATTTGTGCGGAACAAACGCGTGCACACACCTTTCGTAAGCCCAAATGTTCGGTCAAGATGCAATAAATCGATGTTTCGGAGATGTTCAATTCCATTTCCATGAATTTCAATGATAATTTCGGCTGATTGTTGATGAATTCATGCACAGTTTCGATGGAATTTCCAGTGATCACGGATTTTGATTGGCCCACATTTTGATCGTAATTTACTTTATGTCCTCACGACTACTTTGAAAAACGTGAAACTTGAAATTACAGTTCGGGATCTCAGCGATATTTGGTTTCAACCAGGCGGCGCCAATTCTCTCACATCGCATGAGTAAGCAGATTTATTCAGTGAATCCTTTGTTGGGCAGACCATTTCACGTTTAGCTCTGTTCGATTGACCATCAAGATCGTGTGATATCACACTGTTAGACTTTTTCAATTGAGATATATAAAATCAAAAGTCTATACGGACAATCCCGCTTCGATTCAAGCCTTGGAGCAAAACATCACGGGTTTCATTCGCCAGTTACCCAGTTAGTCTAAATGCTAGAACGAGTCATCGAAAATTTCACTCAACGCTTGGACCATCTGAGACATAGCCGCGAGCAGCATTTGAAAGAGATGATCCCCAAAAAATAAATGCCAAAGTATGTTCTTTCGAATAATAATACATAATTCCAATTATATTTGAAGTTTCTGTGTTTTTTCTGTATAAAGTAGGGAACCTTGAAATGGATCACCCTTTAGTTACGTCGTAATAAGTTTATTTTTATTGAAAAAAATTACAATGCCTCTGTAAAAGCTCTTTATTAGTACCTTAATATTAATCTCTATACAAAGAAATTACTTCATTTTCAAGCCTAATTCAATACCTTCAAATAGTTATAGGAATATACGATTCGGACATTCCATTCGAAAGATATCTTGAATTTAAAAATATATTTTTGTTAGAAAAAATGGGTATGGTAGTCGCTCATCACGCTCTGATATGGTGCAACACTAAATGCGATCTAGGAGTCATTGGGACACAAGACAGAAATCAGTGTCAAGACATAATGAGCTCTATATGCACCTTTTCTTTAAACGGGTCTATCAAAAAAACAATAAATTATCAAGAAACACAAGCAATAATAATTTTCTAATTAGAGGAAAAAAGGCCGTAAGTTCATGGAAGAAGTAGAAATTTTGTAAAGCTAAGATGACAGAACCTAATATTTGTTTGACTGTAGGTAACAGCCAGATCCCTCAATCATACATGCAAGTCCTTGAAGAAGCTATCTCAAGTGCTTCTCACAAGAGCAAGATTGAAAGCTCGCGTTTTCCGAATATATCGCTCAATATTATCTAAAAAAATCGATTATAACCGTTGCTCTGGTTGTTTGGTATGAAAACCTCAACAACGTTGTTCCAAAACAAATGTCTAAAGAGGCACTTTTTTACAGAGTAGTTTTACTAAGTTTGCCACGAAGTTTGTAACACCCAGAAGCAAACGCCGGAGACCCTAAAGCGTGACGAGCTGAGTCGATTTGGCCTTCCCATCTATCCGTCCATCTGTGTATACAAGAAGACCCTCAAATTTTGATATATTGTTTTGAAATTTTCTCCTCAAGACCTCTACACCGATGTTGTTCCGCTGTAGCAGATAGTCCAAATTAGGTCTTCTATTTGAAGAGCTATCTTTACAAAATTAGCTATCGATTATTATTTAAGAAAATTATGCAATATTCTAAGAAATCGTTCAGTTCGGATCACTATAGCATATAGCTGTCTTACAAACTGTACTATCAAAATCAAGTTCTCGTATGGAATTACTTTTATTTGCGGAGGGTTTTAGCTTTAGTACAATTGTCTCTGTTTTTTATATTTTTTTCATGTTTCATAAACAACAATGAATAAACACACCAATATCAAGTTCGCCTACCATTTACTGTCAATTTACTTAATAGGCGTATAAAATTAAAATGATTTGTATTTAATAAATTTAATAGCAACACAATTAATGTCAAAGCTGTCACGACGACACTTCGCGCCAATAAGTCACGAGGTGTAAAAATAGTGAGTGCCAGCAGTTAAATGATTATAAGGACATCATATGGAGCATATCAAATGTGAGCATCAACACAAGCATACACACCGCAATAGACAACACATACCAAAGAAAGACACACACACACAGAGAAACACATGTTGATGCGCTTAGATACCTTTTGATGGCAACACAACTCAAATGAAAAGTGTCGGTAAAATTAGAAGGGAAAACCTTGCCAAGTGTCGAAATGTGCGGGCACAAGGACAAAAACAAAGCGCCGAGAGAGAAAAAAAGAAAAATATCTTTGAGTTCATTTCGAAAAAAGTACCAAGCACAAAGGAAAAAGAATGACGACAGCAGGAAAATTACACACACAAGTCCTTTGGCGAACCGAGTCAAACCATAAATCCAATGCGACACTGCGCCGCTGGCAGCAACGCCTACACACTGAGGATATGCTTGGCAACGACGTGTTGGATGTTGAAGACGAAGACGGGGGCGAGCACTACGACGACAGTCGCTTGTCGCTTTTAATTAAGTTCAAAACACTAAAAGTCACACTGCTGGGCAAAACGGTTGGTGACCGGGGCGTGTGAGCCAAAAACAAAAAACAAAAAAAAACAAAAAAACAGTGACAACAACAAATAGACACATCGCATTGACTGTAACTAAGATGATGCTACGGAATCGTATGGTCTGAAACGAATGAGCGCTGAAGGTGGTGGAGGCAGGTGCTGAAATGTTGGTTGGTGGTGGAATTTGTTGGGAGTGACAAGCTGCATGCAATTGATATAAAAATTAATAGGACACGCCATTAAATTACACACATATTTATATATTTGTATATCAGCGAATTATATAATGCCTGGGGTAGCGGATAGGAGGGAGGCTGCGGCAAATAATGTAGTAATTTTTGTAAGACTATGAACAGAGAGTTGCTATTGCTTACCAGTTGCATGCCATACTGTCAAGGAAGCTGTGAGTTTATGATTTGGATGTTAAATTTTTTGGTACATAATATCTTTAGAGTATCAGGTATATGATGGGGCCTCAACATTTTACTTTTCATATTTTGTATATTTATTCACCATGCAAGAGGGGTTCAAGAGCTGCCATTTCATCCAGAAACAAAAATGGTTGGGTATAGTATGTAGCCCGGTGGAATCATCGGTCCATATTTCTTCAAAAATGGCGCCGGTGCGAACGTAGCCGTCAATGACGACCGTTATGATGCCATAATAACCGACCATTTAATACCCGCAATCGAAGCTCGTGATGTCGGCGATATTTGGTTTCAACAAGATGGCACCAGCTCCCACACATCGCAACAAATAATAGATTTATTGCGAGAACACTTCGGTGAGCAGATAATTTCACTTTTTGGGCCGAACGATTGACCACCAAGATCGTGTGATATCACTCCGGTACAATTTTTTCTGTGGAGTAGAACATCACGCGTGTCAATTGGCGAATTTTGAGAAATGATTTGGGCCTGCATCCATATATAATTGTTCCCACTCAAGATCTGAAGCCATTGGACTACTATTAACGTCGTGAGTTTGCTGATTTTGCCTTGGAACAACTTGAAACAACTTTTTTAAGAAAATCATCTTTTCCGATGAGGCTCACTTTCAACTGATATACAAAACTTTCAATTCTAGTGCGATGAAAATCCACAAATTTTTCATGAACAACCATTACATTCACCGAAATTGAAAGTTTGTAGTTTTTGGTCTCGTAGAATCATCGGTCTGTACTTCTTTCGAAATTAAACCATCGTTACTGTCAATGGAGAGCGGTATAAATCGATGACAACCAACTTTTTAAAGCCGCAATTGGAATAAGTTGATCTTAACAACATCTGGTTCTAATAAGACAGGCCTACGTGCCACGCAGCACTGCAACAATCAAATTATTGCGAGAAGACTTTGGAGATACCATTATTTCAAGAAATTTTGCTATCAAGAGCAGCGCGTCGTGATAAAATTTTGCGCCAGATTGGGCGAAACAGCTTCGGAAACGTACGCTAAAATTGTAAGAGTGTATAGTGATAGTGCTCTTAGTCGTACCCAGGTGTTTCGATGGCACAAAGAGTTTAAGGAGGGGCCCCCCGCCCGAAAAAAGCTCGCATGAGCAAGTCGAAGGTGAAAACGATGATTATTTGATAGCCGTGGAATTGTCCACAAAGAATTCATTCCACCGGGGAAATCTGTGAATCAAGTCTACTATTGCCAAGTACTCGAAAACGAGTCAACAGGGTGCGCCCAGACATCGCTCGTAACCGGATCCTTCATCACGACAACGCGCCGTGCCCTACCGCCCTCAGCGTGTCCCAGTATTTGGCTTCTAAAGGGATCGCCATGTTGCAACAGCCGCCTTATTCGCCCGACATGTCACCCTGTGACTTTTTTGGGTTTCCGGAAACAAAATCGGTGGTCAAAAGAAATGTAAGGAAGTATGGAAACTCGCTGGAATCGCTGTATAGCTACCCACAGAGTTTTAGAATAATTTTCAAATATACGGTTTTTATGGATTCAGTCTCATTACTTGATTGTCATACCTCGTATGCAATTTTTTGCTCCAGGAAACTTATATGTTCTATGTTCTGAAGAAGATAGACCTAAACGTTTCGACATAATAATGGGAAATGGCCAAAGAAAACGAATTAATTTTTATGACCCTAAAGTTAATAAACGAAAAAAGATTGCTTGAAAGTACTGGTTAGGTTTGTTTTTAGGTCTCATAATAATTTTAGGAAGGTTTTAATTAGAATTAAGACCAATTTAAAGTATTATTGAAAGTTTATTTTAAATTTTAAATTAAATTTTTTTTAAGAAACTTACCAAGCTTAGAGCACGAAGGTAGGAAAATCTGTAAAATATGAAAAAACAAATTGAGAATTAGTTCCAAAGTAAAATATATATGTAGTCACAAAAACAAAAATAAAAAATATATACGAATTTAACTTTAATATAATAAATAACTTCACTGAGCCGAAATATTGTCATGTATTGAAGATGAACTGTAAAACAAACATCAGGATAACTGTTATAAAATATAATTGGGGGATACAATAACAACTTGTTTTCATAATATATTGACATTAGTGAAGTAATTTGGTACGATTAAAAAAAAAAAAGAGCTATAAAAGTTACACCGAAGAGACCTAAAAATACAAACAACAATAATAACAATATGAAAAGCCTCGAAAAGATAGAAGCCGCAGACACATGGGGAAAACAGCAAATGTGCAAATGGGTAAAGGTCAAGCACTCAAGGCTCGCTTACATTGATGTGAAGTACTGATTTATCACATGCCATAAACATATATTTATATAATATACATATATTATATATATATATACGAAAATGTATATTCGAGGAAAATAGAAGCCTGTATTTTTTGCTCATTATTGCAAATCTTCGGACAAAAGAGTGAAAACGAGAAAGCACTCACATTAACTGACAGCAACATGCATGTGTGTGTGTATATGTGTACATATGTATTTATATATTTCATATATATTTGGATGGCTGTGCATGCTTTCAAAACTTTGTAGCCGAAGTACTTAAAAATTTATTGCTTCTACTTGCGGTTTCGCTGCTTCTCAGTTAAACTTGCAACAAACACACACACACACACATGCTTTTTCCTTCGAAGGTCTTCACTGGAATGTACATAAGAGCGAAGAGCATGTGTGAAATATTACATTCTTATGAAGCCAGATCTTAAAAAAAATTGGAAAATATAAATTTTTTTCCATGTAGTTTATTTCTTTTCTTTTACTTTCTAGGGTAACCAGAAGAAATATTCATGTGTACATATACTATGCTTTTTAATTATATGTAAAAGCACTTTTAAATATTCCAAATCACCTCACAAAGAGATATTTTTAATAAGTTAGATACTGGTTAGTGGTATCGGGTAGTGTTAGGGTAGTGTTAGTTGGTTATCTATGACCAAGCGAACGACAGAACTGATAGAGTGAATTCTAAACTTCAGAGACAGTAGTATTTTAAGTAGTAGTGTTAACGGTTAGTTTTTTATCTTGCACTTTTAGACAAAATTGAAAATGGAAAATCGTATTTTGTATGCTTTTATCAGTCTAGTTTTTAGTTCCATGACCTCTGGCTAAAAATAATTCGGTTACCAGACCTGCCATAAAAATTCCATGCGATAGTTTTTATCTTAAGGCCAGTAGAATGACTTAGAAGCACAAGCAAATTGAGATTGATTATTTTTTTGTTCCGTGGATATATTGTTGTCCACTGGTCTCGTGGGAGAGACATGAGGCGGGAGTAGGTTAGGTTTAGCGTATTAAAGTCCCGCACTCCGGCTTTCGATGCCTGTTAAACTGAGAGTGGCTCTTTATGCAGAAGTTCAAAACAGACCGAGATTTTTGGCTATATTTTATCTGATAATTTTCAGCTACTAGACACGGACAAGCTAATATTTTTTAGCTTTTCAGCAGTATGAGTATCATATAATAGCTTATTTCAATAAATAAGGATCATATCGTCACCTAAAATGCAAAATAACCTAACATCACCTTTCATAAGTCGACAGACGAAGGAAAAATGACACAATAAAGACCACGCATATCGAAAGAAAATCTGATTTTGGTTATAAAATGGCTATATATTATGTATATATTTGTTATATATTAGTTATATATTGGTTATATATTAGTTATATATTGGTTATATCTGAGTTTTATGATGGTGTAGTGAATCGTAAGCAATAAAAACTCAATTTCGATTTTGTAGATGATACGTTGTTTGGCATTTTAAGTGACGATGTATAGCTATAGAACCAATACCATCCCCACTAACCGTTGTACCAGTATAAAGTGAGCGTTAAGATACAAATGTGTTGATAGGGATAGTTATTGTCAACGAATCTTAATTTTTGTTCAACTTGGTTGTCATAACATCTGTCAAACCTATTCAATAACCTCACAGTCATTGAATAAACAACAACATAGTTTTTCATTGTGTTGAAAACTTCGATTTTTTTTACCAAAAAGTGATAATTTGCGGAAATAATTAATGTTTTGTTTCCATTTGAAGAAAAGTACTGCAGAATCGCATAGTATGCTTCTCCAGGCATATGGTGATCATGCTTTATCAAAAGTAACTTGCAAAAAATGGTTTCAATGATTCTGAGATAATGATTTTCTTGTGGGAAATGAAGGACGTGGAAGAAGTTTGAAGACGCCGAACTGCAAGCAATATTGGATGAACTTTGAGGCAAAAGCAAATGACAGTCATGCTAAATTTTGCACAACAAACAATTTCAGAACGTTAGAAAGCTATGGAAATGATCTACAAATGAGAATAATGGGTGCCACAAGAATTGAATGAAAGAAAAAAGGAAAAGCGAAAAAACACTTGTGAAATTTTGCTTCAAAGACACCAAGGAAAATAAGTTTCGTATCGAATTGTCACTGGCGATGATGGAATGAATTTATGAGTATTTTAAGAACTCTAAACGGAGTAAATCTTGGCTTAATCCGGGACAACCTCCAACATCGACTGCAAAAACAGATCGATTCGGTAGGAAGCCAATGTTCTGTGTTGGGTGGGATCAGAAGGGTGTGGTATATCCTGAGCTTCTAAAACCTGGTGAAATTGTTCATATTAAACGCTACAGACAACAAAAGATCTGTTCAAGCCATGTTTTAATCGAAAAGCGACCAGAGACGGCCAGAAGGCACGGCAAAGTAATTTTGTTACACGACAATGCACCTATCACAAAAGCAAAATTGGTTCAGGATACAATCATACAATCAGTCGCTGCTGATAAAAATTTTCATCCTGCAGAGGTCGCTGTAAGCTAGTATGTGGCAGTCTTAACTGAGAGATGTTGTCAGTTGTATTTCTGACTTGCAAAATCTGCTTACTTATTGATCGAAGAATTAGTGACAAGTGTTCAGAAAAGTAACGGGTGATTTTTTTGAGGTTAGGATTTTCATGCATTAGTATTTGACAGATCACGTGGGATTTCAGACATGGTGTCAAAGAGAAAGATGCTCAGTATGCTTTGACATTTCATCATGAATAGACTTACTAACGAGCAACGCTTGCAAATCATTGAATTTTATTACCAAAATCAGTGTTCGGTTCGAAATGTGTTTATCGACAAATTTTGTTCAGCGATGAGGCTCATTTCTGGTTGAATGGCTACGTAAATAAGCAAAATTGCCGCATTTGGGGTGAAGAGCAACCAGAAGCCGTTCAAGAACTGCCCATGCATCCCGAAAAATGCACTGTTTGGTGTGGTTTGTACGCTGGTGGAATCATTGGACCGTATTTTTTCAAAGATGCTGTTGGACGCAACGTTACGGTGAATGGCGATCGCTATCGTTCGATGCTAACAAACTTTTTGTTGCCAAAAATGGAAGAACTGAACTTGGTTGACATGTGGTTTCAACAAGATGGCGCTACATGCCACACAGCTCGCGATTCTATGGCCATTTTGAGGGAAAACTTCGGACAACAATTCATCTCAAGAAATGGACCCGTAAGTTGGCCACCAAGATCATGCGATTTAACGCCTTTAGACTATTTTTTGTGGGGCTACGTCAAGTCTAAAGTCTACAGAAATAAGCCAGCAACTATTCCAGCTTTGGAAGACAACATTTCCGAAGAAATTCGGGCTATTCCGGCCGAAATGCTCGAAAAAGTTGCCCAAAATTGGACTTTCCGAATGGACCACCTAAGACGCAGCCGCGGTCAACGTTTAAATGAAATTATCTTCAAAAAGTAAATGTCATGAACCAATCTAACGTTTCAAATAAAGAACCGATGAGATTTTGCAAATTTTATGCGTTTTTTTTTTTTTTAAAAGTTATCAAGCTCTTAAAAAATCACCCTATATATTTTAGAATCGAATATGAAAGACTGACAACAAATCTATTGAATCTTTGGTGTTTTCGGGTATCAAATATTGCTTTAATTCTCTCATGCTCTACATATTGAGAAAAAATAAGCTATGAAACTAGCAAATTGATCGCCAATGTTGCAACAACTACAGGCGCGCTTAGTTCTTAACGGTCATCTAACTATCTGCACCATAATTAATAAAGCCATAACCTTTTTTACTATGCCACCACGCACTAAAACACACAAAGTGCGCTAACAACTCGCTCATTAAATTTAAACTACTCAGCTATGTTTGTATGTAGGTATGTATTAAATTGCCACTGCCAGCATAAAGAGTTAGATAACTTATTTAGCATAAAATGCACAAAGTGTCGGGCGGCCAAAACGCGACCGGAAGTAAAAAATACTGCACATCCGGCAACATTTTGCTGGAGTCATGTTGCAACTGGAGTCAACTGAGTGACTGCATATAAACGCAGCGCAATGAGTACACAGCCGTAAATGGTGCAAGACGACGACGAGTAGATACAAGAACAACAAGAAAGTGCTGGCAGCTGTAAAAAAAAAAATAAATAAAAAAAAAAACATTTAAGAGAAATAAAATTAAAATGGTGAAAAAATTGAAAAGCCAACGCAGCAAATGTTTGTTGCTTAAAAGTGAAAATAAAGCGCAAATGAATGCAAATTATGTGTAATAATTTTAAATGCAACGCTTTAGTGGCCCAACGCGCGCTGCTAACTGCCAAGCGCCCACATTTTACTGCATATTTCAAGGCGCAGTGAAAACTAAATTAAATTGTTTTTTATTTTTCATTTAATTTGGATAATCATACTTTTATACCCTGGACAGGGTACAGTAAGTTTGTCAGTTGGTCTTATATGCCTGGAAGGAAGCGTCGGTGACTATGAAACGTATATATATAAATGGTCAGCATGATTTGTTGTCGCGATTTAACCATATCCGTGTGTCCTTCTCAATGTATATATGTGAACTAGTCTCTCAGATTTTGAGTTATCATCCTAAAATTTTGCTCAAGTCTTTTTCTCTTCAGGAAGCTACAAATATGTTGGAACCATCGATATTGTATCACTATAGCATATGGCTGTCATACAAAATGCACGATCGGAATCAGGTGTTTGTAAGGAAAACTTTTTTATTTGACAAGATATATTCACGAAATTTAACATGACTAATTTTATGAGGAAAACATATAATCTCCTAAGATATTGATAATATCGGACTACTAGAACCTATAGCTGGCATACAAACTTATCGACCAAAATCCAGTCTTTGTATGAAAAACTTTTTAATGTGACAAGCTCTCTTATCGAAAATTTTCAGCAATTACCCTTTAAGATAACAGTACAATCTCTGAAAAAATTTTTAAAATCGGATTGCTCTAGCGTATAGCTGCCATACAAAATGCACGATCGGAATCTGGTGCTCATATGAAATGCTTTTTTATTTGGAGAGATATAAACACGAAATTTGGCATGCATTATTTTCTGAAGTAAGGGTATAATATTCTAAGAAATTGTTCAGATCAGACCACTATAGCTTATAGCTGTCATACAAACTAACCAGTCCTTCTATGAAAAACCTTTTAATATGACGAGTTATCTACCCGAAAATTCTCATGAATTATTTTTTAAGATAACGGTACAATCTCCGAAAAAATTGTTCAGATCGGACAACTCTAGCATATAGCTGCCATACAAACTGACCAATCAAATTCAAGCTCTGGTATATGTAAAGGGTATGATAGCTGCGACGCAACCGAAGTTAACGTTTCTTCTTGTTTTTGTATTTTTTTTTTAATTTTTTTTTTTTTTTTTTTTTTTTTTTTTAATGAGCAAAACTACTCCCGCAGTCGGCGCGCTAACGGATTCTCGCGGGGCAGCGCTTAACTTCCGGCGCAAAAAGCGGAGAACTCGCTTAGTATACGTAAGAGATAGCGCGACGACGGCAAAGAGACGAATGCGCGGCGGTGAGTGTACACTTGATTTAGAACGACACAAAAGATAACTGAAAGTCAGCCATTAAGTGACACCAGCGCCATACAGCTCATTAGTGGTCAGGGTCATTTGTTGGCAATGCAAAGCGCGCGCTCCCTCCCTCCATCCACAACCAACCAAACGAGGCAACACCAAAATGCGCTACACTTACGCAGCGACCAACAACAAAATTGTGGAGCGCGCTGCCAAAGAAGCAAGCGGGCGGAGCGAGGTGAGTTGGTCGGTTGCAGCCTAGTTGACTAAATGTTGTCGCTAATGTTTGCTGGCCACAAATGGTGCATACTTGCAGCGCTGTGGCAACACCGGGGCGGGCGGTAAGTATTGGTCAGAGGCAGACCAGTACCAGTGTGGCACAGAAAGTTGTCTGGCGTTGCCGTGCACTGCCGAGTGCCGCAGCTGGTAAGTATACAGGATGTTGCCGCCGCCGCCACCGCCGAGCTGGAAAGTGTTGCAGATACGCGCAATTGCATTTGTGTGGCAGTAAAAAGCCAGCAGCAACAACAACAGCACGAACCACAACAGCAACAAGAAGCGAACAGCGAAAAGAAAAATTAACAAAAGAGTCAACAGAAATGCGAAAATTAAAGTTGCAAACAAATTACAAAAAGCTTGCTTGCGCAACTGTGTACGCTCATGGGCGCTTGGAGTGGGTGGGGTAAGGTCGCGTTGCTTCGCGCTAAATGGCATTCAGCTCAGTTCGCAATTGGACGCGAAAAGTTTTTAAATGCTTGCGCAATTTGATTTCGCCGCCGCCGCGGAATGGTAAGCGAGCAGAAGTGAAACAAATAAAACAAAATTAGCGCTGCTCAAATAACTGTTCATTGAGTTGCCATTGCCAGTGTATGCATCGTGTGTGTGTTTGTGTAATATTTTGCATATATTTGTTTATAAATGGCGGCGCAAGTTATCAAATTTGACGTCGATTATTTGCACTGTTAAAGGCACTTAATGGCTGCTTTATTGCGGCAGCCAACTAAATGAGTGCCAAAAATTGGCAGGAACAATGAGGTTCACCAGGAAAGCGACACTTATTTTTTAAATTTTCAGAATTATTTTTTGTTGTAATTCCAGTTTTTTTTATATATAATTTACTAATAAATAGTTAAAGACTACGAAATATTGTATCGTGGTGTCAAATCGGGTTGGAACTGAAAGCTGAAAATTCTTCGAACTTTTCTGACACTTCGTATAGACCCTAATTGTTGTCGAGCATACATATGCCGAACTCAACATACTCCTTGAAAATTTGAAACCCAATAATGTCGGTGCCAATTCACGAGTATTGATTCTAACTGTACAAAAATTCGACAAATCCGATATGAAACCTCAAAGCATAACATATTTAACAAATTTTATGAAGAGACTAATTATACCCTTTTTTAACCGAAACCACACCGAATTAACAATACAGAAGGGTAATTTCTTGTAGTCTAAACAAAATTTCAACGAATCTATTGGGTCTTTTCGTATTTTGTCGATTGATGTAGCCATGACATCGCTGAAGAACTTAACAATCATCATAAAACGGTTTTGAACCATTTAAAACAGGCTGGCTACAAAACGAAGCTCGATGTTGCGTACCACATGAATTGTCTCTGAAAAATTTAATGGACCTCATTAATATCTGCGATTCTTTGCTGAAACGAAATGAAATCGAACCATTTCTGAAGCGGTTGGTAACACGAGACAAAAAGAGGATCAATTACGGCAATAATGTGCGAAAAAGATCATGACCCAAGCATGGTGAAACTCAGCAAATGGACGCAAAGCCAGAATTAATGCCTCGAAAGGCTATGCTGAGTGTTTGGTGGGATAGGAAAGGAATCATCCACAATGAGCTGCTCCAGCCTGGTCGAAGGATTGATTTTACATTTTACTATCAACAACTGATGACATTGAAGCAAGCAATCGAAAAAATGGCCAGAACTGATCAACGGGATTAGCTTCGTCTTCCATCAGGACAACGATAGATCACACATCTTTGATGACTGGGCAAAAATTGGGAAAGCTTAGCTGGGAAGTATTGATGTATCCACAATAAAGTATATATTTGGTTCATTAAAGTGCATTATAAAAATATAAAAAAAAATAAGTTGCAGTTTGATTAGAAATGCAGAGAACTTCTTTGACTGCCCAATATCTTCATCTAACTATACCTTTAGGGAATTCGCTTGCATATTTGGAATTAATGACTACGCTAATGCATTCTAAAGACATGTTCTGTATACTAATTTATATGCAATTGTACCCTATGCAGAATAATCATCGTGGCTCACCTTAAAGATTGGTTGGTTGGTTGGAAGCTATCATTAGGCTCAGTGTGGTCCCGGTTGGTAACCAAATTAAGCCCTAAATACCAACTTAGTGGATTTGGTAAAAAATCTGATTAATTTCCATCCCAGCCGCCCAATGAATCTTCACTTGGAGCACTGGATGCCATGAAAGATATACCGTCCCAGCCGGCTGAGGGCTGAGCATTCGCAAAAAGAATATCCATCATGTCATCAGCATCCACACATGCTTTGCATTCCGCATAATCAACTTTTCCAATTTTTGAATAAGAACTCTTAAGGGATGCTGTGATGACCACAACAATATTATAATATCCTGTTTTCCTAGAGAAAGAAGAAGCTTTTTGGCTTGTTTCCCATCAACATTACCCCAAAGTGACTTTGTGGTCTGCCCAGTGTTGCTATTATTTCAAAACCTAAGGTGTTCGTCTTGGTTCCAAATAACCCTTGAAGAAGGTGAATGGTCTAGGGTTTCTAAGAAAATTTGTTTACGTTTGCCATCAGGCGGGCCAACTCGTCTGCCTTTTCGTTTACTTCCATTCCTATATAACTGAATACCCAGATGATATTAACATAGTTACATACTTTTGTAAAGTTATTGCCTTTTTGCATAACCAAACATAGTGAGACTTAGTATTGGTGCTACTGATAGCCATAATTGTCGCTTGACACTAGAAGGCTTATGTACTTTTTGGTTAAATCAGAAGCCAACTTGCCATCTTCTATTATGTCAACAATTTGGCCTGTAAATCTAAATTATTTTCAATTAGCTTGAAGCTACCTTCTGCATATATATTACTACAGAAAAGGCCCGCTCCTGTTCCTATTTCTTTCTTTGATCCGTGTATATGTAAATTTCGCCGTTGGAATTGTTGATCACAAGACAATGTTTCCATGATTATTTATATTTTTCTTGACCTCATTTTGAGAGTCTCCTAGTAATCAAACAGGTTGCTTCAGCATATCCTCATCAGATCAACAATAGATCCTCGAACAATGAGTGTCAGATGGTCAGAAATTTTTCCTTTTTACATTTGATTGGTCGAGCTTCTGAAGAAGACAATCCAAAAGTTGTGCACTGCGTCCATATGGCGGATTATGATAGTTTATTTTTCATGTTCAAAGTACCTGTAGGTTTTCTGTTGCCTAGCGATATCGGGTCTCTTTAAAAGAAAAATATTATGTATATTGACATTATGAAATGATATTCAAGCCAAAGTAAGACCAAAGCGTCGAAATGTGAAGCACAAGAGTAAATTTCTTCTATGACAACATGGCCACTTAGTGTAACCGAGAGTGGGAGTTTAATTTGACAGAATTAAAAAAGGCGATTAACTTCCATATAAATAAGTATTCAAGTGACGTTTAAAAGGTTGTTAGCTAGAAATATATACTATATATAGTTCTTTGGGAAGCCCTAGAAAATAAGAACTTCTCTGTCCGAACTTATAAATTTGAAAAAAACGCTTAGAACCCAATACAAATTTGCACAGATGTTCAATTTTCATTCTCCCCAGTTCGGTGGACTGTCTGAAAATATGCGCTCCAAATGTTTAAGCCTTGACCTCTCAAACGCGGAGCAATAAAGAAGAAAGTGTTGAGTTGTACCACCTCGTCGTAGTTCATACAACTTCTGCACATGGCGTCTGGTAAGATAGCCAGCATTGTAGCATAGACGCCTGTTAAAACCCCACAACTAAGGAGAGGCTAGCCATGACGACCACACTTGTACCAAAAATTTTACATGATATTATTTATGTATCCAGCCAGCAAGAAATTTGTCTCCCACAACGCACCAACGTTATTTGAAATAATGGTTCTTATAGAAATACCTGACGCCTTGTGACACGAACAATAGAGGTCGCACGACAAAACTGCCACTTCTTTGGCGTAGTAGGGATGGTAGACTCATACAAAGGCGTCTACTTATGAGAGAGAAGCAATTTAGTATATATAGTGTGGCTCATAACAGAGCACGGACAAGACTGAAACGCAGTAAGGTATCGGCAGAATGCAGAGCTTGTTCTGAAGTTCCAATCTAGAAATAATTTCGCAGTTAGAGAGGAAAAACTTACTTTGGAGCACATTAAAACTAACGATATCTTTTTCGACCTCTTCTTATGCCGTTCCCATGACAGTCGGGTCAGCGCAACAGAAAAGAACAGGGATTGTAATGCGACCAAAACTGTCAACGTGGCAGAATTTTAAAAAAATATGGATTGATAATTGAATTATATAACTCAACTACAACAAAAGGTTCTTCAAACAGCAAGCCAATAAAAATTGAATATACAATATAACTAGGAGAACTTAAATTAATAGTAAGGGATTGGTGAAAAAAATCGATAAATACCAAAATACTCGATTACTTTGTATGGAAGCTATAGTGTGCTATAGTGGTCCGATGGAGAGCAATTTATAATTATTTCCCGACTTAATTCCGTGTTGAAACAATGCCACACATTTATAGGTCACCCAAGAAAATTTAATTGAAATTTACTATATAAACAGCTTAAGTCGAAAATTATTTTAAATCATTTATTTAAATCAAGCTCTGATATCTTCTGCCAACAGTATCTACGCAAACTTTAATATTAAACCAAAAAGCGATTTTCGGCCTACACACCACCACATCTGCTAAATCAATTTCATCAGAAATTCCAACAAAAAAACAAAAACCAGAAATCATAAATTGCATGTAACTTCTACTGAAACTAAACCGCTCCACTTACCCAGCCCCTTAGTTATTCAATTAAATAAGCACATTGGGCACACACACCATTAGCACACGCCCACAGTCGACGGCAATTGCAAATGTCGCAGAGCCAAGGCGTTGCACAAAACTAGGTTGCAAGCACAAATTTGAATATTTAATGCTGCACGCTCAACCAAAAGATAGCGCAAATTTTTAGATTTCATTAAATTTTACAGACTTGACACGGCAGCGTCAGGACGCAGGGAAGCAGGAGCAGACCGAAGGGAGAGGATGCGCGCTGTGAAAACTACTGCTAACTATGCTCCGTTAGCTATCATAGACTTATATTTAACTGACACAAATAGCTGGCGGACTGCAGCAGCAACAGCTCAATGCTACACGCATACATATCCATGTGTGTGTGCTTGAGTGTGTGAGCTGCCTCCTTGCACACAGCAGCATCAAATTTTCATAAAAACAGCAGAGAATTCCAAAAATACATGCATAAAATGAAATGGCAACGAATGACGTAGCCAAAAAACAATGGCGTCCAAAAATCGGTTTTGCTGCTAAATCTCACCAAATTGTACGGATAATCTTGACTGACGCTGAAGGTGGCAGTTTTAATGAAATCACCAAAAAATAACAAAACTTCAACAAACTGTGCAGCAGCGAAAATCAGTGTTGCCATTTGCACCAAATGCGGTTGGGTGTTGCGAGAACACGCGTACAGTGAGAGAAATGCAATTGAAGAAGTGAAATTGTTTACTTTGAACAAATGAATAATAGCAGAATTAAAGTGGGGTGATCCAATTGAAGATTCCATGTGTAGCCAGGTTCTTCTCCACCTGGTCTTTCCAACGGAGTGGAGATCTTTCTCTCTTTCTGCCGAATCATCATTCCACCCACCGCGATAATCACCATTACTATTCAACATTACTATTCACCATTACTAGCACGTAAAGGGCCATACATCATCCGCAGAACCTCTCTCTCGAAAACTCGTAAAGTCGACTCATCAGATGTTGTCAGCGCCCCTGCTTCTGCACCATAGAGCAGGACGGGGTGATGAGTGACTTGTAGAGTTTGGCCTTTGTTTGTCGAGAGAGGTCATTTCTCAATTGTATCCTCTGGTTAGCCTAAGAACATCCGTTTGAAGTCGAGTTAACGTAAAAAGGCGAAATATTCTTCCATAGGGTTGTGCGCCACATAAAAAATCCAATAAAAGGAAGAAAACATCATCGGATGAGAGATAGAGCTGGAAAACAATCGATGGCACTATCGATACCATCGATGTTTTTTAAATTTTCTAAACATCGATGGCTCATAGACCACTATCGATTGTTTTTAATTGTATCTGTGCATTGGAGCAACGTGTAAGTAGAATTGGTTTTGTCTCGCATTATTTTATTTTTTTATTAAATTTATGATAATATACAGTAAACTTGGACTAACTTGAAGGCGAACGGTGGTGTTGGCTTTAAGCGTGGTGATAAAAAATGGACAAATTTGTGAAAAGTAAGTATTGTTTCTAAATAGTTCTGCATACAAGTAAAAATGTGTGTATGTTGTATATGTATACTTATAACATGTGTCTGTATTTGTATTTTTTTAGTAACATCAATATCAACTGGCGATAAAGAAAATGTAGTTGAGGATGACATACAGCAGCACACAAATAAACGCAAAAGGGAAACGTCGATGGTTTGGCAGGTTTTTAAGAAATGCAAGGAGAGTAATATGGCTATTTGCAACCAGTGCGGTAAGCAGTACAAAACCGGTGGAAACACGACCAACCTTATGGATCACTTGAAGCGCATGCATCCTACGCTACTTAAAGATCAGCCTTTAGAGAAAGCAAAATGCATGACGAAATTCCTAGAGCGTGATATCCTCTACTCTAATACCTCTGAAAAAAAGAAACGCATTGACAAGCTGGTACTAAATATGGTTGCGTCCGATGTCTTACCTCTAAATGTGGTTAATAATGTTGGGTTAACCAAGCTGATCCATGAACTAGATCCACGTTACAAAATGCCGAGTAAGACTCACCTGCGCAATGTACTATTAAAAAATGAATACAATAGTCTAAAAGAAACTTTAAAAGCAGAGCTTCAGATTGTCGAAAGCGTCGCATTAACAACCGATGGCTGGTCATCAAGAGCCAATGAATCCTATCTAACTGTTACGTGTCATTTTGTAACCGAATCTTTTGAGCTTGCTTCAAAAATTTTGTCGACGAACCAACTTATCACACCAACTAACCACTCAGCTGTTAACATTGCTGATACTATAAATAATGTTGTAACTGAATGGGGTTTGCAAGGTAAAGTCGTTTGTGTAGTAACAGACAATGACGCCACAATGAAAAAAGCTTGTGAGCTGCTTAAAATCATGCATATTCCCTGTTTTGCACATACGATAAATTATTAGTGCAAGATGTGCTAAAGCTGCCATGCGTTTCCGAAATTATTGTGAAGTGCAAGCGCACAGTCGCTTTTTTTAAAGCGAGCAATATAGCTTATGCTAAATTCAAGGAAGAGCAAGGCGTTAATAAGCCGTACAGTTTGATCCAGGAGGTTCCTACGCGTTGGAATAGTGCTCTCTTTATGATGCAGCGTATTTTGGAGACAAATGAAGCAATCTCGAGAGTTCTTTTGAAAACCCCAAAGTCTTTACCGCCGTTTACTGCAGACGAAATAACACTCATAAAGGAACTGGTTGAGATACTTAATCCATTTCAGGATGCAACCGTATCCGTTTCTGCAGACACAAAAGTGACTATATCACTGATCATTCCAACATGCTGTGAGCTGCGCAAACAAATATTTGAAATGAACTCTTTCATATCTCCAGAGGCTAAACTAGTCGTCGACTACCTAAGGGTCCGAATGGCAGAGAGATTTTCACAGTACGAGGAGCGTACCGCGACAAGGCTTGCAACCATTTTGGACCCACGGTTCAAAAAGGATGGATTCCTGCAGCCATCAAATGCTGAGCAGGCTAAAAAAGCCTTAGAGTTAGAAGTCTCCACATTTTTGTCAAAAACAACACCACGTCCACAGCCAACACCACCACAACCCAAACGCTTTTCCTTCATGAGTCAAAAGCTGGAGGATAAAGTAAAATCAAATAAAGCTGACGCCATAATTCTTTTGCGCCAATATTTTGAAACGGCGCATGAAGCTGAAGAAGTCAATCCACTTGACTATTGGAAGGTAATAATAAGTGTAATATAATTATTCACATGGTTAATATAACAAAAATAATTTTCTCTTCATTTTAGGAGCATACAAAGGATACGACAGCTTTAGCAATATTATCAAAGAAGTATTTTTGCGTACCAGCGTCTTCCTGCGCTTCTGAACGAGCGTTCAGCAAAGCTGGACAAATTGTATCGGACAGGAGATGCGCTTTAAAATCGAATATAGTAGATAAGCTACTTTTTCTCAACAAAAATCAAAAACAATGATCTCTTAATAAATTTGTTAAGTTTTAATTTTTTGTTTTAACTGAAAACATCGATGAAACATCGATGTTTTCTTTCAAAAACATCGAAAACATCGATGGCCCCAGACATCGATTGTTTTCCAGTTCTATGAGAGACCCTCTTTTGATGACGACCAATAACGTTTTAAGGTCATGCACCTGAAATTTCCAGTACCTTCATTGGGAAGGTTCCGTTGCCCAGCTGGTTTATATCCTCGTAAGAGTAAAGGCTGACAATAACGCCATCCAAAAAATGCGATGGTGGGACAAGGACTGAGACGAGTAGGTCCTCGTGGCAGTTACTGCAGTGACCATACACCTAAAGGACCGCAAGTTTGGTGTAGGATTCGTGGTGGAAGAGAGACTCCATCGCCGAATACTGTCATTCACTCCGGTAGGTGAACGTCTAGCCAGAATCCGAAGTTCTTCAACAGATCACTGATTTGGGCCCACGCTCTGTCGGAAGAGAAGAACGATGCGACCAAAAATGTCCTGTATGAGCACTTGGAGCACACCTGTGAGCGTTGTTGTCTCCCGTCACGATGTCAAAATGGTGTTTGGCAACTTTAACGCCAGGTGGGCAAAGAAGGTATCTTTGACACAACGTTCGATAAATTCAGCCTCTATGATGAAACATTCTTCAAGGCTTGAGGTACACTCCGAGGTCCTAGCATTGACTCGAACCACTATCTTGTTGCACTCATCAGCAACTCGATATAAGGGAACTGCCCGACGGCATTTCAAGCTTTTGGTTTTTGGACAAAGCAAACGAAAAACTGCTACGATCAGCAGTGTTGTGTCGCAGTGGAGATAAATCTGACTGCCTACCTCGCAACGTTACAATCAACCACAGCACGAGACGCATTAGCAGACAGAAAAAGAGCGACTAACGGAAGATTTCAAGATCGGAGCATACTGTTATAGAACCCCAGAGGTGATCTAGTGAATGATGTTCAGAGTATTCCGAAATTATGGAGGGAACACTTCTTCAGCTTGCTGAATGCCAGTGAAAATAGAATGCCAAGAGAAGGCAAACCTGATGCTCCAATCGATGACGATGAACAAGTCGTTCCATTCCCCGACCATGAAGAAGTTTGATCGTCTTGTCCACTGAGCTATTCATATAGGGCGGGGAAGAACTGACAAGGAGCATGCATCCGACGATTGAAATTTGAGTGTTCCAAACAAACTTAACTCAACGGGAAACCGTTTTGCGGCAATTGAAGAAAATAAACGCTACGCAGATTGAAGACTATCTAGGAAATTGGGTTTGACAACTTTTTCTACGATGGAAAAAAATGTTGGCACAAGTGTGTTGGGGCCAAGCAGGTTCACTTTGGTGAGGAGGACATCGATTTTGAAGAAAATGATCATTCGTCATCTCATTTTGAGGTTCTGAAAGCGATTTGTAAAGGGTCTAGTACATCAAACGTTTAGTCTAACCACGCTCGTTAAAAGAGGCTTTCAAGATAGCATATTTCTATGATTTTTTTAGGGTGTACAGTATTGTAATTTTACCCTTGATATGTAGCCTTGTATTAAAAATTCACGCGAATCTCCCAACACATATCTGCCAAGCAGCCAACCTCTTGATGCAATGAAGACGGCTGACTATTTCGGAGCTCGCTTTGAAATGAATATACCTTAAACATACACACATACATACATACACATATACATTTGCAGCTGCATTTTCTCCTTATTCCTTCAGCTGCCCGAACAGGCGAGGCGTGATTTTTGGCTTGCAACTGTATTTGTATATGCCTGCATGAGGGTGTGTATGAGTGTGTGTATAGCTTGCTCACGGGGTATAAAAAATGCGCACACTTATATCCTTAAGCGTATTCAAATGAATGCAATTTGTATGCGATGCGACGACGAATGCAGGCAGTAAAAGCAGCCTTAAAATTATTGCCGAAAAGCGATGAGAAAATGCAAAAAAAGAGGAAAAAATTCAAAAAAATAAAAATAAAAACGGAGTAGAAAAGGCAGTAGGACGATAAAAAGTAAAAAGACTGAGAAAAAGTGCCAGAGAAGAAGCTTGAAGGTAGAGCGCAAAATGTGGCTGAGCCACACAGCACACACACACCACTTCAGTGTTGTTGTAATTGTAAGATTTTTCAACGGAAATCGGAGTGCAGCAGAAAGTTGGTTGGGTGTTGCAAGCACTACAAATCAGCGCTGGCTATAAAACAAAAGCGGCACTCATGGATACTTGGATATAAGTATGTATGTGTGTTTATATATATTGGTGTAAGTATATATTGCTGATTTCGCGAATTCGTAATTGTGTATGACCCGCAATCACTGCTGCAAGGGTTTGTGTGCAAGCAGCTAGTGGCTGCAGGGTTGCATTGCCGTAGAACGTGCGAGATTTAACGGTAGTTTATGCGCAAATGAATGGCACAACTTTCGGCCGAATTTTCACTTTAGCAGCCACTTAAAAGAAATGTTTTACGAGCGTCTTTTGTGAAATAAAGTTCCATCGCTCACACTACTGCCCTCTCGCTCCCTCTCTCTTACTCACTTTAACACTATTTCTATAGAAGGAACAAATCAGCAAGCTAATGGCGTGATTTTTGTTTTAGCACATTCTTCTTAGCCCACTCTTAGCTCGTTTGGCGGCTCAAATGACTCTTTGTAACTGTTCATTTACACGCCACAGCTAGTTCTTCAGCATGGCTCTCACAGGGAAAAAGTTTGTAGCTTGGTGTAATTAAGTTTCTATGCCGCGTGTATTAAGTATATTTGTACATTTCAATGTGTGCTTTGTATGCAGCACCTCAATTGCCTACAAAGCTGGTCCACAGGTCCACCTTTTACTCGCATTTTCTTTACACTTCGCGCATTATTCTCCAATGAATTCCACTTAATTGGGCGTTTTCACAAAACGAATTTGTGCGCATTTTAATTAGTTGCAAAATACTTTTTAATTTTCACTTTCCTAAAACACCCCTCCGATGTCCCGCTTGTTGACTTCTTGCTGGGAAGTTTGTATGCGCCAACGAAAAGAAAAATTTTGTTTGCAACATTTACTCTAGTTGAGTGTTACTAATTAGCGATTAATTGCGTATGAAAGCTGCTAATTCATGGTGTTCGCTTTTTGTTGTAGCGTAGTGTTTGTTAATTTACTCTTTGAGGTTATGTTTTGGAGGGGTTGGTGTGAATTTTTGATTTCAACAGGTAATTCTTATGATTTATGTCAGAATTTAGTTCACTGAATGAATGAATGTTTCAAAGGAAAAAACAGTAGTACGATTTGCTAAACTTTTTGGGCGAAAGTGCTTATTACTTCATTTCATATTTCAGTTCATATTCTTTGAACGCGCTTTTAAAACCAGCTCAATTTGAGCAGCTCTAAAAGTACAAAGATTATACTTTCTCGCCCGTAATTTCCATCCTCACAGTATATGACTATTATTGAAGTACTGTAAAGATAACCAGGCATAACTGCGTCATAAGTCACCTAATACCGTTTTTAAATCAACCTTCTTGTTATAAACTTATGTTCTTTACCGATAACCTGTCTTTAAATTGCTTCAGAGTGGGTATTGAATACTTCCGATTACATAATTACAGACGAAAATTAATAGTAATCTCCCTATAGGTCAACAACTTTGCTTCCGCCGTTTTCCAATAGATGTCTCTAGGATCAAGCATTGGTCATTTAAATCGTTTTATATCGATCTTGGACATTTGTGTCAACATTAACCCAACAAGATATTTGTAGAGATCTGTTTGCATCCCAAACTTATTCTCAATTGAAAATGTGACTTTTTGAGCCGAATTCTCGACATTTGCGGGAAATCTTGCTTTTCTTTTTTAATTCCAAGAAAAGTGCGGCTGAGGACCCGTCCACGCTTTTCTGAGGCTGACACATACATAGATAATACTATTACTCTACTACTACCATCTATATATGTAATTTCTACATATTAGGTATTAAAAAAAATATAGAATTTTTGTAAAGCAACTTATGTTAGTTTACAAAAAAATAGACCATAAAGCAGTTCGTGTGTTAATTAAGCATTGCTTTTTGAGGAAATAAGGAAAACCACTTCTGGACCGTTTTTATACAATAAAGCCTTAAATTAACAAAACAAAAAAAACTGTCGGAAGCAAAGTTTTAGACCGATATATAAACAACCTTCAAGTCGAGTTAAGAATATCGAATGGAAAAATGATCTATTATGCAAATCTTTATCTTGATTTTGATCGGTAAGTTTTAATGGCAGCTACAAGATTTAGTGATCTGATCTAAAATAATAGGAGATTGTAGTACTCGTACTGCTTGTAGCTGCATTGAATAGGTAAGAGAAAGGATATCTCATTTCATATGGGATGTAGGGATAGCCATAGTGATATAATTCTATTAGATCGAGCAAATTTTAATAAGTTAGAGGCAAAGTATAACTACTAATAAAATTCCGATTCCCTATATTTAGAAAGTTACCTAAGAAAGAACTTAAAAGTATGATATCAGGGTTTCAATTATATAAAGTCACGACACGATGATTCAGTTTTATCAAAAACATAAGGTTATGAGTGATACAAAGCGTTCAAAGATGGTCGAGAGATTCGTTCTGGAAGATCTTCCACCTCTTCAACTGAAGAAAATATTAAAAATGTGATGAATGTGGTGTTTGAAAATTGTCAGGCAAGAACGGAAAAGTGCTCAAAAATCTCGCGTTATGTGAATATTCAAAGATATAGGTATGTATATGACAAAAAGATTTTGTTTGCCCGTACACCCCTATAGGTTTAAATGCATCAGGGCGGGAATCTTAACTCATTTAACCACTTTCGTAGATTTCTTCTTGCCAAAGGTTTTACAACTATCTCAGGTGTATCGTTAATATTTGAAAATAAACTACTTCACTACTATATAATGATCATCCCTATAGGTGATCTATGCTTTCCGACAAATGCTTCATGCTGCCATCGCAAGTCAAGACAGCTAGCGGTGGACAACGTCGCACGAACGCACAAAGCTTACATACTTAAGAATTACGCGCAAGGCCACTCACTTGGCGCTTAGCTCACCGATACGCATTAAAAACAAACACATATTGTACACACACATAAACGCAGTTGTCCGAGTAGCAAGGTAAAGCACGAAAGCAAGAAAGCCGTTGGAAGTGTTGACGCGACGTCAAAGTGCAAAAGTTTTGAAAAGTCCACACACACAAAAGCCGTCTGAGTGCGGTTGTGTGCTGGCCGACACACCTCAAATAACGGCACGCACACCGTTGCACACACTCACATATATACACATATAAGTAAATACTTAGGTGAGCAAGCTGATTCACACATAACTCAAACTAAATGCACTTCGGGCAACACTCTACACACACAAACACACACACGCACTCCATTCAATGAAACTTTCGCTGGCACTATTCAACACTTTGCTGCCACTTCCACAGCCACTTGAATGTCACTCCATTACACTTCACTTCACGCGCACAAACACACTTACACACACGTGAACACGCGCTTACAAACATGTATGCCAACACCTGGAGCTACGCACACACACTCACATCTAAATACAATTGTTCGTTAAAGTGATTGCGTGTTGTAGCTTTTGTTATGGCTGCATCCTGCAACACGCAGTATAAGCGGCTATTGAGGCAGGGATTTTCAGCGAATGCGAAGATTTGTTTCCGGCTGAGGACTTGGTTGTACGAGTGTTCTTCTATATAATATATAAATCCATAAAATATATATTTATATATACATACTGCTTTCGACAGTACGAAAAGGAGCTGCCTTTATGCCGCAATGTCTGAATTTGGTATCCCCGCAAAACTAATACGGCTGTGTAAACTGACATTGAGCGGGACCAAAAGCTCCGTCAGGATCGGGAAGGACCTCTCCGAGCCGTTCGATACCAAACGAGGTTTCAGACAAGGCGACTCCCTATCGTGCGATTTCTTCAATCTTCTGCTGGAGAAAATAGTTCGAGCTGCAGAACTTAATCGAGCAGGTACAATCTTTTATAAGAGTGTACAGCTGCTGGCGTATGCCGATGATATTGATATCATCGGTCTCAACACCCGCGCCGTTAGTTCTGCTTTTTCCAGACTGAACAAGGAAGCAACGCAAATGGGTCTGGCAGTGAACGAGGGCAAGACGAAATATCTCCTGTCATCAAACAAACAGTCGTCGCACTCGCGACTTGGCACTCACGTCACTGTTGACAGTCATAACTTTGAAGTTGTAGATAATTTCGTCTATCTTGGAACCAGCGTAAACACCACCAACAATGTCAGCTTTGAAATCCAACGCAGGATAACTCTTGCCAACAGGTGCTACTTCGGACTGAGTAGGCAATTGAGAAGCAAAGTCCTCTCTCGACAGACAAAAACCAAACTCTATAAGTCACTCATAATTCCCGTCCTGCTATATGGTGCAGAGGCCTGGACGATGTCAACAACAGATGAGTCGACGTTGCGAGTTTTCGAGAGAAAAGTTCTGCGAAAGATTTATGGTCCTTTGCGCGTTGGCCACGGCGAATATCGCATTCGATGGAACGATGAGCTGTACGAGATATACGGCGACATTGACATAGTTCAGCGAATTAAAAGACAGCGGCTACGCTGGCTAGGTCATGTTGTCCGAATGGACGAAAACACTCCAGCTCTGAAAGTATTCGACGCTGTACCCGCCGGGGGAAGCAGAGGAAGAGGAAGACCTCCACTCCGTTGGAAGGACCAAGTGGAGAAGGACCTGGCTTCGCTTGGAATATCCAATTGGCGCCACGTAGCGAAGAGAAGAAACGACTGGCGCGCTGTTGTTGACTCGGCTATAATCGCGTAAGCGGTGTCTACGCCAGTAAAGAAGAAGAAGATATACATACTAATTTTCCACACCTCAAAAGACTTTTCGTAACCACTTTTTGGGATGGCTTTCAGCTCCTTTAGCAAGTTTGTCTTATCTTTTCGATCGACTAAAAACGGGTTTCAGTTTGCGGAACAAGAAAAAATCACACGGAGCCAAATCTGGTGAATACGGTGGTTGATCGGTGATACTCATTGCGTTTTTGGCTTTAAATTCAGTCACAATTGTGGCTCTATGTGATGGTGCATTATCATCATCATTGTCATGTAAAATCCATGAATTGTTCTTTCACAATTCTACATTCCGATCGTTTTCGACGAATATTCTCACACAAATGCCTCAATACGGCCAAATAGAATTCCTTATTGACCGTCTCTCTATCCGGTACAAACTCATGATACAGCAACCACGAATATCGAAATAAACAATCAGCAGTGTCTTGATTTTTGAGCTGCTTTGGCGAAGTTTATTGGTTTCGGCTCGATTCTTTCCCTCCATTCTAATAAACCCATATTTCGTCGGTAGTTAAAATGCTTTCCATAAATGTGGGATTAGAATTCTACTATCAATGATGTCCAAAGGGACTTACATATGTATATGCGGTATTATTTTTGAAAAAATTCAGCTTTTCCGAGAGCAGTTGAGCAAGAACACCTTTCATACCAAAAATATTCACCAAAATCATTCGAACGGACTGGCGAGAAATGTCGAGCACTTTTGCCATCTCTCTAGTACTTGCCTAACGATTGTCTAGCAATATATCATATGTATATTTCACTTTTTTAATATTTTCCTCAGTTGAAGAGATCGAAAGTCCTCCAGAACGAGGAGTGCATATCTTCCTCCTTCGTAAAAATGTATAATAATCCTAATGCATATATGAGAAACACTCAATTTCCCAAATGTTAACTGAGTTGCAATGCCAAATATGCAACTGCAGAAAAATTTTAATAATTCATGTGCGAGCACTGGGTAAGTAAGCACGACATATGACACAGGACCCTATGAAATAATAGTGAAATATAAATGTGAAAGCATATATTTGAATGCCATTTTTATGCACATACATGTCATGCCAGCTTCAGCTGTGGCCTGATATTAAATCAACGCATTCCGCGGAAACAGTCAAATTCACATGCAAAGGAATTTAATACTTTCAAATAAATATAAGAAAATTATATTTTTTTATATAATTCAGCATTGAAATTTACATACGAAAAAGTGTATGCATTGTGCTGAATACTCTAAAAGTGCTCTCATAACTTTATTTCGTTTTTATGGCACATATAGTACGTACGCTGCTCACTATCTTTGGGCGCTGCGCTCTTGTCTAAAATTAACGAGTCAAAATAATAAAAAAAAAAATATTTTATTGAAGTCGACATTACAGAATATGTGGATATCTCATTGCAGTTTTACAGTCACTTAGTAAAAGAATCAATCTTTGATTATATTTATGTCTTTTTATTGTACTTATACCACTTGTTCAATGAAATATTTTTCAAGAACAATTATCCTTTTGAAATACTCTGAAGATTGTGTTATAATACGAGTTAGAAGATACACATAAAGTCGACAATAAAATTCACGAAGCTTTGAGAGGTTAGAAATTATGGCAAAGCAAGGAGTACAGTGAACATTTTTTAGAATTTTGAAATCGTAATTGTTTGAATTCGAAAAATTTTGATTTGTATAAGGACTCATTTAGTTTTTTATGCGATTTTAATTCTATGAAACGGCAGTGTTTTAATGGTATTTCCCCATTACTAGAGACTACGCTATATTACATAGGATGCAAGCCGAAATTTTTCTCAGTACGAGGCAACCTTTTCTTACCTAAAGCGACCAAACATCCTTTCATTTGCGATAGACTAAGATATTTCAAATCTATTAACACAGCCTTAAGGAAGGAAATTCAAAGCAACCTGAAGTGGTAGTAATGTGTAGATTGCAAAGTAGAGAACAAACCCAAATATTAATCATCGAAACACGAAGAAAGTTGTTAAAAACTAATTGAAAATCAATTTTTTTCCATTTTTTTGCTGAAGTGAATTTTAAAGTTTTCCTTCGTTAAAGGCAAATCCGCTAGAGAAACGTTCCGTGAGATTCATGGTGGTTTGGGGTATGGTACTCTATCACTTCGAACAGCGGAGGAATGGCTCCGACAATTCAGAATGGGTGAAAACGACACCATGGATAAGCCAGCCGGCGGAAGACCTGTGACGACGAATACCGATCAAATCATGGAAAACATCGAGTTAGACCGGCAGGTGGCATCTCGTGATATTGCCCAGAAAATGGGATTTAGTCACCAAACCATTTTAAACCATCTGCAGAAGGCTGGATACACAAAAAGATTGATGTTTGGATGCCGCATGATTTGACGCAAAAAAACTTCTGGACCAAATCAACGCCTGCGATATGCTGCTGAAACGGAACGAACTCGACCAATTTTTGAAGCGGATGGTGACTGGTGATAATAAAAGGATCACATACGACCATATCAAGTGAAAACGGTCGTGGTCGAAGGCCGGTGAATCGTTCCAAACAGTAGCCAAGCCGGGATTGACAGCCAGGACGGTTTTGCTGCGTGTTTGGTGGGATTGGAAGGGAATCATGCACTATGAGCTGCTCCCATATGGCCAGACGCATAACTCTACCATCTACTGTCTACAACTGTCTACAACGGTCTACAACTGGACCGCTTGAAGCAGGCGATCGACCAGAAGCGTCCAGAATTGGCCAACAGGAAGGGAGTAGTGTTCCACCAGGACAACGCCAGATCACACACTTTGTTGATGACTCGTCAGAAGCTACGGGAGCTCTGATGGGAGGTTTCATCGCATCCACCATATAGCACGGACATAGCGCCAAGTGATTACCACCTGTTCCTCCTCATGGCGAACGCCCTTGTTGGTGTAAAGTTGAACTCAAAAGAGGCTTGTGAAAAGTGGCTGTCTCAGTTCTTCGCAAATAAGGAGGAGGGCTTCTAGGAGGGGCGTATTCTGAAGTTGCCGTCTAGATGGAAACAGATTATCGAACGAAACGGCGCATATTTGAACTAAATCCGATCACTGCAACACTTTTTATAAAACATTAAATAACCTATACCTCGATTACTTTTATGTGATACAAACAAGCGTTAAGTCAACAAAACTATTACACTCTGTGGCAATATATTGAGAGTGGAAAAACTATTAAATAAAAGATACCGTTACTGTAAACTTTAAAGTATACTCCATTATCAATTTCAGCATTTCAATTAATTTCTTGCGCTCCACTTTTGCGCTGCAAAGTTTCGCTCATTTCCGCTCACAACACACACACAAACACACACAGAGCGCCAACTTGGAATAAAATACAAATAATTGTAATAGCAAAAACAAATATTTGCGCCACTTTTATTTCCTCATTGCACTCGAAATTTTCATTTGTTTAGTTGATATTTTGTTAAGTTTGCGCTTTGTGTGCTTTTCCTCCAGTTCGCATCGCCTCTTGCGCTTTTCCTCTCTCCCCCTTTCGTTGATTTGTTTATTTGTTTTTGATAAGTTTACGAAAATTTTATGCGCTACCTCATTTCCATTTCGTTTACTTTCAATAAGCGTAAAAGCGAAACAACAACAACAAATATGCCAACTTAGAAGACAACAACAACAGCGAAATGGATTTCCAAAGCGGCTGCAAGAAAAAGTTTTTTTTTGTTGTTTTGTTTTTGTACTTTTTGCACAGTTTCAATGAAACTGTTGCCATTTGGCATTTACAATGCACGAACCGAACTCAGTAGCTGAACTCGTCCGGGAGTCGGTGGGGGTGAGCGAAGGAGGTCGCTTATTTAGCATTGCCGTTGATTTGCCTCACAAAAAGGTTGTAAATCAGTATTGCAGAATTGTTAAAGAGGCCAACTTGCTGCAACTGGCTTTTGTCACAGAAAACTTGCTGATTTTCTATAGTTGTAATTGTTGTTGTTTTTTTGTTGCTATGTTTATTTTATTTTCACTACATTTCTCATTTGCCTTTTGTTGCCAATTTGTTGGCTGTTTTCGTTCTTGTTTGCCACTATATGTTCGCCATTGTTGTCACAATTTGTTGTTGCTGTTGTTGCAGGTTTGTGTGATTGCCGGGCTGACTGCTAGCAGTTAATTCCCGTTGCATTTGTAACGATTTAAAGTCACTTGAGAGTAAGCAAGTTGTAGCCGGCGCGCAATGAGAGCGAAAAAGAGAGAGGGATAGAACGAGAGAGAGACAATGAGCGCCGCCATAAATACTTAATAAAATGTGTGTTGTAAATAAAACTGTAAATCGTGTTTTCGCCTTTTCAGTTCACTTTTCCGCCGCCGCTCATTGCAATGCAAGTGTTGCAAGGCTGGTTATATTGTTGTTGCACAACAAATATTTTACTATAGAATTATTGTTATACCGCACAACACACGCATACACGTACACACCGCCACTCGTACAACAATTGTTGCACGCACTCAAGTTGCAAGCTACAAGTTTTGTGTTGTCGCTGCCACTTGTGCGCTGATTTGCCATTTGTTGCACGTTCATTGTTTGCACTTGTTTGTGCTGCTTTGCCGAGTTTGTGTCTGCATCACCTGCAACTGAAAAGTCACCCAACTTACTTACTATCTCAGGTTTTCCGCTTGAGCGCACAAACTCAAGTGCTGCACGTTGAATTTTCCACCAAAAAAACATTAGAAATCAAGGCTTGCAACATTTTGTTGCAACAATGAAAGTAAATATGGCGCTATGTGTCTTAAAGGAAAACTTAAAAATCACTCAGCCGCTTTTATATTAAACAATGCAACCAAATATTAATCAAATGTTGCATAATAGTTGCACTTTGTAAATATAACTGTTAAGAAATAACGCTTTGTGGCTAACAGTAACTCAACTTTCGAATTTCTATAGCTATCTAAATTATTTAAGCAATTCGTCTGGCCACACAATACCTGTCTAAATTAACTTCCGCCGAAAATATTGAGGCTTTTAAGAAGGACTGCCACTTGTGTGGTGGAAAGCGCCTTAAAATATGCTACGTTAAACTTTTTAATCATTGTTAGATGCTAGTAATCGATAGCAGATAGTTTTACTCGATTTTCTGACAAGGTTTCTGACTTAAAGAAGACTTTGTTTAAACCGTAAAGAGATGAAGGCCTCAAAAATTGTATTGCTCTTGCCGAAACTGGTCCATAAAAATGTCCAACCAACCAAAAAGCCATCTAATTTGGAAAGAATCTGCCTGCAATTTACGTCTCAAGGAAATATTTCGGTCAGATGTGAAGTCTAACTTCTGAATATCGCATTATGTTCTGCATTTTTTGTTCAACCAAAAAAATGTGAAAACAGACGCGTATGCGGATGGCCTTATAATGGTAGCAATGGTTGAACATATAGATGAGCTCCGGCTCAAATGCAATCATTGCATAAATGGTCTGCTCCAATAGATTACAACAATGAGTTTAGAGCTGGCTGTAAAGAAGTCTTGCTCATAAGCAAACTTAAGGTGGAAGAAAGGGTACCACTCATGGTAGATGAATGTGAGATTACTTCACAGCCGCAGCTGAAGCATTTGCGAGTAACATTGGTCTTCAAGTACAAAAAATATAATAATCTTTCGAGAGTAATGGCCAATAGAGACTGCGTAAGTTCCAGCAATGAGTTACATGATATTGTAGTACCAATATGGATACAGGCGCTGGTCATAAATACATATGCAAGAGCAGTAAAAGCAGTGCATATTCTTTTTGCAATCCGAGTAATAAATGCTTTCTGAATGATGTCAAACGATGCTACTGAAATACTAGCCAGCATGCCGCCTATTGACTTCCAGAGGGACGAATTCGCGTGACTAAACCAGCTATCAGAGCTGTCTACAAGGCGGAAAAAACAGAGAGAATCAAAAGTCATACAAGCTGTGGTAAACTTCATCCAAAGGACGATGGTGATCCCAGACATACATTTATGAATACACAGACGACATGGGATCTGAATTTCCACCTAACCCAAGTATGGAGTACCCATGGCTACTTTAGAAAGCATCTATTCCAAATTAATAATGACGTTAGTCCGTATTGTCCGACATGTTTAAAATGCATAGAAGACTCAGTGCAGCCGTGTTTTAAACATAAAGGAAAAAACTAAAATCTACACTCAACGATAGTGTAACGTTGGGAAATTTGACAACACATACACGTTGTCAGTCCTCTGATAACTAGCAAGCTGTCAACGAAGTGTCAGCTCTAATTATGACAAAACTAAGAAGCTTACAATAAATTGGGAGTCAGTCGGTTCGTACAATAGAAGAGACTTAAATATATTTTTCTCTCCCTTATGAAGTAATACCTAATCCGGTTGTGCCGTGGGAGAAAAATGCGTTGAGAGTAGGTTAGGTTTAGCGGATTAGAGTTCCGCACACCAGCTTTTGATGATTCCTCTACTATAAAAAAAAAGTTTATAGATCCTCTCACTTTTTCATGCTGCTAATCAAAGAGTTTCTAACATTTCAACTTAACCTTTTCCTCAAATTTTGTTAGTATATCCATAAGCAAGTACAGGAGAGCTAAGCTCGGGTACAAGCAAATATTTCATCTGCTTGCAACTAGCCAGAATCATAAGGTTTGTTAATAATATTGGGTCAAGGACTAGTTTTCTACTTGTTTTGGCGGCATCTGTGCTATAAAGTCACCTGGAAGTTCGAAAATCTTTATATTTGGTATAATAACGGGTGATTTTTTTGAGGTTAGGATTTTCATGCATTAGTATTTGACAGATCACGTGGGATTTCAGACATGGTGTCAAAGAGAAAGATGCTCAGTATGCTTTGACATTTCATCATGAATAGACTTACTAACGAGCAACGCTTGCAAATCATTGAATTTTATTACCAAAATCAGTGTTCGGTTCGAAATGTGTTTCGCGCTTTACGTCCGACAAATTTTGTTCAGCGATGAGGCTCATTTCTGGTTGAATGGCTACGTAAATAAGCAAAATTGCCGCATTTGGGGTGAAGAGCAACCAGAAGCCGTTCAAGAACTGCCCATGCATCCCGAAAAATGCACTGTTTGGTGTGGTTTGTACGCTGGTGGAATCATTGGACCGTATTTTTTCAAAGATGCTGTTGGACGCAACGTTACGGTGAATGGCGATCGCTATCGTTCGATGCTAACAAACTTTTTGTTGCCAAAAATGGAAGAACTGAACTTGGTTGACATGTGGTTTCAACAAGATGGCGCTACATGCCACACAGCTCGCGATTCTATGGCCATTTTGAGGGAAAACTTCGGACAACAATTCATCTCAAGAAATGGACCCGTAAGTTGGCCACCAAGATCATGCGATTTAACGCCTTTAGACTATTTTTTGTGGGGCTACGTCAAGTCTAAAGTCTACAGAAATAAGCCAGCAACTATTCCAGCTTTGGAAGACAACATTTCCGAAGAAATTCGGGCTATTCCGGCCGAAATGCTCGAAAAAGTTGCCCAAAATTGGACTTTCCGAATGGACCACCTAAGACGCAGCCGCGGTCAACATTTAAATGAAATTATCTTCAAAAAGTAAATGTCATGAACCAATCTAACGTTTCAAATAAAGAACCGATGAGATTTTGCAAACTTTATGCGTTTTTTTTTTTAAAAAGTTATCAAGCTCTTAAAAAATCACCCTTTACAATATATGGGGACTAAGTGAAGTATTGACCCGATTTTTTTTACATAAGGCCATATTATTATCAGACATTTTCCACAAATTTCCTAAACATATCTCATAAATACACCAATATTTTTGACAAAAACTCAGCCATACGCACTGAGGTTCATATATTCGAAATGTGGCGGCTTGAACGGTTATGGCCGGATTAGACAATTTTAAAACTCGAGCTGGCATACTTCAAAGTTATTATTTGTGCAAGGTAGTACTCGAATATATTGATATAAAAGTTCTACCCTCAGTGCCTTTCGATTCCATTACGTTACGAGTGTCCATATCGATGATATTATAGATGGATCTTTAAAAAATTCACTCAGAACTTCATAGCTATCACAATGAAGTCTTGGCATACTCAAGATGTTATTATGCATAAGTTCTTGGTTTCAATGTTCATATAGTTCAGCAACATTATCAAAACTTCAAATTCGATTTTTTTATCTATCAAATGCATGTAGAGTATATGGAAGAGAGGGGTAGAGAGACGTCAGTTCAACAACAGAGGCAGAGATGCTGGCTAGTAAGGGTGCGGCTCGAAATATCAGATTTTATCAGATGTTAAAGCAAGAAACAAATGATCTCAAGGCCTGGGCAGCTTCTGTAAAGATAACAGACACTCGGAGTATACCCGATACGTGAAGGGAACACTAACACAACTGCTAAGTGGCGAAAACAGCGCTGTGACGGATGAATAAGCATGAACAATCTGCAACACGACAACATTAGCGTCCCGGCACTCAACCAAGATGAGTTGAAAGCAGCTCTTAGTTTGAGAACAACAACGCTCCAGGAGCCAATTAAAAAAGAGAATAATATGGTACTTGAAATCGAAACGAGAAAATTAAACAAAATTTCGAAGAATCTGTTTCTTATACAATTTCTTCATTTTCCATGTTTTATGTTGCTTCATTTGGAAATACACTTTTTTTAATGAAAATTATGCACAGCATTCTTTAAGCAGATTTTTTTGTTGTTTTCTTTTGTTTTATTTTTAGTCAAAACTAGACTTTTATCTATAAATTTTTTCACATAAATTTTGCGTAATTTTTGTCTGTTGCGACAGCCTAAGTAGACAATCGCTTTAATTTAACGAGACGCTGTTTTGGCAGTTTCTTTAAAAGTTGCCAATGCTGTCATAACTTACTTCTTCCTTAAGTCTCTACTTAATTTCAAGTTTTTTTTCACTTTTTTATATATACTAAACAACTCAACTTAGCCGCTTCTCCACTTTGAACCACTTGTGTCGCGGAAAATCAAAAGTTTCCTGAAGTGGCAGGCAGCCGAAAGAGAGTCAACAAAAATTGGAGAATGAAAATATTTTTTTTTTACCTGCCGCTTAAGAATATTTTTTACCAAATGCGTATTTTTGTAGTTTTAATATTATTTCTGCTGTTAGTTTCGCAATTATGCGCTTTTCTTCCAGCGCGCTCCATCGCAGCGCTGACCATCTGTGCGCTTGGCTAGCCAAAGCAGATATTTTCGACAATTTTTAAGCCGCAAACTGTGGCGCACATACACAGCGACAACGCAGTCAACCGTAGCGCCGGGTCATTCATCCACTTAACCAACGCGCGCGCCGCCACTCAACCAATGCAGCGCACCTGTCGTTCGTTAGGCGCCGCCAGCGCGCACCACAGCGCCTGCTTTCGCCGCGCAACGCCACCGCTTGCCACTCATTCAATAAACACTCCGAAATAATTGTTAAAAGAAATAACAGCAAAACAGGATATAAAGGATATAAGATTACAATTACACTTAAGGTTCGTTGAGGCGCTCTTACGAAGCGGCAGCGTTGGCAACATGTCGGCAGTATCCGCATGCTGTGAAACAACGGGCGCGCGCTCGCATCCTTCAAGTAGTTGGTCAACCAAAGCAGCTGTCCGTGAGTAGTTGCCGTTACTTACTGCTGCGGCGCGCTTCCCCCGCGCTGGGACAAGCTGAAACTGTGTGTGCATGGCATTCGCGGTTGGCTTACTTCACTGCTTCGTACTTCCTTTGCGGCGCAAGGAAGTGGCAGCAAACCGAAATATCCTTGTTGCAAGGATATCGCCAACGCGCGCTATCGTCTGGCACTTGTGTAATGCTAGCTACAAATGTTGTGGATTTTGTTGCTTGCCAGATTTTTGCTTTGCTTTGTGCCGTCAGCTCTGCCGCGCCGCCTACCTCAAGCCGCGCGGTCTTCTTCCTCGAATTTTGCTTTAGTTACTGTGCGCTGCCTCAAGGAGCTCAGGAGCGTAAGGGAGTTGGAAAATATATATTATTTCTTTATTTTCATTTTATTTATTTTTATTTTTTCTTGTTTTTAATTTTTTCTTAGTTTTTCTTTCCATTTTGCGCATACCAAATCAACTTGTAATGGAGCACATCAACGGCTCGCTGCTAGTTCATTTTTCGCAACATTTTTCAACATTACACAATTGTTGCCATTCTCTCCATTTTTCTGTGTTTTTTCCTTCTCAGTGTTGCGCAACGTTGTGTGGCACAGAGTGAAGTACTGCCAACACTTCACTTGCCTGCCACTAGCACGGCCTTTTTACTCTTCCCGTCATTGTTTTTGCTGTTGTTGTGCTGATTTTTAATTCCTCAATGCAACTTGTATATAAATATACGGTGGTGTATATAGAGTGAAGCAGAAATAACTAAATAAATAAGGTAAGTATGGCAAAAGCAAAGCTTTGTTGAAACTTTAGTTGCATTTCGAGAGCTTTTTTTCCGGATTTTTTTTTTTTGATTTTTAAAGCAAATTTTTTTTCTTTGAAATTTTTATGTTTTATTTTTTGATTTTTTTTATTTATTTTTGTATTTGAATTTTCATTTATTTTTCTTTGATTTTCCTTTTTTATTACACATTTTTGATTTCTTCCTTCCCACCTTGTTCGCCCGACTGCTTGTGCGGATTTCTGATTAGCGTTGTACAGGAAGCGAGTAGCGCTGATTTTTTACAGGCATACCTGTCAGACTCAAATTCAACAACAATAACAATAACAACAACAACAAATGTGTATAAATCAAAGGTAGTCGAGATGCAATAAGAAAAGTAAGCAGCCAAAGGAATGACCGAGGTAATATCCAGCGCCACAGTTACGACTTAATGAGACACTAGTGGGTCGTTGAGCGTTGCGGCCAGACTTTGATTACAGGCAAACGTAATGCGGCAACAAAACGAGCGCTACAAAGCCAACTAAAGCAGTGATGATATAAATATATAGACACACAGCTCTCTTCGAACTCAAGCCCACTTCCGCTGCTGTAATTCAGCTGGCCACTTCTTACACACACACACACACACACAAGCAAACACAATTTATTGCGAAGAAATTCCGCAAACAGATATCAATGGAAATACAGCAACTAACGGTATATATACATATAATGGTAGCTATGTATGTGCGTACCAATAACGGCAGCTAACAATGTGACCTGAGGGAAAATGCGGCAAATTACAGCGCAAAAAGTGACTAACGGAATTGAATGATGAAAAAATTGAATTAAATGAAATTAAGTTGTTCCAAAACAAAACTTTTCCAAGTTTACCCGTGGCAATTGAGGCGCAGGTAGCGTTGCTGCCAGCGAGGTCGCAGCTGCTGACTAAAGCTCAAGCAGCGTAATCAGTTGGATGTGAAAAGTTTGCGGCGCTAAGCGCATACAATTCGGTTGTAAGTACGTATATATGTTAGTAGTTACATATATATATATACTGTTATATGTATATACTTTATATATATGTAATGCTATCATATCGCGGTGCGAAGTTTGCTCCGATTGAATTCGGACAAATTGAAATTAATCACATTAAAATTGACAATTTCGCGCAGATTTTCCGCATTTTCTCGCCAACAAAACTCAGCGTGGCATTGAAAGTTGATTGAATGTTGCCAGTGTAGCGCCGGCAACTGCGCCACATTTAAATATTTTGGTAGTTTTGTGCAAAGTTTTTTAATCAGCGTTAATTGAAGTGAACAATGAAAGAGAGCATGCTGAGTAGTTATTTGTTATTTGTAGGAACGTTATTACAAGAAATCTCAAACACTGTTATTTAAAAATTTTTTTTAAATAACTGCTAATAAGAAAAGAAATGCGAGTAATAAATTAAATCAGTTAGACAAGATTTTAAGAATTATTTGGTACCGAAAAAATGTATTGAATAAATTTCATTTATTAAATAAATATTTAACTGAAAAAAAAAATTTCAAAATTTTTAAGGTATTTTTTGTGAATTTTTTGAGACTTCATTTCTATTATTATATTCTATTTCATTTCTTTTAATAATCTTATGTCATCCTAAATGTAGGCAGCGTTTTTGTTTACCAACAATTATACATGATTAATATTATAACTACCGACTTTTAAGCAGATATGTTCAATATAAAAAATCTAAAGTTAGGTTTAGTATAGGCAATGTCTCTTGAGCTGACTTAAAATAATATTTGCTTATGTATTAAATTCTATTACAGTATAACTTTTCCAAAAAGACCAGAGTCAAGGTAGAACTCATTATTAGTGTCTTGACAGAACTGTTGCCTACATTTAGGAGCAATCATATAGCAAAGCCTACCTTTTGATAGTAATCGAAAAATATCTTTGTTAACTTTGATAAGGTTGTGCTGAAAAATCATATTTTGACTTTCTCTATCAAAAAGAGAGAGGGTTAGAGGGCTTTATTAAAATTAAATGGTATCATGAATGATAAAATTACCCGAAATTGAAAAGATCAAGCCAAATCTATGAATGCCAAATGGTTTGAAACTGACATCCTTTCAGTGAGAAGGTGTCATCGCAACTGAACCTTAAATATGTATAGAATAGATTGTCGATGATTGCAACTTATAACAGTCTCTAACGAATGAGTATAGACTGATTTTTTCGAATACCTTGAAATCATAAACAGTATATTTTACTATACATAGCATTATTGAAATATTTGAAGAATGAAATACAATTAATTTGAAGCTGAATGAAGTGCTTTGAAAAAATTTTACAAAAAGATCTGAATCGGACTTCAAATCGTTTTTGCATTCGCTAGATTTAGTCGCCAGCAATTTTTTTCTTATTTTCTTCTTAATAAATAAATAAATAAATCCAAACGCAATACCAGCTGGAGCGTAGCTTAACGAACATGAAGATGAAGTAGCCGAAAATGGCCCGCTTAAAAACAAAATTCGCCCAAATTGGTGTGTAACCACCGATAGTAACTAAATTGCATTATTAAGTAAAATTTTTCTGAAGCAAACTTACTACAATAGTTTTAAGCTAGGAGGTAGTCTTAATTATGAACTGCTTCGCCAAAGTTGCAAATAATAGAGATTTCTACTCAATTTAGAAATCTTTAATAGGACAACCATCAAGGACTACATTCCTAATAGTCACAAATTTCATTTTATAATTAACTTGTTTGTTAATCTAATATCATTTTAAAGGTGGGCAACAACTCCATTATTCGAATATCCTAAATGTAGACAGCATTTTTGCTTGCAAAGAAATAGAAATGGTACAATTATGCTTGGTTAATATTTTAACTACAGACAAAAAATAAATTAAACAGTTTTAAGCTCAGAGGTTGCATGAAACATATACGCCATTCTCTTATTAATGCCAAAGATGTCGACTAATAGATCTTTTGACTCAATTTTGGCTATCGTGAGAACCTCAGTTCGCATAATTCAAAAATTTTATTGAGAAAACGAGTTTTCTAACTTAAGTTTTAAGGGGTTATATAAAATAAGAATTTTCAAAAATTTGATTTTTTTATTTTATTTTCTTAATGTACAGTTACATATATTTAAGAATACGCACAGACAATTTCATATCGTTCCGGTGAACATTTTCGAAATCAAACGCAAATTCAGAGCGCTTGGAAGTGCAAGGTCAAACTTTAAACGCATTTTCCTCAAAATGGTGTTTTGAAAGTCGGTGACCAACATTACTCGAAAACGGCTTAACCGAGTAGTCTTAAATTGTAACCCGAGCTTTTTAAATATATTTTGTAGTAACTAAATGAAGATTTTTTCTCGTCGATAAATTTTTTTTTTTATTCTGAACTAAGTAAGGTCGAAATTTTGGTCACGAATCAAATTTTTTTTAGAAATTATCATTTTGTCAAACAATTATTTTGCTTATTCCTTTGATTTGTTTTAATGGATTTAACATTATTTTAATGAAATCTGTTTGGCTTTTTTAATTTCGGAGGATCCAGTTCAGTGATATAGTGGTCGCCGAGAAAAGTCTTTTCCAAATAAATATTTCTACTAAAACTAAGTCTTAAAATACACCTAAAGGATACCGTAATATGTGTAGAAATTTTTGGACCAATACATTTAAAAGATTTCTCAGAAAAAAATCCGGAAAATTCGCTTTTTTGGCCTAATTGTTTCATTTAAGAAATAATCCACAGGTCCAAAATAAAAACAATTTTTAAAATATTTTCCAAATGTTATTATAGTAACAAGAGTGTTCATGCTACTTACCTATTTCAACAAGGCACTGAAATCAATTGAGCGTAGCAAATACCTGAAAGTAAGGAAGAATCGATTAGCTTCAGCGGAAATATAAATGTGCTGAAAATCAGTTTATGAAAGTAAATAATTTTAAATTAAAAAAATCTAAAATATATAAAAAATTCATATATATACTTTATTCAATCTTATTAGATCTTTTATCCATATCTAAACATATAATTTTTTTGTTTCTGATTATTTTGTCAAGCCTTATCTTTTACCATATTCATAACCTACATAAAATGTCTTTACATAGTACGAGATGAGTTCAACCAAAGAATTTACTTTATTATTTTTTGTATACAAATACATAACTATACATATATCCATCGGAAATCAAGCAAGCTCACAACTAACAAATGTAAGAAATATTCATAGTCTACAACCCCACCTTCAAGCATAAATAACCCACAATTTCATTTGATTGTGAAAAATGCTCCATTTATTGTGTATAAATATTTTTATTTGCATACACATACATATGTATGTATATATATGTGTATGTGGGTGAGAATGTGTTGTTTAGCGGCGCTGAAAATAAAGTTACAGCTGTTATGACTACACGAATTTTATATAGCCACTCATGCTGATACGCGCTTAAAACCAAGTTGATGCTCTCAGCTGATGCAGATATGCTTGCTGACGATTGTTATGGTTTTCGTTGGCACTGTGGTGTTGTTGCTGAACATGATGAAACTGCTGTCTTCGTGTTATGTGAGCAAATATACTTGAAAATTGTGGAAAATTTATTGTCGTACATTGCTGCAGCAATAAGACAGGATATATGTATGTAGGTATGTATGTATATAGAGGTATATATGTATGTATGTATATTGATGCGTTTACTTATGTGTTGATATGAAAAAATAACAGTACTAAGTTAGAAGGGGAGTGGAAAGCAATTTTGAAGAATTTTAAATTTTTTGAAAACTGTTTAGTCATTTGAGGGTCAAAATTCTTACTGAAATCAGACATAAAATACTGAAGAGTATTTTTCTTTGAAATCTGAGGTTCTTAAGACGGCTTCTGTAATATTTTAAACATTGGTCCTAACCCATTTATACTTTCATAAAACATAATAATGCTGCTAAACAGAAATATATAAAATCGTGAGACAAAACTGCTTCCGTTATCAAACTAATGTCACATATGAAACAGTAAAATCACTACCTCTGTCTAAATATTCGTCTAAAGGGCTTGACATTAAACAAACAGTAATAACTTTCACTAATTTGCTCTCTAATATTACCACAAAATCCTTAAATTCTTGTTTTTTATTTAGTATAAGCTTATAAAAACAAAAAAACACAAAATACTTAAACTGGTCCAAAATTAACTAGTTACTATCAAACTACACCCGAACTAGTTCGAAAATCAGCAGCTCTGGACCACTTCTAAATACAAATATAGCTTGACTAAAACCACTTTAACGCTTTTATAACTTTGTGCGATTGTACTGTTAAGTAAAAGTGCATAAATATTCATGGTTGTGCGCATAAGTGTATGTCAATCTACTACACATATTTACATTCCTTTAACAAACAATACATGCCACATCGCTATAAGTGCATTAAATTCTTTATCACACAATTTCCATTATCTCTTTATTTCTGTTTTGTGTTTTTTTTCTACTTTTCGTTGTCGGTATTTTACAGCATCTTGAATTGCTTAAGACGCATGCATGCGCTTGCTCGCTCACCCACTTAACGGTACATCCTGTATAGCGCGTATAAAAATGACATAATGTCCAAGCAAGCTAAGTGCTTATGCACTTGTCTGCTGCAACTACTTTTACTGTCTTCCCAACGAAAAACTCGCATGCAACATATAAATACATACATATGCTTATGCACTCTCACATACACATACACAAACGGATGCGGCATTTTGTATCGCAAGCAGTTAGGCACATCTCTCTACATATACATATATGTATATATATATATGTATATATGTATGTGTATATATTCATATATACTCACACTACTACTCTGCAGCAGTATATGTTGCCACACCAAACGGAGAATGAAAAATGTGGCTACAACAACACTCACACTTAAGTTGCAACACTGCAACAGAAAGCAGTACATTTTTTATGATTATGATTTAATATAGAGCAAAGTCTCTTCGAGTTTTCTTAAGCAGTGCTAGTGGCGTCCACGAAAACTGAGGTATATACATATGTATGTGTGCGTGTGTACATGTGACTGAAGGGTTTCTCTTAAAAATGTATGACTTCGTTTGTTATTGTTTCTGTATGCCATTTTGGAGTGTTTTTTTTTCCAAGTCCATTCATTTGATGAATGACTTCCGCGCAATGACATAAGTGTTCGCCATTTTTTTTTTTAGAAATTTCTAAAATGTGGCACGAACTTAATGTTAATAAAGTGCATTCCAAGTTACTTGTATTATGCGGGTCAGTTATTACTGATTTCTCGAAAATCTGCTTATGGCTATATGAAAGAAAGTTTCAAGATTAATAGGTTAGGTTAGATTAGACTGATAGGCTGATGAGGCACGTATGCGCCAGTTTTGGTTCTTAGCGATACTAGATTGAATATCATTAAGTAGTCTATGAGAAGTTTTAATTTTTTGGGATGCTTGCGCTTGAAGCGAATATAAACTGACTCGTTGGCCTCAAAGTTATTAACTTAAAGCGAAAACAATCCTCTTACAACAAAAGAATTTTGTAATATTTAAATTTAAAAGCATACTTTTAGGATTTCAGCATAACTTCTAAATGCTTTAATTTAGCTAATTTATCATTATGAAACCTTTTTTGGCTGGACTCTATTCTAAGAATCTGATTTTGCTTCAGCTATTATAGGCTCACTAGGAGTATTAAATCAAAACTCACTAAGAAAATTAATGGAAAGACCGCAGACGCCGCTAATGTCACTTCAGAAGTTATGGAAGCTTCGTTGGGCTGTTCTTATGCAACCACCTCTAAGTTTGGACCCCGCATCAATAGCATTAATACCTGCTGCCGTCTATGGCGAGTGATTACGCTGGTCAAAAATAGGCCTCAACAGACATTTGTAAAAATCTATTTTCAAATATCTCTCTTATCTCTTATTTTTATAAATGTATATATAGGGTCATAGTTATATATGTATATAAGTAAGCATGATGACGAAATAATTTGAAATCCGGATGTATGTCTATGACTGTGCAAAGTGTATTTTGAGTATGAATTGAGATAACGTAATGGTTGGTACACGCATTCCTTGGAAAAAAAAGCCTAAAATAAATTGGTAGATTGACGTAATCGCCGCCCCACGTACCACGCCCAAAAAACTCTATTAAAACCCACAAGTTCTCATGACTAAGCACCAAACTAAAATTTAAATCGGTAATTCGGCGAAGGGAAGCGAGGGAAATCGTAGTGGCAAGGGGCATTTGTGGGTAAAAAAAAATTAAAACAAGTAAGGAAGGGCTAAGTTCGGGTGTCACCGAACATTTTATACTCTCGCATGATAAAGTGATAATCGAGATTTCATTATCCGTCATTTACATATTTTTTTATTTTGCTGTAAAATTAATTAGAATTAAATTCTGAGAGATTTACCGATATTTTCGGTGAAAAATTAGGTTAAGTTAGGTTAGGCATTGAGTTCTTCGTGTTCGATATCAGGGACCTTGAAAAGTTATAGTCCGATCACGACAATTTTTCCACAAGGGATACCTCAACTCAAATACCGTATTTGCGTAAGGTTCCTAATGTGTATGTTATACAGAGAAGGTATCAGTTGGAATTCAAAAAAGCATTATATTGGAAGAAGGCGTGGTTGTGAACCGATTTCACCCTTATTTCGTACATGTCATCAGGGTGTTAAGGTAATATTATATACCGAATTTCATTGAAATCGGTTGAGTAGTTCCTGAGATATGGTTTTTGGTCCATAAGTGGGCGACACCACGCCCATTTTCAATTTTTAAAAAAACCTTGGGTGCAGCTTCCTTCTGCCATTTCTTCAGTAAAATTTTGTGTTTCTGACGTTTTCTGTTAGTCGGTTAACGCACTTTTAGTGATTTTCAACATAACCTTTGTATGGGAGGTGGGCGTGGTTATTATCCGATTTCTTCCATTTTTGAACTGTATATGGAGATGCCTGAAGGAAACGATTCTGTAGAGTTTGGTTGACTCTGACTGAAAACTTTTTAGGGGGCGGGGCCAAGCCCACTTTTCCAAAAAAAATACGTCCAAATATGCCCCTTCCTAATGCGATCCTTTGTGCCAAATTTCACTTTAATATCTTTATTTATGGCTTAGTTATGACACTTTATAGGTTTTCGGTTTCCGCCATTTTGTGGGCGTGGCAGTGGGCCGATTTTGCCCATCTTCGAACTTAACCTTCTTATGGAGCCAAGAAATACGTGTACCAAGTTTTATCATGATATCTCAATTTTTACTCAAGTTACAGCTTGCATGGACGGACGGACAGACAGACATCCGGATTTCACCTCTACTCGTCACCCTGATCACTTTGGTATATATAACCCTATATCTGACTCTTTTAGTTTTAGGACTTACAAACAACCGTTATGTGAACAAAACTATAATACTCTCTTTAGCAACTTTGTTGCGAGAGTATAAAAAGCGGATGTGGCCCCGCGCTCCAATAAGTTCAATTAATTTAATTAGTAAACTCGCCCAGCAGAATATTGTAAGAACTCCTACCTACATTGCGAAAATGGATGAAATGGGAAGGTAACCCTGCTCAGTCCCCATATGACGGTAACGTTCAAAACTATTAAAAGCGCACATCTTGGAACCCGACTGACTTGACCTTGCTCCCATTAACTATTATTAGGATTTTCAAACATCCGGCTGACTTTACTCCATATGATTGGCGATTGTATGTGAGGCACCTTAATAAAGCCCAGCGAATATTTTTATACCCTGAACAGGGTATATTAAGTTAGCTATGAAGTTTGTAACACACAGAAGAAAGCGTCGGAAGAAAGCGTCGGAGACCCTATAAAGTATATATATAAATGATTAGTATGTTCGATTTAGCCATGTCCGTCTGTCCGTCCGTCTGTCTGTCTGTATATATACGAACTAGTCCCTAAGTTTTTAAGGTATCGTTTTAAAATTTTACAAACGTCATTTTCTCTTTAAGAAGCTGCTCATTTCTCGCATCTGCCAATATCGAACCACTATAACATATAGCTGCTATACAAACCGAACGATCAAGGGCTTGTATGGAGAATTTTCGCATTTGACGTGGTATTATGAATAATTTTATTCAAGACTCAACCGTTAATATCTTTTAAACGGTTCAATTTGCCACAAAATCTACGAAACGAAGTATTTTTACAAGTAGCTTGAAGCGAAATATGAATTTTTCTATACGAAAAAAAAGAAAACTGGGAGGCGGAGAGCCCTACTATTACAAATAATTTCTTAGATGAGTGCCAGAATCTATTTTTTAGAGTACCAAGAGAAAAAAAATTCGTTTTTTGTTGCAAATTTGATATTTGCATGCGCTTGCTTAACAGCAACAAGTTATCAGATTACTTAAGCAAATTTTATGTATTTGTATTCGAATATATCTGATCTGAGCTCCATACTTAAATAATACCTTTTATACACATAATATGTGCTAATATAATTACCCCGAGTTGATACACTGCACAATTGTTCCATTATTTACATGACACCAGAAAGAAATAAGTATTTTTTATACCATATTTTATAACAAAAGTACATAAACACAAACTGCAATAACACATTAGCCAACCTGCAAAAGCTGCCCATGCAGCACAAGTAGTTATTAGCGCCAGCACATTACTCATACGCCACGGCCGCGCCACATGCTGACAGCACGCATTGAGCGGCAAGAAAAAAGGCAGCGGCATTTCAATCACTTTAATGCGCATATTTACACAGTTTATTGCCTTTTTACAGTCAAATGCAATTCAATTAATTTAAATTAACGCATTTTTTGCACAAACGCACACACTCACGCACACACGCATGCATAGCGATGCAATTTCATAAGCGAACAGCTGCATTTATTTGCGCTACCAATTTCGGCATTGCCGACGGCCGCCTGGCGCTGCCTGCTTTTTGCCGCTTGTATGGCGAAATTTATGCCAGCGAATTTACAGAATATTTGCGCTTCATATTTATGCGATTTTCATTTGCGTATTTTGTTGTTGCTGCTGCTGCTGCTGCTTTAACATTTGCGCTTTTGCTGTTTAAGCGGAAAATTTGCGTTTGCGTTTCGGAAAGCGACTTTTTCACGCATATTTGCGGCAAATGGCATTTGGTGTTTTGGAATTTTTTAATTATTTTCACCGTTATACTTTGTGGCTTTGGCACGCAGCACCGTATTGCATGTCTATTTGTATGTGTATGTGTTGGAGCGTGAGTTTAATTGAAAATAAACACTTTGCGTGTGATATATAGTTTGTTGTTGTTGTGGCTTATAAAAATATTGCATTATTGTATGATTGCAAGTAATTAAATCCACCGTTATTAGCATATTTTATTGTTTACTTTTTATTTGTTGTAAACTACTTTAGTTTTTATTGCTGTTTGATGGTTATTATTATTGTTGTTTTGTTATTATTATTGTTGTTTTTTATTACTTTTATTGTTTGTTGTTGCATCGACTGCCTTTAACCCGTGACAAGCGTTATTTATGGTATTTGCATTTCATCCGCAATTGCGGTTCAACACATATGCACTTATTTACTTACTCGGTATTCAACGCTGACAGTCAGCAATTCCTCAACTTTCACCAGAAGTGTTGTGTAAGCAAACACTTGACTTTTTCGCATTTACTTGCATTTTTCAACTGTTGTCTGGCTGTCTATCTGTTGGTGCATGTAAGAAAGTTGCTGTTCGATATATTGCTATATATTGTTATATAAGTGACGCAATGCGATTTGCAAGTACAAAAAGAGTTCTTTCATCTATAGGAGAAAAATAGAAATAGAATAAAATTTGAGGTTCTGCACCGCGACCTAGGGTCTATTGTGCCCTATCTATAGGAGAAAATAACTGCTAACTGTTCCATTCTGGATTTTTAGTTAGAATATAACACCAAGCAATTCTCTACGACTAGTGTATGGAGAAAGACATTGCCTAGAATCCCATCGGAAATGCCCTAAAGCGAAAAATAAAAATTCTTTTTTTACCGACTCTTACTTGTTAGAATGGATTTGAGAACTAGAGTTCCATACAAAAGAGTCATATATACCTAATGGGAATCAATGTTGTAAAACGTGTTTTAGTAACATACGGATCTTTAAATTTTTTAAATCAACGTTTAAGGGGGTTTTCTACTCTAGAATTTTGAAAAATTCGATTTTTTTATTCATATATTTATAGTTTAGACCCTTAAGAACATATCCTTTAGAGAATTTTTAAAAATTAAAATTATTTTAAGAGCTACAGTTACTTTAGTGACGCAGTACCTAGCCCGTTAGGTAGGTAAACTCACTTTTTTAAACGCGTTTTTCTCGAAACTACTTTCTTCCACACGGTACCGGCATTATCTCAAGTTCTATACAACCGATTTACTTGAAATTTTGCGTGAACCTTCTTTATATAATCCTTTATCGTTCCTACCAGCATCGTATCAAAATTTTTGTTTTTAATATTTTAAAAATATTCAGGAATTTCAAAAAAAGCGTAAAAAATTATTTTTATGTTCAGGCAGTCGCCATTTTTCAAAAAAAAAAATTTCGTGTTCCCTGAGGTAGGGACTATAACAACATCCTTACTGATTAAGAATTTTTTTTAATTTTTTTTTTTTCAGACCACCAGGAGAGTCAGGATCAATGTCACCAGGATGCGCCACTTTTTTACACCTGTCTCTCCCCCCATCTAATTATTTTAATTTTTAATATTTTTTTGTAAATTTTTTTTCTGTATTCTTAAGATATCAATAAAAACACCATAAAAAAATGGATAGTAAAAATATTTTTTGGTTTTTTTTTTAAATAAAATTCAAAAAACTGCCCAAAATTTGATTTCTAGACTAGAATACCCCCTTAACAAAACTGAGAATACCTTTTGCTTTGAAGACCATGGTACTAACATGAAGATAAAAATTAGCTTAGGGTCCATAGTAACTCACCAATCAAAAAAATCCAAAAACTTGCTCTAGTAAATAGTCATTTAAATAGGGAGATGGGAACTCAGATCTACGAGAATAGCACATTGTCTTACATTTTTTGAAATTCAATGCCAAATCATTTCTATCACATCAAGCAACTAAATGTTTAAGTCGGTTTGTGACAGACAACTTTCATAAATTGAAGTATATGATATAAAAAGCTTTAAGTCGTCGGCATATTATAAAATATTTCTGAATTCTTTGACAGAGGAGATATCATTAATAAATAACAAGAACAGAATCGGGTCATGATGATCACCTTTTGGAAGAGACATTAATTGAATCTGTAAAAGTATCTTCAAATATTCCTCTTTGAGTTCTCTTATAAAGATTAAATGATACCCATTGAAGAATTTTTATTGAAAGCCAAGAAAATCAATTTTATGCACTACATAACAGTGATTTACAAATTGAGAGGTAGATTTCTGAAAACCACGGAATTCTCAATATTTATTTATAAGGTAAGATCAAGAGCAATGTGTAAATCCGGATAAAGCTTTGCAAGGTATTTCATCTTAAGCAGTCAGTAGGGTAAACTTTTTTCAAAAAAAAATTCTTTTCCACTTTACCATTGGAAGGTTTCGAAAAAGTCTCAAAAATAATAATACCGCTCGACGTTTTTTTCAACATTTATGTCCATCTTTGTACGCTTTTTCAGTACCGCAAACATTAAACACGTTTTTTCAAAACACACTTTTTTTCAAACTGGAGGACATGATTCCAGTCGAACTACTCTACTTATGACAAAATTTATATAAAAAAACATGGGGAAAAATTAAAAAAAAAAATTAATTACTTTTTTATTTATCAACATTTTTTCAGGATTCTAGCATAGACGATAACCATTAACTTACTTTTTAGAATTAAATTGGTTTCTTATGTTTCAGATGATCCAAATATGAGAAATTGTATCCGATCGAATCGATAAATCTGTTAAGTTTAGTATTGAAATTTGCCAAGAACAAGCACTAGTGCTGGAAATAGCTACAATTGGGGACAATACTTCTTTTAATACCCATATACCAATAGATAAATATTTTCAAAATTCCGGTTTACTTTATGCCTTATAGTTAATAATACGAAGTGATTTACGATCTCCCAATATAATTCAGAAGCCTTGCTCAGTTTATCTTATTGCTGTTTTAGCCAAGTTCAGAACCACTTTCGGTGCTTAAGCATTCATTTTTGTGTCGCACCTAAAGTGATCGTGAACACGTATGCTTTCATAATATAAGTTTTGTTTCAAATCGGTGTATTATATTGTCGTTTTGTACTAGATATTATTAGCTTCGATTAAACGGTTATTTCTGGAAACTTGTTAAAAATAAATAAATATTAACGTGTAAAACCAATTTTTACGTTTTTTTAATTTCTATTAAGAATAGGAAATGTTTTCATTTCATTTGAGTTAATCTGATTTATTTTTAATTCAAAATCATATCACTTTTAATAATAATTCTGCATCTGAAAACTTCTTGTGGTGCTTGTAAATATGATGCGCATTCCTGGCTAAATATGGTGTGCAACTTAGCTTAAATTCTCCTCCCAACAAATAATTTTCATATGATTTTTTTTACTAGAAAATGTAGCAGTGATATCATGTTTATAAACTCATATGATATTTACATAAAAATGCACACGAGTCCCAGTCAACGCTAGCCCTTAATTAGTGATAGAGTTTTTTGTATTCATTATACAGAGTTTTTAAACCTTCTTACTTAAAAGTTGTATTTACGAAGATAGGTAAGGAAAAAAGGTAGAATCTCAACTATAAAAGAATCATATCTATGAACATTATTGGTCTACATTTTTTTCGAAACCGAGTCTGATGTAAAATATGAACTCGCTCTACTTTGAATCAAAATGACACATATATATATAAGGATCTTTTTTCTTTGCTCTAAATTGAATATTTCTGATTTCGCTTGAGAAGTCATATTTTAGTCCAAGCAGATTTCTTTCGGTCCTGTTTATAAAAGGAAGTTCTTTCTTGCAACACCAGAATAACATAATTCCCTACAGTCATATATTTATACTCTGAACGGGGTATATTAAGTTTGCCAAGAAGTTTGTAAATCTAAAAGGAAACGTCGGAGGTGGCACTGTTTGAACAGAGTGATGAACTGTTTCATACAGTCTGTCTGTATATACGTGAACTAGTCTCTGAATTTTTGAGATATCGCTCTGAAGCTCTGTATACGTCTTTTTCTTACCAAGAAGCAGGATTATTTGTTGGATATTCTAATATCGAACAAATATAGCATACAGCGCTGAACGATCAAAATAAAGTCGTTGTATGGAAAACTTTTTTGTTTGAGAAGATATCTTCACTAAATTTGGAACAGTTTGTTTTCCACTTCGACGCTAGGATATGCGAATAAATTGCCCAGATCGAATCAATATAGCATATAGCTGCCATACAAATTTACCAATAGAAATTAAGTCTTTGTTAGGAAAAGTTTTTTAGTTGAAGAGATATCTTCTTGAGATTTCGCATGGATTATTGTCCAAGTGCTACAATCAGGTCACCACTATAATATATAGCTGTCATTGAAGCTGAACGATCGAAATTGATATAAAGATCTTTTAATGCCTTTGTGTGGTTTGAGATATGCACATGTGAAGGCTATTCTAGCTCCGGTTAATGCTTTTCTAGTTTTATAAACTTCTATTTTACTTTAACTGCTTTAATATATATATTACATGGAGACCCACTTTAAACCTCCTCACATATCGATCTTTTTGAACGTGTGTGTTAAAAGGTGTCAGAGCAACTAGCAGCCGCATCATGTCATGTGCTGACTTTCGCTTGTAGATTTTCGCATCAAATTTGAAAAGTAAATGCGCAGATCAACAGGACACAAAGCGAAGCAGGAAAATAAACCACTAATGCAAAAGCAAGAAGCTAAAAACTATTATAGCAAGCGTTTGCATACAAAGACCGCACACGTCGACAGGCAGGCAACGAACAAGAAAAAAAGAAAAAGGGAGATGTGTGTGTGAGAAAAATGCAACTGAATGTCGAGCATAACAAAGAGCAGATGAATTGAGTGCAGGCGTAAGTAAATAAATTGCCAGATCATCGACAAATACGCTTGACAGCAGCGGCAGCCGGGAAAATAAACCAAATCAGCAGCAGGCAGCTGTTTGGGTTCAGTTGTATGTGGATGACTGTGTTAGTGGGCAAAAATGGTAAAAATAGTTGCAGAAGCAGCAAAATGCAAGCACATTTGCATGGGTGTGTGTGTGTGTGTGTGGCTAACGGTATGTGTGGCAACAATCATATCAGCTAGTATCAACCACCAACAATAAAGGCAACAAAACGCTTTGTGTGTATCTTTGTGGGTGTATGTGTATTTCGTTGAATATATGTGTGTGTATGGGTAAGCATATGCACGCTTAGGGAAATACTATGTGTATGTTGTTTGTGCTTGGTGTAGCCTGCAACAGCTAAGGGAGCCAATGCTCTTACCGAGTAAACTCAATTTGCAAATACAAGTCACTGGGAGATTCCCATGAAGCAACGGTACGGTCGTGCGCTATCGCAACAGCCATAGAAAAAACTTGCACACACAGCGCTACAGGTGCACAGAGAGACATGCAAGCTGGTATACTAGCATATATTTCACTTTCGCTGTCCGCCGCCATCGCTAGACCGCCTTTGTGGCAAGTGTGACCATCTGGCAGCTGCTTTAACTTAGTAACTAAAAAACATGGCGCTTATATGCTAATGTGGCACGTGCAAACAAATCGCCGACATAAACATGCCCACCTGGCAATGCATACGTTTACACAGCACTGTCTTTACACACACACATACACGCTTACAGCAACCTCCAAGCTTACAAGTGGGTGTGTATTTGCGCTTGTTTGCGTTTCTGTGCTTCATGCAGTCCCTTGTGTGCCGTGCTTTTCCATTTTTATCTTCGCCTGCTTTCGCTCCACGCCATGTGCAACATTTAATTTGTTGCAATTTTTATCTGTTGTTGCTTTTGCTCGCTTATTTTAAAGTATCGCCTTCGCGTTTGCGTTTTATGCCGTGCGCTTTTCATTTATTTATTTATTTTTGTTGTTATTGTTCTGCTTTTTCTACGTTTCGCCTTTGTCGCTGTTTCACTGCTTCCCTTTGTAGTTCATTTATTTTGCATTAGCAGCACTCACACACACATACACTCATACACACGTACACGTGCAGGCATCTATTTGGTTGCGTTGTTCCACATACGCCCTGTCCACCCACGCGCCGCATAAATAATTAATGTGCGTGTAATTGCGCATGTATGTGTATTATGATGCCTCACTGCCCAGCACATTTGATTAAAGCGTAGTTTTTGCAGCAATTTAACTGTTAATCGCATGCAAAATTTATAAATACTGGCAAAAGCTTGATTTGGTATTACCGGATTATTGCCAAGTGTTTTTTAGAAGGTGGCAAATTTTTTAAATTAATAATATTCGTAATGGCTGGAGGTGAAATTTGCGCTTCACATCGAAATTAAATAAAATTAAGCTACATAGAGTCGAATAACAGATAGAAAGCTGGAAAAAGCTCTAAAGCCCAATGATGTACTTCTTAATGCCACAGATCACAACCAACTTATTTTTTTTAAAATAACTTTCAAACTCTCTACTATAAATTTGAGAAATAGAATATTTATATTAACTAAATTACTCTCTAAACTTTTCCTTCTTTATATATAGTTCTTCTCTCCTATCTCTCACATATCTCAGGGTTACAAATATCTTTCTAATACAATTCACATCGCTCAATCAAGAAACTAAATGAATCGAGAGGGTTAAGAGAAACTTAATTAAGATATAATTCAATTACTATTAATATTGTATATATCTCTTCTTCTTCTTCTGGTGTAAAAGATAATTTTAATGTTAAATTCTCATAGAATATTTTGAGGTACGCATAAGTGAACGAGAAGTGCTAAAAGAAATAATGTTTTCAGAGTGGCTCAATCACTTTCTCTCCCTCTCTCTATCCCTCTCACTCTCCTTGTCCCTCTCCCTCCCCCTCTCTCTATCTCACTCTTCCTCTTTCTTTCTCTAAATGTCTTTCTCTCTCTCTCACTCTCTCTACTTCTCACTCAATCCCTCTCCTGACCATTATCAGCTTAACCTATGTAGTACTAGGTAATTATAGTTCATAAGCGTTATAAAGTAACGAGTAATAACATCTTAGGTAATCCTCTTTTCAGGGAAAAATAATCGCATTTAAGTTTCCAAGATTATGTGATCAACCATGGGAAACCCATTCATTGTCTATACATCGATCTCACAGTAGCATGGTAAAGAAAATCAACACCCGTTGGAACAAGGTACCTGGGTGCAAAACTGCAGAAATCATGTCCTTAACGGTATATCGGAAGTACACAGAATTCCTATTGGCGCTCGATAGAAGAGACTGTAGGAATATGATCGGAATACTAATTGGTCTAGCGGCGAGACACGTCGGCAGAATGGGGCTGATAGATCGAAAAAACTGCGGGCAATGTCTGGGGCAAGGCACCAGGGAAACAATAGAGCATCTCTTGTGCACTTGTCCCGCATAGGCAAGACTACGCTGTAAGCATCTGGGGTCCCCACGTTATGGCACACTGGAGGTGCGCAGGCAATTAAAAAGTTGACTACTCCTCATGAACCTAGTAACTGAACTCCATCAGGTATCGCAAAGGATCAAAACTTGTCTATACGTGGCTTATTTACCTATTGGCCACATTAACCTAATCTAACCTAAGTTTTCAAGAGTAACTTAAACAATCTGAGGTTATAACCGATTGATAAGTTTAACGTTTAATTTTTTGGCATTGAACTTTATCAATAAAAAATATTTTTTTTTACAAACACACGAATATTTTTCCTCTCCTTGGCTTTTCATACTGCGTAGATACTTTTTGGAGTAAACTGATATGTTACAAAGACTTTCCAAGAAACAATTATTTTTCCTTTGCTTGCATACAGAATAGATGCTCTTTGGAGTTTGGATATGTAAAACCGACTTTTTCTCAACTTGACTTTCCATCTTAATAGTATCAATTACTTGCATCTGGACTGAACTTCATCCGTACATTGCTGGAACGAACTACTAAAGTCAACATAAATACATATATACGAAATTAACTAGAAAATTTGTCTTTTGTTTAAGTGCTCATGCTTAACTTGCTATTTCATTTGTCCATTTAAAAAAAATTCTGTTCGGAAACTGTTTGTTTACGACTCGGAAACATCGGAAATGTCATGTCGATGAAAGAGATGTTTTCTATTTACTTCAAAGATAGTGGAAGTAAGAAAACAGACCGATCAATCACAGAGGAAAGAATCAACTTTGCTTCTACTTCCCAGCAAAAGCCGTTTCTTTCAAAATTTCTTTAACTTAATAATAATTTAATAAAGCTTTACTATTTAGTTCTTTCTTTATGTTTTCTGATACTTTCTTAATGATCCTTCTAATTCCCAAATGACATTGATCGAAATCAAAAGCAATCCAGCGTTTAGCCGTTTAGCCAGCGCACCAGGAAATCAACCAAACCAGTTGAACTAACACGCTCAAAATAAATTAAAATGAAAACAAGCGAGTGAACAAAAATACAAGAACAAAGTGCAACATGAGTAAGCATGAGTCCACACTGTTTATGTGGTCTAATGTGGTTTTGACCACGAAATTGGCTGTGTAACGATGCGAATGCACCGACTCACCGGCTGCCCGGCGGACTTGCTGTGAAGCTGGTCAGTTAAGCAGTTGGTCGAGTGGCTGCGTCAAGCTATTTACTGCTAAGCGCTACTCACTTTTGGCCACGACTCCACTCTACTCCACTTCGTCTTTTTTCTGTTGACTGCAAACTACTGAACAGCTAAAATGCTTGACTTTGAATCTGTGGCACGAGCAGCACACCGCGCAGGTTACCACGCAGAGTTGCACTTTGGTAATCAGTTGTTTGCTGGCAATTTATTTTTGCATAAGCGTGAAATTAGAGTTGCTTAACAAATACATATTTGACTATGTGTATAAATAGATATATATATATATATGAAAAGATGCATTATAGGTGGTTATTGTAGTTATGATACACTTGTTCTAGTTTAAGTGAGTCCTGAGTATGCATTCGAGCATACATATATAGGTATGTTAGTACAGTGAGTCTTATTGAAAGTGAATAGCTCTAGCAGGGAAGAGTGTTGAGTTCTGATAGCTGTCTTCACAAATGAAACTCTCTCTATACCCTATATCCTGATATGTTATACTCCCCTTTATGTTTTCGATGATGATATTGCCGTCCTATCTCTTTTCTATGAAAATGGGGTTCCCACCTGTAGTTGTTCTATAAAACCATAGATAAATCTGTAACACTAACGGCTCTTTGTTTGCTGGAGGGGTCTGAAAAATTTTACACTAGTCAATCAGCTTGAAAGTGTTCAACAAAATCCTCTCATTAGCACTTGTGGTAACATAGCCAGTAGATAATGAAAGTTGATATAACAGACTAAGGCAAACTAGGGTTTTAAACAGCTTTAGGTCTAAAAACTTTGAAAATCGTAAGCCCTTTGACTCCATACCCAGCTATTCATATCGCTGTGGTGCTACTGTTTCTTCTTTTTGCGTTTAGTTGCTAGCGATTTGGGATTGAATCGGATTAGAGACATACTGATCTTCTTTAGCAACGAGTCGAAACTTAGGACAAAGATTGCTTTGGGAGTCTATTCTAAGAAACTCTCCATCATCTTTAACTTCAAATACACGTCCTACAGACTCAGGTGACTGCCATAAAAGTAACAGAACATCTATTGCTGTAACTAACTTTGAAAAAAGTAACTTCTCATAAAAGAGTCTCTGGGAACTGCAAAACCTATGAAGATTGCAGAAAAAAATACACTTGTCTTATTATGTACTATTAAACTGGGAATGGGTCATAGTTCCCCTGGTTTTCTACAAGTACTGCCAGACAACTAAGTTTCCAGTAAACCGCATAAGTCCAAGAATCGTAATTTCAGGGATCCCAGACTCTGTTTTACGGATTTCCAACCGATGAGGCAGACAATTTTATTATACGTAAGTCGAAATATCTCAACAGTTACATCCTGGAAAGCTTCTTCCCCGGGACTAAAGCTAAAACTCTAGACAGAACCGAAATTAATTTCTTAATTAAGACTTCTGAAGCTTAAGATCTTAAGCTTTCCAATAGATGCGGGTTTGAGAAACTCACCTTTTGTGATAGCTTTGAGAATACATCATGGGATATTTTAGGAACCCACAGACAAATTTTTGAAGAAAAAAATAAATCTTTTCTAATTATTCGCGATCTCTGAAGGGGTTAACAAAAAATAACTTCCACTGCTGTAATGATTCCGATCTTCTACGAGGATGGAACCCTAAATACAGATTCGGTACTAAAAAATTTTGCTTGTACAATATTCTTCGGGAATACAGCTTTGAAAACTTGTGTGCTCGAGGCTAACTAGGCTAAATGCGCCGTCTTTAAACGCGTTTTTCTTCGAAACAATGATTTTGAAGTCGGTTGGCAAGATTTCTAGAGAACTACTCAACCGATCTTCATGAAATTTTACACAGGTCTTTGAGATACAATTCTTAAAGACTTGGACGAAGGATTTTTTTCGATTACAACTATTTGAAAAAAAATAATGTCGCGATATTTTCACTGAAATTTAGTTTTTTTGTAAAAATGTCTGCCAAAAATCCAATTTTCAGTTTTTTTCCTTCGTCCAAGTTCTAAGTTAAGGTTTTAATTAAAATACGTATTTTTCATATTAGATGATACTGTGAGGAGCTATCCTGCCAACGCGAGCTCATCTTTTTTACGAGAGGTCACCATAAATGGCATCGCAATGGCCGAGTTCAAAATATTTTTTTTCAAAAATTTCTGAATTTCTTTATTAATCGTATAATAAAAAATTCTAGTAAAATATTTCATATTTTTGTTAAAAAAAAACTCCTTTTTTCAATCGCGGAAACCCAAGTAACCTTTTAATAAGTTACCTATACAAATCTACCGATTTTCACGTTTTTCTCATTATTTTCTGAGAAGTTGAGGAACGTTTTAATTAAATTTGAAGAAATAATTAAACCAAGTTTTATTTTTATTTTTTCTTTAATATTATATGTGTTCACCGTGTTCCACTGTATTTAATTGCAAGCTGAAGAATTTTAGCAAATGAATTTTGCATACTCACACAAAAAACACTTTGTTAGCTTGTTAGTTTTTGCGAGATTTTACAAATTCATAACATTGTTAAAACTGCAAGCATCCTCACATACTTCTTCTCCTTTTTGGTTCTTGCTTTTTCTGTAGAAAATTTGCTCGAAAATGTTGCTAGCTAAATCTGCTTACGTCGAAATATTCCGTACGATTATAAGTGCTCATACATACATATGTGCCTCTTATGTACAGTACAATTAACTAATTTGTAAATATTTAAAAAGCTCGGCTAATTTGCTATACAAATAAAAGCGTGTGTATGTGTGTGCGAGAGAGCTTCATATTTGCTTATCCACTTTTATGTGCTCTGGAGCGTAATCTTGAAGCGTAATTGAACAAGCGTATTGTTGTTGTAACATATTTTAATTCTTGTTGCTGTAGATTGCTTCGTTTCATTAATTATTTGTATATTTAGAGTACTTGAATATTTTTGTACGTTGCTATATTTTATACTTATATTACATACAATATAATAAATTTTGACTATTTAATCATATTGAACCAAAAATGTATTTATTTATTTTTCTTAAATTCCATAACTAACAGCTTCTAAGCGAATATAAGGCTTTGTATAGTAAAACAATCGCAACTATCGGTCGAGGGCTTCTTTATATTTTCTCGGAGTTTGCATAAATATAACTTTTTAAATTGATGAATTCCCTCAGAAGCCCGTTTTTGTTCATAGACGAGATAAGAGTGTCTGGTGACTTTAGTCCCGCAAGCAACACAATGGGTCTCCTCCTCCTAAAATTACTTCGTCAACCAGCCACTCTACCTACCTACCTATTTATTGAAAATCGTTTTGGAGAATCTCATTTATTGATAATCAGAGTGTTTGAGCCAAAATTTAATTGTGAAAATGGAAATAAATATGAAGTGTATAGAGTAGTACTACGAACTCAAAATAAAACTACGAGAGGTATAGCAGAAATTCTCGATCAGTATCGCCTAAATGGATGATTTAACTGTAAAGTTACCGAGTTGGTCTTTATACTCAGAACAGACTGTAATACAGTCTGTCAAGTAAGAGCGTGGTCGGGATAATTTATAAAAATAAATATTTTGTGAAAATTTCATTGTACACATTACAAACAATGATGCAATTTGGTCAATAACATGTCCAGTCACCACCGGCGTCGATAATTGCCTGCCATCTCCGAGGCATGTTTTCTACTTATTTGACGGCGTATTCTAGTGGCAAGGATCTCCAGATCCGACGAATTTCGTAAGACAACTGCTTCAAAGTGTATGTACGTCTTCCACGAAGCTTCTGTTTAATATATGTATCTACACACATTTTCAATAGGGTCTGCATCGGGCGACTGTGACGGCCAATCCAATGTAACGATGCCAGATTGAGTTTTCCACTCAGTACACAGCTTGCTGCGGTGTTTAGGATCGTTGTCCTCCTGATGAACCATCGTTTGGCAGATAGCAATAAAGCCTTTTTGTAGATTTTTATCATTTTCTCGGCATTTAGGTTGTCAGTAAAGAGGTACAAAACGCCGAATTACTGCTTTGAGAAGCAGCCCTAATGATGCACCTTTATTCCATGATTTACGGTCCGCTGAACAAGCCTATTGGTGGAAGTTGACCAGGATCGCGCGGTGACAGAACGTGCCCATATAGAACATTCATCAGTAAAAATAACATTTTCAAAATCTCTATCAATATTCTAATGCGCTCAAGCGAGTCGCTTTTTCACAAGTTTTTCAGTTAACAGAGGCTTCTTCATTGTGTTGCGCCATTTTCAGATCATGAGTACGAAGAAGGGTTCGGATGGTTTCGTAGGATGTATCTAAACGTTTTGGCATTAATTTTGCTTGTCCTTTCCGCAGTGTTAAAGCAGGATTCCGCGAAAGCAGATTCACTATTCTTTTTTCATCTTTTTTGTTCACTTTTCCTATAGAACCACGTTCTAGTATATCTAGTATATCCACTGTATCCCCTTCTGTACAAATGCCTTCGACTTTCTCATATATTTAGCAGCCGCTGATTGCGACACTTTGGGACCTTTCGGGTGGATGTAAAGGAACAAAGCTTTTTAGCGCGACGCGTCTCTCTCAAAAGATCAACGACAACTGAACCTTTGTTGACAAAATCTTTCATTAACTGTTGGTAAAGTAGACTACGCTCTTACTTGACACACTGTAACTTGTTTTCAACCAACAGACCCATCTTACAGAGTGCTGAACTGTCTGTGCCGAAGCCTCCAAACAGATAGATATTGAGTATTGTATATTCAGTTCCGCAAAAGGGCAACTAATAAAGGGTAAGAGCTTTGAAGAAAAACTGAATCATAAAGGAAATCTAGCCTGAAAATGTTTTGGGAACGTTTTCCAAGCATAATTTCTATAATATAATAATATAATATAATTTACTATAAAGTCATATGAAGCCTTAGGGTGTTAAAAATACATATCGTCACGCAAAATTGAAAATAACTTGAAATCACTTTTCATAAGTTTACAGACGAAAGAAAAACGATATCACAGAAACCAATTATGTATATTGAAACAAAATTTGAGTTTTGGTTCTAAAATGATTATATACTTGTACGTTGTGTTGCATTTTAGGTGACGATATCTTGGACTGTCAGTTGAATTTCTTTCTGGCAATTTTGGGTACTGTGAGTCAAGAAAGTGAAAGGAGGTACCATTGGGACATTTCCTTAACGGAGCAGTGTTTTCAAGCAAATAGAGCGCATGAATGTTAGAAGATTATTGTTGGAAATTTATTAAATATAGTACATAAAAAATCATATTTTGTTGTCACAAGAACAACTTTTTTTTCATTGTACTATTAATATCTATTAGCTTCAGTACATACAAAACTTGATAAGAGTTTTCATGTATGTAATAATAAAAAAATTTTAATTGTTTAAAACAGTGTTATTTGTAGCGAAAATCATCAATTTTTTAACTATCGAAAAGAATTATGATGGAATGAAGTTTGGCAGATATTCTGGTTTTTTTTATCAAACAAATTTTGGATACCGGTTATTTCGATAATTTTCCTTTCATAAAAGCGGTCGAAAACACAACATTTTCTAAAGTTGAATCATTGCTGTATTGAGTAGTGGACTATAGAAATTACGAAATCCCATTCGCTTAAGAACTACAAACATATGTATATTTTTCGAAATATATTGCCAATTTTGTTTAATAAATTTCATTCATAATTTTTGGGTAAATGTTTTGAGTGACTACCAAAAAGTGTTAATAGCTTAGCAATTGCACTTTTTTAAACAGACATATTATTAAAAAAAAGAAAAAAACTTTCCATAATGTCATTTTTATGTCAATATTTTATCAAAGACTCCATTACCTCAAAGAGAAAACATACTACTGAACTGCTTTCAGACTCTAAATAAGCAATTGGTCGCTCTATAAGAGGATAAAAATATAAAAAAATATTTTCAGATTGAAGCGATATATCCAGCACACAAATATGTACATATCTACCAAAAAATAAATTTAACAAAAACCAAACTGTTAAATCATATCATTTCTTGTTTACCTTAAAACTCTGACAAAAAGCAAAAGTTGCGAAAGGTCAATGAATTTAGTTGCAAACAAAATTTAAAGCAATTCCAAACTTTGCTCACTCAATTTTCACTCATATACATGTGCAATAACAAAATTATATGGAAGTATGTATGTATCATACATATCTCCCTACCTGGGACACCTTGTCGTATGAGCAACGAAATATCTCTAGCTCAGTTTAAATATCAAAATAGTTGGCACTACGAACATAAACATATAAGTTTTGCATACACAGTCACAGTACACACACACACACACATATGTGAACACAGCAGTTATCCTTCCTTTTTTACGTTGCAATCGTGTGACTGTGCCGCCATTCGCTGTGCGACGGCCGCAGCATGTGGTTGCTGCACGCTGTGGCAGAGTGCCGAAAAAGGCCAATTATGCAAAAAGTTTGCAGCGTTAAGGAAAAATTAACAACATTTTCACTTTATCGTGCTGCGGCAGCAATGTCGTTGCACATTGCAAAACAAACAGAGGTGGCAAACAGCCAGCGTGTTGCCACACTGGTGCGATTTCATGTGCATGTGTTCATGAATTTTTAAGCGTTTTGCATATGCCACAGCGCAGCGGCGCGACTTACTACAACTACATGCTACGGCATATAAATGTGATATGTGTTTTTAGCGACATAAATATGTGTGTATATGTAAGCTTGTGTGCTCATTTCCTGTGAGAAGCGGTTGGTTAAGCCTTTATTGATAATTTTAAGTAAATCTCAGCAGGAATCAGCGACGGCGCCGGCGTCGGTCGATAATTTGTTAGTAAACCTGGCGGTGGGGTTTTTTAAATATAAGCAAGCGCTGTTTTTGGAAGAGAGTAAGAAGGGCACTTTTATTCAGCTTGATCAAGTTAAAAAACCTAAGCCTAAACGCCTAACCACTTTTTGGAAAAATATATTTCTATGGGGTTCTATGGGGTTGCGAGTTCTTTGAAAGAAAAAAAACAAAACATTTTAATATTTGTCACTTGTTTACTATTATTCGTTTTAATTTTAAGTGCGATAACATTTGTAAGGAAATATTTTGTATTAGGGTTGCCACATGTGCGAAAAAAATTTGTTGATGAAATATTTTTCTATAGGGTAGCAAATCTTAAAAAAAAAAAAAAATTTAATTTGACGTCATGGGTTGCCACTTGTTAACAATTATTCATTTTAAAATTGAGTACGAAAATATTTATTTGGAAATACTTTTAATACAGTTTGCCACTTTTGGAAAAAAAAAATTGGGTAAATAGCTTTTATAAAGGTTGCCAATCGTTCGGAAAACAAATTTAGCGAAATTTGTTTTTCATAGGGCTGTATTATTCCTTTCAAAAAGTATACCATTTAATATTTAAGTACAACAATATTTTTTTTTTTAATATTTTTCGGTAAGGTTGCCACTTTTACGAAAAATTTTTGAAGAAATAATTTTTTATGGGGTTGCAAAACCTTTAAGTACGAAAATATTTGTTCGAAAATATTTTTCATACGACAATAAGGGTTGCCAATTGTTTGCAAATAATCATTTTAATATCGGGAATCGACAATATTTTACTAAATACATTTTTTGTGATGGTTGCAACAAGTCAAAAAAATGTTATTTAAATACGCAATACTTTTTAAATATTTTACATAAGGATTGCACATATTTGATAAAATAATAAGATTAAATATATATAATAAAAATAATTAAAGTACGAAATTATTAGTACTGACTGAAATTTCAATATTTACATATATTGAGAATTGTCATCAAAATTAATTTTCAAAAATTTAATACAAACAAATTTATAAAAATTTTCGTTATAACAATTCCACTTGATAAATGAAATGTACTTGCGACTACGAGTATTTTTAAATACTTTAATTTAAAATTTTATAACCGAAAATTTAGCTTTTTTAAATCGCTGCTGTCAAAAATAGGAACGAAGTTTGCGCAAGAAGTTGGATGACCTCCTTAATTGCTTGGTTTTAATATTTCAGCCCCCAAATGCAAGCAACTTTTTATTTTTAAGTAATTGGTGCATTCGAAACTCTTTGCAAATGAAAATTACGGATATTTTAAAAGACATAAAGGGGCAACTTTCTCATAAAAATTTTATATTTCATATTTAATTTTTTATTTGCATACCTTTGGGCGCAAAATTCCGATGTAAGCCTTTTCAACATCCCAATTTGTCAAAAAATTTTCAAATTGAGTTTGGTTAGTTTTATTATTATTTTTTGTACTCTATTCCTGTGCAAAAAGATTTGAATTACAACATAAAAATTGTAACAAATACAGTTCGATGTTAGGTTTTGGCGGAAGCCTAAAGGTAGGCAACAGAAAAGTGGACTAATGGAAATAAAAAATTTGTTTTATTATTAAACTATGCGCCGCACACACATAAGATAATAGTATATTGCACATTGATTTATTTTTATACCATGAGTGGTTATATCAACTTAGCCAGAACTTGTGATACCCAGAAAAAAGCTTCGTGGAGCGTCTAAAGTATATATTGTCACCTTTTCGAAAGTTTACAGGCGAATTAAATATGGCATAATAGAAACCACTCATTTTGAAAAAAAATTTGAGTTTTAGTAATAAAATGGTTATACATTGATCATTTCTGCGAACTTATTCCATTATTTTTCAGATATCGGTCGGAAATTTTTTGCATGTAATTTTCTCCTTAAGAAGCTGCTTATTTATGGGAGCCGCTGATATCGAACTTTTATAAGGCTTTATCGAATTTTTATAGATGGTATGAATTAAAAAATCTATGAAAATTGTATACAGCCTTACTTAAAAAGCTGAATATCTCGAGAGGTATTAATGATAGCGATTTTCACTTCAGACCTTTTTTTAACCAAATAAAATTTCCTACAAATTTGTCATTTAAGTTTTTTCATAGCTCTTGTCATTTACGAGATAGATACAAAAAAAATAAATTCTTGGAAAAATCGGGTTTAGAGCCTCGTACTACCTCGCCGTTGTGAGTTACGACTTTGTTGCACTCGGCACTTTTGTAGAGTGAACTATTTTGAGAAATATGCATCTAAAGTCAAAGTGATGCCATAAAATACCTCTGATCTGTAGAAATTTAAAGACAAAAACTCACGATTTTAGCGTATTTTCTATGGAAAATTTTTACAGGCCTTGGTTCAGTTCTTAATGTTAATATTAAGGGCTAAAATTTTCAGGGAATTTTTTTTTAGGATATTTCGAAGGAAATTTCGTGACGCGACTGGAAAAAATTTAATAGTTCAAGATAAAAAAAAATACACGTGTGAAGTGTGTTAATATTATTTCTTGTTTTAGTATTTATTTTTCAGAGAAAATCAGTTAAAATCTCTTCTTCCTCTTTTACTTGCGTTACGCATTCTTCCATAATTCTGCCTACAGCCTCTGATACAACACCGGATTGACTACCACAACAAGCAGTTTTGCTTATGACTACCTTCACAAAAACAAAAAAACTGCAAACCTACTTTGTGCCACACATTTTTACCACACAAACATATGTACATATGTATCTAGATATGTATGTATATTACTGTGTGCATATGATTTTTTGCAATTACTAACATTTTCCATTTAATTGGAATTTAAAGTGCCGCAGCGAAATTTCTTGCCTCTCACACATTAGCAACGGGCGGGCAGGCGACGCTGAGGTTGAGGGGCGCATATAAACTGCAACAATTTTCGTCTGTGCCTGGCCGCACTTGGTGTTTGTCTTTGCGCAAGTTTTGCCAGCAACAACGCACAAGTGCACGCACACATATATATATATATATGAATATATATGAACATACTTGCATGCATACATAGTACATACATACATCTAGAGTGTTATATATATGCTTTCCACCTTACCTTGCTGCCCTACTTACACTTGCCACGGCCGTTGTTAATACGTCTGCGTTGCCTACTTTTTGCGTGGCATGTTGCAATCACACTGTTGCACGCTCCACCCGCCACTGCAGCGTTTTGTGCCGCTTGCACTTCCGGTTGTCGGTTCGTTGAGAACATTGCTGCCTTTGCTAAAGCAACATTTTTCCTCTTCCAACCAACCACTTGTACTTGGACCACTTTTCTACTTCTTCCTTTGGCTTTTGCTGCTTCTCTTGCAATTTCGCGCTGTAGCATGCAACATGCCGCAGTTGTAATACACAGTGAAGCGTAGTTGAGGCAGCTCACTCAACTCAATCGCTTATTCTTTCGTAACTCACTTCTTCGCATTGGACCACACATACATACATGCACACACACACCGACACTCATACATTCCCGTGCTCAGTGCGCCTTTCGCAAATGGCATTTTCGCAGCTGAGCCATGCAGTGATTCGACTTAATGGCAATTGTTGGTTTCCATCATACGCACTCCGTCGCCGCACAAACTTCACACCGTCACACACACAAGCACATAGTCGAGTAGATATGTACATATTTGCTTGTATTTGCAAAAGTGCGCCGACATTTATAGCAATTACAACACACACACTCAGTCATTACCAATACAACTATCATACCACACACGTACTTATATTTCCACGTATGTATGTATGTATGCGCCTGTGCATCATTGCGCTGCTTTCAATTCATAGCGAACTCGTATTTTATGTTATTTATTTATCTCAATATTCATTCATTCAATTCAAAAGTTTGCAAATATTTTCTCATATTTATTTAAACGACACACTCACCCACACGCACAGCCGCACACACACACCAACAAGCATGCCGTTGCATGGAAAGTTTGTCTTCAGCTCGAGTGGCGAGATTTTGTATTCAAATTTGTGTAAGGCAAGGTTGATTTAGTTGCACGAAAGCGCCAACAAAAGTTTATCTGTATATGTGTGTGTATGTTTGTATGTGGCAAATCTTTACTGCGAAAAGCTGGCAACACGACTAGGCAAAGTAAAATTGCGTTTGAGCTTAAGTAGAAAAGTGAGGATATGCTTTGCTATAATCTATAAATGGTGGCTTGTGGGTAACTGAGTATCAGAGAAATAGACTTCAGGCGAATATTTAATATGTGAAAATTTAGTTGTACAAATTTTTTGCTTAAGCGTTACGCTTTAGCTTAAAACATCTCATTTATTTGCATATTTAATTTTTAAGATAAATGCCTAATTTCAGTTTGAAAGATTAGATTCTACATATGAGGATATTACCTCCTTATAGATCCATAACGATCTTCGGATGACTTGTTGATATCAAAACGATCGAATTGTTATAAGAAAAACACCACATATACTAAAATTGATACCAAGCACTAAACAACAGAATAGTATGTAAATATTTCCCCCTATGACCTGCATTGACAACACTACTACTCCAACCTTATTTCTATTAGCTTGTTTTGTAAATAACAGCGAAACCGTGTCTGATGAGAGCAGGTCTTATATTACTTACAAGATATTTTGTTATCAGCTCAGTAATTAATTCTTAATGCCAAACGTTATTCAACTTCTTTATGCGAATTATGTTCAGTTAGCATATTCTGAAAATGACTCAACTAAGCTTTCAACAAACAAAAATCTGAACGTCTCAAGCCACTCTCTATATATTTATGAGTGAAAATAATTATTTAACCATAATTTAAGGCGTCTTTATTATTGAAAAAAAAAATCAAAATTTCTTTATTAATAGTCTAAGACCGTTCGACTCACACAACCTCCAACTCGCTGCGGTAAAAACAGCGCTACTAGTGCTAACAAATAAGCACATTCTTCTTTAAATAAGAATGCAAACGACTACGGATATTCTTAGAGCATAAAAAGTGGTGAACTACCTAGTTGTAAGACTGGACTCCAGCCTAATATTCTGCAGGAAAGGTAGCGAAGATCACCTCTCGACTGGCCAAAACAAGAGTCTCCAGCCGAGAAAAGAGAAAGCTTATATTGTCGACGACATTTAGCGTCCTATTATACGGAGCTGAGTTCTAGGCAGACGTGCTTAAAAAGGAAAAAGGCGTAAAGTAGTAGCCAGAGCACACCGCACCGCAGTCCTCAGTGTTGTATCAACCTATAGAACAGTGTTAGGCGATGCAATACTATTAGCGGTAATGCCACAATTGACCTTCTAGCATATGAAAGGAAAAAGCTGTGGGAGCTAAAGAAAATATCCGATAATAACAAGAGCGCAATAGAACTTAAACAACTAATCTTGTATCTTGTTAGATACAAGAAAAATATGGCAACAAAAATGAGAAAATAAGAGTCGCGGCAGACAGACGGCTAGATTTATAAAAGATCTAGGCTTTTGGACATGCCGTAAATTTGGAGAAGTCAATTTTTACACAACCCGTATAACAGCTGGTCACGGATACTTCAAAAAGAACCTTCTTAGAATGGGAAAAGACGAAGAGCCTTCATGCCTATACAACGACGCGACAGATAAGCGTGAACAATTTAATCAGTGTCATGCTGGAGAGTGAAGCAAACTGGCGGATTATCAAGAAACTCGCAGCAATCTTGCTACGCAGCAAACATATGGTCCCAGGATGAAAGCACAGATGATTCGGTTAATAAAATAATAATTAAAGAAAATTGTTGACAAGGCAAAAGAAGATGACGATGTGGGTTTTGATTTTTTCGACTAAGCAGCGCAACACCAAATTTGAAATAGACTAGAAATCGAATAAATAAGTGAGAGAGAATAATGTTTTTGCTACTTCTTTGAAGGCCTGAAAGTGTTTCAAACACTTCATCAGTGGAAATGTTTGACAATTTTTTTTTTAATCTGGTAAAATCTCCTACTACAATCGTGAAGCACTTGATACACCTTATTAGTTATTTGGGTTCTAGCAACGAAATCTGCTAACAAGTACACAGTGTAACAGACAAAAAAAATGCTTTAATTCCTTTCAAACACCAATAATTCTCGGGTCACCAAAAACGCAACAAAGCTTCAACTTATCGTAAGGCAACAAAGTAACTTTCTAATCACAGCATACCGATCAGTTCCCGCCAAAATATTCGTGGATATACCATCTCTCACTATTGGCACTAAAAAATGCATTGTTGTGTTAGAAAGGAATGGAAATCTCAGTAGCAGTTCAACATGAAAAAGGTTCAATATTATTTTGCGTTTAACACTGATACTAGGTTACATTGGGTGCTAGGCGTCATAAAATCATATGAAACTTTTTTTTATAAATAAATTTTATTCATACTTTTAATGCAGTCGAATTGTAAGTAGTGAAGAATTCCTTGATCATGGAAGGAATTAGAGCTTCCCAACAAACTACATATGTTTGAGAATGTTTAAAATTTTTTTTTACAATCATACATCATTGATGGTTATTCCCAAAGGTCTAGCATTCATGACAGCAGGAGAAGTGGTCGCGGTTCTAACCAATTCAGCCAAAAACAAAAACCGTTTGCAAATTAAAATTATTTCAAAGGAAATGTGAAAATCAACCCGATCAATGTCAAGACTCATTCGAGATAAGCTTGGCATGAAAGAGTACCGTCGGTCAACTGATCATCTACTGACAACGCTCTTAAAACAAATTAGGCTCAAGTGATGCATACGGTTTCTTAAGGACAAGGAATTACTGAAAATGGATGCATACTTTTTAAAAATTAAAAATTAACCCAAATCTAGGCAAAAACTTACACATATGTAAAAAATAGTATTACAAGAGTTCAATTCTTTGAATGAGAGTAGGTGGTTAAAGTTAGAAAAATATTCCAAGAATTCAATCCCTTTGTGATGAGAGTTGACGAACATGGCCACTCAAGAAACTACAAAAAATTTGAAGAAGCACAAAAACTCTTTGATTCAAGCAGCGTCGTCAATAGCAAGAGAAACTGTGCAACCTGCTATTGATCAGTGGCCTAAACAGTTAAGAACTTGTGTGAAAAATGATAATTTCAAATGAAATTTTATACATCGCTCGCTTGATATATGCAATACTAAATAAAATAAGCTTTATAAAAAATGTAGTACAGTTTCATTTTTATGACTGCCTGTACTTGTAACAGAACTTATGGCAGGAAAAAGTTTATAAATTATTTCAATGGTATAGGATATTATTTTTTCTCATATTATTCATGACGTATTCACGACGTAGCAAGGCGGAATTTTGCCTTTCTCATACTGACATTTTATTATTTATCATAGATAAATATAAAGACACAGCAGGGAAGAGTGGATCAAACTGTGTATACACCGATGGATCAAAAACTGAAATAGAAACAGCAACGGGCTTTTTCTGTAAAAATACATACGTAGAATGTAGCTTTTTAACTGATTGCATTTCAGTCTTTCATGTCATTATACAATATTTGGCATAAAAAACTGCGCAAAATGGGCTACTGTCAAGCATTTCAATAACTTTATATTGGATAACTAAACGGAATTTATAGTTGTACGTAGCACCTACTCTAAGTGTCACTGCGTAAGTTTAGGCAAGAAGGCAATAACTAGAAACTCAGTGGAAAACTCGGTAGTTACTAAGTCCACTGAGTTGCTGAATAAGTCTTATTTGGCTACTACACGGGTGTGCCACTGTTCAACTTTATTGCGTGCAGTCTGGGGCTTTTGTGCCTACGTTTTCTTTGGTCTGCTGACAGCTAATAGGTTCATAGGTTTTTAAGTAAATGCTCAACTACATGGGGTCATTCAGACCTGCTGTAAAAAGCACCATTTATGATTGGCATCTCCCTTCAAACAAATTGGACAAACCGAAATAAGGTATTTTTGTACACTCTCATTTTCTGCAGAGAAGCACTTGGAAACAGAAACAATGCAACTTTCTGACTTTACAAATATGAATTTAAGAAAAATTATCATCAGTTCGGAACAGTCTCTCTAGGCTCCTTTAGGCATCCTCTAACTTACTGCTGAAAAATTGCACCGTAAGATTTCCTTAATATGAAAAAATTCTGTGCAAATACTATATTCCATAAAATATGAGAAACAATGAAGCAAGCAAAATTCATTAATTTCATAAATAGCTTAAGCTCATCAAGGAGGGAAACGTAAACAACTTTTTAGCTAAAAACATAATTTTTTAACTATTTGTGTTAATTTGCTTAAACATTACAAAAGTCATATGTAATTAGTTTTGCAAAACTAATACGATTTAGTTTTTATTTGCAAATCCAAATTTTATGATTATTAAAAATTTATTTCATATAATATATAAAAAAGTTTATTAAACAAAAATTTCACAAAAAAACAAATCGCTGCAAAAACATCGCAGCTGTTGCTTCTATGGCATTCAGAGATCAACTTTTTTGACAACATTTATTTATAAATACAATATTTGCCTTTGCTACTCACCAACAAGTTGATCCGCGTTGCAAGCTTCGCCAGTGTCATAAATATGCGCGGCGAAAAAGTGTTTTTATTTACATGTCATGTTTGCAATGTTTATTTGAAAACACTCTATTTGTTGTGTCAATTTTTTACGCGCAATTTATTTTTATTTGATGCGATAATAACGCGATAAAATAATTAATGTTTATCATAAGTTGCGATTCTTTTTGCTTTCTGTGCAATTTGTGGCACTTTTTACAATTGCTGTAGGTGTTTTTGTTATTCTTGTTATTTTGAAATATTACGCGCAATGTTGATTTGTTAATTTCATGTAAATATTTGCAAGGTATTAGCATTCATTTGTGTTATGCTCGGCGCTGGCATTTTTTATTAAATTTTTTTTGGAATTTTTTTTTTGGATTTTGATTGAAAAATATTTAATTTAGCAGTAAAACCGTTAATTTGATGCGACGTTTTAATTTAATTTGTTTTTTCGATATTTATTGCGTGCGTTTTTTGTTGTTATGTTGATATGTAGATTTTTTGGAATACATTTTTACGTTGGAATTTTTACATAATTTTTTTTTAACATTGTAAATGTTATTTTTCATTTATTTGTTTTAATTTGCGTTAATATTTTATTTTTTCATAATTTTTTTTCAACGAAAATATCATATTTTGAGCATAATTACTATAGAGCGCCTGTGCGTATGCTACAAATTTAGTAAAAACACGCTTTTGCACGCACAAAAAACGGTTGTTTACATTTGTATTGTAATTTTACCGTTAGCTGTTTGTGTGTGCTTGCTATTTTTCAATTGCTTTAAAATATTTTGTTAACAAATTATAAACAAAGATTAAAAATAAATACCGCTTATGAAACGGCATGGCATTCCTGGCGGTCATAAATAGCACGAAATTAAAAACAAAAATAAAAGCAACAAAAAATGCCAGAAAAAAAATCAAATGAAACCTTTGCATAATTAAACAAATGTAATGCTTCACCTGCGCAACACACACACCCCCACACCAGTGCATATTTGATTACATGTATATTTACAACAATATGGCAACACCACACATATGCACAGGCACATAAATTGCGTGCGAGCGTATTTAATTAATTTTCATGTTGATTATCTGCAAAAACTGTGCAGCGACAATAACAACAACAACAGCAAAAGAGAGTCACAGTACGCCAAATAGTCAAAGAGTCGCGCAGGCGAGCAGTCAACTGCCAACTGGCAGCGCCGAAAAGTGTCAAAATACAATACAAAATGCCTGAAGCTGCAACAGCAACAGCAACAACAACACAAATAACAATCGTGCGAAAAGTGAGATAACACAGCGGCACACACACACATATACAATTGTATTTCGCAGCCACACACGCCACACGCACTTGTGTGCCGATAGCGCTTGCTTGTTGTTGTTGCTGTTGTGCGCTGTGTTGGCAGCAGTTGGTTTTAACAATTTATTTATTTGCAAATTGTCAACATGCATGTACAAAAACAATTACATTCGCTGTGAGATAGCAATAACAGCTTGTACGGCTGTACAGTTATGCTATCTACACCAACAACAACAACAACCGCAAAAGCAACAGCTACAAAACAATATATGTAGCCGACTAACCGACAGTCAGATGTTTCAACCAAATTGTCGCATGTTGTTAGTGCGTTTGTTGGTGTGTGCGTGCGTGTGTGTGTGGGGTGCAATAAAAGCGAGTGATAATACATTGCCAGCAGCGCGTGTTATTCGAGTTAAGCGTGTAACGGGCACACAAAAGCACAACGAAATTTCCCTACTTTATTTAAACACTAATGCATTTGGTGTGAAGCGTGCGAAGCAGCGAAAAAACAATAAATGAAACACACACACAGCAATGAAATTTATGCCCAACATGCCGCTACAGTGTGCGCCAAAATGTTAAAGTGCTGGTATTTTGGCAATTTATGCGTGTGAGTGGGTGTATGTAGTGGTTTTATAAGCTATGCAGGTGTTGCTGTTTATGGAAATTATTGTTATTGTTGTCTGTTTGAAAATTTTAAATATTGACCTTTAGACATTTATATTTCCTAAAAATATTTACTTTCAAAAAAAAAAATTTTTTGTTAAAAAAAAACGTTCAGTGCTTTACAGATTTTTTTTGAAATTTTTTCTTGGTAAATATCTATTTTGTTAAATTTCTGACCGAACAGTAATATGTAGCAAAATTTATTGATTTTTCGTAGCAAAAAATTTAGACTTTAGTAAAAAATATTTTAATCTTTGAAAAAAAAAAATTTTTCTGATAAAAAAAAATTTTAACCTTTGATACAAAGTATATTTCAATTCTCAGCAAATAGTTTTTTTTAATATTTCCTTCACAAATATAGGATTTTGTTTAATTTTCTAAATACTCAGTAACAAAAAACATTTTTATTTTCCACAAAAAAATATGAACTTTTGTTAAAAAAAAATTCAAAATTTTATAAAAAAAAATCATCCACTTCTTAGCCGATATTTTTGAAAACTTTTCTTCATTTATAAACAATTCTGTTTCCTTCATATATAAACAATTCTGTTTTCTGCTTTTTCAAAAAAATTCACCTTTGATAAAAAAAATTCTTAAAGTTTTATTAACAAAACTTCCTACTCATAGCACATATTTTTTTCGAATATTTTCTTCATAATTACACGATTTGCTTTAAAATTTTAGATAATCAGTAACAACAAAAAGTAAAAAATTTAATTTGATAAAAAAATAACTCAAAATTTTATTTAAAAATTCATCCACTTCTTATCAGGTATCTTTTGAAACTTTTCCTTTATATATTAACAGTTTTCCTTATTTTTTAAACAAGGAATAATAACCAAAAGTATTGCTTTTTCGAAAATAATTCACCTTTGTTAAAAAAGTTTGATAAAAAAAAGCACTTAACCTTTGATTAAAAAAACTGCCGCTACTTAACCCATAATTTTTAAAATATTTTCTTCATAAATAAACAATTTTTTTAAATTTTCTAAGCACTCAATTATATATATTTGCCTTTCTAACTATGGCTGCTCGCCTAAACTTTGTTTGAGCGCCTAAATTTTAATAAACTCCAATGTTTTGATTCAGAACTTTTAATCATAAAGCAATAATAGCAACTTTTGATCACTATTTTAAGACAAATAAATACAGCTTTAGTGAAATTATTTCAAACTAAAGCAGCATAAATGCTGAATAGTTGCAGTTGCACGTTGCGTATGAGTAACATAAAGGAGTAAGCTTAAGCTAAATGATTACTGATATTGCTTCCAAAAGGAAGAAAAATGTGAGGTAATGAATTTGAATGAAAAAGTTGCCAAATGAAGCAGCATGAAAATTTCTGTAAACGAAATATTTTTATTATTAAACATTCGTAAAGGTGTAAAATATAGAAAAATGCCTTCAACAATTCAAACTGCGCATTCTTAAGCAGACTTCGCCTCCCTATTTTAGAGAATGCAGGAATTAGGAGTACATTTTTCAAGTAAATCGAAGACTGGAATCTTCACGCGTGGAAAAAATATATGAGTTAAGCCTGGGACTTTCCACTTTATATGCAAAAAGTAATCCGAAAATACCTTACCTTTAAGGCTTTGTCAATTGATGATTCAAAATCTAAAAGCATTTTTCAAATTATTTATCAAACTGTAAACACTTTTATAATCTCATCTGAAGAACAAGCACACATAAAGTGATTTCTCTAAATATGAAAGCAGCATTGCTTTGCAATATCACGTTATTATAATTATATTACATTTTACTAGGCAATGCTACTAACAGGGAATGTAGGCGAGCCTCGCTGTGAATTTACAAATTTATATCAATTTATTGCTAACTTAATTTTTTAAGAAGAAATGTTATTCAAAAAAAGTTAGCAATTTTTTATTTAACGTTGTAATAAAAGCATTTTAAAAATATTATCAGATGATAGTATTAGGCTGATAGTATCAGGCTGACCTCTCCAAGGGTTACAGTTTGGCGAACTGTGGATGGCCTAATATCTGAGCTTAGCTGTGAATACACAATAACCTGCCACTGATCAAGACCCTAAAAACATAATGAATAAACTTCATTATATATAATTTATGTGTGTTAAAAATTACAGCTTGGGACAAAACTTAAATACATATTTTCAGAAATAAAAATCCTTTCCAGGGATATATATTGAATATTAGAAAATAATAGAAAATTAAAAATGTATTCATTTTTCATTATGTTACTTTGAAATTTTTTTAAATTAATTTAAATTTTTATTTATACATTTCACTTTATTTTATTTTATTTAATTTTATTTTATTTTATTTTATTTTATTTTATTTTATTTTATTTTATTTTATTTTATTTTATTTTATTTTATTTTATTTTATTTTATTTTATTTTATTTTATTTTATTTTATTTTATTTTATTTTATTTTATTATACTGTTTATTCTATTGTATTTTTTTAGTTTAGTTTTTAAGATAATTTTAATTGTTTGATTTTCCTACAGTCCTAGTTCTTAACTGCTTTTCTACTTATTAAACAAAATATTTTTTTTTTTTTTTTTTTTTTTTAATAAATTGCTTATTTTATTGTATTTTCATATTTTATTTTAATGTAAGCTATTTATTTTATTTTTCTACATTCCTAATTCTTAACTGCTCTTCTGATCACTAAAAAAAATATTTTATTTTATTTTTTTAATTTTTTTTAATGTTGCCTAGTTTTATTTGGACACGTTTTTGCCTTGAAGATACACTCAATTTGAAAACTATTTTAGATTTTTATGAAAAGTCATTTTGGAATTGTTCCTATAATTCGGCGAAATTACAGCAACCTAACTATTAAGTGAAAATTAGAACCGCAGGTCGTTTGCTTTATAAAATAATCGCAATTAACTTTACTGTCTTCAGTACAATTTTTAATTGAGACTGAGATCTGCTGAAGTGCTTTGTAGACTCTACGAGCCTTATTGTATAAAAATCAAATTAAAGATAGTGATTTTTCAAAAAAAAATTGTCGTTTTATTTTTCCGAATAAAACTTGATCTTTAGAGCGTATAAACTCTGAAAATCAGGAAATTCGTAAAGCAATTTTTGGGTCGTCAATTTTACTGAAGTTTGCTCTTAAACTTTCTTTAATATTTTATTTTTTAAATTTTTTGCATTAGCATTTTATAAGCAAAGCAAAAATAATTAGTAGATTAAAAATAGTTCCTAGTTGAATTATAATTTCCTTTCCAAAACTGGTCTATGCATGGCTTACAGGCCTGCCTGGCTAAGCTAATCAAACCTAAAATTTCACTCAACAATAATTAAATTTTATATTATGTATGATTGGTAATTATCCGTTAATTGCATTCTTTCTTTATTACTTCATCAATTAATTTAAGGCCTGTTATTTTAATGGCTCTCAAAACGATGACCTATTTGTTCATAACATTTTCCGAAACTAAGAGTGCTTCTGAAATGATTATAAACGCGCTCAAAACAACTTGAATGAAGTGATCGTCAATTGTCTTGGATTAAAAATAAAAAAAAAAAAATATTATGCTTGAAGCAGATCAACTCTTCATAAAAGCAACAATATGTTTTCAACTACATTATTTATTCACGTTGGCACACAGTGCGTATGAGTAACAACAAACATTACTGATCGCTGCAGCGAAAGGAAGTAAGTATAATTTTTGTAGTTCTTTTATAATAAAATGCAATGGATATATGATTTTAAAAGCATATTATAGAATCTTGACTAAATTTTACAACATAACTTTGCGCTGAGGCCATGCATGTTAAGTGAGGATCGCTTGTTGTATAGTCAAGTTTCGCAAAGAAAATTTATTTGCTAAAATTTTTATGATTATTTCTGAATTATCTTTATTCAGAGCATTAAATTTTAGTAAGAAAAATTAGATTTTTAAAATCTTGTGTTACAGTATTTTTTGTTTTTTTTTTTTGTTTTTGGAAACCCTGAACTGGATAAATTAAGTGTGCTACGATACTTGTGACATCCAAAACGAAATATCAGAGACCTTATATGGTATATGTACATCTAAGTGATCAGAGTACTTGAGATTTTGCACCACTTTCTGATTGTAAGATTTGTACAAAAAGTAACTGCTCATTTATCGGAATGACTGATAACGGATCACTATAGCATATGGCTGCCATATAAGCTGACCGATCAAAGTTCTTTTAAGGAATCTTACGAATTTGTGAAGTTTATCTTATCATTACAACCGAAGAAAATTTATTAATTAGTAGATATATTATATTTCTTATAGAATTTATTAAATCCTTCAAATCATTTTCGTAAAAAATTTATATTTTTTTGTTTTTGATTGTTTGATTGTTAGATATGCTGAATTATTATTAATTTTTTTTTTTGACTATTTTATTAATTAGTTGAAAGCTACTATTTTTTATTTTATTAATTAATTGAAAGCAAATATTTTATTATAGAATGTATGACATTTTTAAAGCGCATTTTTTCTGAAAAAAAATAACTATTTTTGATAGTTTTATTATATTGAATTATAGTCAGTTTTTAATTTATTAAAAAAAAATTTATGTTTTTAATTTTTTTTTAATTTTAATTTTTATTAATTTACAAAAAAAATTGTTTTTTGTTTAAAATGTTTTGTTTTAAATGTTAAAATATTGTTGTTGCTAAAATTTATTTTATAAAAATTGATTAAAATATATTTATATTTAAATTATTTAACTATTTTCATTAATTAATTAGTGTAATTAATTTTAATAGTTTTTCTTTTATTAAGTAATTTTTTGTTAAAATTGTTTTTTTATTAATTAAAAAAAATATTTAATATTTAATTGTCTAATAATTAGTACAAATTGATTTAAATTTAATTATATTTAATTTATCTAACTATTTCCATTAATTAATTGGTTTAATAAATTTTAGTATTTTTTTCTTTAATTAAGTCATTAATTTTTTTAATTAGTAATTTAGTTTTTGCTTTTAATTGGTTTTGTTTTCATTTTCATTTTATTTTTATAATTATAAGTGTCTTTCATATTGTTTTTGCATTTGTTTTTGTTTTTGTCACGATCGTCGCAGTCTCACGACATGCGTACGCTTGTCTTAGTATGCGTGCGCCGTAAAGCACGCAACACCTCACGTACCTCAACAACAGCAATAGCAACAGCGACCAACCGACACTCCAACCACCACCAACAACAACAACAAAAACTGCGTTTTTATTTATAAAAGCAAAGCAAACACTAAACCAAATGGTCCATTGGTCTTTGGTGCAACAGCAGCGGCGGCAGCAACGGCGTCTACAGTAGGGAAATAACTGCAGCAGCTAACAAGCGAACGACAAATCATCGAACACACTGCACGCAAGAATTTTCACTTATGAGAGACATTTTGCGTTTGCGGGCGTTTTTATATGCGCCACACACTCGGCCGCGCCACCGATGAACCCGCCGATCGGGTGGGGATATGCAAAAAACCAAAGACAGCAGATGCGTTCAGCGTCGCTAAAAAGCAGGAACAACAACAGCCACAAAAACAACAATGCAACTTACTTGCACGCTCACACGAGGCTAGCGGACACAATATATAACGGCAGTAGACGAACGAAGGCGACGCGAAATGCGGCAAAGTAAAATGCAAAAACAATAAAAGCAAAAGTACGAAAGCAAGGAAGAAGGAAGTAAATGCAAAAAAATGCTTGTAGTAAGCAAGTAGCGGGTTAGGCGGCGCGGTAGTAGGCGATGAATGCGAGCGCGTCTTGGATGCTGTGTGGATTGTAGGAGTAGTCGCCGCACAGCTTTCGTGCTCTGCCTGTGAGCTTTCACTCAATTTTCAGCTGCTGGGCTTTCGGGTTGGTTGAAACTTAGAATCTTTAATGTAACGGTAGCGGTCAGTGGACTTTGCCGCTTCATATTTTGAGTTGTAAGTGGAAGTATGTGGGCAAGAAGTGGATGGGTTGGTTTTAGAGTTACAAATAACAGTTATTTTGCGTGATTTAAATTGTAGGAAAGTTCTCTGTGCTTGCTTACTTCATTTACTACAGAAACTTTTTATTTTTTGGAGTGCAAAGTTCAGGCATAAACTCAAAATACTGTTATGTGGTAAGAAAATAAATTGCAAAAACCTCTATTAAATGCGGAAGTGAGATCAGGCTTCAACAAAAAGCTTGCAAACCCGGATTTTGGAGAGTAACCGTTATAGTAAAATCCATTTTTAATCATTTTGTTTGTGAATTGCAAATAAAAGTTAGAGAAATCCCTTATTCGAACAAACCTTTCCGTGTATTTTTGCAAAAAAATAGTATCTTACAAATTATAAATTCTAATATTGTTCGTAAGTAAATATAATTTAACAAAAATATAAATTTATTTGCCAATTACTAAGCAAAAAACCACTCAAAGTGTCTCTCAATTGCTATATTTATATTTAGTACTTATATTTCTCGAAAAAAAAAAATATTTCCTATAACGTGAAATAACTTTTTTACATTTTCTTGACTGTAATTTCATTTGAAATCAAAATTTCGCGAGCTTTTTCTGCTTATCTCCGCTGTCAATTCGGAAAAAAGCTGCTTAATAGTTGTTAACACTCAATTTGCACTCATTTTCCCCTTTACCCACAATTGTGACTCAACTCAGATTTCCCCACGCACATGAAAGCAAAGCTTTTTCTAACCCCAACAAGCTCTCAAATCAACACTTACAGACTCTGAACAAAACGCTCGAGCTATAACTGTGCCTTCGTCATACTTCGCATGTAGTCGTCTCACTAATCGACGCAACTCGTTTCTGTGCATGAACTTCGTTTACGCGCAGCAATATTCATCGCAGTGCAATGTATTTTATTCACTGCGAAATTCATATTTCCCCTGGAATTCAGGCGCTCGCAGCGGTTCGCACTTGTCAAGTACAATAACAACACACTGTGCCATCATTCGGTTATTGTACTCGTAGTAAAGATTCACTTGTAGTTGTAACTTCATGCGCCCTTTAAATCACATGATTTCCTGCTCAATATCAGCGCTCAAATTCATTTTCGCACCCTTTTTGTTACTCTCGTGTGCACACTCTTTCGTTTACGCTCTCACGCTCTCTCTGTAAATGCGTTCGTGAACACTTCCGTTCATATTTTACGCTCGCGTCGTGTCCTGTTCATTTTGTGGCTGCGCGAGTGTGTGTGTGCATGCGAGTAATCATCGTATCTTCGTCGTCGTCGTTGTGGTCGTTGCTGTCATTGTCGTTGCGTTGCATCTTCGTGTTATGCGTGTGGCATGCGACGGCATCTTTTGATTACTTACTACTCCCACGCTGATTACAATTTTTACGCTGGCTTAGCTGTTGTTGTCGCCGTCATGGTCGTGTCCCTTAAAATGTGCAAACCATACAAATACACACGAGACCAAGGTATGCCGCCATATGTATTGGTTATACGAAGATATGCAGTTACTTGTGCAAATATATCATTTTGCCAAATTTTTTGTCAACGTTTTCATTTCACTACTCATTGCATTACACATACATATGTATAGCGCTTAAATGGACCTGCCATATTTAGTTATTAATTCTTATTTTCGGCATAAAAGTCTACGGCTTGTCGAAAGAAGCCGAACCTTACACGAAGTAATTTCGCCTTTTGTATTTTGAAGGATCTCTAAATAAGTGCTTAAAATATTTTTCACTCTCAGACATACGGACATTAAGTAGCTTCTAAATATTACAGAACTAAAGTTTTTCCCTAAGGTTAGCCTCTAAGATTACCGACCGACAATTTGGGCCCTATAGAAGCTCCTGAGTTAAATCTTCTTGGCATATGTTTCCTCGAAAAACCGCATTTGTTGAGGCAGCAAGGCTTTATAGAACTGTTGGCCTAAAATAAACTCGACCACAAACAGAATCTTGATATTCACGTCCCACCTTAATCATATACTCAATTGACCCAGACTGACAACAAATTACATGTGCGAGTATTTTAGTACAATTATTTATTGTGCTTTCGTGAGCCAATAAAACAACGTTTAATCCAATTTTCCATCAACTAGTTATAAATCTCGAATGGGACGGCCTTCAGTGACTTCAGCGAATAGCTGTCAAAGGCACATGGCGCGTTACCGGAAGCTAACCTTTTCAGTTTCAAAAACAGAAAAAAGTCACAAGGAACCAAATCTGGCAAAGATTACATCTTTGGAATGTTAGCAAAAGAGAAACAACAGGAAATGTCATTGAGAAGCAGCACAAAGAGAAGAGAACCTTTAACATTTCCTTGTGGCTCCCGAAGACGCAAAGAATGAATCGGTTTGACCTCAAACGCTAACGGAGAATGATGAATGCTAGCTGGAGTAATTGAAGAGAATCTATCAAGAAACCTAAATCGCTAAAGAAGACTAAGTCAAGAAATCGATCAAGACTATTTGAATATGAATTGATTTAAATCAGATTGAGACTTAGCAGGCTATCAATGAGAAATAACTCATGAGAACTCGAAAAATTGGAGGGAATTAGGGCAGGGCTTAGATTAAAGTCACCCAGAACACAAATATTATTATGTTTAATACCAGTGTAGAGATATTATTTGCATGCATCTTATACAATTTTAGAGGACTATTAGGAGGGATGTATGAATCTACCATGAACAGAGCACCATTGATACAAATACATAGTTGGCGAAGAATAAAATCATCATTAACAAGCATTATTAAACGAGGACGGAGTTGCGATGCATTTTAGGAGGTCGAATAAATGTATAGCAATTTCGCGCTATTTTAATGTTTTCCTTCGTTAAAGGCAAATCCACTAGAGAAACGTTCCGTGAGATTAATGGTGCTTTGGGGGATGATACTCTAACACTTCGAACTGCGGACGAATGGTTTTGACGATTCAGAGTGGGTGAAAACGACACCGCGGATAAGACAGCCGGTGGAAGACCTGTGATAACGATCAAATCATGGAAAAATTCAAGCCGGCATTTGGCATCTCGTGACATCGCCCAGTAGATGAGAGTTAGTCACCTAACCATTTTCAATCATCTGCTGAAGGCTGGATACACAAAAAAGCTTGATGTTTGGATGCCGCATGATTTGACGCAAAAAAACTTCTGGACCGAATCAACGCCTGTGACGTGCTGTTGAAACGGAATGAATTCGACCCATTTTTGAAGCGGATGATGACTGGCGATGCAAAATAAATCACATACGACAATATCAAGCGAAAACGATCGTGGTCGGAGGCCGGTGAATCATTCCAAACGGTGGCCCAGCCGCGATTGACGGCCAGGAAGATTTTGCTATGTGTTTGATGGGATTGCAAGGGAACCATCCACTATGAGCTGCTCCCATATGGCCAGACGCTTAATTCTACCATCTACTGTGAACAACTGGACCGCTTGAAGCAGGCGATCGACCAGAAGCGTCCAGAATTGGCCAACAGGAAGGGTGTAGAGTTCCACCAGGACAAAGCCAGACCACACACTTCGTTGATGACTCTTCAGAAGCTACGGCAGCTCAGATGGGACGTTTTATCGCATCCACCATTTAGTCCGGACATAGCGCCTAGTGATTACCACCTATTCCTGTCCATGACGAACACCCTTGTTGGTGTAAAGTTGAACTCAAATAGGCTTGTGAAAAGTGGCTGTTCGTGTTCTTCGGAAATAAGGAGGGAGGCTTCTACGAGGGGGGTATTATAAAGTTGCCGTCTTGATGAAAACAGATTATCGAACGAAACGGTGAATAGTTGAACTAAATCCCATCTCTGTAACACTTTTTATAAAGCATTGAATAAAGAGCAAAAAAGTGGATGGGAGATATTTGACAACCTAATATACATATGTATTTATTTATTGAAAGTATCTTTATTTACTGGAACTGCGCTTTTTGAGCAGTTCTTTTAAGTATCATTACAGAAGTAGTTAACTTCTTAGACCTTAAGTGTCTTTTAGTAAGACAAGCTCTTAGCAAGGCGAAGCTAAACAGTTTTGAAAACAGTTCTTTATTTTTTTACTTTCTGGTGGCTTCTGAATTCGCTATTTTATGCACGCTAAAATTCAGTTGCTACGTAGTTTCTTAACCTTTCAGCCACCCAAGATTCAACAAATAACGCAGAAATCAATAACCACATCATTATTGCTATAAAAAGCTATCAAATTAAAATTTGTAATGAAATTCTCGAAATCACGTGCTAAGCACCTTGTCGAAACATGGATAATAAATTTCCAAATTCAAAGCAAACAATTGACAAAATATGGCAATTGAATGTGCCACATTGTCAACACTTTCGCTGCGCCAATGCATTAACAGCATTTCCAACGACGCGGCGTAGGCGACAATGAAGCAAACGGGAAAGCGGAGAATGAGGTGTGAAAACTCATTGTGACAAATCACAAGTAAATCAGCTAGCCGTTGAAAAGGTGGCAACGTGGAACGTGCGAAATGTGTGAAAGCGGATGAGGAAGTGCATAAATTTGTTATATCCATTAAGTGGGCGAACGAAGAAAAAACCGCTAAACTGGCAAATTTTCGCGTGACGAGCTGAACTACACAACCAGCCATACACCGATGAAATCAGCGCCGACACACAAGCGCACAAGTGCCGTTAGTGAGGCGGCTTGCAACGTGGCCGACAAAACTGTTTACTTAATCTACGATTTTGCATATAAAAAGAATGCGAACGCAAAAGGAATGGTGAAGCGGTATGAAGAGAATGTGCATATATGTGTGTGTGAATGTTTATAGATGTATATATGTTTTTTTTTTTTTTTTTTTTTTTTTTTTTTTTTTTTTTTTGTGCCGGAGGGGGAATCTTACATAGATACTGCTACTTAACTGTAGCAATATGCACGATTCGTACCGCCCGCTATAGGTGCACCTCATTCGGGACCACGCACAGTCAGTATTACCTACTGTTCTGGACTTGCGAAACGGTACGCCTACGTACTAAACCCTAACTCCGTCTCCTTTAGCTTTACTTAGACCCTGTGGGACCGCCGCTAGGCATTTCATCACAGGGCAAGCTTAGCCTATGGGCTCACGTCATTTGAGCGATATTCGCTGCTCTACCTTCACTCCTTCTTTGCTGTTCTGCTATTCTCAGGTCATGGAGTACCATGGCTGTCATCTTCTCCATTAAATTCCACACATGCCTCGAGTGCAACATATATGTCACTATATTCTCTGGCGTTATTCGGTTAGATACTTCCTTTTCTATCGTCATTCGCTCCTTTGTATATTTCCGACAGTGGAAAAATATGTGTTCTGCGTTCTCGGTATAGCTACCACAGAAAGAGCAAGCTACTCCCTCCTCGTGACCGTACTTATGCAAGTACTCCCTGAAGCATCCATGTCCTGTTAGGAACTGCGTCAAGTAATGATCCACCTCCCCGTGTTTTCGTTCCATCCAGGCTTGTATGTTACCGATTAAGCGGTATGTCCATCTCCCCTTGCTTGATGTATCCCATCGCGTTTGCCATTCGTTTACGCTGGCTTGTCTTTCTGCTCTACGCTCTGCCACTGTTAGTTTCCGGCCTCCGCTTTTACTTTTGTCATATATTCGCTTAAGTTCGAGAGCCATTATGTCTGGAGGCATAATTCCTGCTAGAACCCCGACAGCTTCTTTAGAAACCGTGCGAAATGCACTGACTATTCTAATGGCACTCAACCGGAACACCGATTGCGCCACTCCAGCATATGTTTTATGTATTAATGCTGGTCCCCATATAGGCGCCGCATACATTACAATTGACTGGCTGACCTTGGCCAGAAGTGCTCTCCTGCTCTGTTTCGGCCCTCCTATGTTTGCCATAATTCTTGATAAGGCCATGTTTACCCGCGCCGCTTTTTCACATGCTTTTTCAATATGCATTTTGTAATTGAGCCTCGCATCAATCGTTACCCCAAGGTATTTCACAGCGGATTGTGTTGTAATGTTGTGCCCATCTATGTTAAGCGAAATGGTTTCCAGTTTTTTCCTGCTAGTTATAAGCACTGCTTCCGTTTTGTGTCCGGCAAGTTCGAGTTTTGCATTTGTTAGCCACTGCTTTATCTTCAGTACAGTTTCACTACATATACTTTGTATTTGATGGAGCTCCTTAGCTACTATTGTCACAGCAATATCATCTGCGTATCCAATTATATGCACTTCTCTCGGTAGAGGGAGGCGCAATATTCCATCATAGAGTATATTCCAAAGGAGTGGGCCTAGCACAGATCCTTGTGGCACACCACCCGTTACCCTATACTTTTTTGGTCCTTCGTCAGTGTCATACAGCAGGATCCTATCGGCCAAATAACTTCGTATGACGTACAACAAATAGCTCGGTGTTTTTTTGAGGACTAATGCACGCATTATATGGGGCCAATGTGCCGAGTTAAACGCGTTTCTCACATCAAAGGTGACGACCGCACAATATTCTTTGTTCCCGTACATCCACCTGTCTCCTTCAATAGCCTTTTCTGCTATACCTGCAACTTTCTTGATTGCATCAAGTGTTGACCGCTTTTTACGAAAACCATATTGGTTATCAGAGAGACCACCATCTCCTTCTAAATGATTTTCCAGCCGGGTACAGATTATCCGCTCCAGGATTTTGCCCATCGTATCGATCATACAGAGCGGTCTGTAGGAACTTGGTTCTCCTGCCGGTTTGCTTGGCTTCTGTAGGAGTACCAGCCGTTGTACTTTCCAAATTCTTGGAAACACTCCTTCACGAAGGCAACGTGTGTATATATCCGAAAATGGCTGTGGATGACAGTTGATCGCAATTTTGAGAGCCCTATTCGGGATACCATCTAATCCTGGAGCTTTGCTATTTTCAAAGCGTTCAGCGGCCTGAACAACTTCCTGCTCTGTGATTTCTGGCGCATCTGCGACTTCTTCGCGATAATAGTTTCCTTCTTCCTGATTTTGTAGTGGAAATAGGGTTTCCACTACATTTTTAAGTAATGAAGGACATGTAGGCGCTTGACATTTGCCACCTTTAATTCTTGACATTACAATTCTATACGCTGCTCCCCACGGATTTTCGTCCACTTTCTCGCATAATTCTTTAAAACATGTCATTTTGCTCTTTTTAATTGCCTTTTTTAGGTCGTTGCGTTTCTTTTTGAATGCTTCTCGCAGACTGTCACAATCTAAGCTGCGTATGTTTCGTTGAAAACGACGCCTCGCTTTGTGACTTTCACTTCTCAGAGATTCGATTTCTCGATTCCACCAGTAAGCAGGCTTTCTCTGTGCGGCTGTCCTCTTTTTATTCATAGCGGCATCACAGGCTTTGCTAATGTGTTGTACCAACACTTTAGCCTGTTGGTCTATGTCTTCACTTCCGTTTACGTTTTCATTCAGCATTAACTTAAAAAGCTCCTCATCTAGGGTTTCAATTCTCCACCCCTTGGACTGCACCTTTTGGTGGCAAACATTTCCCTGTTGTATACTCTTACTGATAGTTAACATTATAGCCAAATGGTCACTTTGGGTATATATGTCGCATATCCGCCAGTCTATATATCGATAAAGCACTCTGCTGGCAAAAGATATATCTATAATAGAGCCACGCCCATTCTTCTCGAAGGTGTTTTGTCTTCCTGTGTTAAGCAGTACTACGTCTAGAACACCAAATGCTTTAAGTAATGCGCTACCTCTTAGATTTGTATTTTTGCTGCCCCATTCTAGCGCCCAGGCATTAAAGTCACCTGCAATTATATTAGGTGTAGTTGTCATCGCATCCTTTACCAAGTCGTCAAGTATTTTTTCATATTCAGCTTGCGGTATACTTGGCGGTATATAGCAGCTGTAGAAGTAAATTCCCCATATTTTGGCTCTTGTATAGTATGCCTTGTCAATTAACGGTTTGTCTTGCATCATCTTATCTCCGCATGCCCATATTGCAACCTTTTTTGTGGTGTCGGAAATCCACTTGTCAGAGTCTTTATTTTTATACTGTTCACAGATTAATGCAACGTCTATTTTATTTTCGTATATGTTTTGCGTCAAGAGATCCTGGGCCGCTTCGCAGTGGTTCAGGTTTATTTGTAATATTTTCATCTTTTAGGTTTTTTGAGCGCTGCTGTATATATGGGACATTTCCGGCTTCCTATCTGATGGTCTATGTTTGTACTTCCACTGTGTTTACATGCCTTGCAGAAAGGATTGTTAACACAATCTTTGGCGAAATGACCCTCCTCTCCGCATTTAATACAGCACTTGCTCCTGTCTTCTGGGTTGCTGCATGCTTTCGCCACGTGTCCATACTCTAAGCATCTGAAACATTTCTTCAGTTGCGCTTTTTCCCTGATTCTGCAGATTGTCCAGCCGATTCTTATCTTTTGTGCTGCCAGTAGGTGCCTTGCTTCCTGTGCATGAAGGCTTATTATTGCTTTTTGCGTGCCTGCATATGCTGGTCTGATGCTTTTAATGCACTCTACACTAAATAGACGCAGTTCTTCAAATTCTGAACGAATCGCCTGTGCTATATCCTCTTTCGTCGTTATGTCGTCCAAGTCTCGCACTTCCACTGTAATTTCTGGTGTTAGAGATCTTATTTGTGCCTGATCTCCTAGTATCTTCACTATCTCCTCTCTATATTCCTTAGTACTTCCTTTCTGCGCTTTCTTTAGTTCCAACAGTATCTCACCTTTAGCTGTCTTTTTAATTCGTGAGACATTTTCGCCAAGCACTTGCAGGTTTTCATTCTTCTTGACTGCCCGAAGTATGTCTGCGTAAGACATGTCACCGGTTTTTGCGATAACAATTGCTTCTGGTCGAAGACGTGGTACAGCGCTTTCCTTCTTCTTGTTTTTATTTTTTTGGGATTTACTTGGTATCGTGATCCAGGTATCTTCCCTTGTCGCGTCCTTTTCTCCTCCCACGAGATTTCTGCTTTCTCCCGCTTTCACAATTGGTTCGTCATGCGTTGTTTTCGTCCTTTTTGGAGGGGTTCGTCGCTTAATCTGCTGGTCACGTGGTCTTTTCGGTGTGACTTCAGCAGTCGACTGTTCCACAGCTACTCTTCTTCCTAACTTAGCTTCCCGTTGCCTAGTATGGTCCTCTTGTGCACGGGTGTAGAGCTTCAATATTTCGCTAAGCAGTTCCCTTATGGGATTGTTGATAGTGCGCTGCGGCGGATGCATCATATCCTTTAACTTTTGTATCATATCTCCTAGTTGCATCATATGATCACGTTGCGACTGTGCTTCTTCCAGTATCGGGGTGTTCTCCTGAAGCGTTGGAGGAGACGATTTCGACCTCACTGGTCTTTGTGCTGAGAGCACCTTCACTGGCGATCTAGCCAAACGCGAGGCTTTTTTGAAGGGGTCTACTCCTGACATCGTAAGTTGACTCGTGACATCGCTAAACTTGTTGCTGCTATTGTTGTTGTTGTTTGTTTTTTCATTTATTGTCTCCATTTATCAGTTTAACCAGCGCATCGTGTGCAGGGGGGCGGGCCGAAATAGACAGGAACGGGTATACCCTCGGGGACTATGCCCCTACCCCAGTTCCCTGAGGCCTGTCCTACGCTTTACCGGTTCCGGTAAACTCGGACGAACCGGCGCTCGCCCGGAGCAACGCAGTCTACTAGTTCTGCGCCCAATGTACACTTCCTGACCAGGGCCCGAAGGGGCTGGTTACTGATTCACATCGTGGCTGACACTTCGGCAGAGCTGACTCACATCACCCTCTCCACACCACCAGTGAAAACAGCTGGTGATGCTTCTAGGGACTCCCAGTGCGCCCCGGTATGGACCGGTCTTATTTACAGCCGCACCTAACATGGTGAACAGACGCTGACCAGGAAGCCGCTCACTTTGAGTCCGTCGCGCCTGGATTTTGATCGGTCACCTATATTAGAGAGGCGGCAACTATTCGCCTCTGTCGCAGGAGTTTCATCGGCTTGGCTGGCTTTTATACCGCATCCTCCACTCCTGCCGCTCCTCGTCGGGGGTTGCTTATTCGTTGTAACTTATTTCGCAACTAACCTGCTACTACAGGCCGTTCGGCTATCCGCGACCTGCCGACCCCCCCGGTAGCTTAGAGCTCAGCTGGGATACCTGATCCCGTAGGATCTAAGACCTACCAACGGGTCTAAGACCTACCAACGGGATCTAAGACCTACCAACGGGAAGACCTACCAACGGGGATGTGTGTATAAGTGTGTTTGTGTGCGATCATATCAAAGCAATAGCGCAGCGCGCGCTAACTGTGGCAAGGGAAGGCCTGGCGGTGATGTAGCGTGCGATAAGCGTGAAGTGGCAAATGGCTGTTGCTTGCCACAAGCCAAAAGTCAACACCAAACCCACGCTCACCCACAAACACAAACACATAGAGGCGTCGCGCAGACGTGCGAAAAAAGAACTGTTGCAAATTGGTAATTCCAACGCGAAAAGCCAATCTCAATGACGCCGAATTAGTCGCTCGTATATACTTTTTTTTTGGCGATACTTTTGTCGCGCTTTGCGACTGCCACTGGAGTGGCAAGCGCTTTAAGTGCGGCATGAAAATACGCCATTGAGCTGCACATTTGTAGATTTTATCGGCGAGCAGCTTACGAGCACCGCCAAATGAGCAGCATAATTCACAAACGCTGATACGGCACACCGCGCCCAACGGCATGCCACACTCACACGCACACATTTTCACTCACACACACACACATAATCATGCCATTTGTGGCACGCTGCGAGATGCGCACTTGCGAAAAGCAACAAATTAAATATTTAGTAAATTAATTTGCACGCTCAACTAGCCGCATTTCAACGCACCCAAACAGCAGCAACCAAAACTACAACAACAACAAATCGAAATCAATTCAGTGGCAAACAATTCAATTATACACAATTGAATTCAATATACGCACACAATTGAATCGGTCGCGGCAATCGGCTACCAAATTGGCAAACTGGCAGTTGCAGGCATGCGACAGCAGCAACAACAACAACAACACTACAACAAATTGTCGCACAATTCCGTGCGCCATAAGCAAAGCATCAGCAACAGAAGATCGATGGGCAGCGCTGATAAACGCGTCACAACTTACAACTCAGCAATGAACAACAACAACAACGACAGCAATGAAAAAATAGCCGTTGCGCCTGCTTGCTGCATTGTTTAGTGGCCGTTTGGCCGGCGAGTGATTGGCCGAAAAAATTCACTGAACAACAAAGCAAGAGAATTCAGACGAAAAATTGCAAAGCGCAATTGGCCCGCGACCGGCAACAATAATTTGCTACTTTATGCAACAACAACAAATTGAGGAGCAACGAACAATAAGCAGCAACAGCAAAATGAGGAACAAACCGAAAATAAGCAACAACAACAAAAAATATACAACAACAGCACAAACATGTGCAACAACAACAACATATGCAACAACAAAAAATATACAACAGCAACAAAATTTCAACAAACGACACAAACTAGTGCAACAACAACAACATATGCAACAACCAAAAATTTGTACAACTACAACAAAAATATGTGCAACAACAAAAAATATACAACAACAACAAGAAAAATAAGTCACAACAAAAATATAGAACAACAACAACAAAAACAAGTGACAACAACAAACAAATACGTAGCAATAAAAAACCCAACCAGCAATTGTTGACAAGCAACCAGGCGAGGCAAGGTGTGCAGCATGCGCGGGGTGGTGGATCGCAAGCAAAATGCTTAACCATGGATTTGCGTTGCCCTGTCAAGGTAATACGCAAAGACTTTGTGTGCCGCGGTCAAGCAAACTGTTCGATTGGAAAATTTGAAATCTCCAACAATGCGGCAAAATAATTGGAAAAAGAAACAGAATTTTTTTTGGTAATGGCAAAGAGATTTGTTACTTGTTACAGCCGTATCAATGAAATCCAAGATTTTGTAGCGAAAATTAGATACAATTGAAATAGAAGTATGAAAAAGAGTAAGTTAAATTCGTAATATTTCATAGCAATATAACTGTAATAACCAATTTTGATTGGCCAGCTTGCAAGACGATGGTAAGATCTCAACAATTTATTCGGAGAGTAACAGGTATTGACAAGTACCCAGCCTAAGATATAGATGGCGCTACTATCTAACTAAATTTATATTACTTTTTGTTAGTCCTAACCTTCCTTCAGAAGGCGCATATATGTATATATTTTGACAGCTGTACGATCATAAGTTTGTAAATTATACAAGGTGCGTTCCAAAAAAAACAGAACAAATAGATTATTCGGCAAAATCAATTTATTTTATTCAAAATAGTCGCCTTCTGCTTCAATACAGATTTTTGCAAGGTCCAAAAACATCTCGAAGGAGTTGGCCGGTATTGCCGCCAGTATGCCGGTGCAAGCCTTTTGAATGGGCTCTACGTCTGCGTAACGCTTTCCTATCATGAACAAATGCATTTTTCCGAAAAAGAAGAAGTCACACGGTGCCATATCAGGTGAACACGGGGAGTGGTTGATGGTTAAAATTTGATTTTTGGTCAAATAATCGTCCTTTGAATGTTGGATTCCAAGCAATTTTTGGTCGTAACTCTATTTATGCGGAACAAACCGTGCACACACCTTTCGTAAGCCCAAATGTTCGGTCAAAATGCGATAAATCGATGTTTTGGAGATGTTCAATTCCATTTCCATGAATTTCAATGACGATTTCGACTGATTTTTGATGAATTCACTCACAGTTTTGACGCGATTTCCGGTGATCACGGATTTTGATCGTCATTTATGTCCTCACGATCACTTTGAAAACGGTGAAACCACTCGTGCACTTTGCTACGGGATAGGCAATCACCGTCATAAACTCGTTTCATTAATTGAAACGTTTCGGTAAGAGTTTTACCAATTTTAAAACAAAATTTAATGTTGGCTCTTTGTTCGAAGCTCATTTTCGCACCGATAACACAAACATACTGACACTTAAAACGCAATAACTTCACTTCCAATCAATGAAATGTCATGAAATTCACTCACTCACTGGACAATCGATAAAGATAGCTGATTCTAACGCACCAGTCTACATATAGATGGCGCAACCAGGGGGCGCTAGATTCAGAAAGTTCTGTTTACTTTGAAAAGCACCTTGTATAATTTTGAGTTAAGGGGTTAGGGGTAGTCAGAATTCTCAAAAATAACTTTTTTTTGCATTTCCGTTAAGTGTAATAAATATCTTAAAAATATTCTCTGAAAGTTTCAGGTTGATCCGATAATTAGTTTTTAAGTTATTCGACAAAAGAGAGCTTGGGCACTTCAAAGCGCTAGTGTGAAACTTTAGACGCGTTTTTCTCAAAACTACGTTTTTTGAACTGGTGACAACTGTAACTCGAAAACTGCTCAGTAGATTTTAATGAACAGCTTTTAGAATACATATAAAACTCGGACCTGATCGAAGGATGTTTATTTTTTCAAAAATTTCGATTTTTTTAAGACCAATTAACTGTTGATTTTTTCCAAATATTTAGAAAAAAATTTACAGAGGCCGCCATTTTGTAATTTTGGAAAAAAAATCCTTCGATCAGGTCCAGGATTATCTATTTATAAAACTAATTTTTTTGACCGACTGATTTTAGATAAAACTCCAAGGACTTATGGTTGTCACCGCAAGTACCTTTTTTTTGGAACCGGGTCAACACAAACAACTATAACTTTGGAAATCAAATTTTTATTTTTTTTAAATTTTCGCGACTTCAAGTCAACACATTCTGTAATAATGCTATTACTACTTTTGTAAAATAACACGATTTAATAGCAAAAAAAACATTGAAAATTATTATTTTTTCGTGCCTCTGACTACCCCTAACCCCTTAAGCAATTTTTGTTATTGTGAAAGAAATGGATAAAAGAAAATTTTACCGAAGGAAAATACTGTCTTTTGAAGGAAAAAAAGACAGTTTAAGCAAAAACTTGAGTTGATGGCGAGTTTCTGGAAACTGCCATAGGAAAATCAACCGTTACAGATTGCTATTAATAAAGTTGTTCCGGATAGCAGGTACTCTGAAGATATCAGCTGAACGTGTACGTCACTTCATTCTCGAACATTTGGGCATGTGAAAGCTCTGTGAAAAGTGGATGATATCGGACCGTTTGCGGGAAGTAAAAATGGTCGAAAAACGGAGGTATTTGAAGAAAAAAAAAGTGCTGTTTTACCACGACAATGCACTGTGTCACAGGTCAATAAAAATGATGACACAAATTTATGTTTCGAATTGCTCCCAAATCCACCGTATTCTACTGATATGGCGTCAAGTGACTATATCGCGTTTTCAGATCTTAAAATAATGCTCAGTGGGAAGAAATGTTCGTCGAATGAAGTGGTGATCTTCGAAACTGAGACCTATTTTAAGGCATAACAAATAAACACGGGCTAAGTTCGAATACAACCGGTAATTTTATACACTTGCTATTTGCTATAAGTAAAGCAAGGAAAATTTATTTAGATGTAGTCTGTAGCAACAGGTTGCAAGAGTATAATAAAAATTGTATCGAAAAGTTTAAGGGTAGCTATAATCAGCGTATGAAAGGAACCATGTTGAATAAAAAAAATTGCCTACCCATCTTTTCTGGCCAATTCTGGTCATTTTTGATCAATACATGGTTCTAATTGATCAATCTGTGGTGATTAATATTAGTATTAGCATTGCCTTCCTTCTGAATCGATCTGTTTATGCAATCGACGTAGGTGATTGTCCCAGATTAACCCATGATTTTTTCCATTTAGAATTTTTAAAATAAATCTATTTCTAATCACTAATGACAATTCCATGCAAAACTGATATTATTTCGTTCTTTTTTATTAAAGACCATACTTAGTTAAGTAATCACAAAACTTTCTAAGGCATTTTTATCATTCTGAAGCCTTAGTAGCCTTAGTAGTAGTAGCGCAATTATACGATACAATATACAGCTTACTAAAACCATCAATTAGAAATATAATGAATTTCTGTTTACTAGATCTTATAATTTTAACATCGTGCTGAACTGTAACCTCTACCAACCAATTACATTTTCCAAGCATTCTAATAGCATCAACGATGTTTCAAGATCACTACAAAATAAAATCGAAAATATCTTTTAAAACCGACAACAGCCTACACTGTCACTTATAAATATGCGCCGCAAATTAAATGACACGCTGCTCAAGAAAAAAAGGAGGAAAAGAAAGCCAGAAAATATTGAACATGAAAAAGCTGGATTGTCGAAGGAATTTACGCCGCCAACACGGAAATGCACATCATCAGCAATAACACCTACGCCGGCGGACACCTACCGCACACATGTAAGCACACACAAACACACAGGTGTATAATAATGTGAGAGTGTGTGCGTTGCTGGCGTATTTTGCTGTGCGAGCTATCACAGCAGGCACCAATAATTTCCCAAGTCTACAACCATAAAGTCACAGAGCAAACGATGCACTTTGCAAATCCGCAATCAGACAAAACAAATAATTTTGCGAGCATAAAATATGCGGGATTACTTACGAAGCAGCAGCATTGCGCTACCCGCGCGCTCGGCTGCTCCTCCCCCTCATAGCAACTTGAGGCGGCTGCGAGCTTGCGACAACAAAAAAGCATAAAGCCGAGCTATACTTGCAATATGCATAAAGGAATTTAGTTGAATCGAAGCATGCAACACACACACTCACATATATGTATACACATACAAACATATGTAATTGCAATGAAATGAAAATGCGGATTTTTGCCTAAGAACAGTTAGAAAGTAGTAGAAATTCAATTCAACTTGGAATTTTTATGCAGCGCCTTTCTTACTCAAAGAAATCTACAAGTTGCACAAACAAATAAAAATAACTGTGTGCGAGCTTGCAACCGCCGCGGCACTCAGCTACCACAATTTGCGAGATTTCTACGAAAAAAAAAATTATATTAAATGTCAGGCGCTGCTTGAAGGGCAAAAACGCTGCTTAGTTTTAATATTTTTACCACACAAGCACACACATGCAAGCATATACATGCATAAGTATGGATAAGTATGTAAGTAAGCACTTGATATTAGGCGGCTTTGCCACATTTGTTTGTTGCATGCCTTACTCAGCCCACCTTTTGCTGGCGGCACTGGCACTCATCATCAACACAAGAGCATGTTGCATGCAACATTTGTTGCTGCATCAGCACAAAAACGCATAAAAGCCCACAGGCCGGGGGACAGCCGCAGGAGCAACGCAAAAAACGGCAGCGAAATCATTGAATGAGCGCATGCCAGCGAATGACATTTTGAGTTAATAATGTTGACGAGTTGGTGGCATGAGTGATTGAGCGCATACATGTGTGTGTGTGTGTTGATACAGCGCTTGTGTCGCACTCAACCAATGGTTATGCCAATAGCTGATGGATGACTGGTGGCATGTCAAATGGTGTGCTGTCTATCTGCCTCACAGCCACATCACAACTGTCGCTGCATTTATGCCACACTCATCCAGTCCAAAAGCCACTTGTAAGATTAGCATAAGCGGCAGCAGATGAAGCGCTTGCGTGCGGAGGGGGTGCATGTGCACCTTCTCATCATCGCTAAACGCCGCTGCTGCGAAAGTAGCTCTGTGACACCCCTTGTAGCTTACCAAAAAAAGTTGAAAAATTTTTCTCAACATATCACTTTAGTGACTTCCCTTACTTGAATTTGTTTCTTCTTCCTCTACTATTTTCCTCCTTGCATTATTTTGATTATATCTTCATTTATTTTATTTTATTTTATTTTATTTTTATTTTTTTTCTTTTTTTTTCTTTCTTTTTCGTTAGTTTATTTGCTTTTCGGTTATTTGTTTCACTCTATTATCATCATCTGTGCGCTTTATTTGCATTCGTTGCACCCATTGTTGTGGCAATGTTTAGGCCTTCTTTGCCTTGCTACTTCTCTACGGCTCTCCACTGTGGCATTGTCTGTTGCACTGTTATTAATAACCGAAAAGAAATTTTAAAAATATTAAAAATTCTTGAAAATGCTGCCACAAAGTCTTGGCTCTCTTCCTCACTTGCATTATGCCGTATTACTATGTGTGTTTATGTGTGCTGGTATGCTAAAAGCTTCCGGCATCTTCACGGTATAATGCTTTGTTATGTTTTTTTTGGCATTCACGACTTCTTTTCCCATTTTTTATGTTAGTTTACTTAGTAAAAAGGAAATAACAGTCAAATTAAATGAAAGCATTTCAGCCTAATGATGTTTTAGGTATATTTCGAGCTGAGCGATTGATGACAAAAGTAATTGCGACTAGAGTATACAAGTTCGTTTGAAGAGCTGAAATACTTTTTCTAATATGAATCAGGCTTCTTATGGCGGTGTCTAAGTGTCTTCAGTAAGTTGTCTTTTAATTGATGTCAAAAAACGTTCAAGTATCCATCAATATATATCTTAAATCGACTTTTTCCTAAAATATAATGCTCTTCTGCATTCTCAGAAGCAATTTTACCAATAAAAACTGTCAAATCAATACTTATTTATTTACGCTACTAAAGTCTAGTAAAACTAAGTCTGATAATTTTTCAATAAAGGTGAATATGCAATTTTGATTTCTTCGAATCCGTTCCAGAATTATAAGGGCAAAGATGCATCAAACTTTGAAAAAATCGAATTGAAATCATCGAGTGTGACTGTTGACTGTTTCGATTGCCCATGAGCTTAGCATTAAACTATTTAAAACATGCAGGATATAAAAATATGCTCAAAAATCAGCATGGGATTCAATGCTGATGCGGTTGTATAGTGATGATGAAAAGTGGATCACTTACAACAACGTGAAGTGAAACCGGAAACGTTAACCGAACCAGAATTGATAATCAGAAAGGTTTTGTCATGTGTCTGGTCGGATTCGCAAGGAACTTTCTAGTATGTTTAAGCTGCTGTAGGACTAAATTCTTAATTCGGACCTCTACTGCCAACAATTGGGCCGTCTGAAGGAGGCAAACGCCGGAAAGCGTCAGCTTTGGCCAATAAGAGAAGATTTGTGCTCCGTTAGGGTAATGGCAAAAGCTCTGGGGTTTGGTTCTTTGCAATAATTTTGCATTCAATATAAATTTCTTCACACAGATCGCCGAGAAATTGAATCTACAAGAAGGCTTGCTATATTTTTAACTTCGATGTTGGTATTAATCGCTTGAAGAGAGCATTGATCGACTGACGGAATTGAAACCATTGGGGGGTCGTACAAAAGCATTCAAATTTGCTCATATATTTATGGATCCGTCCCTGTATATTGTGTATTACAAATACATGGTGGATAAATTCTTATAGCTGGCATTTCTTACTCCAGTCAATATAGTAAAATAGAATAGAGAATATAGATATAGAAATCCAATATTTTGTATTAAACACTCATCACAGTCAGCCGATTTTCACAAACTTTTCAATGGAGAATTTTTCACCAGCAAAATAATTCACAATCGACTGAATAAGGTAGTAGACAATATGATCTTACCATCAGTAAGAAAAAATCTACATGAAGATAAACGCATCGCAGCTCTAGGCTCCTACTGTTGACAGTCAGGACTTTGAAGTCGTAGATAATTTCGGCGTTCTTGAAACCAATATTAACAGCAAAAACAAAGTCAATGTCGAAATTCAATGTAGAATAACTATTTCCAGAAGGTAAATAAAATCCTCTTCAACGAACAAAGGCCAATCTCTACAAGTCACTCATCATCCAGGTCGTGCAGAGACATGGAAGATGACAATATCTGATGACCCGGCGTTACGAGTTTTCGAGAGAAAGGTTTTACGGTAGATTTATGGTTTATATACGACGACATTGACATAATTCAGTGAAGCAAGAGACAGCGGCTGCGCCGGCTAAGTCATGTCGTCCCAATGGACCAGCTCTGAGAGGGGAAGCAGAGAAAGCGGAAGAACTCCACTCCGTTGGAAAGACCAGATATAGTAGGACCTGGCTACACTTGGAATCTCCAATTGGCGTTAAGCAGCTAAAAGGAAGAACGACTGGCGTGTTGTTGGAAACTACGCCAATAAAGAAGAAGAAGAAGGATGAGAGCACAAACTACGTCGTATTTGACTTATTCTTCAAATAAATTGAAGTAGTGAGTAGAAATAGAATTAATAAAGTTTATAAAGTGTTAGAAACATTCCTATTAGAGAGGGGACCCAGCCTTTTTGCACCTTGGCCGTGTTTTCTCTCGGCGGCCCTGAGTAATACCAGTATATCCTCCAGTATTGTTGAGTACAGATATACGAGAGCTGCTATATATATTTCCGGCCTAGGCAACACTAAGTGTTGCCAGTGCAATCTGACATTTCCATTGGAAAGTTTGACATTTTTTAGCATAACATCACTCAGAACGTTTTGTCATTTAATCGTGAATTGTTTTATTTACAGGGAATTAAAAAAATCATTTCGACCAAAAAATGGAATTAACTCGTGAACATTTTCGTGCGATCATTTTTCACACTTTTCGACGTGGATTATCACGACAAGAGTGCATCGATGAACTAAAATCTTTATACGGGTATGAAGCACCATCCTATAGCACTGTGAAAAACTGGTACAACGAATTCAATCGTGGCCGACGCTCGCTCAAAGACGAATTCCGTGAAGGTCGTCCAAAAACAACCGTTGTGCCAGAAAACATCGATGCCGTACGTGAACTGATAATGCAAGACCGTCATGTAACATACCTTCAGATAGAGGCATGCCTATGCATTTCTCCCACCAGCATACATTCGATATTGCATGAACACCTGGCCGTAAAAAAGGTTTGTTCTCGTTGGATCCCGCACAATTTGACAATCGCTCAAAAAAAGGCTCGTGTGGATTGGTGTAAAGAAATGCTGAAAAAACGCGGTGCTTCAAAAGACGTTTATAAGATCTTCACTGGTGACGAATCTTGGATGTATGCGTATGATCCCGAAACAAAACAGCAATCGACCGTGTGGGTCTTTCCCAAACGAGCCAAATCCAACGAAAGTTGTTCGTGGAAGAAGCACTTCGAAGCAAATGGTCGCCTGTTTCTTCGACAAAACTGGTCATGTGGCGACTGTTCCGCTTGAGCAACGTAGGACGGTCAATTCTGAGTGGTACACCACCATTTGTTTGCCTAAAGTCTTCGGAGAAATTCGAAAAACGAACAAGAGAAGACGAATCATTGTGCACCATGACAATGCTCAAACCAGCGCCTTTTTGACCGGCCAAAACGTCGAATTGATGGGTCATCCGCTGTACAGCCCTGACTTGGCACCCAATGACTTCTTTTTATTCCCACACATCAAGAAAATAATGCGTGGTCAACGATTTTCGTCGCCAGAAGATGCTGTTGAAGCATTCAAAAACCATGTTTTGGAGGTGTCTCAATCGGAGTGGAAAAGTGCTTCGAAAATTGGTTTGAGAGCATGCAAAAGTGTATAAATCTTGATGGAGAATATTTTGAAAAACAATAACACCATTTTCGTTGATAAATATTCCTATTTTCATTATTAGTCCCTGCTACCACTGAATCATCCAAGTATCCAAAATGAAATTGAATACAGGTAATCAATAAAATCCGAATAGAATTACAAACGGATCTAGACCAATGTAATATATTTTCAACTCAACTCATCTCTTGTACCACATGAAATGCGGTAGAGAAAATAACGGATAATTGAGAAATAAAAATAGTAATGAGTAATTATTTCTTACAAAATAACCCAAAAACGTGCACAGCACAGCTTTGATTTTAGAATATCCACAAAATGCGGCTAAAAACAATGCCACAGCAGCTGCCACCTGATTTCATAGCTTTTGACCAGTTCAAGCATGTTAAGCATGATGGCGCGCAAAGTACATGCTTGCCATCGCTAACTTGGCCAAGAGAGAATAATGCGAATTGCGCGCGCGGACACGGTCGGTTGATGCTGGTCACGGCCGACGACGGTTGGACCAAATTGAAAAATGATAAATGCGAGCAATGACCATAGAAATGTGTTGGCGGCCCAAAGTGAGTGGGACAAACGGGCAGCATTGTGGTTGTGTTTATTTTCCATTTCCGTGCACAGATAGAGACAAACAAACAAGTATAAAGTATATATGTATGTACACATATATATACATATGTATGTATGTGTTTGTATGTATGTAAGCCATGCAACATGGCGATTTTGGCGCAATGTACAGTTTTTCGATTATTGCCACAAATGTTTTGGCGCTTTCAAACACACTTATGCATGTATATGTGTTATATGTATGTGTATGTGTGTGTTTGAAATGCATTGTTTTTCCCAGCCAGCATATTCAAATTGTAATTCTAACCTAATTTATGCCGCACCACAGCATTCGTTGCAACAAACGGGCAAAACAAATGTGGCTGCTGTTATTGATGTTTTTGTTGTTGTTGTTGCGCCAACACTTGTGGCCAGCAATAACAACCCGAATTAAATCGTGAACAGCTGCGCAATCGTAGCACACCGTTAGACTGTGCGCTGTCGGTAGACCTGTGAGTGGTGAGCTGCCAAAGTGGCGCGCGTTGGAGTGTTGGAGTGCTGTTGCAAGTGCTTGTTGCAACGATTACAATCGCTCACATGTTCACCGTTTAAATGTAATTTATACTTTCATTACAGACCTCGCCAATCATGAAGTGCGCTAATGTGAATTATATGGGCAAATGTGCTGCCCTTTGAACCGCCACGCCAAACAAGCAACTAAAGCACTACATGCAACACATTGAGAGCAAAACAAATCTACATAAACACACATACATATAGACACATGCAAAGTCCTCACCGCCTCACCACCACATTTCGTCCATCAAGGCCATATTTTAAATGGCTATGCGCTTGTGGCATGCAGCTTGTGCGGTCACTGCACAGTTGCAATTTCACCAAAAACAACAACAAAAATAAGTAGTAAGCAAAATCCAGTTAGAAATTATTACTCAACATTGGCGTTTGTTGTGTAAATTCGTTCTTTTTTCGAACCTCCCTTTCCTTCGTGTTGTTAATATTTGTATTTTGTTGCTGTTATTGTTGTTGGCGTCATCACATGTGTACACTTTTGATTTTGATTTTGATTTGCTGACATCGTTTCCCCTGCCGCCTCTTCCCCGCAACGGCAACTTTCTACCGCCATCAACAGCAGTTATGTGGGATAATAAATCAAAATATTCGGTTTCATGTTGTCATTCGCAGCAAATGGTCGACTGAATAACTCGTTGCGAATGACCTACCCGACGACAGACTCGGCACATCGAAACAAACAACATTGGTATGGTCGAACATTACGATTACAAACGAAATATTATTGCTTTCAGGGAGCACATAAAACCTTTGATTCCACACATTTGACTTAGGCGGTTATGTGGACCAACGCTTGAATTTTCAATATGTAAGAGATTCGGGCTTTGAACGAAAATACTTAAATAAATGTTTATTAACCTAAGTAATAAGATGTAGTGAGGAGGATCTAGTCATGTGTAGAAGAGCACGCAAGTGAGGAAAGTTCTGTGATCGCCATTCACTGGGGAGTGCCCAGAAACGATTCTGTTACATATGACTCAAACAGCTCACGAGTTCCGGTCTTTGGCCAAGCATCATTCAGGTAACCAAAGAACATCCGTTTGAAGGAGAGACACAGGGTTGTGAGCAGGGTTTCGGACACGATATACGATTCATAAAATAGAAAGCTAGAGAAAATTATTGGATCTATAACTATATTTGTGCAATTTTCCAAGAGATGGAATAACTTACAAATTATTCTATTGTTCTTACATTCCAAACATGCCTTGGAAAGCTACCGCCCTTGTAGGTCTTTTCGACATAACACAACAACAGTTAATTTTTATATCCTGAACTGGGTATGTTAAGATTGCGACGCAGTTTATAATACCCTAAAGTAAAGGTCGGAGTCCATACAAAATATATATATACATTGTGACAAAAAAGTTCCTGGGTAAATGTTATTTCAAAAACTGTATTTATCTAAGTTTTTAGGACTGCCCTTAATTACTATGCCAAATATGGGCGCGATCTCTCAACCAATTTATTTACAGCAGCTGCTTAGTGGGTATACCTCTGTAGTGCCTTGCAATTTTTACAATGGATAAAAATGTCGAACAAAGAATTTGTCTCAAATTTTGTATTTCTAACCAAATTTCGTATGCGGAATCATTGAGAATATTGGTGATTCAACTTTATCAAAACCACAAGCCTATGAGTGGTACACAGCCTTCAAAGACGGTCGAGATATAGTTGAATACATGCCTTGTTCTGGACGACCTTCGACATCTTCAAATGGTAGAAATATTACAAAAGTTAAGGATATGGTGCTTGAAAATTCTCAGGTTAAGGCTAGAGAGATGGCAAAAGAACTCAACATCTCTCGCGAATCCGATTGAATGATTTCGGTACATATTTTGCGTATAAAACGCTCGACTCGTCTCGATAATGCTGAATTTTTCCAAGAAGAGTAACAATAAAAAGGTCTCTTTGAACATGCTTGAATCTGCGAATTCCGATCCCACTTTCATGGACAGCATTAAAACTACCAATGAGATATGGGTATATGAATCAACAATCGTCGGAATGGAGGGAAAAAATAACGATAAGAAAAAAACCACGCCAAAGTCGCTCGAAAATCAACGTGATGCTATCATAAATTTGTTCCGGAAGAACAGACGGTCAATAAGGAGTTCTATTTCTATATTGAGGCGTTTGCGTGGGCATATCCATCAAAAATTGTCGGAATTGTGGAAGAACAATTTATGGATTTTATACGATGATAATGCACCATCGCATCGTGCCACGATTATGACCGAATTTAAAGCCAAAAACGCGATGAATACCATAGATCGACTACCGTATTCACCTGATTTATGTTCTAGTAGGTTTTTCTTGTTCCCAAATGTGCCATTTCGTAGAACCCATTTTCAGTCGATCAAAGAGATAATACAAAATTCACCAAAAATTGATTATGAAAAGTGTTTCGAGGACTGGAAGAATCATTGATATAACTGTACAAGGGGTGATGGGATTGCTTTAAAGACGACAAAATAAATATTGATAATGAAATATTTTGCGTTTTATTTACAATTTCCGGGTAATTTTTTGTCACAATGTATAAATGATCAGCGTGACGAGATGAGTTCATATCATTTAGCATTTCCCGTCTATCGGTTCGTCTGTATATATGCGAACTAATTCCCACAGTTTGCATGGTATCGACCAGAAATTTTGCACACTCCCTTTTCTTCGTTAAACACTGCTTATTGACTGAAACCGCCGATACCGCACAAATATTGGTTATAGCTGTCATATAAACTGAACGATCGGTATCAAGTGCCTGCATAGAAAACTTTTTAAATTGACCAGGAATCTTCAAGAATTTCGGCATCTTTTTCACTCAAATATTTGGAATATGACACTGCTGAATGCAAAAAAAATCATTTAAAAAATCTTTGAAGCCAGCCAATTGAATGTCAAGGCCGAATATACCCAACGCCAAGATGATGTTCAGCGCTAAACCATAAATATAATAAGGGTTTTTAGAATAACGAAAATTATTATATATGTATAGTGTTATATAATTTCACACATTTTCGGCATTAAACTAACAAGTGTATCAAATAGTATGCGTTCAGTTAGTTTTGCGAAGATATCTTATATATGTATGTAAATACCAGTATACATATGTATACGATAAAAGGCCAAACGGAAGTTTGAATGGTTATAAGTATAGTATTGACGCGATTTTTTAAATTTTTGCAAATTACTATATATTATTAACAGATGCAGGTACTCTTTCAGTTTGATTAACGTATTTCACATGCCAACAACCTCTAATGTCAGTTCTGTCTTGACATTTGTGTAGTAAACACATGCGAAATACACGTAAATAAACAATGGTACGCAACAATGCTCCAGAACGCGAGTTATTGGTAACTATTTATTTGACCAATAATCGGTCGGTGGCTTTGGCACAACATGAGTTTCGTCGCAGATTTCCTGGCCGTCCGACGCTTACTGGTAAAACACTGCGACGTTAAGCCGCTCATCACGAAGAGACTGGCAAAACACGGAGTAACCGTTCTGCAGAGAATTTTGCTGCTGTTGCCGAGGATGTCATGGAAGCGCCGTCGACTTCCACTAGACGACGTGCTACGCAAATGCGTATCAGTCGAGGGTGTTTACAGCGAATTTTGATACAAGATTTGAAGACGTTTACGTACAAAATCAGCTGTTAACTGCTCACCGCCAATCGCGTCTAACATATGCTCAAGTCATCCTTAATCACCACCAAGGGGAAGATGATTTTTCCTCATAAATAATCATGAGTGATGAGGCCAATTTCCATCTTATACATAAATAAGCAAAATATTCGCTTCTGAGGCACTGAAAATCAGCGTGTAAACCACGAAGAGCCATTACACCCACTCAAAGTCAATGCATGGTGTGCCGTTTTCGCTGGAGGAGTCATCGGAACTTTTTTCTTCGAAGACGTCGCGGGCCAAACGGTTACTGTGAGTGATGAGCGCTACAGAGCAATGATCAACGAGCTCTCTGCGCCGCAACTTAATGAATTGGGATTGGAAAACATGTGGTTCCAACAGGACGGTGCAACGGCACACAAATCAAGCAGATGTTTGAAAATTGTGATATTAGTTATATGGAAGCTAAGGCTACTTTTGATATCATCCATTTTGGGAGCAGAGGGGCACCGTTAGGAGTAAAGGACGCCCACTCAATTTAATTAAAATAACTCACTTATTGGCTAATAAGTATTTGAGGTATAAAGTCAGCCGAAAGTTGGAAAAATTCATTTAGGTTTCTTCAACCCATTTTTGACATACTAAGTATACAGACATAATGATTTCAGGAGAAGATTCTCCCACAATTTCGATTATATATCTCACACATTGACCGATATTTTTTAGGTTCAGTTCTGATATCTGGGGCTTGAATTGCTTTGGTCAGATTTTGACAACTTTTATACCTGAGGCATACGTTAATGGCAATAATAGCGTATTAATTTATAAGATTTCGCTTAATGGTCATTTGTGAAAGTGGCAGTGATGTGAGAACTCCCTTTTACGAACTCTTCCTTACTTTTTCGCCAAAGGAACATGTGTTCAATCTTGAAGAATATATCTTAATTTTACTCCAATTATCGTTTTTCCCGACGGACGTACAGACAGAGAGTCACTCGCGTTTCAACTCTTCTCATCATCCTGATCAACCAGGCACTTAAGCCATCCGAGGCTTATAACAAGTGCAAGGAAAATAATCCTTGTCATGCCAGTACTAACTCAAAAGGCCATTTTCAGGGCGATAATAATAAAAATGTGTGTTCAAATACGTGAAATTGCAGTTTTTCAGTGTCAGTCCGGATCAATTTTGATCAAATGTTATACACAACTCACCTCACATAATTATTTTCCGAATTTTACAATTACGTGTACAGAGAAAATTGGAATTCAAACCTTTAAAACGAGTTAGTAATCACTAAAAGCAACGCTGTATAGCTTACAACAAACACAACAACAACACTAAATGCTGACAGACAAATAAACAGTAAATAAGCCAAGAGCAAACACAAATACAGCAAGCGACACTAGAATGCAACGGCCGAAAGCAAACGACTGCTTGTAACAAGCAACAACAACATGCTAGTCTCGGACCTGAGGGTGGCAAGCGACGCACGGTGTATTAAAAGCGTAGCGGGGCGAGCTGGCGGGCGGAAAACGGCAAATAACTGCATGTCGGAAGTCATTGGCATGTGTAGAAACTGCAACAACAACAACATAAATACGAAAGTAGTGTGTGTACGAAGTCTTGTTGGCACTGGATTTGTATGGAGGCGCGCGCACTTGTAGTTGCATGCACTTTTGGCAGCTGGGCGTGCTGCTGTGCAACACCGAAACATGCGAATTTCCGTAGACGGCGCGGCGCTGCCACATGCAACACGGCATACCGTTGCAAGTGTGCGGCGCATGGCGCATTTACATTTGCCGCAAATGTATTGTAAATGCAAATGCTGCCAACAAACGAAACACAACAATTGCACTTGGCACAATTGTTGTTGTTGTTGTTGTTGTTGCACACGACATTTGCCGAAATAGCTGTTTGCGTTGTTGCTGCAACAAATGCTCGCTTAAGCGACCACGACCACACCACAACGCACTTGCCACAACCGCAAGCGAACGCCGAGCTGCGCGTGTTGAAGTTGAAGTTGCAGCGGCGAGTGTGTGGCAGAGAAAGTAGATCGAGCGTGGAGCGTGGAGCGCACTCGGCTGAGCGTTGAGTTATGTTTTTGATTTTGGCTGACAATGAGTGTTCAGATTTATTGTTTGCATTAGCAGTAACAACAACAACAACAAAAACAGCAGCACCAAATTGAAGTCAATTGGAAAGTAGAAGAAGAACATGTGAACAATGCATATACAAGTATATGTGTGTGTGTGTTTGTGTTGTAGTCAACAGGCACATTTTCATCACCTCCAACAACCAAAGCAGCCGCCCAAATCCACTGGTGAAAGCGCTTTGTTGTAATTGTTGTTGTCGCTTTAGCCTTGTTCGTGCGCGATTTGTCAATGTAGTTGAGTGTGAAGCGCCGTGAGCTACTTTACTTTATCGGTTGTTGCGTTGACAGGGCGTGGCATTGACATTTACATGTTCACACTGCAACCATTTATGGCTGTATGCATGCGAGTGTGCGTGTGCGTGTTATTTGCAACAAGCATAGATAACAAAGTCAGCAGCTCAAATATGAGCGTTGAAAGCGCAGTGGCATATTTAAACCAATACAATAACCGGCATCACCTACGAATTATGCTTGTCCTGGCGTATACGTAACTTTTCACAAAATCTAAATTTTCGCATTTTTCATTAGTAGTTGGAGCATTTTTCACATTGCCCAGCGTTACGGCGAATTATTAGCGCTTGTCTTTATTAATTTTCCGTGGCAGCTCAATTACATTCCGTTTTTGTTGATTTTGCAATTTTGTGTTGGCGCAAAAAATTTAATCTAAATTCCGGTGATTGTTGCTCAAAGCACCAGTTTTAATTGTTAAACGCATAAATTAGTGTGTTAACAGGCACGGCGAACTGGCGGTACTTTAGAAAATTTAGTAGAATTAGATTATTGACCTTTTTGGTAACATTGTAGGCTTAGATTATGTTTAGAATTTTTATTTAATTGCGACCGAAATGATAATAAGCATGATGAAGCTTAAAATTAAATAAAAATAACGAAGCCATATAATACTATATCAAATTACAAAAAGAAATCTCTTCGAATAAAAAATGTTTTGTTTAGCTTTCACACGATAGTCGAGGCTACGTTCCCTGAACGGAGCCGGATTTGTATCCGGGCAAGGATTGTCAACTCGGCAGAATACTGCCTCTACAACAATATCAACAGCAATAAAAAAATTTTCCGTACACAGCTTTGTTCATTTTGTATAAAAGCTATTGTGATCCCATACCAGTGATTCCAACAATTGAACAGCTGCTTGTGTTAAACATGACATGCGGAAAATTTCAGAACTATATCTCTAGCACTGGTCATGTATATTCAGACGGACAAGACGAAGGGCTCGAGTTGCCGCGAGAAACAAGAGTGACCCTTGCGCAGCTTCGTTCTGGAACGTCAAACTCCTACTTATCCAGAATAGACCCCGACTTATACAAAATATGTCCTGCGTACAATGAGTATCCGCTTGACACTGGCCACCTCTTTGCATACCCCACCAACACCAGCCATCTGGCACCCTTTTCTCTTTGGTTCGACCTCGACGAAACAGCACACCTTTCCCGATAGATGACGTCAACGACAACTTGGGTAATCTTCACCATCCTAAGGGGGATTAGATAATCTTTAAAACAACAACAACATTCAGATGGACAGACAGACGCAGTTTATTAAAAATATATATTTTATATGGTCGCCGATATTTGCTTCTGGGTGATACAAACTTCGTGGCAAATATGTATGTATACACTTTTTAGGGTACAACGAGTAAGGAAGTACTCTAGACTGATTGCATTAACTTTTCACTTTGATCTAGTGCACTTAAGAACTTCGGTGGAACTAAACATGGTTAAAGCCACAGAAACATTCAGGGTATGCAATCGCTTGGCCGACAAGTCCTGAAGCCGTAAGACAGAACTAATTAAGTGGATGTACTCAAGAATCATCAAGTTGATCCTAGAACTAATTGTTACAATAAACGGGATGACACAGGCATCGCAGAAATTTCGAGAAATTTTCACTAAAAAAATTATTTTTTTTTTATAAAAATTAAGATAATCTCGTCTTAACAAATGAATGCCTTAAACGAAAAGACACTGCCTGGCTCTTCCAAGTAATGGCATTTTCTAAAAGGTAAATATTTCAAAGAAGCTTAAGTTACCCTTAACATTGAGGATGAAAGGAGTAACTCTTCTCTACTACTGAGCGATTGCACTACAAAGAGGCAAACTGACGTCTCGAAATCATCGGAAGGCATTAGTACAAGAATCACTGGGTTCTACAGCTTCCTATTACTGTATATGACAACAATTTACAGATATACGTCAAACAAAATTGATAATCGGTGGTCACAACGTCTTAATATTTAAAAGCATGATTTACCTTTCCAGAGTCAAAATTCAGATTCTTCTGGCATTTTACATTGGGCACTGCGGGCTAAAAAATCACTTATTGAACAAGTGTATGGGCCTCTTGTGCAAACTGCGAGACTTAGAATATGCGGAAACTCCGCAGGACCTTATTTAAAAACTAAATATGCTCCTTCTGCGTCGTTGCAGCATTGAAGGCGTCATGGAAGGCATTCTTCGGAATAGTCTTGAGAGCCGAAGTGCATGCTGCTTGGATCCCCTCTATCGTCAAAATGCTTGACTTTCATCGGCCTTTTCAGGCAAGGACACAAAAAAAGTCCGGGAGGGTCACATCTGGACTGTAGGGATGCCGGCCTGGCTTATGTAGCTGTTAACAGACGGTGTGAGCTGGGGCGTTGTCGTGGTGCAACTTCCAATCGGCTTTGATGTCTTTTCGGACCCAATTGACCCTTCGTTTGAGTATCTTGAGGACTTCCACGTAAAACATGGATGATGCCTTTGATGTCAATAAAGACAATGAGCATTGCTTTCACCTTGCTCATTCTTCTCTTTATCGTCATTGAACTCTTCCCTGCCCTCTAAAAAGGCTTGATGTCACCGAAACACACCACTTCTTGCTAAAGCAGCATCTGCTCACGACTTCCGGTCCTAGACCAAGATTCTCTGGGTAGCCTAAGAACATCCGTTTGAAGGTGAGCTAAATTGAGAAGGCGAAATATCCCCTCCACAGGGTTGCGCGCTGGACTTGCAACACGTCAAGTAAAAAACGTTTCAAAGACGTTTGAATGCTATGCTATTTTTAGAGATCTATGCTGGGCTAACCCTTTAAAATATTAAATTTGTTGCTGAATAAACCATAAAATAGTTAGTTTTGCAATAAAAATATAAAAAAGTCCGTTAAAAGTCAAGAGTTTTACGCAAAATAGAAATATACCTTTGCGAATAAAATAAAAGAAAACACATAAAAAGTAGTACAACAATACAAAAAGGATAACGACCGACGCAAACGTGTTTAATGGAGACTCGTTAACTATTAAAAAGACCATAAATGGCGTTTAATATAGCCGCAGAGAATAACTAGTACAAGGCAAAAACAACAATAAAAGCACAGTTACGGCTCTGTAATAGTTCCACAACGAGCCGAAGCTGAGATACCTGAATAGGTGAAGGGGTGAGTCACGAGCGCTAACAGTTGACACAATCAGCTACATAACCTCACACCTTTCAACGGACAGGGGCCACCACAATACCATCAACACAACTCAAACAAATCCGCATGCTGACAACTCGGCTTAACGGAGGCCTCTCACTCAAGCCGCATTAATGCCGTGTGCGGTGCCAGGTACAAACATACATACAAACATACAAATAACATAATTCCAGAACTGTCGCAAGCTTCGGAAGAGCCCAGTACCAGCCCATTTGCAGCAATTCAATTGACTTTTTACGAGCGCATAAAATGTTGCATTTTATTTAGCCGAAAATTGTTGGGAAATTGCGTACTCCAGGCGGCTCACGGCGCGCGGCGCTTGACCCAACTGCACGAGCGAATGGAAAATAAACTGTCAAAGCAACGCTGCACGTGGCTTGGCTGGAGGTAACGATGCAAAAGGGTTAAAGCTACATGGGCGAGAGAGGGGATTGCATAGGTGTGAGTTGACTGGTAAAATGAGTGTTGGTGTGTGTGGTGCATTGACGCGAGCTGGTCACGAAGTGGCGCATTAAATGTACAATTTTGACCTTTAGCCATATGACCGCCCTGCTGTCAGCCGCGGACAGCTTCTTAACGCATGCTTTGAGGCGACAAATTTTACGAGCACATGACATGGTCGTTAAAGTTTTCCTCCACCTTTTTACCCCCTGGCAGCCACTGTTAGCAGAGAGGCTGTGTATACTATATGCTCTTTCATTTATATAATAGTTCAGTAGAGCCATTTTTTGCGCAATTTTAATGAGCAAAGGAAAAAAAATTGAAGTACTTGAACTTAAGATAGTAAAAATGGGTAAGGCTTTCGAAAACGCGAAATTATTAATAGATCATATCAGTTCCATAATTTAGTTGCTTCCGAATGTTTTTATAACTTTTAAGAAAAGCCATAAAATAGAGACAGTAAATCATAAATTAAATGGAAATGAATTAAGGTTATGTGAATTAAAACAATATTTTGTTTAAATTAAGGAAAGATATGACTCCATTTACAACGATAGTGGAATTATAGAATTGAAATGAAAAATTACCTTCAACATTTAATAAGAAGGGATCTAAGTAGACGTACTTTTTTTCATTGCGGACAACTCCGCTTCGATTCAGGTCTTGGACTAAAACATCAAGTGTGTCATTCACCAGTTACTAGTCGAAATTGTTGAATGAGTCATTGAAAATTGGACTCAGCAAATGGTCTATCTGAGACGCAGCCACGGCCGACATTTGAAAGAGATAATCTTCAAAATAAATTCCAAAGAATGTAATAAACATTCCTCAGCATGGCGAGGGATCACACTTAAACCACTAAGTATGGACCTTTGTGAAGTTAGAAATAAAAACTTCTATAATAAGTGTTTTATTTCTACAAGTATTTCCCCAATTATTAATTACACCTGAATGTCTGAAAGTTTGAGATACGAGTTGTTCTTACTTTTTTCTGCCAAAAGCGGGAAGTATTGAGAAGATTCTATATTCCAAACAGCTGATCCAGTCAGCAGATAGAACAATTATAATCATTGAAAGGCGGACCTTGCTGAGAGCTAAGGGTTCACCAGAGCTCATACGATCTATGCCGAGCCAGAAAAACTTTGCTGAGGCACAGCTGCTAGTAGTTGAGCAACTCTAACTTAGCTGGTCTGAGAACAAACAAAACAGTAATGAATAACAAGAAGCCAGCTCCTACCCGTTCTTATTCTGTAGTTACTGAGACTGAAGTACTGACCTAGCAAACATTATCAACCAAGCAGTTTCCTGCAATATTACTGTATCCAAGCACGCTAACCATTCTAATCGATGCTAAAGATAAGGAGTCTTAACATTCCTTCATTAGTCTTCAGCACAAAGTCTGCGAACTCGAGACTACAACCGGAGTGGATAATCACCATTCTGAAGAAGGCCAGCTCACAGATCTATTCTTAATATAGCTTGGTCATCAGAAGTTTTTTCAACAAAATGAGGGTTCCATGCGCTATATTCTATGGACTGAATACCTGATGGAATCATTTAGCCACCAAAAAAGATATTGATTCGTAGACCATTGACAGCAAAGTTGGTAAAAAAAAAATTCTCCATACTGATTCTTTTTAGCTCCCCGTACCGCTATGCCCTAACTTATAAAATTTATCAATGAAATAATATTAAATAAGTTTAAACTTCCGGCCGAAGTGTGTTCTTTTCAAGTATGGCAGCAGAAAAAAAATATCACTGTCCCAAATTTGCAGAATAGATGGAATAAGTTATCGTTTTTGCCATGTCGGACCGATTTTTCTGCGGTTTAGGGTTGAATCGGCGATATAATTCGGGGGAGTGGAGCCCAGTGACTGTTTTGCCATTCTCCAAATAGTCGCTTTAGATTATCCTGTCAATCGCAGAAAACGGAAGATGTCTTTTTTGAAGAGAGTATTCGCCTTCTACGAAGTAGGTTCGTTCCGAGTGTATCTTTGAGTTCATATCCAGTCGACGGTGGCGAAACGACACAGAAGTCCTTTGGATTGTTCTTAAATAGCATTAAACACCAACTTAGGCTGATTGTATAATACTACATAGTTATCTGAAGTGAGAAAGCTTCTTCATAATTAATATGTCATGCAGTAGACGACTCAAGCAGTCCTGTGAAATTCCTGTGCATCTTCATTCGCTTCCGCTACTATACTGCACAACAATACACTTGCGACAGAGATGAGCCTGTATCATCATCGGATCGTCCTCGTTTCCATCTTTTTTAATGGAAGAAATCAGTTAGAGAACTGGACCTTTGATGTTTGGAATTATGTATCTAAACATTTGAAGCGTAAACAATATTGTTGTTGTTTTTCCTATTATGTATCGACTTCTTAACTATTCATATAGCCATAGCCGTCGTATTTTGTTACAAATTTATGGCGAATATGCTCAAGCTGAACGGGCCAAAAGTGGTTTGCATAATTAAAAAGTGATAATTTTGGCTTGGAAGAGGAGAAATATCCTGGGTGTTCAAAAAAGTTTGAAGATGCGAATACATTACTCGAAAATTGTTGTTATTCATTAGAAGAGCTCGCAGTATCTTTGGAAAGTAGCTGGATGCATTGAAGCAATTGAAGCCAAGAGATCTTGAAAGAGGATTTTGCGTGTCAGAAATGCTGCTTGAATTTTACAAAAAAAAGTTTTTCGCGTAGGCTTATGACTCGTGATGAAAAATGAATCAACTAGTATAATCAATTTGCAAAAACTCATATACTCAACCAGCCAGATTCACGGCAAAGCCGAACGTCCATTGATGGAGAACGCCCTCACTGGAGTAGAGTAAACATCAGAACAGGCTATCAGATTCAATTCTTTGGCGATGATATCCACAAATTGTCAGAAAGAGAGGAAAAAGCTATAGCATCCCATGGACACTAGTTTGAATAGTAGTAATATAGAACCTTCGAAGTTGTAGCCCCAATATATCATGCTTCTGTGAACAGAATATTTAACACAATTATTTTAAAAAATATTTATAAGTATTATGAACTGGTTTGGCTTTTTTAATGTTTCAGACACTTCACTCGATTTATCAAATGTAATATATGTAATAATAATAAAAGGTATTCATTATATAAATTGTGACAATAATTGTAATTAAATTCCCCTCATAATTGCGACTGTAAACCACTTTGTTTATAATAGCTGCTTAAGTCGGTATAACTATCTCAGAATTGCGTTGCGATTTTTACAATGGATAAAAATGTCAAATAAAGAATTTGTCTAAAATTTTGCATTTCTAACTAAATTTCGTGTGCGGAATCGTTGCGAACGTTGGAAAAGGCTTACATTGATTCAGTTTTGTCAAAAACACAAGCCTTACTAGTGGTACAAATCCTTCAAAGATAGTCGAGAGATCGTTGAAGAAATGCCTCATTCCCGACGACCTTTTTAAATTAGAGATAACAAAAGAGCTCGACATCTCTCACGAATTCGTTTGAATGATTTTAGTGGATATTTTGGTATGAAACGCGTACTTGTTCGACTCGAACTGATAATGGGGAATTTTTCTTCAAAAAGAGTACCGTAAACAGGTGTCTTTGGACATGCTTAATCGTGAGAAACCCGATCCCACATTCATGAAGAGCATTATAAGACATGTGGTTAATAGTATGACACACAAACAAGTCAAAAATTATCGGAATGGAGGGAAAAATGAAATGAAACCAATTTGTTCCGAAAGGACAGACGATAAATAAGGCGTTCTATTTGGCCGTATTGAGAACGGAGTTGTGGAACAAAATTTCATGAGTTTTACTCGATGATTCGAGTCAACAAAAACGCAAATGGCTCCGTGTGATATTTTCTTGTTTCCCAAACTTAAATTGTCGTTCGTGGAACGCATTTTCAGTCGACAAAAAAAAATAAAATTCGCTGAGGGAGCTGCAGGCTGGACTGGAAAAATCGTATTGATGAATAACTATGTAAATATTTTGCGTTTTATTTACAATTTCCGGGTACTTTTTTGTCGCAACATATACATATCAAAAGCGCAAAGAAAAATTAAATGTCATGTACATAACTTTGTAGAATACACTTTAATAATAACTACGGAAAATTATCAATATTGCTGAGTAAAATATATTGATCTGAAGTTCCAACGGTATAGTTTTGAAGTTCAATGGTGATAAAATTAATTGCTGGTGACTAAATATCTCTCTGCGACAATCAGTCACATTAAGTCTCCAGGTATCGAACTTAACTACAATACTTAAACATTCTGTAAAATTGCTGTACAACTTGTCATCTCGCAAATTTATCTCTCTTATCACCATTTATCTTAATTGTTCAATCGATTACGCAATACTAGCCAAAGTGTTGACAGAGCAGTTCCTCAAACGAATTAATCAAACAGCAACGTCTCGAAGTAGAAATATTTAGCAGACAACCACAAAAATATTTGCATTGTACTGCAATCTAAGTAAATATATATAGATATGTATGAATATTTAAAAACCATTACCAGCAGGTGACCAAACACCAGCATCACCCGATATTTTATAAAGTGTACGAAACCATTTGTGGCAAGCAAAGAAGCATACATTTTGGCGCACGAGCGTACTTATAGTAGACAACGGGGAATTATAATAGACTGAAGCAGCAATAATGTATGTATGTAAATGCTATCAATAAGCGCTGCAGGTGTGTAGGTATTTGCAAATGTCACACACACACACTTACACACAGCCATATGGCGCCTGGGCATAATGCAATGGGAATATGCAAGAAATAAGCAAAAAGGACACTGAAACACTGAGCCAATTAGTTAAATTGCACTTAAAATTGCAGGTTTATGGAGCAAGAAAGCACCTAAACACACACACATGCACACATAGATATATATATGTATAAGTATATATAGTCGGTGTATACAGAATAAAACGCAATAAACCTGTAAAGCAATATGAGCGAGTATTTATGCCGCAAAAGGGGTAAGCAGCTAAGAGTTGGAGGGCCGTTCGATGCCAAAGCATGTGTATGTAGTGTGTGGGGCTTGCCTGTCATTTAACAGGGTCAAATGTTGCTATTGAACATTAAAACGGAAATTAGAAATGGCCAAAGGACATAAACGCAAACAAACACGCTCATATGCACACTTTCCACACACATATACATCTATATCTATTTATTACTGTACATTTTACATACATCAATTTGAAAGGGTATCCATAGTACCGTGGTGGGGGTGGGACATGCATATGGCGTGATGTTGCATGGGTAGTTGATTTAAATTGCCCATTGATTGGCATTGAGTGGGACATCGCTACGGCCGATTGCATAATAAGCCATGATGAAACACAAATGTAAATCATAAAATGCATAGTGGAATAATGGCAAGGCACAAGCGGATATAAAATTGACACAAAATCTGCAAACAAAGGCTTTGTAACTATTATTTCCATTAGAGGTGGAGAGCGCAATGCGAATGCCTGACAGTTTTACTCTATTTGCAAATTACTATGGTGAAATGGTCTTAGTTATATGGGTATTGTAGTGAACTAGTCTCTCATCTCCAATAATTTTCTATGCCAAACATTTGAGTTTACTTAAGACGTTAGGTCAATCTAAAGTCTTAAAAAGAGGTCTTATTTTTACAACTTTTTCTGGAACATGGAAAAATTAATACAATTTCCATGTTTCAGGCTTTTTTAAAGATATACAATGTGACAAAAAAGCACCCGGAAATTGTAACACCTTTGAAAAGAACGGATGCGGTTCCGTAATTGAATCACTTTTGCTAGTAGGTCCCTGTTGCGGATAACTAACTGTCAGGTAAGCGACCTATACACACATAGCCATCATCTAACTATCCTGTGAGAAATTGGTAGCATCACGCCCTTAGAAAGATTATGTCCACCTAGAAAAGCCCAAGCCAGACCCTGAAAAGTCGACACCCTTGATGAAGAATTGTTCAAACGGGCGGAATAACTAATGCGACACATCAGCAAGGCATGTGAAGCCGCTATATGCAGAAAAGGGCAGGCCACGCACAGAAAACCTGCATACTGGTGAAACTGAAATCCTAAAAAGCAAATGTCACATGTGAAACGACCTCAAAAAACTATAAAAAGGAGAAAGGCTTGTTGCTTTAAAGATCTATTCCATGAGATGACGCTTACAAGACAGTGAAGAAAAAAATCTCATGACTCAAAGGACAAGCTCCAACCTGTCCCACGCTACTAAAATATGTAGTAGAAACTATATTTCCCACGCAACCGTTTCAAGTTTACTTAACCAGTGACCGACAAAGAGGTTGTAGAAGCAGCAGCATGATTTGCCAACAACAAGGCATCAGGGCTGGACGGTATTCCTAACATTGTCCTGAAGATGGCGATTAAATACAACCACGACCCGTTCAGAAAACTGTTTGCAAAGTGCCTACGAGGGGGCATATTTCTAAAAAATTTTGAAATATGCAATGTTTGAAAATTGTAGCAACCACTATATATGCTAGACACGGTGGAAAAAATACTGGAGCGAATAACAAGCGTACGCCTGGAGCAATATCTCGAAAAAGAGCTATCGGAACTGGCCAATGACCAATATGGATTCCGCAGACACAGGTCAACAATTTACGCAATAAAGAACCTTGCTAAAACTGATGTTACAAGTAAAGTAATAGAAGGAATACTCGTAGTAGGGTGTATGACTCCAAAGAGTACTGTGCAGTAGTCACATTCGATGTTCAGAATGCCTTTAATTCGGTCTATTGGCCCCATATAACAAGAGCTCTTCATATAAAGAAAACACCGCTCTACTTGCTAAAGATCATCTCCAACTACCTGTCAGACAACGTTCTTTTATATGGCACAGACGAAGGATAACAAAGCTATATAGTGACAGGCGGAATCCCAAAAGACTCAGACCTGGACCCATTTTCGTGGAACATCTTATAAAATGGAGTGCTGCGCCTCCCATTACCCAAGGAGGTACAAATGATGGGATACAACACGGATGACATCGCAGTGACTGTGCTAGCGAAAAGACTAGCTGGCCAAAAGACGAAAGCAATATTATATATGACGGCGGCGCTCACAAGGATAATCGCTAACATTGGTGGACCAAGCCAGAGTAGACGAGCTTTTTTGGCCAAAGTAAGTCAGTCCATACTAATGTAAGCTTTATCTGAATGGGAGACAGCGCTGCGGCAAAAAAAATAGGCGTGTCATGAAGACACGCGATAGAAGTGAAACTGAATGATTGGATCGGCAAGGATTATTTAATTTTCTATGTTTAGAGGGAGAGGAATCATTTTAATCACGTGTCAAACACTTCTTGATAGTAAATATTAATTTATTCATCATAATAATTATACTTTTTTCAAGATACAATAATATTAGTATGAATATGATGAATTAAATCTCAATCAGCTTCACCTTCATTAGATTGTAGGGAAAGAAAACTCTTCTGCATGCTCATCAAATAATAGACTGTGAGGGACATTCATTTCTCCAGGAGCAATCCTCAAATATATATCGTCATTCCAGAGTAATGTGTGTTGCTGAGCGAACAGGCTCTCATCCATGGGGATGTCTTCACTCAGTTCATCTATAGGTATCTGATGAATGACACAATCCTCATTAAAGAAAGATTCATCAACTTTGATGTCGTACAGTTGATACAATGGACTCGGTACTAAGCATCTTAGCCATATTTTAATATTTCTCTTGTTTATTAATCCTGTCAAGTAGCTTGATCGATGAATTTTTTTTATCTTGATATGAACGCAAACACAATGATCTTCGTCAATGTTCCTGGGCAAGTGATTGACCATTGTATTGACATCCACTGGAACATTGATCACCTGCCCCAAAATTCCGAATTATCCATGCACATTTTGTCTCTTCTCAAAGCCTGGCGACAGCTGGTGCATGCCAGCTCATTATTACTTCTGAATTCTGGAAATTTTTGTTGAATACGAATTTCATTTTCAACGGATAGAGTCTTCAAGTCATTTTTAAACCATAATCTATCACATACACAACACGTAAAACCGAATGGATTATTTATAAAATCACGGTGAAAGTTCTTATGTGCAGTTTTAAACTTATTAAAGTCTGAATATTGTAATCGATCACCACTATGTACATCACAATCAGGAGGAGGATGAGTCGAAGTCGTTGCTAATAGTTCATTCTTTGGATTATTTACACTATCGTCCACACTGTCACGTAAGAGGTTAGCACGTGTTTGCCTCCGTTCCCTGCTATCTCGTTCAATTTCAGTTCTACTTTTTTCCGTTTTCTATTCTGATCAATTCCTTCACTCGCCCGTTTTTTCTCCCGCCACGTTTTTGTCCTTTCTGCACCCGACTTCGGCATATTTGCACAAAACTCTCGATTTAAGTAATGAAGACACGCACAAAAACAAAATACGTTGCTTATGATCACTGTGTTAGAAACCAACAGCTGTTTTCCGCGATCGCGACGCCGCCTGAAGGCAGAGAATGACATGAAAGACAGAAAGTCTTCCGTCTCATTCTCGCACGATACACGAAGGCCTCTCACTCTCGCCCGATAGACGAGACGTAAGGTAGTCCGTCTCACTCTCGCTCGATTCCCGGATGCCTCTCACTCTTACTTACTACGTTAGAGCGAGCGTCACCAAAAAGGTTGCCGATCGAGATTTCAAAACCCTCCCATAAGAAGGTTTCACTTCAAAAAACCTACTCAGAAAAGGTGAATCCGACTAATTTCAGTCAGGGTTTCATGAGCCTAGCAACCTGTATCACATCAGGCGGCTGAAGTCATAGCAGGTCTCATGCCACCAGACATTATGGCCATGGAAATTAGGTGAGTATATGATCAAATAAAAATACTTGCACTCGCTTAAGGAAAGAATAGAGGAAGGAGGAAAGAAAAAGGAGCCTCAACGAATGACAGAAGCAATGAGACGAAGCAACGACGAGGAGATGCACCCACCGACTTATTAAAAGCGTAAAGCACGAGTAGAACGGAAACAGGGGAAACTGATTTCTATCTTACGTAGTTTTTAACAGGACATGGTTGTTAAAGAATATATCTCTATAAATATGGACACGATGACGAAACAAATTGAAACTTCTGCAGCAGCAGAACAGTCAATGCTTTGCATATCTTCTTTTCATGCCCAAAGTATGAAAAAGAGAGATTTTAAGTACAAAACTTGATACGCGATCAGCTCGACGCCCTACATCATTCAATCACAGCTGGTCTGGAACAGATTGAGAGCGTGGAAGCTACAGCTATGCAAGAGTAAAGGTGAAAAGAGTGGCAATGCAACGAAGATAGAAACATTAACCGAACTTAGGCCGAAAATGCGTGTCTGAAGAGCTGAATGGCAAAGCTTGCGTAAAGGTAGTCCCGTGGGCCGAATGCAAGCAATGACCCCTCCGAGAGCATAACAAAAACAAAGAAAAAGAATGAATTAAATGAGCGAACTCCAATACCACATTCATAGAAGACAACTGCCTATGAGACATAGGTTTATGAGTTTGACATGCAAACAATACAAAAATCATCGGAAGATAGGAAAAAAACGAGTCAGAACCAAATAAAAACCACGCCAAAGCCATCCAAAAGTCAAGGTCATTGTTTTTTTTTCAATATTCGAGGTTTGGTGCAACATAAATTTATTTTCCAGGAACAGACGGCCCATAAGGAATTCTATTTGGCCGTATAGAGACGTTTGCATCAAAACGGTGAAAACAGTCGAATTTTGGAGGCACAATTCGTGAATTTTACTCGATGCCACGATTGTGATCGAATGATAGGCCAAAAACGCAATGAATACCGTCGATCAACCACCGTATCCATCACATTTGGCTCTGTATACTTTTTCTTTTTCTCCAAACTAAAATTGCCGCTCCATGGAAGCCGAAGAGTGCTTATAAAAAGTGTTTCGAGGAAGTCACAATGTGTAACGTGTTTGTTATTTTTCAATCAGAATTTTCTTTAATTGAATTTTCATTGAAAATAAATAAATTGTGCGCAAATAAGGGTTCCGACAAAAATTGTACATATATTTGTATGTTGCAGTATGTCTCCAATGACTAAACACTAAAGCTATTATTTCAGTAAAATATAAAATACATTTCCCTTATTCCTTCGCTTTCTACTCAATAATTTAATTAATGACACCTACATCACCTTCCGAATACCAAGTATAAATGTTGACCAAATTTATTTGCATTGTGTTTGCCCGCATCGCTTCGCGGTTCAACAAAAGTGTCGACATTGAACTCCAACTGCGTGTGCAAAACCAATACTGCTAAGCGCCAATCAAAGCCTCTAAACTCACTCTCGGAGGCTCTGTGTTTATATACCGTTAACTGTTGACACGGGCTTCGCTGTAACCTCTAAAATGCATTTGACCAATATATTTTGTATTTATGTGTCAACATATTTGCGATTGGCCAAAATGCATGTGTTGACAGTCGTGTCTGACCGATGCCGTTAGTTAGGGGCAGCTGCTATTTGTTTAGCAATTTTCAATTTATTTGCATTGAAGACAGGCAAGTCAATATTTGCGTTTACGAGTGCGAGAGATGTGGCCGTATGTGTGTGTGTGTGAGTGTGATTTTGAGGTCCGTTTGTTGGCAAATGTGTGAGCATAATCAATAAACATGCAACGCTCACAGAGCATATATGCATAAATATGAACTGCATACGCACATATATACATACATTTAAGCATTGCATTTAATATTCTCACTGTAAATGTGTGTGTGCGTAACTGCAATCACCTTCTGACACGTCATAAGTCAATATTCCCAAGCCAAATCGATCTGCCGCACACTTCCTTGCATTTCAGATGCCAAGTAGAGTTGCAGCAACGATGCATTGCAGCACATGACTAATATACATATACACTTACATATATGTATAAACATATACACTTGTAAGCACAGCTAATGCCTCTACATTTGCACCATTGACGGCTTATTTGTTGCAGTGAATTATTTCTTCGTTGATTTCAATCTATCTCCTTCATTGATTTATCACTATGCTCTTTGCATCTCTCGTATGCGTTTGTTTGTGTGTGTGTGTGTGTGTGATTATTCAACATGTCAGTGCACCGGGTGCATATGTAACTGCTGTGTATTCCATGCCCTCACCTTAGTTACCTTCTTTCTCAAATAAAACACAATTTTTTGCAGACAAACTGCTTTTTAATTGAGAAATAAAATGTTGGCCTTATTTGTTCTTAGTTGGTACAGTGTTTAAGTAAATGCTTAAAATTGAGCTTATTCATAATTTAATAGTTCAAATATTCAAGAATGTATACCCTAAAGAGTTTCTCGAAATTAATTTTTTTTTAATTTACAGCTATTTTAGTGCCCTAGTAACTTTGGAAGCATTTTTCTTGAGATGCGTATATGCTTTTATGGCAGCAAGTGAGAAAAAACTTAATTTTTTAATAAAATATTTGAACAAAATTCGAAAAAGTTAAAAAAAATCACTCAAATTTGGATATTTTTAAGTAACCGCAATTTTGCGAGAAATGGCACGCGCTCTTCTCCAACAACGTGTTATGTTAAAAGGTGTTTCTAACAGGGATCTCACTTGGACAGCTTAGAACGCCGTTGAACCGTTCTGAGCCTATCACAGATTTGTTGAGACGGCTAATGTCTTCTGACTTGCAGAAAGTAAGACCACCGAGATATTTAACCTCTGTCATGCAAAGGTTGGACAATGGAGGAGAAAGTGCATAGATATTTCCATCTTATCCTCCTTCATACAACTTTGACAACTAGTGTTCGCCAATCAGTCTTAGCCTTACAGCTTTACCGCATGGATGCCTATTGGAAAATGTCCAGTAAGAACTCTTATGATTGCGAAAAGATTAACTTTGCTCCTGGCTAGTAGTTCAGTAGATCTCCGATATTCTACTCTAGGTCAAAAAATCTTGCAGTCGAACAAGAGGGGGTCAACAACTGAGAGCACGCAAGGTCCATTGATTAAGTGCTAAAATGGAAATTCAAATCGGTCCCATTCTTATGAAAGAGGGACAAGGGTGCGCTCTCTGGCAGGCTTATAGGCCAGCGATTTCACTGTGGCCAGCACACTAGCTTTGAGCGCACAATTTCAGCTCAGAGCTAGTATTGCCGCTCTGCTGAATGCTCACTTCCCTGAAAGAAGCTACACTTCGTGTACGTCTGCCGCCACCTTGATAGAAGCCACTTCTGCCTGAAAATACTACAATGGACCGATAGCATAGACTGAAGATTAACGGAGAGCTTTTTATAGTAAACTACAATTCTAACCTTACTTCGACCCATCCGTGAAAAAGCTCACCCTCGTCGGTATGTGAGAAAAAGTAGCCATGAGTAGTCTCTGCAACGATGTTATCCAAGTTTTCAGAGATGCAGTTAAAAGCAGATATAATTTCTACGTATCCTTGGTAGTACACTAACTTTCCCATATACCTACCGGCAATGTCTAAAGGTGCTATATTTAAAGTGACATTATGTGCTATTGTTGGTGTAGTGCGAAAGCTTTTTAGCACGCTTATCGTTTTCGAGCGCTTTCCACCAGATGAACACACCATAGAACATAATTGGCTTGACTAAGGTTTCGTAGAGCCAAAACACCTCCTGATGAGAGTCCCCACATTTTGCCTGTAGCTTCTTTGCAACAGTATGTGACAACTGATCCCTTCCGAATCTGAATAACAATGAAAAAAACTCCAATTTTGGAAGTACAGAATTTACGTGGCTTCTAGTTCCTGAATTTTATATACTTAATATCGAAGATATTTTGTAAAAATTCACTTTTGATTGACCCACCTCATGAAACTTGTAGGTAGGTAGATAAAGGGGGCGGCAGAACATCCTTGGCCCCGGGCGCCCGAAGTTATAGCTACGCCACTGACTCCACTGAACCCTAAGCATGGATTTCTACATTTTGGAATACGATAGGACAAATATTGGAGCGCTTGCAGAAGTTTGTGTAAAAATGGTCTCATTTGAAAAAAAGGAAGTGTCATTTTTTCATTGTACCGTGTCAATGAATCAGATCTTCCTATCTACCCTTCACTCCTTTCTTCGATTCTTTAAGGAAATGCTCTCGGAAAAAGAATTTAGTAACAAAAATGAAATGAAAATACTTGTCAATTTGACTGGCATCATTGATAAAGTTAGTTTTTAAAATCGGAATATATAGTACAACATTTTCATGGAGGAGAGATTTGATTTTTTTTTGATTGTTTCAATCAAATAGGCTTGAGCGTTAACGCATTCCAACTACTAGAATGTCATGAAAAGTATTATCACTAGCTAAGAGTCCTGGATCTGCTTACGACCCGGAAACAGGCGATTAATGGGGCGAATATTGTGGCATAGGTGAGTCGAAGCCGAAAAACCACGTCGAAGCATAGCAAACATCAAAGTTATATTGACAGTTTTCTTCGATTATCGAGGTGTGGTGTACACCGAATTCCTCCCAACCGGCGAAACTGTCAAGAATTAGTACTAAACCGTCGCATACTGTATTGATTTTTCGAGAGCTTTTCGCCAAATTTTTAACCAATATTGTGTCGCAACTACTAATTGCCTGATTTAGCACCATGCACTTCTGGCTACTCAGCAATCTCAAAGGACCGCTCCGGGAAAATCGTTTTGAGTCAATTGAAGACATTAAACCTGAATTTAAGGCTATTCTAGAAATTGACTTTAACTTGTCGAGGATTGGAAAAAAAAGTTGTTACAAGTTTATTGAGACCAATGTGAATTAATTTAAGGGGGGTGGCATAGATTTTTAAGAATAAAATAGGATTTTTAAAATTATAAACAAAGTCTTATTATTTTTTGCCCATAGTATTATATATAATTGAAACTCCAAGGATATTTTTGGCTAGTACTAAATAAAAGTAAAATAATTATCAATTTCTATTATACAAGTATATTCCAAAAGTTTGTAATATAGCTATTCATTTTTGAACAACAGCAATCTACTGTTAAATTTTTCTCCTCTCAAATAATTACTTTGCATGCCACAAATTCAGCAAAACCACTAACATGTGTAAATATTAGCAATATTTACATTTGGCTTAAAATATATTTCTAAAAATATATACCATATATATATATATATATATACATACATATGTGTAATATGTAAACAAAGCCGCAAAATGCCGTAATATGCAGGTCAGCTGAAGAAGCTAATGCAGTTGCTATTTTCACATCTGCCAAATGCAATGGAATTATTTCCTCTGCTCGTACTTAGCATTTTGCAGCTCTTGCTCTTTTCGCTTGCAAATATTTCCGCCCACATACTTTTCACAAATTCAGGTATTTATGTACATATGTAACTAACAATCAAGCAAATTGCGTACAACCATTTGTGGCAACCGAACTGACAATGAGTGCGGCTAAGCTGAAGGATGCATATGCTAAGTATAAGAATAGATATACTACATATAATATATATACATGTATTGCAACGAATGTTACATAAGCGCACAAGGTGTGCTTGCAACCTAGCGAGCAGTGTGGCAATCAGTCGAGGCACTCAGGCGGTCACTGAAGCCAAGTAAAGGCAAGCCGGCTCAAACTGCATAAGGCGCTCACTGAAGCTTATGCATATATGTATGTGTACATTTGTGTGCGTATATGTGTAAATGATCACCTGTTAGGGCTGCCAAATCCTGTTTGATGCCAAATTGTTTTGTGGTTTTACGCTTTGCCCCATTAACTTGAGCTTTACTAAAGTACTTTTCAAGCATTATATGATAATGGCATTTCAATAGTACGTGTTGCAACAAGTTTCATGCAAAGTTGCATGCAAACGGTGGGTGGTACATGCGGGCGATGGCAACAGAAATGGAGTTACTTTTGTATAAAGAAGTGAAATGGATGAAATATATCGGGAGCAAACTGTGAAGTCGATTCGTACGTTCAGGGCGACCTACGACGTCTTCCACTGAAAAAAATATTATAAAAGTGAAGGATATAGTTCTTGAAAATCGTCAAGCAAGTATTAGAGACATTTCTGGCGAGTCCATTTGAGCCATTTTGGTGAATATTTTGGTTATGAAATGCGTTCCCGACCTGATAAAGCTGATTTTTTTTCACATCGAGTCACAATGGTGACCGAATTTAAAGCCAAAAAGCAATGAGTATCATCGACCAACCCTCCTATTCACCAGATTTGGCTGCGTATTGATTTTTTGTTATTCGCCAAACTGAAGTTGCCGCTCCGCGGAACCCGTTTTCAGTCGACCGAAGAGATAGAACAAAATTTTCTGTAGGCCATTCCAAAAAGTGTTTTGAGGACTAGAAAAATCGTTGGAATAAATGTATTATTACATTTGCTTGGGATTGCTTTGAAGGCGACAAAATAAATATTGATTAATAATTAAATATTTTGCGTTTTTTTTTTTAAATTTCCGGGTACTTTTCTACACAATGGGTGTTATAGAAGATTATCGAAGATTGTACCGTCGCTTAAGGCAAAAATTCGAGCCAAGCACTTGGCTTCCATCGTTCAGCTTGTATGGCAGTTATATGCTATAAAGGTCCGATATCAAAGGTTCTGACAAATGAGCAGTTTCTTGGAGAGAAAAGGACGTGTACAAATTTTATATCGGTATCACAAAAACTGAAGAACTAGTTTGCAAATGAGGTCATGCTGACGACAAAATTTAATAGAGTCTTAGGGCATATTATGCCTTAAAATTTGAAATTTGAGCTAAGAGAAAACTTTCATAAAAAATGAACACCTTAAGGTATCAGATATATTTTTGAAAAATATATATTACAATAATTTGCACATTATGAGTCAGTACAAGTATTATAAAATCGAAACGAAAGCGCTTCATTAATGAATTTGATATATCTAATTCACTTAGAAATGTAAACCCAAAGATATTCAATCCCTCGAGCAATTTGCAAATATGTATATCTGTGTTCCGATAAACCGAGCAAATTGATTTAATTCTACTGATTGATTAGCATTATGAAAATGCAATTAATTCACACACATATACATTCAAGCTCGCAGACATATGTATATTCCAGTATACGATTATGTGCTTCTATTGGCATAACATTTTACTTTACAAATAAGATATTGGTTCCCATCAACACTGGGTAGGTATATGTATGTATGTATGTCTAATAGTAACCATACCCTGAACAGGGTATGTACATGTATTAAGTTTGCCACGAAGTTTTTAACGCCCAAAAGGAAACGTTGGAGAACGTATATATGTATATAAATTATCAACTTGACGAGTTAAGCCGATTTAGCCATGTCCATCTGACCGTCTAATTTTACCCAACTCAAATACTATATGAATTTCTACCATCAGTGTGTGAAAATGGATTAAATTGAATGATAACCCCACTCACTCGCCTATTTCTCTTATCTATTTTTCACTATTGACCAAATATCGGTAAAACTATGGGGTAAACCATTGTAATTTAGAGTTGTGTTCCAAAAATAGGTTAAATTGGATCGATACCTGTGCCCTCATATAACAAATATAAAGATTTTCGACTTCAACACACCGCAACCTAAAGAGAACTATCTGACAAAGCAGAACTTCCGACCAAAAAAAAAGTTATCTTACTTTTTCCAAAATCCAATTTCTAGCTTTAGCAAAGAAGTACACCTTTTCATCTATTAGGAAATATTCACTACACACTATATACAAAATAGAAATGTAGCATACTTTTACCGCTACTTAGTACATAAGGTACATATTATCTTTTTGCACATGCCTTGGAGTCTTAGCTAACCTTAAGCGAGTTGCCAGATAATTTTCCAGTTCCGTTTCCAGTTGACTAACACGATTGGTGTGGAGACATTTCACTCTCAAGATGTTGGCTCACATGGGAGTGAAAGAGAGCAAAGCAAATTCGAAAGCATTTCATAATGAAGTTTCCAAAAGTAAACGTGAGTAATTAAGGTTAAAGAAGTAAAAGGTAAATATTTTATGTTTTGCAAATTAAGTGAAAATCTTAAAAAATAATATTATACCCTATGGTTTTTAATAAAAAACTTATTTCACTTCAGTAACAATAAGAATTCTCTTTTGGTTTTTAATTATACGACCTCTAAAAAAATTTATAATAAAAAATATTTTTAAATCTCTGGTAAATCAAAAAATTAAAAATAAATAATATATTAAGATGTAAAATAATAACAATTTTTATCGGAGATCCAATAGATGTCTCTAGAGTCAAGCACTGGTCGATTAAATCGTTTTATATCGATCTTGGACATTTGTGTCAACATTAACCCAACAAGATATTTGTAGAGATCTGTTTGCATCCCAAACTTATTCTCAACTGAAAATGTCACTTTTTGAGCCGAATTCTCGACATTTGCGGGAAATTTTGCTTTTCTTTTTTAATTCCAAGAAAAGTGCGGCTGAGGACCCGTCCACGCTTTACTGAGGCTGACACATACATAGATAATACTATTACTCTACTACTACCATCTATATGATTTCTATTAGGTATTAAAAAAATATAGAATTTTTGTAAAGCAACTTGTGTTAGTTTACAAAAAAATTGATTATAAAGCATTTCTTGTGTTAATTAAGCATTGCTTCTTGAGGGAATAAGGGAAAACACTTTTGGAATGTTTTTATACAATGAAGCCTTAAATTTACAAAAAAAAACGGCGGAAGCAAAGTTGTAGACCTAATACTGCGGTATATTAGCGGATTGTATTAAAACAATTTATTCGGGGTTGATTTTTATTTACACGAGCTTTATATAAATTTGTGAACAAAACATAAAAAGAGAAGTACATAGTATGTATGTATATATGTACATATATAATATATTGTCTAATATCAACCATTTTCTATTTCTCCTTACACGTATGTAAATACTGCACACTTATAAAAAAAAAACAATTTTTAAGCATTAAATGTATGTACGAGTATATTGTATATTGTTATGAAATTTTAATCCAATTTGACTCACCCTTTATGTCGTATTCATTATGTCCAGTCGTAACGAGAACATCTAACAACTCTCAATCCTAATACGACGCTCTTCGTTGCGTAAGTTAAGCCGCCATTTTGTTGAATTATCAATTACCGAAGAACGTATTCATATTCGCACTTGTTGTTGCCCCTACTTTATTCACAAAACACTTATATATTGGTATCTTAAACCATTATTATAATATCTACACATTAATTACACTATTAATTTACTTCAATTACACTTATTACACACAATTAACACTTAATAACACACAAAAAGTCCACTTGCGATTAACCGCAGAAAAAACACGACATTAACGCACAGCAACCCGAGTCCAACTGCCAAATATGTAAAGCAGCACATTCCAACAACAATAAGAAGGATTCCAGGTTATTGCAGTCCAATATCCAAAATCCAACTAGACAAAGAAAAGACATCCATCCGTGGGAGTTAAAATACTCATCGGCCACCAAGTACTAAAAATCGGCGTAGCATACTTTTCTGCGCATGAATAGAAAGCTTAGCAAACAATGCAATGATACTTCACCTGCTCAGTTGTTCATAGGATGTCGCTCGCGAATATTGCGTTGCGTGTTGTTGTGACTGCGCGGGTGTGAAGTAACTGGTATTTGTGTTAAGGTGTAAAATATAATTTCGAACTGTTGTTCTGATTTGTGTAAAGAAGTGTAGTAGCATGTTTTTTATATCTTATTTTTCTTGTATTTATTATTTTTTCTTAACAATCTGCGATTTAACATCGCTGAATATATTTTCAAACTCTTGATATTAAGTTGCAGATGGCTAAGAAAAAATTCAAAAAATGCCAAAGAACTTTGGATTGAGATTTACAAGACATGACACGCAATTCCACAAAGTAGGTGCCAGAAGTTAGTGGAGACTTTGCCCCGAACATGCCAAGCAAATTTGAAAATTGTGGACACTACGAAGAATTAACGTTGAGAGTGCTTAAAAGCTTGCTTTAAAAGTGAAGTCTTTTTTCCATTTTTTTTAACAAATTTAGAATATTAATGCAGAAATATATAGCCTAGCGACGTTTTAAAAAAACTTGATATTTTTACATGAGATTTTAATGATTCTCAAAATAAAAATAAAAATTTTTTAATAACCTCGGAAACAACCGGACTTCAACACACCGCTACCTAAAAAGAACTGTCTGACAAAGCAGAACTTCCGACAAAAAAAAGTTATTTTAGTTTTTCCAATAACCAATGTCTAGCTATAGCAAAGAAGTACACCTTTTCATCTATTAGGAAATACTCATCAGAAACTATATACTAAATCTAAGTGTAGCACACTTTTACTGCTACTTAGTACATATTAGATCCTGCGCATGCCTTGGAGTCTTAGCTAACTTAAAGCAGACTGCTAGATAATTACCACAATTTCCAGGAAGTAGATAATCTCCTTAAATCAGTCAGTTCCGTTTCCAGTGGATTAATATGATTCCTGTGCAGATATTTTGCTCTCAGAGATGATGACTCTCAAGAGAGTAAAACAGAGTAAAGCAAATTCGAAAGCATTTCATAATGAAGTTTGCAAAAGTATGTAGATGCGAGCAATTGGGTTTCATGAATTATAAGGTGAGTATTTTATTTTATGCAAATTAAGTGAAAATCTTAAAAAATAATATTACATACATTTACTTGAATATCTTCAGATTTTTAATCTAAAAACTTATTTCATTTGAGCAACATTATGAATTTTCTGCTGCTTTTTAATTCTATGAGCCCTAAAAAATATATGATGAAAAAACTTTTTCACATTAAAAATTAAAAAATAAGTAATATATGAATATTATGATGTATAATATTAACAATGTACATATGTCGGATATATGTAGATTAGAGTGGGTCGATTTACAGCGAGTAAAATCGGAAAAGTCGCGAAAAATGGTCTACAGATCATTCTGAATAACTTTGCCTAGGAAACTACGGTTCTAAAACCGGTTTCAAGCCAGCGATTATTAAGACGAAATTTGTTCGCCACTTTTTGATATATCCGATTCAAATTGAAGACGTAAATGACTTTTGATATTTTATTGATCATTTCTCGGAATCGACCAGATCGGAAAACTATCTCTTATACCACCGACTACTCAAATTTTTTAAAATTACTTATAAATACATTAGCACCTTATATCAGCTTGTAATCTATTTTGACTCACCCTTTATTTCGCAAGCTTGTATCCAATCGTAGCGAGAACATCCAACCACTCTCAATCCTAATACGACGCTCTTCGTTGCGTAAGTTCAGCCGCCATTTTGTGGAATAATGTGGATGAACATAGTCACTTCTGATTCTTTATTCACAAAACTCGTCAACTTTAGCACATTAAACAAGTATGTATTATAATAAATACACTTTAATTACACACTCACTTTACTTTAATTACACTTATTACACACAATTAACACTTAATAACACACAAAAAGTCCACTTGCGATTAACCGCAGAAAAAACACGACATTAACGCACAGCAACCCGAGTCCAACTGGCAAATATGAAGCAGCACATTCCATTAAACGAAAACAAGGATTCCAGGTAATTGCAATCCAAAATCCAATAAGACACAGCGAAGACATCCATCACTTAATCCATGGCAGTCTGCGCAGCATACTTTTCTGCGTTTGTTAGCGCAATAAATTTCCTTGCGCATGAAAGAAAGCTAAATACTTAATCAAATTTGACTCCCTTAGCTGCGTTTAGGGTGTCTGTGGTGAGTATTGTGTGGCGTGTGGTTGTGTTTGTGACCATTCTTGGAGCAAAGGTGTAACATCTACTTATGAAGTGTTGTTGTGATTTGTGTTTAGAAGTGTTTCTTGCAAAAATGGCCGCTAAGATGAAGATGATGAAAATGTGAAGATACATTGTCAAATATGAAAGTTTTCCATACAAGCCCTTGATTCCGATCGTTCAGTTTGTATGACAGCTATCTTTTATACTGTTCCCATTTCGGCAGTTCCGAAAAATGAGAAGCTTCTTGAGGAGAAAATGACGTGTGCACAATTTCAAAATGATATCATAAAAATTGAGGAACTAGTTCGTATTTATATAGACAGACGGACAGACGGGCATGGTTAAATCGACTCAGGTCAATATATGTACTGATCATTTAAATACATACTTTATAGTGTTTCCGACGCTTCCTTCTGGGTGTTACAAACTTCGTGACAAACTTAATATACCCTGTTCAGGGTATAATAAGATAATAAAAATATGCGACAACACTCTCAAACACAAATCACAACAACACTTTGAAACTACATATATTTTACACCTTTACATTAATACCAGTTACTCCACACCCGTGCAGACACAACAACACGTAACGCAATATTCACGAGCGACATCCTATAGACAACTCAGCAGCTGAGATTGGATTGGGTTGCGTGCTAAGCTTTCCATACATGCGCAGAAAAGCGTGCTACGCCGATTTTTAGTACTTAGTAACCAATGAATATTTTAATTGACACGGATTAAATAGTGGGTGACTTCGCTGTGTCTTATTGGATTTTGGGTTGCAATTACCTGGAATCCTTGTTTTTCGCTTAATGGAATGTGCTGCTATACTTATTTGCCAGTTGGACTCGGGTTGCTGTGCGTTAATGTTGTGTTTTTTCTGCGGTTAATCGCAAGTGGACTTTTTGTGTGTTATTAAGTGTTAATTGTGTGTAATAAGTGTAATTAAAGTAAAGTGAGTGTGTAATTAAAGTGTATTTATTATAATACTTGTTTAATGTGCTAAAATTTACGTGTTTTGTGAATAAAGAATAAGAAGTGACTATGCTCATCGGTAATTGATTATTCCACAAAATGGCGGCTGAACTTACACAACGAAGAGCGTCGTATTAGGATTGAGAGTTGTTGGATGTTCTCACTACGATTGGGAATGAAGGGTGAGTCAATTTGGATTAATCTTTCATAATAATATACAATATACATATGTACATTTAATATTAAAAAAATGCTTTCCAATATGTATGTACATACATATGTATGTATGTATAGAAACATATGTATAGAAAATAAACATCGAATAAATTGTTATAAAATATTAAATATAATAGCAGCATAATAGTATAAAATATTTATAAATCTTCTTTATATATAATTATATACATACATAGATACATACATATTATATTAATTATAATACGCTTCGAAATTTTTCAATATACATATGTACAAACATAAACGGAATTCAAATTATATAAGAATTGTGTAATATGTATATTCACCGTTTACTTCTTTAAATTTTATTACTCACACGTACCTTTCCAAACTTCACAATGAAATGCTCTCGAATATTGCCTTACTCTCTCTCACTCTCATAAGAGCAAAAATCTTCTTATATTTCATGTTTGACAACTGGAAACGGAAATGGCTGATTTAAGAAAAGAATTTACTTCTTGGAAGTTATCTAAAAATTATTATCTGGCATAGCTGAGACTCCAAGTCATGCGCAAAAGGTTATATAATATTTGTTAAGTAGCGGTAAAAGTATTCTGCATTTATATTTAGCATATAATTCATGATGAATATTTCCTAACAGATGAAAAGGTGCACGTCTTTGCTACATTGGTCATTAGGAAAGCTAAGATAATTGTTTTTTTTTTGTCTGAAATTCTGCTGTGTTCTCTTTGTGTGTTTTAGCGCTCTTTTTTTCGGTTATTTAAACTTTTTTTGTCTTTAGTTTAAAATGCTAATTTTATACAACTAGTGCGGTTCTTCAAACTTCAAATGTAATTACTACCATAGAATTTAATTAAATTTAATTATAATATATTTTCTGAATCAAAAAAAAATAAATAACTAATTGTTAAATAGAAAAATTACTTCGTTCTACATTTCCACAAATTGATGGATGCATGACAGAAGAGACAGAGAGGAGGTTAAAATTAACAGTTATTTGATGTTCTCGCGGGAATTGAATAAATGTCTACAAAATACATACAAGGTGAGTCGAAATTATTTAAAATTTGTTTAGCAAAATACTTAATTAAATATTGTATAATATATATTTATATATATGTAAATATGTATATGCCAACATACAATATCTACATAAAAAAGTGAATGGATCATTTTTGTTGGTATGCTTTTAAATAAAATACACTCTACAATACTACAAATTTCGCTACTCTCTGTTACTTTTTTATGGGCATGACCATTTCCTCTTCGGATAGAAAGCTTCCCGATAAGAAAGTCACTGGAAACGGACTAAACTGGCACGGGAACAAAAATTTAGTTCATGAAAATGCCCCGAAAAATTTAATGAAAGCTTTTTGAAACTTTTTTAAGCCGGGGAAGCGCAAAACAGAGGCTTAGCTTTTCTGGCACAGTAAGGTATGTTGCGTATGCCTTGTTATTTAGTACTCAAACGTTGATATTGATATTGTTAATGATGATTTCGCACTCTTATCGGGTTGTTTGTGGTTGGTTATAGCTGCTCCAGGTTGAAATCACATAAACTAGTAGGCTCACAAAAGTATACTACTCTAAACTACATAAATATTTATACTCTTGCAACATGTTGCTACAGAGTATAATGGTCTAGTGTATAAAATAATACTATATAAATAATAGTAGCATGTCTGTGGGTTGAGTTGAGTCAATACTTCCCTTAACCGCCATATACATATATACCTTATATAAAGATTTTCGAACTTCCGGTTGACTTTATAACGCATATATCGGCCAATATGTGAGATATCTGACTTCAAAGTATATTTCATGAATATAAAGAACTTTTTTATGTAAATACATATATGCCATATCAACAAAATCTAATTACTATATCACTACAAATAATAGAATAAATTTCTACAAATATCACACCTCCGAAATTCGATACTTTTACCTCCATTTACTCGTATATTTCTAATTTCTATATGACTCTAGGTTAGTAGACGAAATTAAACAACAAACATAATTGAAATAAACAACCGACTGATAAAACACAAAAAGCTTTTATATGTTTATTTTGATTTTATTTTTTTGTAATAAAACGCAGAGCAATGAGCATGAAATTAAAAACAAAAAAATCACACAATTACACTTATAACAACAATCATTAACCCCAACGCGCTGGAATGCAGTCTGTCAGTGTAAAATTAGAAACGCAAAATGCAAATGAGACTCACCTGCGCAGGTAACCCATATTCCAAGCTCACACAAACACTCACACACACATACACATCCATCTATGTCAACAGAGGAGCACAAAATGTTGTTTGTTTTGTCATATTTTCCCTTACCTTTCGATATAGGTGAGTTTTTAATTTGAGAAATTACCTTTTAAATTGACATTTAAGTGTGACAATGATATACACGCGCTAACACACACATACAGGCTCACATAAACACATATGTACATGTTCGCGCACAAAGTGAGATTTTATGACAAAACAACATGAAGTGCTGCCACACTAATTAAAATAAATATTGTGCGCGCACACACACATTCACATATACATTTATATATGCATTTGCTTATGTGTGTGTGCGTGTGCACGCTTATTTGATTGTGGTGAAAACTTTCGCTTTACACTCGCCAACAATTCCGTTTTATCCGCTTTTATAATTATGAAGTTTTATCACCGCACATGCATATGTGTGGGTGAGTGTGTGTATTTGTTGTTGTTGATTTTTTTTTGTTTTTTTGCTCGTTACTCCACTGTCTGTGCTGCTGGCAGTTAATTTGTTTTGTTGACTCAGCCAAACGTGTAATGAAAGCTTCAAAATGGCTGCAACACACACACACGCACACTTGCAGTCATGTATGTACATATATACACACTTATACATACATATTTGGTTGCAGTGCCTCAAAGCGTTTGTTTTTTACACACACACACGCATTTACTTTCAGTTTTTATAAATATTTTTTTCTTCATTCTCATTCCCTTGGGGGCTACTGTTTTTCAGGCTCGCTCTGTGCCCCTCTTTGAAGTTATGAAGTGCAAAGTGCAGCCAAATGTCAGTCAGGTTTTTTGTAAATTATTATTATTTTTTTCACACACGTACACACATATGTGTTGTTATTTGCGATTTTCCCTGCACTTTCGTTTTCCTTGTTTACACTCATTCATTCTGATTGTTTTTCATTTTTATACCCTGAACACCCTGTATATTGTATTAAGCTTGGCAGAAAGTTTGTAACATCCAAAAGGAAACGTTGGAGACCCTATGATATATATATATATATATATATACGTAAATGATCAGGATGAGGAACTTAATCGCTTTAGCCTTGTCCGTCTGTCTGTCCGTCTGTCTGTCAGTCTGTCTGTCTGTCTTAATATAAGCGAACCAGTCCCTCAGTTTTCGAAATATCGTTCCGATATTTTACACATAATCTTTTCTTCACGAGAAGCTGCTTTTTTGCCAGAACCGCCGATATCGGATCATTACAGCATACCGCTGTCATACAAACTGAACGATGAAGATCATGTCCTTGTATGAAAAACTTTTTTATTTGACAAGATTTCTTAACAAAATTTGCCATGACTTTTTTCAAGACAACCATACAATATTCGAATGTATTGTTCAAATCAAATCACTATATCATACAGCTCCCTTACATTCTGGCCGTTCAAATTCATGTAACGAATCTTTTCTATTAGTGAAGGGTATTATTTTCTAGTTTTCCTTTTTGTTTCTCCTGTTGTTTAGAGGATGATATATATTCTTCCTGTTTGAATGTTTATATATATCCGCAAGCACATTGGAACCTGTATAAATGCGCGCTTACCCTTATAATTCGTAGCCTTATAATTATCCACTTCACTTTTGTCTATTTCCATTTCCCTTTTTCGCTTTTTCGCACTCCATAAATATGCAAATTGACGCGTTCCAGTTATAAAGGAGTCAGTTATGCTCTGATTGCCACAAAGTGTTGGCAAAAGTTTTGTAATTTTTTTGTAAACTTTTTGTTGTGGTTTTCGGCACTTCTAAACAGTTGGGAGTTTAAAAATGTCCACTCGTTGTAAATTATTAAAAATAAATTTAGAATTACTATATAGATGATATAAAAATATTATATGAAAACAAGTAAGGAAGAGCTAATAAATAAATTTCAATTATATATCTCACATACTGACCGATCTTTTCGTTAAAAATTCAACTATTAGTACCGGGTCCACATATTCAGTATGTAGCGGCTTGGACAGTATTGGTTCGATTTACTCAACTTTTAGTCAAAAGGTGGCGCAACTTAAATGCACTATTATTGACAGTTTAGCTAAATGCTTGGCCGAGCTAACCCTCTCGTTTGCATGCTTTGGTGTTTGCCTTTTGCTTCAAAATAGATTCCAGTATGCGAAAGTCCATTGATCCTTTCAAAATTTCATTTCAGAGACTTCTCTCTTGAGATTTGAGAGCAGAAAAAACTGCTCGAAAGGAAATTACTGTACTTTTGCCGTCACTGTCCGCTGAACCAAGAATTTTTTGATACTATCCAAGTTTCTGTAGGGTTCTCCACAACTCCAACTATGACTTAAAACCGTAGTCCAATGAATTAAAATCTTAACCACTGCAGCTATGAAACCAGAAATATCGCTTGTTCTAAGCTACTAGGGAAACAATGGAACATCACTTGTCCCGCATTAGCAAAGCTACGCTTTAAGCATCTCGGAACGACACGGTTTGAGCCGCTAGAAGAGGCAACGATAGGGAGGCCACAGAATCTATTAAAATTCATATCAATCGTAGCTAGTTTACCAGCATAAACCATTGACTTGATATAGGATACAAAAAGTTATTTAAAGGACTAAACTGAAATAGTATCAATTCAGAGAGACGGAGAAAGGAAAGTTATGAAGTTGAGATGATTCACAAAAAAAGAAAAACTCACTTAAAATTTAATTGGCATTTACTTTTTGAAGATTATCTCTTTCAAATGTTTACTGCGGCTAAGTCTCAGTTGAGTCCAATTTTCGATGACTCGTACGAGCATTTCGACTGATTAAAGGCGAATTACATGCGTGATGTTTCGCTTTAAAACAGAAATCGAAGCGGGCTTGTCCGTGTAGATTTAGACTTTACATATCCTCACAAGATATCACACGATCTTGGTGGCCAATCGACCGGCCCAAAACGTGAAACTATCTGTTCACCGTTATACATATGTATGATTCCATCGGCCCACAACCACACCAAACCGTTGTTTTTTCTGTATGAAATGACAGCTCTTGCCACAAATGCGGAAATTTTGCTTATTTACATACCATTGAGTCAAAAATGGGCTTTAACGCTGAACAAAATTTGGCTCGAAAAAGTAGAATGTTCTTGGAACTTTCAAGCGGAATGCAACCTTGTCGCTTGGGAAGGTCGAGCGGTACACTCCAATTTAAAATCTTGACGTTCGTTCTCGTCTCTGTCGTTCCATACGTCCGTCCGAGTTGCAGCGAACGGTTCCGAATCGACTCTGCACAGTATCTCTACTTGGATCAACCGTTATTAATCGCGATAACAACATTAGTGATTTCTTCAATATACGATACAAAGGGACATCTCCTCTGTTCTAATTTATATCGACCTTTCGGAATGTAACCATTAATCTTCTAACCGTTATTGTAATTCAAATATTCTGAAAACAGCAGGACTGAAACAAATTTTTTAGATTAAGTTTGACGGCCATCAAACAGTTTCGAGAGCAATTCCCGATCACGTGACTTCACACTAAAATTACTCATCCAAATACTGGAACTACATTAACGGACGCATGTAAATATTTGTTTGACTTAATTGGACGCCATAAAACTGGCAAATGTTGCATGGAAATAAAAATGTATCACTCTACGTTTGCTTCTTCTTCTTCTTCATCTTCCACTTGTGCTTTTTTACAATTTAACAAAAGTTTATAGTGTTTTCGTGAATATTTTTACTTGCGTTGCATGCGCGGCGTGGCCAACAAACACGTGTTGCCAGCCAATTTCGGAGTGGCAGGAGGACACTTTATGAGCTGTGCCCAAACGGAAAACTTTATGACCTCCAGTAATGCTGCCAAAAAGCCAAAACCAACAACAAACACACAAGATTTCACATGCGAGTAAAGCCTTCAAAATGAATGATAGGCAAAGCAAGGCGCCGAAGGGGTTCAACGAATGTGTAGTTATGCTTACGAAGATGGGAAAAAACGGTAATAATAATATTGAAAATACGAAATTGAGGAATTGCAATGAAGACGCTGCGGAAGTTTAGTATTGCCGGTGAACCGCGCAGCACTTTCGTTTATTGAAAAATTCGCACCGAGCGGAAAAGTACCGAAGTGCAATGGCGAAGGTTAGGGGGGCGAAAAGCAAATATTTACGCGAAAGGATAATATTATATTACATAAGTATTGAACGAGGTGGAAGCAATGTTATTGAGATGTAAAGCTTGCTTGGGTAACGACGAACAGCATCATAAAAAACAATAATAACACACAGTAAAAATAAAAAAAAAACCGAGGACAGGTGACCGTGAAGCCACGAAGAGCTGGTGGAGTGGATGTTTGGTCCATATGTTGTAAAAGAACGCCAAATTTGTAAGCAAATAAATATTTATTTGTGTGCAAATGCCGAACTTGCCAACGACAAACGGAGAAACGAACGGCTTATAAGGCGGCGAAAGGATTGAAATAGCAGTCTGAACAAGAGAAGGCAGGGGGTGTAGTTATCAAGAAAGCGGTGGTGGCAAACATTAGTATCGTTTGTGTGTGGCAATGGGTGAGAGGGCGATTAAAGGCGACGGAAATGGGTGATGACATAATGCTGTTTCTTACAAGGCGGCGCAAGACATTAAGGGGTAGATTAGTGCAGGATTTAAAGAAAAATATGCTTTATTTTTCGTGCAAAAATTTAGAAAATGTTAGGTACAAGTCCACAATTTTGAAAAAATGGTACAAAGGTACAGTGCTAGCAAGTCTTATGTCCAATTCTGAGTTTGTTTCATGTAGGAAGGGTTCCTAAGACCACCATTGCTCGCAGAGACTCAGAAAGATGATGCCAAAGAATCAAATTTTTACTCTCAAATGGATGTTTCATGAATCAATAAGATATAAATGCGGTCCGTTTCCTACTTTAAGATAAATACCCAGAAGGAAACGTCGGAGTTCCCCACCTGGTCTTTCCAAGGATTAGGGGTCTTCCTCTGCTTTCTCCGGCGCGTCCTGCGTCTAGTACTTTCAGAACTGGAGTGTTTTCGGCCATTCGGAAGACGTGACCTAGCCAGCGTGGCCACTGTTCAACGGAACATAAATCTTTCGGAGAACCTTTCTCTCGAAAACTCGTAACGTCGACTCATCAGCCGTTGTCATCGTCCAAGCCGCTGCACCATATAGCAGGACGGGGATAATGAGTGACTTGTAGAGTTTGGTTTTTTTCGTCGAGAGAGGACTTTACTTCTCAATTGTCTACTCAGTCCGAAGTACTTAGCACCTGTTGGCAAGAGTTATTCTACGTTGGATTTCGAGGCTGACATTGTTGTTGCTTTTTATACTGGTTCCAAGATAGACAAAATAATCTACAACTTCCAAGTTAGGACTTTCAACGGTGACGTGGGACCCAAGTTGCGAGTGCGACGACTGATTGTTTGATGACGGTAGATATTTCGTCATGGCCTCGTTCACTATCAGACCCATTTGCTTCGCTTCCTTATCCATTCTGGAGAAAGCAGAGGTAACAGCTCGGTTGTTGAGGCCAATGTACACTCTTACACTCTTATAGATGATGGTATCTTCTCTATTTAATTCTGCAGCTCGAATTATTTTCTCAAAGAGTAGATTGAAGAAGTCGCTCGATAGGGAGTCGCCTTGTCTGACCCTCGTTTGGTATCGAACGGCTTGGAGAGGTTCTAGCAGCATAAAGGCAGCTCCTGCCACCGCGAACTAGTCCCTCAGTTTTTGAGATATCTATCTGAAACTTTACATACGTCTATTTTCTGCCAAGGAACTATTCATTTTTCGAAACCATCCTTATCGGACCACTATAGCATATAGCTGTCACACAAACTGAGCGATCAAAATCATTTTTTCTGGAATTTTTTTTATTACAGGTTTTTCTTCTTCCGCTCTATAAACTCACCCAACCCCTTAAAACGGCACACAAATCCTTTCAACGAAAGGTAAAACGCATACAAGTGCATACATACATACATATGTATTAAAGCCTACATATGTCTTTTGCAATAAAATCTGCACTCTTACCTGTGCTAATCACGTGGCTTTCGCTGCCTAGGCGACAGCTGCATGCATCATATACACTTTTTATAGCGGAATTACAACAACAATGCAAATGTTAAATATAATAGGTAATGGCAGAAATTTTTGTCTTTCGTATATGTAACCCTTTATTATAACCACCTTCACTGTTCGTCGCACATTACGAGCTTTTACGGCCTTCGAACGCATTTAACGACCGAAATTTTTTGCTCATTGTATGCGTGTATGCGAGGATTTAGCACACACATGCAGTGGCTATACCTACCTAAGTACATACATATGTATATGTTATGTTCATATGTGTGTATTGTGGAGCAGATTGGCCGTGAGAGGCCAGGTTGTTTTGTGTTGTCTTTTTTTATTACAACCCATCAACTTATGGCTTATTTTGTTTGTTCTTTTTGATACTCAAAGTAAGTCAATGGCAACATAAATATGGTAAAATTTATTAGACCCCAATGATATTGCGGCATTTCAATCAGCAGTTGGCTTAGTTAAAATACCTTTATTTTAATATAAAAAGTACAAGAGTTGTTAAACAGGTACTAGCTTCAGCAAACCGCTTTGGAGATACAACCGGTCTTATTTGCAAATACGACAGATCGATCTGACCGATCTGACCTCAAAGTACGCCGCTTAAATGGCTATCAAGTTGATATTATTCCCATAACGATGCAGAAGATAAATGAACCTTATAGTTCTGATGCTAGAAAAGCTATATAAGGCCAGCAGCTAAAGCGGTCTTCCTCCCTTAACCGGAAAAAAGTACATATGTATGACAGCGCAAAAGATTTCAGACCTATAAGCCTGACTTCACCACAGCTAAATATCTGAGAGTTGAAATTGATACCATACAGAATTGGAATATTAACCTTCCTAAAACAGTCGGGTCTACGTAACCGGAACGGACTTATTTAAATAAAGAAAAAGCGTTTAGTTTTTTTTTTATAGTAGGAGGAAGCCGGCAAAAGCAGGAGTACGGGATTTTAATCCACTGAACTTAATCTACTACCTCTCATGTGTCTCCAACAGAACCACTGGACTAAGTATTACTTCATGGGAGTGTAGAAGATATTTAAGTCTCCTCTATTGTACGAACTGACTGGAGCCTAGTCTGTTGTAAATGCCTCAATCTTATCATAATTAGAGATGACGCTTCGCTGACAGCTTTCCATTTTACAGACAACTCGTATATAAGTGCATTCAAATGTGATTTTCAGTTTTTTCTTTATACTTGTAAACCGTAGGCAATGATAGCGTACGAGGTCAGAGTCTTCTATACATTCTGTACACGTCAGACAATATGCACTAAAACCATGACCATATTTGTATAGGTAGCTTCTAAACCACCCATGGGCACTGAATATATCCACGAATGTATGTCCGGAATCAGTCAGTGGATCCACCGTTCTTTGTATGAAGTTTGTTTGCTGCTGCCACATAGTGATTCTTTTGATTCTTTCCTCTTTTTTTGTTACTGTAGACATCTCTGGATGTCTATTGGCACCATACTGGTCAATAGCTCAGCAGCGTCGTTTGATATGGTTCGGAAAGCACTTATCACGCTTATTGCAGAAATCCTAAGCACTCGTTAATTTGTCTAAAAATCGTCGGCTGGAACACACACAGCCTCTATTTGCAATAATTTTAGATTTCATTTGGTTTATATGTCGTATTTCCAAGATGAAATTCATGAAGGTCATACGAACACTTATTTTGCAAAATCGTCACGTGAGCTATCGTGAGATTCAGGACAAGTAAATGGCAACCCTCGTAAACACACATAACTACAAACGCTGCTTTACTGATCCCATACAACAACAAATGGCTCATTGTGCTGCTGATCACTTTGCATAACATTCAAATCGAATCACCCATTCCGCATGAAAATGACACACTTTCTTCTTCTTCTGCCATTTCCTTCTGCCACGACAATTGGCAAATCAATTCACTTTCTGTAAAACTGTCAAAGATAACAATTTAATCCTTTTTACACAATGAAGCGTGTCATTCGTGGGCTGTCGCATACGAATAACGAGTCTATTTAAGTGTAGATATGTAGAAATGGATGTATGTACATATGTATACTTGTAAAGGGCGTAAGTATGTGGCAATCGTTTGCTATTATTTCCTTTTGCGGCGAAATTGAACTGTCAAGTATGTCAAACAAACAAACGGTTGTTTGCTATTTACTTGTGTGTATATACATATTTATTGCCATTGCTTGTATAGGATGATCCATATAGTGGTTTCCTTTCAAAAGTTTGGAAATATAGTTTTTGGGGAAAAAGTAAGTATCACACATCGTTATGTCAGCGCCCCTGCCTCTGCGCCATATAGAGCAGGACGGGGATGATGAGTTACTTGTAGATTTGGTCTTTGTTCGTCGAGAGAGACTTTACTTTCAATTGTCTACTCAGTCCGAAGTAGACGAAATTATCTACGACTCCGAAGTAATGACTAATGATGACAAACTGTTTGTTTGATGACAGGAGATATTTCGTCTTGCTCTCTTTTGATTAAGTCGGTTGTCGAATTGACACCTAAACACACGATTTTTGACATTGTGTTACTGTCATTTCCTGCTGTTATGCTCTGCTAAGTCCCTACATATAATTTCTTGTGTACCAAAAATTATTTCCACGCCTGTATTGGACTCACTGAAATGGAGTTTCCCTTAGATTTCTTAAGAAAAGTGAATATAAAAAGGGACTTAATTCATTCACTTTAGGGATGTGTTAAGGTCTCAAAGTTTAAAAATTGCGTCCAATGAAAAAATACCATAAATATTTATTTTTACTCTATAATTTTTAACAGTTATTCTGTCACAATATTGAAATTATCTGTTCTCTCAATAAATTCATCTTCGGCAAATGCGATAATTTTAATTGCTTACATACTTATTTAGCCAGATTTAGGCTGACCCTGAACGAAATTCGGCTCGAAAAACGTCGAAGCTTGGAACTTTTCAAGGAGCCATAGAGCGAAGCGATGTTTCTTGGGAAGGTCGAGCGCTTAAGTTCTTGCACAAAGCTGAATTTTTATGTGCTTTTCATTTAAGATCTCGACGTAAAATGCGCCATGTCATTCCATACGTCAGTCCGAGTTGCTGCGCAGGGCGCCGAATCGCTTATCTACGGTCTTCGTGTACATTCTAAGCTACGGCTACTGTTTTATCTTCACTGCGTGCTGGACGTAGTTTATTCGGTCGAATATTATACAATAATGAATGCTGGTTCTCAAGATGAGTAAATTGTGCGAAACACATTCCTTTACAGAACCTACCTAAACCTACCTAGTACCTTTACTTCGATCATCCGTTTACTATGGGATCAAAATACGGGTGAAATATTCATTCAAAACTTCCGAACATCAGGAAGGCAGAAACAGGGATCATAGGTTCCTTATGATTTCAAACCAAGTGACATTGAGCGTAACCTTATCACCTGTGAACAATTGCTTCTACGGCAAGAATTCATAGGGTGAGACGAAGTGATATCGTTACAGCAATTTAAAGAAAAGGAAGTCATCGGCATTGCCCGGTCATGCTTCAACGCCATTGTATCGGCCTCATATTGTTACTGTGAAAGTTATGCTGTATATTTGGTGAGACCAGGCCAGCGTTATTTATTATAAGCTGCTGAAACCTCAAAACCAGGAGAGGCACGAATAAGTACTACTGTTGCTTGCCGAACCTGCGTGGAAACGCTGAAAGCCCTATCCCACCTGGCATATTACCTCATATTCCAACGTGCGATTGTTATTTGTTTCCTTCGACGACAGATGATCAAGCTCATAAGCAGCTCCACTCACAAGACGACATCGAAAAATGGCTTGATTCTTGGATATCATAACAAGGTGAATAGTTTTCATGGAATGGTATTGAGGCTTTGCCAGAAAATTTGGAAAAAATGACCAGCGATGGGCTATACTTCGAATAATTCATTTGTAACAATTTCCTTAGAATGAAATTGCATCTTAGTATTAAGAAAATTCACAAAAATTGAAGTAAAAAAGTTAAATGTAACTTGAGACTGTTTAAGGAGTTACATGGGTTTCCTCGAAAAAAACAACACCTTTTCCACATTTTTTTTTTCATATAAAAATAAAATATTTTATTATAATTTTTTATTGCTACAAACATACACTTATAACAAAGAAATTCTGAAATTTTTAGAAAACAAACATTTTAAACCCGAGCATTGTGACGCCATTTCCGGTGACCCCTTCGGAAAAAAGATGCGCCCGCACTGGCAGGATAACTCCTTACTGGATCATCTAAAACGAAAAAAATACGTGTTATAGTTAAAACCTTAACCTAGAACTTGGTAGAAGGAAAAAAACTGAAAATTGGAGTTTTGGCAGACATTTTTATAGAAAAATTAAAGTTTCAGTGAAAATATCGCGACAGTTTTTTTCAAATGATTTTAATCGAACAAATAAATCCTCCGTTTAAGTCTTTAAGAATTGTATCTCAAAGGCCTATGTAAATTTTCATGAAGATCTGGAACAGTAGTTCCCGAGAAATCTTGCCAACCGTCTTCAAAACACACAGTTTCGAGAAGAACGCGTTTAAACACGGTGCACTTTGCCAGGCTAGCCTCGAGCGTACAAGTTATCAAGACTGTATCTTCGAGACTATTACTAGGATCAACTCGAAAATTTAGGAAAATATTCTAGAGGCGTCTTAGAATTTAATAAGACAATGAAAACATCATTTTAATGAAACTCGTAAACCCATGTGACGCCTTAAAAAAGCTTCTAAAAAAGTTGCTTCGTGAAAAACGGTTTTAAAGTTCTAAGTGAAAACTAAAGCGGTCGAGTTGTCGCAACTGTTCAATATTAGAACGTCCAATATTAAATAAAAATTGATTTATTTCAAACATTTGAAATACAGTACCTGCTTAAACACAGCTTTCAGAACACCCTGTAAAATTATATAGGCACTTGTTGTCTGCGCCGTCAGCCTTGTTTGTGGCTCATTCGCTGCCTCATTTAAATAATAACACTCAATTTGTGTGCAAAAAGACATATTTACTTATTTTATTTTTACTTTTATTTTCGGCGTTTTTTTTATTCCAACAACACATTGTATGTGAGTGTGCGTATGTAGGTCCGTCTACAGCAAAAACAAGCGCAATTGACAATTGTCAAATGGCATACGCATGGTTGCCAATGTTTGCACAAGCAATTCTGTAGGTGTAACTGAGTGTAAGTATATATGCGCGTGTTAGTGTAGAGAATGCCAGCTCGGCTTTCGCTCGCTGAGACACACACACACATACATTGTCACAGATACTTTCGGCATTTCCGGCAAGACTTTGAAGGTACATGCGTGCCAACTCAGCAGCAAGTCAAATAGTTGCAACAAAAACAATAAAAACAGCAAGAAAAACGAAATTTGTCATGTATATATGTGTGTGTGTAGTTTATTTTATTTTTTGCGCCATCTATTTACTCTGTTTACATTCATTCAATTTGGCAATTGTTGCTGTGAAATAAATTCCTTATAATGGCAATGAGATTTCACATCATTTTTTCCGGCAGCACACACACACTCACACGCATATATGTACATATATCGGCTGCCTGCTGCTTGCTTACACGCCAGCTTCCAGCTTTGACACTTGTTGTGCCCACAGCGTGGCTTCAGCACTCGTGCACTGTGCGTGTCTGCTCATATCCTTTCCTTCCATTTTGCAGCACATTCCGTTATTTGTAAATATATATAAATTATATACGTGTGTGTGTGTACTCGCACATATGTTTACCAACACTTGGCCCACTTGGCTGCTGTCATTCAATTGACACAAATGATAAACATGTGCCAATTGATGCAATCATTTTGTACCTCCCACGTAACACCCACTCAGTCGCCTATTTTTCCGAACCCGTACCAACGCCCGCACCACACACTGCTGCTCGGCTGCCAGCTATTTGGCATTTTTGTTGGCGTTCTTTACAAATCTGCGGGACAGGCAGCAGGAAAGGCGTCAAAATAGTTTGTAGATGAAATAATGCGTGTGAATGTATGTGTGTGTGTGTGGTCGCATGTATGCGTGTCACACACTTTGGCAACGCCGGAATTTCCGACACTCGCTCGTATTGAAGGCGGATTAAAATTGTTGCTTTGCTGATGAGCTCACTTTCAAGCAGTTCTATTGTAACGGTATTGTAAGTATATAATTTTTTTTTGCCGACTTGACAATATACATACTTTCGCCTGCAAATGTACATATATACATACATATGTGTGTGTTATTTTGACATTTTGTTTCTATATTTGCTGATTGCGGTCAAGGCTGACATAAGGCGGTCATTTAATCAACTCCAAATTAATGGGTGGCCAAGTTGTGATTTACAATTTTGATGCCGTTTGTCGTGTGTCTTGGTGTGTCGTTTGCGTGTCTGGGATTTCCTTGTGTCAGCAAAATGTGCGGAAAATGTCAATGAAGCATTGTAAGTTGTATGTATATTTCAGCACAAGGGAAAGCAAAAGGGTTTGATTTCAAAGTTAGAATATTTTCAGACAATTCCAATATTGGAAAATATTATTTGAAATACTGTGGCAGGCGTCATTTGAAGATTTCTTGATAATTTTGAAAAATACAAAAGTAGCAAAAGCGGCAGTTTTTTCTTTCTTGAATAAAACAGTTTTTTTGGAAAATGATTGCATCGTTATTTCGTTCGAACGAACACAATATCCGAGAAAGTAGCTTGAAAACATATTCCAGAGATTAAGTATTGAAACAAATAAAGCCAAAGAGAGAAAAGTTAAGGACTTACATGGGTTTCCTCAGGTAAAACCCCAGAACACAAGTTCTCAAGACTGTATTTCCAAAACTATTACTCTTACAACTTAAAAACTTAGTACAATTTAACCATGTAATCCCTTAAGCGATTTTGTCTCTTTGAGTTCGCACTTTAATTTTGTTCAGATAATATACTCACTCAATATCAGCGATGTAAACCAATATTTTCGGTATTTCCAAGCTTGAAAACAATGTATGTCTATGTTATTTATTTTAGGTTTTGAATAATGGAAATCATCCTGTTCAATCCATGGAAGCTAAGGAAATATACTGTGAGAATTCCACACATTTTTCATGAGAGTTATCAAGAGTAGGTTAAATTAGGTTCAGTGATTGATCCTCCCTGTTTGAGATTGTATTTGAACTACCATATACAAATACTGTCCTTTGTGTATGCATAAAATAACAGTCTTTCAATCAGTACTTATAGATCGAAAAAACGCTTTAAGGCCAATATAACCCTGCTTAGGGGTTTTATATCGATTACCACTAGGTGTATGTCTGGTATGTCTAAAAGTGTGAGCTTACACGTACTTACGTCTTGACCTCAAAAAGGCAGCAAATTCAAGAAAAGGTAGTGTTGAGATATTTTCACCTCATCTTCTTTCAAATAACTTCTCCAAATGACGTTCACTATGGCAATGACAAGTAAATATTACTAAAACTAGGCAAATACCAGCTACACAGATATTGAAGAAATCACTGAACGTCTTTTCAACCATCTTGTTGAGAATAGAGGACCGACTCATTATCTTTCTACTAAAAGTTGGACAAGGGTACTTTTTCTTGCCAGCATATGGACTTTGCCCTGTGGCCAGCCCCATACACTAGTTTTACCAAAAAGTGATTTGATACCATTGATAGCCAAATTAGGCATTCCCTGATCTAGCCTTTAACGCCCTGTTAGTTAGCTTATGGTTAGTATAGCAGATCTGTTTTCAGAATCGATAGTCGCCTCTCTGAAGAGAGCTGTGCCGAAGCAGCAGATTACATGAATTGTAGAAACCTCGGCTTGAACCCCGCGCATTAGTCACGAAACCCCGCAACTAGTGTTGATAAACAATGACCCCTGCCGCCAACATTCCCCCGAAGCTTTGAACTCCTAACAAGTGTAATTTGAAGGGCGCTAGCTTCAACACACAAGACTTAATATGCAATTAATGCCTTCCTTTCTTTTATTGGGCCTATAAATACATATATTCGTGCGGCTTGTAAAGAGATGTTGCAACTTGTTTATTACTCCACATTTCCAATTATCCAAATATGCTTTGGAACAGCAGCTTTCCATATGTGTCTTTTTCAATAAATGGCATACATTTGGTAACCAGCAATATTTTTTTCACAAATATCTTTGGCTTTGTTCCTGAAAAGGTATTTTTTGAGGGCGCTCTCCTTTGTTTACTTTAATTTGAAAAAAATTTCAGTCAAAAGTCATCGCATTTTGGTAGAAGTTTATGAAGAACATGCTTTAGCTCAGCAAACTGAGCGCGACTTAAAAGTGGTGATTTTGGCATGGAAGATGAAGAACGTCGCGGACGGCCAAAAATAGTTTGAATATGAGAAACTGGAAGTATTGGTCGATGAAAATTGTCACAACGCTTGGCCTTAGGTTGCCAGACTGGTTAAAAATACTTGAAAAACAGCGGCTGGGAAGTTTTTCCTCACCTGGCTTATGACCCAGATTTTGCCTTTTCTAATTGCCATTTGCCATGCCATGGCCTTCAACTCCTTCAGCGAATCTAGTTATATCTCTTCGATCATCTGAAAACGGGTTTCACGGAGCAGCAATTTTAGCCAAAGTAATCACCAAAATCATTTGAACGATTCCATAGATATGTCAAGATCTCTTGCTATCTCTCTCTTACAATTGTCTAATGCTTTTCAAGCACCATATTTTTCACTATAGTTTCATCAGCTGAAGAAGTCCAGAACGAGGAATGTCTTCAATGATCTCTCGACTGTTTTTTGAAGCCTTTTTACTACTCGTTGGCTTATGTTTTTGATAAAACTGTATCTCCGTAAGCCTTTTCCAACTTCGCAACGATTCCTCAGTTGAAATTTGACCAGAAATACAAAATTTGAGACAAATTCTTTATTTGACATTTTTTATCCCTTTAAGCACTGTCCAATAGACCAAGGTTTCTAAAGTTATTCATAAAAGTGCAAAAAACTATTACTGTGTATACAACATGTTGCGAGACTATAAATATAGTACTACCACATTTTTTTTTTCAAAAGTACAAACAGCAACATGCAGCCACAACCCTTTAATGCCCACTTAATTGCGACACCGTAATAAACTCTCGAGCGCTTGCCGAAAAAATAGTTAAAATTCAAAACACAAACAAAAACCGTTATTCTTTAAATAAGAACCCGCCAAAATATGTATTTCTTAAATTGAAATTCAAATGAGTTCACGGATTTTGGTCATTGACTTCGACTTATAAACGCTTTTGGTATCACCGACCACATCGTAACGCTCCCGAGGGCAACCTTTTATGTTGCTGTGTCTGACTGGCACTGCGTATTTTCATAAATCTGTCGGTTAATAATATGCTGCTTTTATTTTATTGCATAACCGCTGTTGTTGTTTCTTACGCCACCCTATGTAAGCGGAGGCATTCACACACACACACACACTCCATACATACAAAGTGGAGAGTACAGGCGAACCCTTTTCTTATGGCACTGCTTCAGCGCAGATATTATCGCTAAAGCCTTGTGTAATCCCGTTTTGCCACTTGCCACCAAACAAGCTGTACCGTTATATGCGTATGTGTTTTGTGGCAAGCAACTGTTGCTGCCACCACTTTTACTCCCTCAGGTAATTTTGCAAATCTTTTTATTTATGTCAATGCGCATTTTGTACGCGCGTAATGTGGTTGTTGTTGTTGGTGTTTTTGCGGAATTCGTCTTTTTTTCGCACCCTTTCTTTTTGGGGTAATTCTTTGGGTTTTTGCCATCATGCAAAAACAATTTCGTAGCCAAATGAGCTGAAGTTTGGTTGAGCAGCGGGACTGGTGACAAAAGCCACCACATGATTACTCCTTATGCTTCTTCTTCTTACTCTCCTTCTACCTCTTTGACTTCATCCCACCACTAAATCCCACTAATAATGCGGTTTGTTGCAAGCATATCAAGAATATGTAGAAATAAGTTGCAAAGTCCAGGGTCATAAGCTTGCGGCTGCAAATGATTTTACTATGAAGCTCAAAGGACTAAGGTGAAAGGGTACACACCACACATCGTAACATTTCGTATGCGTTATCGTCTTTAGCCTCATCATCCAATTCGCATTTGTCTGTTGTCCTTTTGGTTGTTTATAAGTTCATAAAAGTCAACGAGCCGCATCGTGCACACACACACACGAACACGCGTACACAGTCATCCGCAAGTGTCTTCAGCTCGAAGTGCATAAAAAATCCGCACATTATCCTCTGCTTTGCCAAATACTCTTCAACATATGTACATATATACATACATACATATATGATAAGAAATCCCACATAAGCGCCGCCGAAACTGAAGGAGTTCAAGGCGACGTGTGAAGTGCTTACATACCGCGTTTCATCCCCTTCAACATCTTTGGTACACCTTCAACCTCCTTTGTGTGTACTCCCTTCGTTCGCTTGCTCGACACACGTGAATTTTTATCGTTCAGCGAGTGCATAAAAGAATTTGTAGCAAATTCAATTTTCCCCGAATATCGCTTGACATTCGCATTTTAATACAACAAAAGCAACAGCGTCTACAACATATGATATTGCAAGGTATTGGTATGGCATGCCATAATGTGTAATTGAAAACCTACACTGTATAGCACCCTTGGGAAGGGCATCGCCAGGCGCCAGGCATAAACCTTGTGGGTGTAGAGGAGAGAGGTGAAAAAGAACGCAACAAAAAAGTATCAATGCTATGAAGAGTAGTGATTATAAAGGCTTGAGTGCCACTATGATTAATAATAATTTTACTTATTTGGGTTCGAGACTGAGGGGAAAGCGTAAAATTAAAACACTCCTCCGAAAAATCAGTCATTCAAAGTCGATCAAAAAGCTTGAGATTAAGAATTCATTCCACAAATGAGGACAGTCCTCTGAACGCCATTCACTTGAGAGAGAAACGATTCTTTTACATATGGCTCAAGCAGCTTATGACTTCTTAGAACAAGTATCTTCATGATAGTCCAAAAACATTCGTTTGAGGGCGATCTAAAGTGAGAATTATAGCTCTCCGGGGTTGTAGAAAATCCCCTAAAAAATAAAACAATATATCAAAATTATATATCGACCAGTTCAATCTCAAGGTTTATTCCAAATGATCTTCACGTGAAAGCCTAACGTCGGAAACTATTCATTTGGCACTGGAAAAGATTTGCACTCTTGCAGAGATTTTTAATAAAAAAAAAACACGAGAAAATCTGTAGAAAGATTGAGGGAGAGAGAAAATTGGATCTTACAGCTAAGTTCTGTTCCTTCATACTAAAATAAAATCACACATCAGTGGTTTAAAGCATTATTCCTGGTTTCATTACTCCAGATGGTTAGCTTTCAGGAAATCCAGACTTATGTCTACCAGACTACACTTTGAAGTCAGAGTTAAGAACATGACCAGTCGACACAAAAATATTGAAGTCTCAAAAAATCATTGGTTCTGTTATTGATGATGCTACGGAGTAAGCAGCTACAATCGTAGGGCTACCCTGGAAACGTGAGCAACCCTCGTGTAAGATACGGTAGCCAATCCGTGTGAAGACTGAGGCCACAGCTAAAAGAGATAAAGCTTCAGCGGAGTCACTCCGTCACACTCGGTTTAAGGGTTCGCTGAAGTCAAATTGCAGCGTTTGCTCACTAGATGGCGGACATTGCGGCCCGTTATATAAAAGTGTACTATTCGCCCAGCGAGGTTGTGCGCTGGGGTTGGAACCCGCCTCGTAGAAACCACTCCCAACGAAAAGAAAACATGCGTTGAAAGACCCCACTTTTGATGACGACCACAGCAAACATAATAAGGACTATGATTTAAGGACACGCATTTGGAATATTCGGCCCCTAAATTGGCAAGATGGCGCTGCTCAGTTATTTGATGCCCTCGTAAAAGTAAAGACTGACTTCACCGCCGTCCCAGAAATGGACGAGGATGGAGACGAGTTCGGCCTTGTAACATTTACTAAAGCAGCCTTATAAAGAAAAATAAAGTCGGTGTTGGAGAAAGACTCAGACCTCGAGCCCTGTCATGACTGGAGTGCGCTTTAGACACTGCCCCTGGTAGGATATAAAATTATTTTTTTGGCGATTTTAACTCCACGATGGGCGAAGAAGGCATCTTTGGTGCAACAGTTGGTAAATTCAGCCTCCTTGGTGAAACCCCTCCAAATGCTATGAGGCTGATCGACTTCCCAGGAGCCAAAATACAGTCTGTAGTACTAGATTCCAGCTCTCAAAAATTAATCAAACTACTTAGCTATCTCTGGATCCAAAAACCACCAACCAGACCGATCAAGTTGTGATAGACGGAAGACACGTCTGCAGTGTTTTAGACGTGCGTCCACTTCGAGGACTCCTGCTTTCTGAGAGCACACTCGTCAGAAACTTGGTATATTGAAACTGTGGGATGGCATTTCAAGCTCCTCAGGCACAAAGCCCACTGTCAACAAATCGCTTTGGACCTTACCTGTGCGGCTTTAGACCTGGCAAATCAACAACCGACCAGATATTCACCATGCGCCAAGTCATGGAAAAGACCCATGAATGGATGATTGACACAAAACACCTCCTTGGCGATTTCAAAGCCGCCTTCGACAACTTAAAGGAATTGCCTGCTATGCCGCCATATCTGAACTTGGTGTCTCCGCAAAGCTAATATGTTGCTAAGGTCCAGCGAAAGTGTCACACACATACTCGTAAATACTATTTCACAAAGGTATTAATTCTGGCTCCTATTTCGGTCATACGTCTCCGTTGGCACAAATTAGATGAAATTTATTGCAGGGATTACCATTCCGGTCTAATTACACAGAGATCTCTTTTGCGTTACACTCAACAAATATAAATTTTAATAAAAACACAAAAATTATTAAATTTCGTTTATTTTATTTGCGCCTCAACCATTTAACTTAAATCCACAGAAACTTAATACTAAAATAAGCAAAGGCAATTTGCAACATACCCACCGCCCCGTCTATTGTTTCACGCACGCATCACCATGTCCTCCGCCGTCTCGCACGACATCGCCGCACGCTTCAGCACACGCATCTTCGAGTAAACGATATCCCAGTCAACGAAGCCGCCAACAATGTGACGCACATTTCGTTCGGTGTCATCGTAGCCCGTGCGACCGTGCAGCATGCGTAGATTGTTGAAGGACAACACGTCGCCCGGTTCCGTTTTAAAGGTGACCGATTGCTCGTGCGCCATGCGTACGAATGTGGCGTTAGCCTCGTACCAGGGCACCACCTTATCGACATCGATGCTGAAGTGGCTGTCACGTTGAGGTACGCTGTGATTGATGCGCGTATATTTGCCATCTGCATCCAAGCTACAATAACAACAACAACAAGAGCAAATAAGAGGCGGGTAATATAAGTCGCGTGTGATGGCAAAAGGACAAAGTAGCTGAAGAAATGTATTACGTTTTAAGGAAGAACGGTTGTTATGCAATTATGGTAATTGGCGAGTATCTCAATGATGACTCGCTGCGGATCAGCGAAGATTCATTGGCAATGAATTATCGTCTGCTTGACTTACTTAATAACTGGCGCGCGCCACGTATTATGGAAGGACTTATCAGCATCCATGCCGATGTCACACCAATTGACAAGTGTCTGTGCGAGCGTTTCGAAATGCTGTGGATGATTGACGCGCAACTGATCGGCAATGTTGAAGGCGTCCACTAGCTGATTCCAGCCGCCTTTGGAACGCGATTGCTCGAGCGTATGCAACAGCGTGACACTCGGTTTGTACTCGTAGTAAGGCAGATCGGTGTGCAATGGCAGTGGCTCAGAGAGGTAGGAGTAATTCTTGGCGCCTGGGCGTGAGCGCACGCTAAATTCCTCACTGAAAGTTATGAAATCACCATTGTGGTCTTAGAAATGTTTTAATTATTGAGAAGTTTTTTGTAGAAATTATAGTTACCCGTAAGTTGTTTTACGTATGAAACCGATTCGATTGGCCAATGACTTGACCACGCCGATATCCAATGGCGAGTTCTTGAGCATGGCGATTCCGTGCACAGCCACGGTCTCCAGCCATTCCATGAGCACTATTGGTGAAAGAAAATTTAATTTAATATCTTTAAATAACTGCATCATAGATTATTTAAATATGTTCATGTGGTTTTTTGTTGATTTGTGTGCTCGAATGTTTTAAAAAATACTTATAACTGAACTCGCTATCCACAGCATTGAGTGTCTTTTTGATAAGACTGGTATGAGCGGGTCGGTGTTCCTGTATCCTCTTATATTCTACTACTAGATAGCTGAGCTTCGTGAAAGCTTGGCCAGCGCTTTCACAAAATCCTTTTGGCCGAAGGACGATTACAAGAGATCTAGTCATCTATTTGCCCTCCGTAAGGCTAGCCTCTCCCTAGTTGAGGGGCTCTTGATAGGCGATTGTCCTATTGACATCGATGATGTAAGGCTGAGAATCTTACCATACATCGGCAGAAGCTGTATGGAAGAAGATGAGGTGGAAACAATTCAACACCTCCTTCTTGACGGTCTCGCATTTGGGAGGTCAAAGCTTAAACTCTCGGAAACGCATACCTTCAGACATCCTACTGTACTGGCAGGAATGGAAATTAAACGCCTGTGCAAATTCTTATTGGCTACTAAGCGTGTTGCTAATTTATAAGTTCGAACACAAGCGAGTTGTTTTTTCGTCTATGCCTTTCAAGACTATACAATAACAGATAGTAGTTCCCACGTGCGATCGTTTAGATCAGCCCATAGTCCATATAACCTAATCGTTTTTCTTCTTACGCCCATTCAAACCTCTGGAAACAGTTTTCCAATTACTATCGGTCGTTCTCCCAAAGAAATGCGGCATTTCTGAATGCAAAAACTAACACAAAATTACGCTTCTATCCATTATGTCTAAGGAACTGTCCAGAATATGAGTACTTTTAACCAGCATTAAATCCAAACTTGGCCAAACTTTGGGAAAGAATAATCCGCGTTTCGGTATGCAAGCAAAATTTTATGATATTTTCGCCGAGGCGGGTAAGGTTAAACCAACTAACATCGACAAAACAAAAGAAATGAAAATGAAGCCTTATAGCAACGTGTACAACTGCTGACGTACGGCAATGATATCGATATAATCAGCCACGACTTTTCTCCCACGTCACAGCTTACCGTCATAATTTCGAAGTCGTAGATAATTTCGTCTATCTTGGAACCAGCATAATTACCTCCAACAACGTCAGCCTCGACGTCGGACTGAGAAGACAATTGAGAAGTAAAATCCTCTCTAGATGAACAAAGACCACATTCTTCAAGTCACTCATTATCCCCGTCCCGCAATATCATGGACGATGACAACAGCTGATGAGTCGGAAGGTTCTGCGAAAGATTTTTGGTCCTTTACGCATTGGTAACGGCGAATACCGCAGTCCATGGAACGATGAGCTGTACGTGATATACGACGGCATTGACATAGTTCAGCGAATTAAAAAACAGAGGCTACGCTGACTAGGTCATGTCGTCCGAATAGATGAAAACACTTCAGTATTTGAAGCAGTATCCGTCAGGGGAAGCAAGAAAAGGAAGACATCTAATCCGTTGGAATGACCAGGTGGAGAAGGACCTATCTACGCTTGGAATCTCCAATTGGCGCCAAACAGCAAGAAGGAAAAACGACTGGCGCGCTGTTGTAAACGACCACAGCGGGAAAAATTCAGACATTTGTTAACAGATAGCCCAACATCATCAGCAACGACGACCTAAATAAAAATTGAGGTCTGGAACTAATGGACAACTAAATAAATTTCCGAAATGGAAATGGAAATGGAAGTTTGCTGACAAGCAAGAAAGTCTTAAGAGAGGCGCTAATACCGCGTGGTGGAGATTTCTACAAAAAATAATTGATGAATGCTGAAAATCAAAAATGCTAGCAAAAAAATAGGAGCAGAAATGCTTATCCGGATATGGGAGATATAGAAAATAATGGTGATAATTAGCAAAAATCGCGTTCCAACTTGTATTCAATTAATCTGTACGGACTTTTGCTTTATATAAAATCAAACGGAAGTTTGAAAATCCTTATATTAATATATGATGGACTGAGAAAGTACTGAATCTCTCTTAGGGGCACAATTTATACAAAGCTTCAAGCTGATTCAATTAAGATGAGAAGATTTTTGATGTATACATTTTAAACTCAAAGAATCTGATTCAATATGTTGCAGTAGCTGCTGAGGTATAGGATTTCGCCTCAAAGTGAGAGGTCCTTGCCAAATTTTTACACCGATTCATATTAAACCTTTAGCACTTTATAATTTTTCGGCTTTTTTGTGCGCATGACAATGCTGATAGTTTCTCCATTTTCAATTCCAACCTTGTCAGAGTGTCCTCTTCCTTGGCACTTCAATCGTGTTTCGATCTGAGCCGAGAACACAAAACTTCGCCAGCTGCCTCTACCCTTTGTGAGGTCAGCTGTGCATGTTAAGTGCAGACAGGTCACTTAGCCCTTTCATTGGTGGACACCCTCACTGCCGTTATTCAGTTATGGATCACGAATCGATAGAGATAAACAACAGTTAGGTAAAAAAAAAAATTTATCCTCTATAAAAACACATTATCAGAATATAAATAAGTCTAGATCTTTTAAATCAGTTTTTACACAAGAATTTACAACAATTGAAGAATCTCAAAAAATCTAAAACAATTACACTTACTCACCATCATCACTGCGCATTACATCCCAGTAATCAAACTTCTTCAATATCTTCACAAAATCATCCTTGCCCCAATGCTTCGACGCCGGTCGATACCACTCACTTAAGTAGTCCTCACGAGTTTTAGGCGAAAAGTCACGATCTTTCAACCAGTTTAGCGCAAAGCTCGAGCAATGTTCATCGGACCAAATAATATTTACCAGCTGACGTGGTTCGTCCACCTAGCGAATAGTGGCACAACACTTTTATTACAATTGTACCAACACAATTTTCTCACAAAACACTAACCGTTACTTGCCGAACTTTCACTTTCGTATCGAAATTGTTCCAACGTAACGGTTTGCGGCTCAGCGAATCGCGATGGAAACACTGCGCACACTGACAATTGTCACGCAACCAAATGCCAGGGAATATCATGGAATTCGGCTGCTGTGGCTGCTCCTTGATCAGCAGCATTTGATCTTCTGCGCGCAGTGTGGCGCTAATGTGACGTAAGAGCGCGCCTTGTTGTTGCAATGTGCGCCCGGTCTTCAGTAGATGGCGCCAGCAGCGACGCGTTATTGTTGACATCCTTTGGAACTTGTTGTTTTTTGGAAAATATTTGAATTTATTTATTGCAAAATTATGAATGCGTCCACCAAGCGCTGTCGCCTTTAATGAAATCGAAGCTAAATTTGCGCGCTGCGAGCTTATAAAGCGTCGCAAAGTGCAACGAAGTTCAAGCTTTGTCTGGCTGCGGAAATTTGTCGACTTAGTCATAATTACGAACGGTCAACGTTCGATTTAACCGGTTTCATTGCATTTCTGCTGATTATTTAAAAGCAAATACAACTCCGTGGCTCTCATTCATCCCAGAGCAGTGAATCTTTGTTTATGTTTATGTTGAACAAAAAACAAAACAAAAAACAAAAACAATTAATTGCTGATAAGATCCGCGATAAGCCAGTATATTGCTTTCAAAAGTCGCATGTCAATTAGAGTCGGAATTAAATTTTTGATTGATTTTTTGTTATCAATTAAATACAAATTTAATTGCAAATTAATTTAAGCGCCAATTAAATAATTTGAAAGTAATATTTTCATACTTACGAATCCATTCATACATTGCAATCATAAGTAGCCCTCAGGTTCTCCCAAAAACATCCGATTTTTCATAATTTTTTCACTCTTAGTGACTTTGCTCTCCATCAGCTGACATCAGATTTTTTATAAAAATTCATTTTTGCAGGCAAGGCCTTGCCTAGACTGCGTTACTCACCATTTTCGTTATCTCATCTTTCAGCCTTTTAATTCGCACGCTTTTCTAGTATAGAAGATCAGCTCATATTCTTTGCCATTCTGGGGAAACCACGTCGCTCATGAAATCACAACAACACTACGAATGTATGACAACAAACTGTATTGCGATAAGCACACAAATTTCTGTTTTTACGAGAGTTTACTTTTACTAGAGGTACAAATACATCTATTTGTCTGTTCAGGGGGGTATAGAATCCCCCCTTATTATAAAACAAACTGCCTTTATTACATATATTTATCAATAGAACTTAAACCAAACTTGCAGTATTTGGTTTTTGGTAGGCTGCCCTCCGTTTGATGTTACATATTTCTTAGATCAGTATCCAAAACAAATTTTAGAATTCTTATTTATTTAGTTATTGATATCTATAAATATTAATCGTATTTAAAACTTCTCAAACATGTACTTTATATATATATAATATATCTTTGTCAGATAATTGGACGAGCTCATTCTCATATTTATTAAGGTTAACCAAAGCCAAGTGCTGTTAAAAAAATAAAGAAGCTAAACACCCTTCACAGGAGCATTTCAGTTAGTAAATATCTGTTCAGTTTGTATGGCAGCTATATGCTATAGTAATCCGATCTGAACAATTTCTTCGGAGATTACATTGTTGCCTTATAAAATAATCTATACCAAATTTGGTGAAGATACATTGTCAAATGTCAAAGTTTTCTATACAAGAACTTGATTCCGATCGTTCAGTTTATATGGCAGCTATATGTTATAGTGGTCCGATATCGGCCGTTCCGACAAATGAGCAGCTTCTTGAAGAGAAAATGACGTTTGCAAAATTTCAAAAGGACATCTTAAAAACTGAGGGACTAGTTCGTATATATACAGACAGACAGACAGACGGACGGACAGACAGACAGACGGACATGCCTAAATTGACTCAGCTCAACATACTGATCATTTATATATATACTTTATAGGGTCTCCGACGCTTCCTTCTGGGTGTTACAAACATCGTGACAAACTTAATATACCCCGTTCAGGGTATAATTAGCGTTGTACCATTCCGTTGCATCCAACAGTAAATGTCTTACTAGTTCCTTTTAGCCACGTACTTTGATATACAGCACTTTCAATATTAAAATGACATCCATCAGATTTTTAGTTAGCCCTAATCTTCAAATGTGCGTGCATAAGTTTGACAGTGGACACCCACAAGGTTAACAAAATAATTTTGGATTACCGTAAAGTGAAGTTGTTCGAAATATCAGGCACTCTAAATATACCCACTGAATGTGTACATCATATCATTTACGAATATTTGGGAATGAGAAAGCGAGCTCACCTTTGACCAAAAACAACGACGAGTTGATGATTGCGCGCAGTTTTGTTTGGAGATGTTCAAGCGTAAAAAGCCCGAGTTGTTGTGTCGTTATGTAACAATGGATGAAACATGGCTCCATCAGTTTACTTCGAAGATCAATCGACAGTCATACGATAGGACTGCACGCGATGAACGCGTTTTAAAGCGTGAGAAAAAACGCAACAGCCGGCTGGCATGGTTATTACCTCTGTATTTCGGGATGTGCGTGGAATAATTTTTAATGACTATATTAAAAATATAAGGACCATCAACTATTACATAGTGTTGTTGCACCGTTTAAAGGGCGAAATCCCTGAAAAATGGCCGCATTTGAAGAAAGTGCTGTTTCACTACGACAATGTACCGTGCCACAAGTCAATGAAAACGGTGGCAAAAATCCATGAATTGAGCTGCGAATTGCTTCCGCATTAACCGTATTTTCCAGATCTGCCCACCAGTGACTACTTTCCCTCTAAAAAGAATGCTTCTTGGGAATTTTCGTCGAAAGATGAGGTGGTCGCTAAAACTGAGGCAAAGGACAAATCGTACTACAACAACTAATGAAGGGCTAAATTCGGATGCAATCGAATATTTCATACTCTTGTAACTTGCCAGGATTAAAGCTCGGATGATACCTTCAGGTTCGTGAGTCTTGTTAATTATATGAGGTCTAGGGCAAATATTCACCCGATGTTGTGCATTCTAAGCACAGTTTGTTATTAAAAAAACACGCTCTCTCAATTTTATTAAGATAATGATGGCGATATATATATGCCGCATAAAGTCACTCGGAAGTTCGAAAATCTCTATGTTGTATATAAGGGAAGTATTGACACGATTCAACAAAGGCATACTAAAGGATTAGCTGCAATATTTTCGATAATAAGTCAACTATAGGCACTGGGAACCACATTTTCGGTAGCTAGGAGCTTGAACGGTTTTGGTTCGATTTGGATAATTTTTGATGAGGTGACATACTTCAAAGGAACTTAGTTTTCAAAGTCATTTCCACAATGTCAGAGGAATGTCCCATACTAAATTAAGTTGAAATCTGTCCAGCAGGTTCCGAGATAAATGATTTTATTTAAAAGTAGGCGGTGCCGCGCTCATCGTCCAATTTTGACACCATTTCCATTTACGGCTTCTCATACCATATCAGAGGTAAAGTTTAATGTCTCTGGGTTATTTAGTTATTGATTTATCGAGCTTTTTGTGGTTTTTATTAGGACAGTGGAAGGGGTTATCATACATTTTCACGCTGTCAATAAAAGCCATGTAAGAACGAATGGGCTTGTGAAAGCGAGAGCGAGGCCATGTCCACTTTTTCAAAAATTCAAACCACAGGTGTACATGCTGTTGCGATCGTCTGTACAGAATTACGATTCTATTTCGTAATTAAGTGCTTAGTTATGGTACTCTATAAGTTTTTGTTTAATACCATTTTGTGGGCGTGGCAGTGGTCCCATTACGCTCATCTACAAATTCCTTCTCACTTTTTTGCCAAGCAACGCTTCTAACAAATTTCATCAATATATCTTTATTTTTACTCAAGTTATCGCTTTCATAGACGGACGGACAGACAGATAGTCACTAAGATTTCATTACGTCTCATATTCCTGTTCATTTATGAATATATACATATATATGGTCCTATATTGAACTCTATTTTGAGATGATATAAACAACCATTAGGGCGAACAAAACTATTATATTCTGGAGCAACATGTTGAAAGTGTATAAAAATGGTACCAAAAAGGTTTAGGGTCGTTAAAATCAGTGTATTATCACCCTTGAAGGGAACTATGTTGAATAAAAAAAAACAAATTTTGCAAAAAATGCGTTCTACTGCGGTAAGCTTGGGACATTTCAATGGACCTACTCAACAGACGAACATAGCTAAACCGATACAGTATTTTGTAGGGTGTCCGATCTTTCATTCTGAGTTTTACAGACTACATGGCAAAGTTAATACAAAGGGCTCAGGGTATAACTATAAAAGCGGTATTTTTATAGTCTCTTCACTATATAAGCTGACGAAAAATATGTAGAGCAACTTTAATCTTACCGACATGGAATGGCTTGAAAATGACTCAAGGCATAGCGTATCGCCATTTTCGAACTGCGAGAATCCGATTTCTAATATCATTTACACGTATTGATAACTATTCTTAATATATTTAGCTCTCTACATAAATACTCTGAGGAAACAGACCTCTTACTTCAGCATGAAAAAAGTTGAGCCATTAGCAATGTGTAATTTCATAGAAAACGTAGAATGGCTACCCAAATTCGGATATTTTATTTTTTTATATTTATTTCAGTTTGAACCGTAATCTTTCAGTCCTTGGATGTATCTGGATTGGCTGGTATTACGACATTGAAAAGCAACTCTGAATGTACATACATGATTTACTCTCCTGAATGAATTGATAACTATCCAAAAATGTTCTAAACGATTTCATAAAAATGTAATTAATACTGTTTTCAAAAATAACAAAAACCGTTTTATTGAATTACAGCACAATTAATTAAAAAATCACAACAATTACATTGAAGAGTCTGCCTGTGAAAAATTTCGAAGAAATCACACTCCATTACACTTGAATGCAATATTGTCTCTAAGCTTAAATGAATGGACAGAAGTAATCACTGCTTGCCGAGCATCTATGTACATACACATGTGTGGGTGGGTGGCAATTGTACCATGACTATTATGTTGCACTGTTGCTATTTTGTCTGTTGTTGCGCTTTATTGCTATTATTGTATTGTTATCGTTCTTGTTTTCCGTTTTTGCAATTTTTTCTTCCACACACTGCTCAATCAGCATTTAGCAAATTGCTAAATGTGCAAATATTTTACAAACAACAACAACAACATGATATGTTATATTACATGCGAAGCGAATGTTAACAAATGCATGCTGCATGTTGCACTTATAGACAAATGTTGCATGCAACAATAGCCACGAGAACGTGTGGAGGATGCATTTGAATGGCAAAGTTTGAGCTGTCGAGTGTATGAGTGTGTGTGTGTACGAGGTGGCATGTAGACGAGAAATTAAAAATGCAAAATTAATTTTTACAATCGCAATCGATTTTGCATAATTGTCTGCCAACACACACTTGCTTATGCTCATGCAAGCACCCACCCACAGAGAAGGATGCATGATCATACTTAAGGGGAAACTATAAAATTGCAAGTAAGGGAGCGCTAAGTTTGATAGCAACCGAAAGTTTTATTATCTCGTCATTTGGGATGAAATCAAAAGCTAGGTAAGCAGATACATAGGGCATATTGGGGACCCAATATTAAAAATTTTTTGGCACCATCACACATTATTATCGGGAAATGAAGCCCTTTAAATAGGTTTTTGGTAAAGGTCGAAAGTACAGCTAGTACGATGAGGACTATCATATCGCAGAGAGAAAGTATAGGCCGTTTGCTCGCAATTTTCCGATCGACTACAACACAAGCAGTGTGGGATAGATACCAAAATTGAAGAGGGAATATGCAGATAAAAAAGAAAGAGACCCAAATGCGCAAGTATGAAGAGCTTGAGAAACTGAAAAGCAGGGGCAATGCTCGAAAAATCTTTGAAAAGATGTTTCACCTAAGGCAAGGTTTCAAGATCGGAGCATACACTTGTAGGACCCAAAGGGATGATCCAGTGGGTGATATTCAGAGCATACTGAAGTTATGGAGGGAACACTTCTAATGCCGCAATGTCTGAACTTGGTATCCCCACGTTGTAATACGTTGAGCAACACCAAAAGCCGCAACAGGAAAGGAAAGAGCCTCTCGAACGTCTCGATACCAAGCGAGGCTTAAGGTAAGAGGATTCCCTATCATGTGACTCATTCAAGGTGGAGAAAATAATACGTCCTAAATAGAGGAGATACAAACTTTTACAAGAGGGGAGAAACGCTCACTCTTTAAAAATATCTTAGCCTCATTTGCCCACCGGTTACCGTGTTTTGGCCGTTAGAATTGCATTGTTTTTAAGATCAAATTTCTGCCTTCAAAGTAATATTAGGAATAATGGACTTCTGTCAAGTACAGTTACATTGCAAATGTTTCAACAATATCTGGTATTTGATATAATTCTTAACAGATATGTGTCATTAATTTTGGCGCGATGATTGTGTCTTTCGATTTATCATTCATCCAGGCTTCTTTCCTAATATCTTTGGTTAGATTCGCCCATAATTCAGCAAAGTACCTTCATTTATATTTCAACAGTTTGTCCTCAGTATAGACATCCTGTCAGCGGCTATCTATCTCCTCCATGAAAATGGTAGAGACTCTCCTCACGACAACTCAGTGACATTGATTGTTCAACGAAATCTATTCTCTCAATCTTCCATTGCACTGAGGAGTGTGTGTCTAAAAGGAAGCGGCCTGCCACCCGACACTTGCAATGCAAGTGTTGATAACTGTAAACGATTGTCTTAGCCATGAATGCCTTTTGAAATATTCATATTTTGCCTTTTTAATTTTAAATCACCGATTGATTACTTGAATAGATCTATATATATGTACATATGTATATATGAGTGTATGTGTGTAAGCAACATTTATTGCTACAATGCTCTTCATTCAATCCAAGTGTTGCTTTGTATTCCTAAGCTTTTCTAAAGACTTACACACACATCTGCATCACTAAAAAGGCATTCTCAAAGCAAATCACACTTCAATGGCATCAATAACAACAATGCGAAATTTGAAAGAATGCAATTTATCCCTCAAAAAGCCTTTGCAAATGATTTCTTCCAAATAATAATCACAAAAAAATTCGCTCAGGATTTGCAAATAGTTTTCAATATTTCCTTTTGAAACGAAAAACAATTATTTCTTGTGCCTTTTGCTGCCTTTAAAGCCCTTAGGGTGGTGAGTCACTTGTCAGCAATTCCTTTGGAACTTTTAGCATTAAAAGCAAAGTAAAGCAGAGAACAGCGTTTAAGTTGAATAATTTTGTCGCCCAAAAAAATGGTTCTAGCATCTAAAAGTCGATATAAATTAACTACAATTTGACAGCTGCCATCTCACAACTATTTAACATTCTTTTGACATATACCAGTAAACGTAAATTTGACACCTATCATCAGATGTATGTTTGACATCTGTCTTCTCATATTCACATCCATTTGATAACAGTGATTTGACGTCCATTTGACAGTTGCTGTCTTATGCCAATTTGACAGCTGTCATCTGAAGTCTATTTAAAAATGGTTTCTGACGTGTATATGACATATTCCTTTTGACGTCTATTTGACAGATGTCATCTGATTGTTCATCGCTACCATCTGAAGTATTTTGAACGGCAGTCATGTGACGTCTATTTAACAGTCTCATCTGACGTCTACTTAAAAGTCGTAGTTTTATGTATATTTGACAGCTGTCATGCTTATTTAAAAGTTTTCTTCAGGCTTCTATTTAAAAGCTGTAATTTTACGTCTTATTAACAGCAATCATCGGCTATTGACGACTCTCATCAGACGTCCATTCAATAGTTGTCACCGATGCTACAAATGTCATTTAATTCTTATTTTACAGATGTCATTTTAAAGTATATTCGTTATCGGATGTCTATTAGATAGCTGTTATCTGACGACTATTTCAAAGTTGTCATCTAAAGTATATTTAAAACCAGTACTCCGACATCTATTTGACAGCTGTCACCGGACGCGTATTGACAGCTGTCATCTGACGTCTATTTAAAAATTGGCTTCTGACGTGTATTTTAAAGATATCATTTTACGTCAATTTGGCAAATGTCATCTGTTTGTCATCGTTTATTTGACAGTTGTTAACTGATGTGTTGGACAGCTGTCATGTGACATCTATTTGACAGCACTCATCTGGCGTCTGTTCAAAAATCGTAATTGTATATCTGACAGCTGTCATGTCTATTTAAAAGTTTAGAGTTTCGGTATATTAAAAAGCATTTGACGCCTTATTAACAGCTGTGATCCGACGTCTACTTGATAACTGTCGTCTGACGTCTATTTGACATTTGTCATTAATTTTACATTATCTGACGTTTATTTAGCAGTTGCCATCTGACATTAATGTAACATTCGATTGAAAATCGAAAATCAGTCTAGACCTTAATCTAGGCCCCAGTACCTGCCCCCGTAACAATATCCAATACAAGTTGATTATCTGGAATTCTTTAAGTTTGTTTCTTGTTCATTTATTTATAAGTAAATACTGTCGATAACTTTCTCCTCCGTAACTAAATTGCTTCCGAAAGAGTTCCACTTATTTCCAGCCGAGATGGTATTCAATGTCAATTAGAATTTTATCAAATCATTAGAAAAGCAAACAAAATCAAGTGAAAACCCCGAATATTTTCGGCTTCGCATAGCTTGATCCTATCTAACCGAGAACATCTATGTTAACTGTAACTGTTACGTTAACTACTTAAGTCAGTGTGCACAAGCAACACCCCATTCTAATAAGATTATATAATGCGTAATTAGGCTGGCCGCAAGTGAATGTAGCTGTCCAATCCAAGGAATATGCGACCGACCGTGAAACCACTGAAGCGCGGTCGCTGAGCCTTAGCCGCACAACCACAAACATCGCAAAGACAACAACACCAACAGCAAATCTCAGTAGCGGTAAACGGAGACAATAATAACAACGGAAACGGCAGCGGAAATGGCTGTGAAATGTGCCCAAAGCAGCTAGTCGCTCTGAGGCTTGTAGACATCCAACAGCGGCGGTGGCATAAAGAAGAGCACAGGTGAAAATTAGCAAACTCAAGGCGCGTTAAATTCATGGCCAAGTATTCCATTTATACAATGAGTGGTCTGGCGTTGCTTATTGTTGCTTTTGTGCGCAAATGTCAAGATTACTCATTTAAAAGTCACAGCGAAAATGCGGAGTCATTGCCTCGTTGGTTAAAGAAAGATTAAAATGCTTTAACAAGGATAAATTTAACAACTGGAGTTTCCTCCTCCCCTCGGTAACGGAAATGCAAATGCCAATTTGCGCAGCTACTGAAGTGGTCGCTTTGCTATCAATGCCATTTCTTAGCCGCAGTTCCAATGCTTTAAGTAGTCGCTAACAAGCGACACCATTAAATGTCGGTCCGGCGGCCACAATATTTCCGCCTAATTACGTGTTCACCTCATTTCGACTGGAGCACATTTCACTACAGCTACATGGTTATGGGCGTTTTTGTACTCATTTAGCCACCGGATTATTTAAGGTGCTTGAACTGATTTCACGGAAAATCTAGTCAAACTATTATGAACTGCCTTGATTTAAGGAAATATATTTTGCTCTCTCTGATCTCCCTAAATGTGAAGATCTTAACAGGCCATTGCCTTATTGACGTCAATGCTGCAAGGTTGGGAATCTTACCAGACGCCATCTGCAGAAGCTGTATGGAAGAAGATGAGGTGGAAACAACTCAATAATTAATTTTTGACTGTCCCGCGTTTGAGAGGCCAAGTCTTAAACACTTGGGGGCGCTTACCTTGAGACATCCCATCGAACTGGCGGGAGTGAAAATTAAATTCTTCTTTCCTATGGCTTCACAAAGGACTACATATACCAGTCCATGTGCCATTTCTGGTCAGCCATCTAACATAACCTAACCTATTCTTCTCTGAAGTCTTCTTCTGAAAGTTTTTTAAGGTAAATAAATATATTATGGTACATAGTTTATAAAGATTTAGGCTTAGAAGAGTCTAAATTGTCGTTTGCAGTTACCGATTAGTTTTATCGGCGGACGCATTTAATTGCCGAGGTAATAAGTTTGGACTGACACTATCCTTGGGTTGTTGTTGTCATTAAGGACACAAGACAATTTTGAATTGCTTGATATTTAGGATACTCTTAGGTTTCAGCCAATATTTTATATATTAATCAGAATAAAAGCTAAATGGAAGACTTCTCGAAAAGTGCTACTACGGAAAAGTTTGGGTTCTGTAGTGGAACCCCAATATGGTGTAGATCGCAATTGGTCTGCGATATAACATCTTCTGCATTTAAATTTTAAGTGTCGACAAAGCAACTTGAACCATCCAAAATCTGCTTAGACGTTTAAATTTCTATTTACGGGCCTTTTAAAGCTAATCTTGAAAAAGCAGACTCCCTTATTTTGGAATAGGTTGATATTTTTAGGTTCCAATCAATGATTTTTATAAGTATCAACAAGAATTCTAGGACCAAGATAAACGGAAGACTAACAACTGTCAAAAAGTGCTAACATAGGCAAGGCTATCTCAGATTCTAAGGGTGCTCCCCAAAATGGAGCCGATTGCACTTGATCCGCTATGTAACTTCTTCTGAAATCCGACCTTAATTGTCGACCGCTTTGAACCATGACAAAACTGTTTAGATCTTTAATTTCTATCCTAGCGATCTCACCTCGACATCTAAGGCTTTGAGGTCCGCGGTGTTTAGCCTTGATCTCGCAAAGGCGCGACAGTCAATAAGGACGTATTGTGATATTTCTACAACGGCTTCTTCCAGACAGCTTCTACAATCGACATCCGGTAAGATTTTTAACCTTACTGTGTAAACACCAATAGGATAAAGACTAGTTTGAAGTCCTACAATTAGTGAAAGCCCAACCTTGCTGAGGGCGATTACATTGCCAGACGAATTTTGCGTCCGGGCATCTATTAATAATTGCCCAGCACCCGTCAGCTTCTTTCACGTCAGCTCCTGACGGGTACTAGCTGTCCAGTAGTACGAGTAAAATGAAAGAAGAGAGTGGAGCTCCGACCTATTTTTATTCGTTCGGCAACGATTCTTCTGAGATGACTTTGCCTTCTCATCAACAATCTGTCATCAGTTATGCAGTTGCCTGTGATTCGCTGTCGTCTGGTAGGCAGACTAACTTTATCTAAAAGTAATACGATGCTGTTAGTAAAGTGATTAGGCATTTCTTAGCAGGCCTCGAGCTCAAGGCTGATATCGCCGCAACGTTCAATTATCGATTCCCCACCAAGTTGCATTATATTATTGAAAATATGAACTCCGAAGTTAATCAATGTTCTTTTGAAACAAAATTATCCAGCCACAGCCTTCTTCACTCAGCCCAGCTTGCCGCCGACGCTCCAACTACTGGAGATCCCGCTAAGCGCAAATGCGTGGCATTAAGCACATTTGAGTGTCATCTACAAGTCACTTTTGGCATGAAGTAAGACATCAGAGAAAATTGCACGTGACGCACAAAAGCACCGTTGCACCGACAACTTGAACTAATTTACAGTTAGGTACTTTGAGTGGCAACAAAAAACTGCTTACAAGCCAACATTAAACGAAAGACACCAAGAACACCAGAAAGTTTTAACATAACGGGGCATTATTTACTAAATTTCTCTCACCCATATAAACACACATACGAAAATGACACACACACACATCTGTACATGCATCGCCTACCATGAACTGTCGGTTCGCTGTCCTTTCCACGGTCTTTGCTTCCGTCAATGTCGCATTTACGCTTTATC